>NC_056671.1:40413602-41056102 GCF_018350195.1 Panthera tigris
AATTCGAGCCATCCCAGCTTTGTGGAGGAAGTTGGACTCTGGACATTTTGCTGGCTTTCACAGCTACACACATTGCTTATAACATTTCTCTAGAGATGCTTTAATATTGTATTGAACAAAAATGAGAGAGCCATGATATGTATATAAGAGCTATCGCAACCGATATGCTTGTGTCAAGGGCCTATCCCCCACCCCGCCCGCCAGACTGAGAGGGTAGGACCCCCTGCTGCCATACCCATGAAGAAAAGTAGAAATGCTCTCGCCTCGAGAAATAGCCTTGAACTCAATCTTCCTTTCTCCATTCCTCCAAGCTTCCGCAGGTTCACTCGATCCAACAGCGTGACGACAGCCGTACAGGCCGACCTGGACTTCCACGATAATCTGGAAAACTCTCTGGAGTCTATAGAGGACAATTCGTGCCCCGGCCCAATGGCCAGACAGTTCTCCCGGGACGCGAGCACCTCCACCGTCAGCATCCAGGGCTCAGGAAACCACTACCACGCCTGCGCAGCCGACGACGACTTCGATGCGGATTTTGACCCTTCGATTCTGCCTCCCCCGGATCCCTGGATTGACTCGATCACCGAAGACCCCCTGGAGGCCGTCCAAAGGTCGGTGTGCCACCGGGACGGCCACTGGTTTCTGAAGCTCCTCCAAGCAGAGCGGGACCGCATGGAAGGGTGGTGCCAGCAGATGGAGCGAGAAGAGCGGGAAAACAACCTGCCGGAAGACAGTAAGTAACGCCCGCTGCGCACTCCGCACTTCCGGCGCTCGCGCGCGGGCTGAGCGGCGTCTTTAGGCTTGGCGCTCCCTTCCCTGCCGGTTCCGGTGTCCGGCCCTGCAGCTCCGCACCCCGCCGCCCGGACTGGGTGGGACCGCTGGGCCATTCCGGCTGAGCGTCCAGATGCCCCGCGCTGCACGATAAAAAGAAACCGGCTGGGCGGGTGTAACACCTTCGCCAGCTCCAGCCCCATGCCCTCTAGCTCTAGATCTCTTCTCTGAAAAGTACCAAGCTCAACGTGGGGGGGGGGGGGGGGGGGGGGGAAGCTCGAGTTCCTACAACCGCTCCTCTTTCCCAAGAGGATCCTGAAATGGGTGCTGATTCTTAAGGGATTGACAGTAATTCTGACGAGTGTCCAGGGTCACCGGTGCAGGTGCACTGGGCATTTATAATCTCACAGTTTTATTACTTTCCGTAACGTACGATATGAAAACAAGGCCGATAATGCATAGGCCAGTAGGGACCAGGCTTATTCAGATTCATAAGCCCGTTTAGCATGCACTTTCATTGGTTTTAGGAAGGCAAACCCTCAGCCACTAAGTTAACACAAATTTCAACGTAACGGGTTAAAGTAAATGATGAATAAATAAATGATGGGGGCCGTGCACACTGTTATTCTCAAACTTGGCTTTTTAACACAATAATTCCTATTAACAAATGACAACAAGGGGCGCCTGACTGGCTGAGTCCATAGAGCATGGGACTGTTGATCTCAGTGTCTTGAGTCCAAGCCCCTCATTGGGCATAGAGCTTACGTTAAACACACACACACACACACACACACACACACACAATTGACAAAATGACCAGGTTACCTCAATTCTAAGGCATGTTTTCCACATTTTTAACAATTCTCTGAAATTGGGATATAGTTTATAATCAGCGTGTATTTCAGTGTTGTGTGTTTATTTTCCTCTGAAAAACAATTATCAAATGAATGGTGGATCCTCCAACTGATGATATTTTTGAATCAAAGAAATTTAGGCATTTAGGGGTAAGCATTTAAGCCTATCTTCATTTTTGCGTGGGAACTACCTAGAAGAGTATTGTTATGATGTGACTTTTTAGACCTATTTTTTAAATCATTTAACTTTTTCTCATAAAAAATATAAAACATGCACAGAAGTAGAGAGTTTAGTACAATGTACCTATCACCCAACACCACTGGCCAGCCTCATTTTATCTTCCCCCATTAGTCATTTTTGCTGGATTATCTTAAAGAAAGTCCAAAGCATTGTGGCACATTACTATGTACCCACTGATAAGGATTTTTTTTACATAATCATCATACATTATCATCCCTAATAAAAATATCAATAATTTCTTTATAATTAGACCTTGAGCCTATGTCTAATTGTGGTAAATAGACTTACTAAATGAACCAAACTAATTGTGTCACGAGGCAGTGAGTTTTCCATCAAGGAAGTATTTTTTTATGAAAACTGAGTCTGGAAAAGAATAATTAGCAGACTGTGGGATTTCCTCCCTGTGTCTTGCTCTCAGCTCTTCTCTGCACTCATTCCTCTTGCCTGAACCCTATCAACTGGCTGACTAGCTTATTTGTTGCCTTGATGAGCAGGTTAGAAAACCCGTAAGTAGGTTTCTGAAACGTGCCTCATGTTATAAGTGCAAACAACTTAGCAGTGGAAGAGTAACCTCCTTGACAGTTGCCCCTAACTGTTGATGTCACTCCAGGCTCACCTGAATGTTGATCCACAAGCAGAATTAGCTTTTTGCCCTGGTGACAGGAGAGGGAGACACCACCCAGCAGCAATGGATGGGGTGGGTTTCAGTAAGGAAGTCTTAGCAGTAACATCTTCCTCCCTTCTTTTCCCTTGGTGGCTATACCCAGAGTTGATTAGATTTTCCTAGGAAAAATGCTGGTGTCTAAGGAGCAACAGCCTCTGATGTATTTATTGCTCAACAGAACAAGCTAATTTTCAGATTTCGGTGCATTCACCTCATTAGTTCAGGACTCATTCTAGCCTCCTGGTTGACTTCCTATAGGACCCAGGAAAGTCACTCGTGTGTTTTCTTCCCATCTAAGACTGGATCTACTTCTCTCAACCCAGCTTTATAGTGATGCACAAGGACAGTCATGGTATAATGATTTAGGAAAATCTTCTGCAACACTAAAGGAGCCCTGACAACAAGTTACCACGTTTTGATACAAACACATGTATTTGAAAGGTGACAATCTTGTCAGAAAACCAGGTTCTCATTGTGTGTTCAGGATCAAAGAGAAGCATTTTGTATTTTGAAATGTGCACTCTTGGAAAAGTCCCAAAGTAATGAACATGAAGGAGCAACCCATTTATTCACTGTTACAGAATTTTACTTCACATGTTACTTAAAGCATTGATTTATAAATAGAATTTAGCAAATCCATTCCATAGGAAGGTATTTTGCTATAATGAGATTTCTTCTAAAGAATAAAAACTGCTGTCTTTGTCCCTGAAGATCCCACCATTAATAAGCTATACTCCTTACGGACATTTTCTTCGCAGTAGAGATACATTTTATCAAATCTCCACTTTATTTTGCAAGGTTGCTGCCTGGGGGGAGGTGTGAGGGTCATGGTTGCAGAACAGACAAAGATAACTAGGGGTAGGAGTATTTCTTGGTACTTTGTTTTAAAAGTACTCAGCTGGATAAATTAGTCTTAGATGGCAAGTATGCGGTGAAACCTGCTTCACTGGGGAGTTGGTCTTCCTTCCTCGTTTGAAACATATGTTAATATCAGAAACCCCTTCTCTAATTAAAAATAGTTACACTCAGCAGCAATAAATAGAACAGAACAGTGGAGGTGATGGTCTGAGTTCTGTCTGCTCAGCGTCCACTGTCCCTTGGACCAAGGTCCCTAACAACCCCCGATCTCAAAAAAATCCTAGGATTTCTAGAATACAGTTTGAAAGCCAATGGTCTGTAGTGAAGAGTCCAAATTATTAGTTTTTTTAATATAACTTTATAACTTTAGATCAAACAACTAACACAAAGTTTAGATGAAAATGCCTTTATGCATGCTTTTGTAAATGTACAAAACTGATTCAAATCCATAACATCTACTCACATACGCCCATCTCGCCTACAAAATATGGCTCTCCCTTCAAGTCTCAGCTTGGGCCTCACCTTCTGAAAGTCTTTGCGGAATGCCTCCCCTCAGGCTGAGTTGGGTGTGTCTCCCTCGTGATTCCATAATAGCCTGTATATCTGTCTATCAGCTCTTTCCAACATTATTTTACAGCAGCCTATGTGTCTCTCTCCTCCACTGAAAAATGAGCTGAGGACAGAAATTATTCTTATCTCATTCATCTTTATAGACACTGCCCTTCTGATGGTTCCTGGTACATAGGAGGGGATCAGTGAATATGTATTTGAGTCTGGGAAATATTTTGGAAATTCTGTGTTACAAAAGTATTTTACCTTGCAAAATGTTTTTTCTTCAGTAGTTACAGAATTTTCAATGAGTAACTAGAAGTCGTTGTTGCCAAAAGTAGGAAGGGGGCGGGGGGATCCTTGGTGAGATTAAGAGCACTGCCGATCAGAACAAGGGTTTGGCAGAGGGAGAGGAACACCTGGCATAGAAATGATAGAACCCGGGGTGCCTGGGTGGCTCAGTCAGTTGAGCGTCCGACTTCAACTCAGGTCACGATCTCGCGGTCCGCGAGTTCGAGCCCCGCGTCAGGCTCTGGGCTGATGGCTCGGAGCCTGGAGCCTGCTTCCAATTCTGTGTCTCCCTCTCTCTCCGCCCCTCCCCCATTCATGCTCCATCTCTCTCTGTCTCAAAAATAAATAAACGTTAAAAAAATTAAAAAAAAGAAATGGTAGAACCCTTCTGTGTCGGTCAGCAGGATGATCTGGAGGAATCCTGTATGTCCTGCCCAGTTCTTGGGATGTGATTCCATGCGACAAGCACTTGCAAGCTTTATCTTTCAGGCCCAGGAGCTTCAATTCACCAGCATTCCAGAATTCTGAATAGTGCAGAGGTAACTCCACATGCCCAGGTCAAAGAGTCGCCAATTCCAAAGGAGGCAAATCCAAATCAGTGAGGGTCTGACCAGACAGCCATAGCCACCCTCCATGGGAAGAAGGGAGAACAGAAGCACATGAAAGAATATTCATCTTGTCCTTACAATACCCCGGGCAATGGGCTGGACACTGACAGGTGTTTTATTTGCCCTCAAAACAGCTCTCTGGCAGTATCTTGTCCAAGGTCACAGAACACAGAAGTGTCTGATGGAACAGATACAACATGAATAACATTTGACAAGATAATGATACTCTTGTGTGTCACTCAGTGCTGTCCTCTAAAGCTCTCCATACATATCTGTCCCTCGCTCCTTGGCAACCACAATTCTGTTCTGATAACTGGGACCGGAGCTGCGGAGAGCCTTTGTTTTACTCATTCTCTAATTTAACCTTTTCTTTTTTTATAAGAGGCTCGGTGAGGAAGAGAGGCCAAGCCTGTCTGGTAGGCACAGCCAATTTCTGAGTAACCAGCTTTAAAAAAAAAATCTGTGTACACCCAGAAAAATAGCTTTGACAAATGAGTCAAGCCCAGATATATCTGTCTCTTGGCCAAGCCACCTTATGTGTTCTTTGGGTCCCGTACAAGGCGGTACATTCAGGGTACATGACGAAGGTGGCTCTTTGACAAATCCCTTCCAGGATACGTAGTCTTCAAAATCATCATGGAAGTGTAAGTAGAATAGAGTGAGAGAAAGGAAGACTCGGACCATACTTGCTTAATTTATTTTCTGAGGCACTGGAATGATCCCAATTCTTAAATACTCAAAAATGTTTGGTGAATATACTTAATGCCTCTGAACTGTACACTTAAAAATGGTTCAGGGGCGCCTGGGTGGCTCAGTCAGTTGAGCATCTGACTCTCGATTTAGGTCATGATCTCATGGTCATGGCTCCGGGCCCTGCATGGGGCTTGGCGCTGGGCGTGGAGCCTGCTTGGGATTCTCTTTCTCCCTCTCTCTCTCTCTGCTCCTCCCTTGCTTGTGTATGGAAGGAAGGAAGGAAAGAAGGAAGGAAGGAAGGAAGGAAGGAAGGAAGGAAGGAAGGAAGGGGGAGGGAGAGAATGGTTGAAATGGTAGGTCTGATGTATATTTTATCACACACAAAAAATCCCACCCTCCCTTCCAAAAAAAGCCTACAGCAGCTGAAGGTACTGGAATAAGCTACCTATCATCACATTCACAGTCATCAGGCTCATAAGAATATAAGGTATTTTGTTACATTTTGTTTAAATGCAAAATACACTGCGTTCCTGGGGGATAAAAAAGAAGTTGGAAGCCGAACCTTCTCGCTCAATGGGAACGTGAGGTATAGATGCAGGGTGGGGTAGTTGCAGTAATGTTTCTTGATTAGAGAGTTAAAAAAAGAAAGGAACCATCCGATTTTAAATACTTTTTCAGTTCTCAATTATTTTATGATGCCATTATCCTGAGTCTGACAGCTGCTTCCTAGGGACGTTGTTTTTGGCATTCCAGGACTGGAAAGCACTTTCCTGGTTTACCTGAAGCGGTTAAACGCGCACGACCAAGGGCGGCATGAGAAAAGGCATTTGTGGTTGCCTGGTAGTGTCGTGTTATCTTTGAAAAGCATAACTATAAATTCTCTGGGTGTGTGGAGCTATTATGTTCCCTGATAAAATGAAAGCAGAGCGAGGACTTTCGTTCCTGTTTCCAATGTTCATCCCTAACAGCCCATTGTGGGGTTTGGGGCTTGGTAACAAAGTAATGAAAATCTGCAGTGAGTGAGGTTTCCTCCAAGCCCTGGCAGCTGACAGAATGCTTGTTCCCCCAGCTCTTGAAGTAAAATGATACAAGCTTTTCTCAGACAATGAAGCCCTTGTGTGGAACAGCTGTCTCGGGGAGATGGCTCAGTGCTATTTGACAGTGGCTTGTATGTTACATAGATACGTCTGGTATTATCTGACCGGGAATGAAATGGCCAGATGGAACCAAACGCTCCCGACTAGGAATGCAGTCTAGCAATGTGGGTTAAAAACAGAGGCTCGGGTTTCAGCGGCCCTACGATGAAATACTGGTTGATTGTACTTGGAAATCTATCTTTGCCTCCTGAATTGTGGACAACTTATATGTGGAATTTTCAGGCTTTATCTGAAATAAACTGATAAACCTAGAGCGTGTGCAGGAGGCAGATTAATTCCACTTTAATTTTGGCTGGTAACAGCATCCAAGTTAGTGAAACTTGGCCTTGGGTCCCCCAGAAGGCTTGTGAGCCTTGGCAGCAAATGCGGGGCTGGAAACGAAACCTGAAAAGGGGTTTGCCTGGTTTCAGGTTGAGTTACGGAAGCTGTGCACAGTCATCGTTGTGACCGTCTATCGGTGCCATCACCAGGGTTACTCTGCCCAGGTGCCTGTGTTGTGTCCCGGCAGCCTGTGGGTGGCAAACAGAGAAGCTCTCTCTCTGATTTCTGCAACTCATCTGCCTCAAGCCTTATGTATTTCTAAGCAGGACGAGGTGGGTGTATTCTAGCTCCTTTCTATTTTATTCTCATCTTACTTTTGAAGTGACCTTCAAAAATTCCCTCCCTGCCCCAGGACCCCCCCCCCACACACACACCCATACACATATATGCATGTGCAAGCACATACGTGCACACACACACACACACACACCCTGCATAGTCTCTTTTTTAAGGTCTGGCCACCCTGAAATTAGTGACCGCAGAGGAAGTGGCAGTAATGAAAAGGAAATCGTGTATAATGTGCCTTATGTTTAACCTTCTGGAATGCTCAGTTCAGTTTGCTCTGCACAGCACTGGGCACAAAGAAGAAGGTTTGGGTGCCAGGACATTACAGAGCATCCTTTTGTGGGTGTGTTGCACTGGGAGTGGTCTCAGGGCTGAGGAGGGTGCTGAGGCATGGAGAGGTGGAGTGTGTGACCTGCAATGATCTTCTGTTCTCTAGGCCAGTGGGATTCCATCATTCCAGACTGCCTCTGTGCTGCAGAGAAGCAGGGATTCCAGAGAGGGACTGAGGCAAGATCTCTGATGGTTTTCTCTAACAACAACTATTCATGTGGGATATAATTGCAATGGACTTCAAACACAGCATTCAGTTCTTTTCTTCTGTATTACCAAGAGAACTGTTTTATAATTTCATTCTATTCCGTTTTCAAAGGCTCAAGAACTATATTTTTCTATGGGATGTGTATACTGCTATTATTTCATGGCTGTTGTAAATCGAGATATGGGTTGAAGTATAACCATCTTTTACGAGTAAGACTCTTGGATTATGAACTGGGAGAAAAAAATAAAGTTAGCTGAGCTTTTGAAAACTTGCTCTTTACAAACAAAGCAATATTTTCTTCCATGTTTTAACCCTTTGGAAGCTTTTAGCTTATGAGACTATTTCTACTTGAGAATTCTCTCTCTATTCATTATTCCCTGAGTTTTGGCTCCTTTAAAAAAAAAAAAAAAGGAAGCATTCTTGTAAAATGCCGAGCAAGCACTGTCAGCCAGGAATGAAACAGATCCATGTTTTCTATGGAGACCTTTTGTTGACAGCAGGTCTGGATCACAAATGTGTTTGAGAAGCAGCTGGGCAATTGGTTGGAGAAATTCTTTTCAGGGAGGACACATTTGTAAATAAGAATGTCTCTACATGAATAATCCCAACTTGAAATCCCACAGATTTGGTGTGACAAAGCCACATAAATTTCAAGTAAGTGGGTGGATCCACTTTTTACAAATTCCTTTTCCCTCTTCATCCCTAAAATCTACAACGTTGGGGGTGGGGGAGAAGCCAGGTGAGTGAAAAGAAGTCAGAAGTTGAGGATAAGGAGGTTTAATTCATCCACAGACACATTCATCTTATTCCAGATGGCTTGGCTCTTCCAGCCTAAATCGGCCCAAATAGTGTTGTAAACAGAAACCCAAAAGGAATAATAGCCCAGCTAAGACTATATTAGCTAATTAATTAGTCAGGACTGTAACTTAAAAAGTGATGCCAGACATGGTCAAAACCTTAAAGAATCAGAATGTG
Source organism: Panthera tigris (assembly GCF_018350195.1). Lineage (NCBI taxonomy): Eukaryota > Metazoa > Chordata > Mammalia > Carnivora > Felidae > Panthera > Panthera tigris. The sequence goes on from NC_056671.1 coordinate 40,422,408, forward strand.
TAAGGTCTGGAATGTTGCAGCTAATTTGTTTTTCTAGTTAACAAAGACTTTGTAGACGAGTCTATTAGTTTCAAAACTTATTCCTTGAACAGGACACCAAGAATTACATGGGCACAGTCCGTGCCATTGGAAGGGCTTGAGGTCTGGGGGCGCCTGGGTGGCTCAGTCAGTTGAACATGCTGTGCTGTCAGATCCTCTGTCCCCCTCTCTCTCTGCCCCTCCCCCACTTGTGCTCTCTCAAAAATAGATAAAACATTTAAAGAAAAAAAGAAAGGCTTGAGGTCTGGTTAGAGAGTCAGACATATAAATAGATCATGCTGGAAAGAATGTGGGAAGGGCAGAGACAGCTCTCTGCATGGGAATCTGAGGAGCAGTGGGGAGCAAGAGGGGAAAGGAGATAGGGCTTTCTGGAGGAGGTACACCTGAGCAGGGTGGGGGTTGGGGGGGAAGGGCTAGCGTAGGAGGCATCCTCAGCTTGGTGTTTAGCTTGAGCAAAGGCTTTGAGAAGAGAGACAGCTTTTGGATTTGGGCAACTGGTGACCCAGAGCACTGAAAGGGTGGGCAGAGGTAAGGCTGAACAGGTGGGCCATGCCTGCAAGCCCACTGAAGAAAGTTACCTGCTTACCCCATGGATGATAGGGAACCATGGAAAAGCCCCTCTAGTTCCCCTAGTGAAACCAGACCTCCAAGACTGGCATCCACACTGTGGATGGCCTGGTAGCCCTAATGATAATCAACTAGGGAATCCTGAGGGAAACATGGATTTGGGGAGACAAGAGGCATTGAGTGGATACTTAGATATGGGGGGCTGATATACACTGGAGTTATAAATTTGGGACACATAAACAAATTTCCAAAATAGCTGAAACCATGAGAATGATGAGCCCATTCAAGGGGGATCAGGGAAGTGGGCTCAGGACTGAATTTTGTGTTCAGCACCTACAAGGTAAAGAGGGAGAGCCCTAAGGAACAAGGAATGCAGCGTCAGAGCCAAAGACTGCATGTGGGAGCCTTTGGACCAAATGAAGAGATACCCAGAAGAATAAGGAGTTAGGACTTCAACATTTGAATGTTGGGAGCACACAATGCAGTCCAGGACAAGGAAGAAGAGGAATTTTATATTAGCTGGAGGGGATCGTGAGATTGGGGAGGAGTTTCCCCCCTTAGGGTGGGAGAGACTGGAGGACACTCACAGGCATCCCTGGTTGTGCTACAGCACAGAGAGGCATAGGTCACAGAGACAGGGACAGACTTATGGAGCACGTTCTCAGAGCAGCCAGAAGGGAATCAGGCAAATCAGATGGGAGGAGTGAATGTAGGAAAGTCTTTTTGGTGGGAGCGGCTAACAGTCATGGAGAGAGGACGTTAGGAATGAATGTAAGTAATTTCCTCCTGGCACCTGGCATCTCTTTTGTTACCCAACTAACCAGAGAGGTCTGCTGCTTGCCCATCATGTAGAACCCTCACACTCTTTAGAGGTTTAGGGGACTAGACCAGTATTAGGAGAGGCAGAACGTGGAGAATATTCCTGCGTGATTCAGCTTTCTTCATCTCATAGGAGGCACAGTTATCGCTGAAGACGAGGAGGCAGGGTTGAGTTGCAAGTGAGCAAGAGTCAGAAAGGGAGAGTCGGAGAGGGAGGGAGCGGAGATCATCTCAGAGGACTAAGGAACAGCAATGAAATCAGCTGAGTTTGAAAATTGTGGGTTCATAGTGGCACCGAGCCACAGGACCAAACACTGGAACACAAGACGGGAATATAGCTCTCCAGGCTAGCAGGACTTACCTGGCCTGCTCTGCACCTGAAAATGGACCTTGTTTTGCAAGAGAAGCTGCTTCTCATGAGGAGGGCTCTGACCCTTCATTTTGCCATGAGTTTGCTTCCTGCACAAGGCTCCAGCTGGGTGGTGTGGGTGTCCAGCACTGGCTAGGGTTCTGTCTCCTCTCTGTATCTCTGTCTCCCAGCAACCAGTTGGCCACTGTTCTAGCTCTTAGAGGTGGGAGAACTCTGCCAGACTCTGCCAGAAAATCTGGGCCCCTGAATAATTGTTATGACTTCCTTATACACAGAGACCAAAGAAATTATTGACCCCTGCCTAAATCTGCCTGAATGAAATCCACCAAATAAACAAATAAATAAATAAATAAATAAATAAATAAAGACATTCAAGAAAGGTTGGAGTATGAAGATTAGCAGGAGAAATAATTCCCTGTTTTGGCTCATGCCACCTTTTAGTTTCCCAGGTAAATGCCCAGGAACTAAAGAATGTCTACTACCTTCTAACCATTTTTGTCTGTTATTTCATTAAATAATCAGCAATCCCATGAAGATAGTATAATGATTATTTGACAGATAAAGAAAACAGAGTCTGAGAGTACAATAAAGTCTCCCAACATCAACCACTGGCAAGTGGCGTTCCTGACTTCCACACCTATGCTCTTTTCAGTATCTTATGCAGAGAGTAAAGTTAGACTGGAAAAGGAGTATATTAGGTGAATTACGGTGTAGGTGGCAGGGCTGGGGGAGCGTTTGACCCAGCATGTCCACTGGATGGGAGTAGCAAGCTTCACCATCCATTGAGGGTATAGAAATATGTCTATCCCTCTCTGTTTCTGATGCCTGATGTGGGCACCTGACGATTGTGGAGTTGGGCGTAGTAGGTAAGAATCAGAAACAGTCAGGGAAACCACTGCTTCTGCCTATTCCGTTCTAGAGACTCAGTTCTTCTTGGAATATTAAAAGATAGATATGTTAATTATGCTTAAGGACTTCTTTTTTCAAATGGAAGGTCTCTCATCTTACTGAGGCAACCTACTAGTGTAGAAACATAGAAAATCACTTTCCCCTTAATGCATGTCCAACTGTCCAGATAGTGGTGATGCTGGTGACCTTGATGCAGCTTAAATATGGGTACTGTCTCATGTGCGAATCCTGATAGACCCGGCTTGATTCTTCTCCAGCGTCTCCTGTTGCAGTTGTATCTGATTTGATTACCAGTTTTTGTCCGAATCCACTGAGGGACTGGGATGGTTCCACTTTTCTTTCTTGGCCGGGAATTGCTGGACCCTGAAAGTCTTGTGAGAAGACGTGGGGAGGAGCACTCAACCGCACGCCCCACAATGGCAGAAAAAGGGAGAGACAGCCATGCTTATGGATATGAGATACTGATCCTGACTCAGGTAAAAGTCCGGCATAGCCCCAAGGGAAAGGGTCTTTGTTTTACACTGTGGTCAGCACGCTTGCAGCTTTCCATGGATCCACTTGCAAGATTGAAAGAAATTATTCTTAGGGAGCCTGGCTGGCTCAGTCGGCAGAGCACATGACTCTGGATCTCGGGGTTGTGAGTTTGAGCCCCGCGTTGGGTGTAGAGATTACTTTAAAAATTAAATTAAAAAAATAAATTGTCATCCTCTTCAGCCCTGTGCCTTGTATATCACCTCCTTATTCCCAAATAAAAATCATCCCCCATGGGGCTCAGTGGGAGGAAGGAGGTGTGCTCTTCCCTAACGTCTGGGCTTTTGTTTGCATATAGCTAGATTTAAAATTAGAGTTCTCATAAGAGACCCATCTCACACCCAAAATAGTCTTTCTCTGCTTCTTATTCTGATGTATCATCTTTAAAAGGAAAACCCAGACTTCAACCTTACGCCCACTAGCATCCCTTTCAAGTGATCCCAGTTCCTCCATTCTTTCCACAGCTGAAATGTCTTTGTGCAACAATTCGTGTACATGTGCTTTGCTCTCCCATCTCAGTGTGGGCAGGGATCGAGTTTGCTGAACTGCCTCAGATTCTTCTATAAACTAACTACAGCCGCCCCCGCCCCCCGTCCAGTGGTCCTAGCTAGAAAGTGTTGATAAAGGAAAGAAATCACCCTCACATGGCTTCATTTAAGTAGATTCAGACCCAGTTTTCAACACAGCACAAGTGGATGGGGAGGGAGAAGACAGAGTCCCAGGCACTATAGGGCCGCCAGGGAAGGCTCTTCATAATTTGAGCCCAAATTTTCTCAAATGAAATGATGATATCTGCCCTGTCTCACAGGGTCGTGAAAGGATCCAGTTTGATGCACATGTGAAAGTGCTTTGAAATACAAGGTAATAGGGACGCCTGGGTGGTTCAGTCGGTTAAGTTTCTGACTCTTGATAGTGGCTCAGGTTGTGATCTTGCTGTCGTGGGTTCGAGCCCCACATTGGGCTCTGCGCTGAGCATGAAGCATGCTTAGGATTTTCTCTCTCCCCCTCTCTGTCTGTCCCTTCCCTGCTAGTGCTTTCTCTCTTTCTCAAAATAAATAAATAAACTTTAAAAAGAGATAAATACAAGATAATAATATAAATAAACAGATCTGTGCAAAAACCAAACAGTGATAACTTACCAAAAGATCTTCCTGGCTCTATGTGATGAACTAACCCAGGCCTGTGCTCTCTGTTATGATTCCCCATAACCATCTACTGCAGGATGAGAAGTTTCTAGGTTATGAGTGGGGGAGTTAGTATGGAGGTGCCCACCTCTGAAATGGAAGGAATTTAGTTCACCAGTGTTTTGGGTTGTTATTTTGTACTTCCACTGAGGAACAGACTAACAGCTGGGGAGGAAAGGAAAGGGAGAAAGAATCTTAAAAAGTAATTACCAGGGGTTTTATAAGACACCTAGGGAGACCAGACTTACCCACATAAAAAGAGTAGCACCGCAAAACAGGGCCCATAATGTGATTAAATATTACACAGGGGCACCTGGGTAGCTTAGTCGGTTAAACATCCAACTTCGGCTCAGGTCATGATCTTATGGTTTGTGAGTTTGAGCCCTGCATCAGGCTCTGCGTGGAAAACTCAGAGCCTGCAGCCTGCTTCGGGTTCTGTCTCCCTCTCTCTCTCTCCCCTCCCTGCTTGCTCTCTCTCTCTCTCTCTCAAAAATAAATAAACATTAAATATATATATATGTATGTATATATATATATATACAGAATACAAATAGATGGTATAAATCTTCATTAAGTGGCATGCCTGCAGGAGTACAGTAGAGACGCATTATTCTGGAAGATGCATTCAATGAAGGGTGATGGGTAATAAAAACTATTGACTACATCTGTGTTGAACAATCTGGAAAAGGTGTATGGGCCAGAGTGTGAAGGGAGCCAACTAAATGCAATCCCAGGAGCACATCTGCTTCATTAGCTTTTTTCTTCCTCAAAGACTACAGAACAAATATGAAATTTACCTTTAGAAGAAGAGAGTTATCTCCACACTAAGTGAATGTCTAATGGAAAAACAGAACAAACTCCATTAGAGCTTTTTTCTTCAAAATTAAAGGGGGTTTTGGGATGCCTGGGTGACTTAGTCAGCTGAGCGTCTCAATGTGGATTTCAGCTCAGGTCATGATCATGCAGTTTGTGAGTTCGAGCCGCACTTTGGGCTCCATGGTGGCAGTGTGGAGCCTGCTTGGGATTCTCTCTCTCTCTCTCTCTCTCTCTCTCTCTCTCTGCCCCTCCCCAGTCACTCTCTCTCTCAAAGTAATTAAACTTAAAAAAAAAAGAAATTAAAGTGAGTTTTTAGTTCTCTAGAAACAAAAGCGTGGAGGCGAAGGAAGTAGGAATTTCATCTGCTTGACCCAAGCCCTCCTGTTGAATGGCTTCTCCCAAAGCCCACATCAGCACCTCCTTTTCCTGGGCCCAGGAAAGATTATCACTCAGACACTGGAAATGCAAACAATCCCGGAGCCAGTAGGGAATTTCCACTCAAGGAACATGATGGCAAAAAGCTGGAAAACAGAAGGGCCACAACTTCATCCCAGTTACTTTTGCTCCAAATCTACAGCTCTCGCCAGACCATGCTGAGGATGTCCCTTGTTCTGCTTTCAAGAAGACATCCATCTGAGTTGGCTCCTACGTGGGTGGGTGTTGCCTGAAAGATTGTTTGGAGCAGTGCTTTCTTCTCATCTGAGAATCACTGTCTTACTCAGCTGCTCTCACTATAGTAATCTATTATACACTCAGGTTTTCAGGTGTAATGGAGAAACATTAGCTCAAAGTTTTGAGGCATATCAGAATAGCTGGGGGTTCTATGACAGTTCCCAGGGGCTCTGCCATACAAGCCAACAAATTGGAGACCCCTCAGGACAAGTTCTAAGCTTCCAGGATTCATTCTAAGGATTTGCTGGTGTCACAGCCGTACCCATCAGCAACATAATTCAGAGATGTTTCCAGGGACCTTAGAGTTTGCCTAAGCCACGTGTTCACTTAGGAAATGCCTCCTCAGAACTGTCTCAGATCTGGAACAGGTGATCCAAAGCACATACCTGTCCCAGGCAACCAAGGATGTCTGATTACCTTTGAATAATCCAGACTTTGTTTTTTTCCTCTTCTCTTCCGGGCAGAGCAAGTGTGGGACCCACAGGTGGCATAACCAGAGAGGAATGGTAGTATCCTGGCCCTAGGTGATAACAAACACTTATTGGTTGTTTGCTACATATCAGACACTGTCCCAAGCATTTCCTGTGTATTATTGCTTTTAACCTTCACAACAACCCTACAAATAGATACCATTAACCTTACGTTACATAGGAGAGAACAGAGATTGAATGACCTGTCCAGGGCAGGGGTTGGTAAGTATTGGGGCCAAAACCCTCAGCCAGCTCAGGGCCGGACCCTTAGCAACTATGATGCTCTGTGTCTCCACATGCTTCTTCCTTTCTGCTTCAGGGGTGTGGAGAAAAGGAGAAGGGCCTCACATAAGCAAGACTGGAAAAGAGTAAACACTTAGGCCTGAGGAATTGCTGCCTTATGGCCATCAAGGGGAGCTCCTGGCTGTCACTGAGGAGGCGATTTCTGCACCTGGGCTGTTCGGTGGGACTGGTGACAGAGAGTTCATAAATGCCCTGAGTTCCGTGTGTGGGAATGCCAAAATATTTGAATAATACTTAAGTATAGTGTGCATATCACAAACCATGGTCTAGCCTGGCAGGTTTTTGTTTGATTTGGTTTGGTTTTAATATTTTGAGAGAGAGTGCGAACAGGGGAGGGGCAGAGAGGAGAAGAGAGAATCCCAAGCAGTCTCCATACTGTCGCCACAGAACCTGATGCAGGGCTCAAATTCAGGAACCTTGAGATCATGACCTAAGCCCAAGTGGAAGTCACATGCTCAACCGACTGACCCACCCAGGTGCCCCTAGCCTGGAAGTTTTAAACAGAGAAGAAAGTTACTAGAAAACCCTGTCACAATAAAGTTTTTTTTTTTTTCTTTTGTCTTCTTCTCAGACCTTGTGGGGACTGAGGTCAAGAAAGAGAGACCTCATTCCATCCTGGGTCTCAGGCTTTGTAAATCCACAGCAAAACCGCGGCACTCACACTGCTTCGATCCTTTACTCCACCTCCCCGCAGAGATGCAGATTTCACCACGGAGCAAGTGCCCTTCTGAGGAGTCTCCCTGTCTATGCGGGGGCCAGGAAGGGGGAGCAGGGCGCCTTCTCCCCTTCCTCCCCGACAGGGAGGGCATGTTGAGAACTGCCTGGTGGCAGAGCTCCAGCAGTGCAGCTGTGCCCCGGTCCCCACCGGGTGGAGGGAGGGCCTTGGGACAATGCAGACCTCAGGACAGCTCTGTGCAGAGCCGTTCTGCCCGTCTCAGCATGCCCTCAGTTGAAAGGTTCTCGCCTTAGTCTGCACGGAAGACAAGAAGTAGCTTGCAAAGGAGATTTTCAGCACAGTGCATAGGGAATTAAACCTATATTAACAATAAAATTGGTCTGTGGAGTGGAAAAGCTGGAACGGTGCTGGCGTTCCCTAGGCAACAGGCTGAAAATGTTCATTCCTTAGAAAATCTTTCAACTGGCCATGGCGCTTTCCTGACAGTCCCCGTGGCTGAGCTCCGGAAAAATAATGAAGGTTATGGATAGGAGATGGTGAGTGCCAAGAGAGCGCCCCTTCAAGTCAGGATTGCTTTTCTTGTGTTTGGAGTTGGATTAGAAAAATGAGCTCGCAGACCATGATTGCTGACACAAATAAATCCATAACTATACTGAAAAACACTTGAAACTTATCCTTGCAATAAAAGGCGGGAGGGAAGAAAAACCTATTTGCCTCTTGGTAAGCTCCAGTGCTGTGATGGAAAACTCCGTTATTCCTAAGAAATATGTGTAATGAGCATGTGTTTTTGTCCAAGTCGATTTTATACTTTCACCTAGCCTCTGTTCCATAGACTAGCCCAACAGCAGCTGGGCTGAGTGTGTGTGTGTGTGTGTGTGTGTGTGTGTGTGTTCACGTGCTGTATGTGTGCAGTTTTTCCTAATTATTGCAGCATAACTTCCTCTTTGCTTTACCAGACTAAATCTCCACAGTGAGACATAATGTGTAAACTTCTTGTATGTTTGCTTTTTTCAGTTCTAGGGAAAATCCGAACTGCAGTGGGCAGTGCCCAACTTCTCATGGCCCAGAAATTCTACCAGTTCAGAGAACTGTGTGAAGAAAACCTGGTAGGTAACATTCCCCATCACTACCACTTCCCAGCTAGTCAGGAGGAGATCATGTTGTCAAGGCTGCCACAACTAATTTTGAACACTCTCTCACCTGAAATAGAATTTTCTGAGGAATCTGATTTCCTGCTTTTCTTAAAATTAGAAGTATTTAGGGGCACCTGGGTGGCTCAGTCGGTTGAGCATCTTACTTCAGCTCAGGTCATGATCTCATGGTTTGTGGGTTCGAGCCCCACATTGGGCTCTGTGCTGATGGTTCAGAGCCTGGAGCCTGCTTCAAATTCTGTGTTTCCTTCTCTCTCCGCCCCTCCCCCACTCACTCTTGGTCTCTCAACAACAAATAAGTGTTAAAAAATTTTTTTTAATTAAAAAAAATTAGAAATATTTATTTTATACTTAAATAATCTTAAAAGAAAAAATCCAATCAAGTTAAAACTCCATTTCCTGCCTTTTTTTTTTTTTTTTTGGTAACTGAAATGTTTCCAATTTCCTGGCTTTCCCAGGGCAGCCCTGATTTCAGTATTCTTACCAAAGTATGGAGCAGCCTGATATTTCAAAAATGATATTACTGAAAACCATTTTGGATAATGATGTTCCTTCTGAAATAGCCATCAGTGCCTATCTCATCATCAGGGTTCTCGATTTTAATTTAAGGCCAGAGGTGGACGGCATCACAAAGTGTAGATTTGATCTCCTTGAGACAAATGAGTAATTCATCCTTGTTGGACATACAAAAAACAAATAAAGTAAAATGAAGAGACAGAAACACCACTAGCGTCAACAACATTTTTTTTAAAGGGACTACAAAAGACAAGGGCAAGAGCTTCCTCACGTATGTCTTTTTAAAGAAACTGCTACTATTCTCTGCAAGTGTCCTTCCACAATAGCTTTTATTGGTCAGTTGTTGGTCACGCTTGCTCTAATATAAAATGAAAAGCCACTTGTTCATCTTGTGGAAAGTAAAAACATGGTTATTTGCAATCTCATTGACTATGATTTTAGAGTTTTAACCACATCTTGTTAACAAGGACAAATATAGACTGGAGGGGATCTATCAAGACAGGGTTCAATCAAGAGAAAATGGAAAGCCTGCAAAAGTTGGTGTTCTCGGTCCCTTTTCACCAGACTTTTCTTTCTGAAACCCCCCTTTGGGGCTGTCCTTCACCTCCTCCTCACACCCGCCCCCCACATCTGTAGTTTGTTTTCCTCTCCCTCAGCAAAAATCCTTCCACCTTCCCAGAAATTCTGTTCTGGATTATGGGATAACATAGGTTAGTAAATGTATTGGTAAGTGAATTCAACAAATATTTTACTGAGCTTCACTCAGTGCCACGAACAGAATTCCTGCTAATTTGTAAACTTGCTAATGTGTCACAGATCCTCATTAACATGGTTCTGTGCTCTTCAAATGTATGAAAGTTCATAGAAAGCTGTATTTCTCAAACTGCCTAAAAGATACATGGAAGCCAATATGTACGCCCTATAGGGCAAACAGCACACTTTTTCACAGAATCATATAATAAGCAGGTATGTTATGAAGTAGAACACAAACACTGTGCAAAGTTTTGATGATGAAATTGCAGACAAAACATTTTGAAAATTTCGCAGACTTCTAGGAAAGGTTTGTTAAAGCCAGCTTTTGACGTTTCCTGGTTCCTGATAGGCTCACGTGCCTGAGCAGTGAGAGGAACTTAGTTGGAAATGTGGGCAGCATGTTAGAGGCAGGAAGTGGGACTGCGCCTCGGGTGGAGGGCCATGGATGGCTGGTCAAATCGTGCCTCAGAAGGGAAGGTTCAAAGCCCAGTATGTGCCAGAAGCCATGGCAAGAGCTTTAGGATATATGATCTGGTTAAATCCTCAGAGTGACCCTATGGAGCAGATAGTGACATTATTTTTATAACAACTTTACAGTTGAGGAAAATGGGCATGGAAAAGCTAAATAACTTGGTCAGGAATGAAAAACAAAAACTAAAAATCAATCAATCAGTAACTTGGCCAGGGTCAGCTGGTAAGAGGCAGAGCCCAAGATTCAAATCCCAGTCTATCTGACCTCGGTGCCTGTTTGACAGCCCCACCACCAGCCCCAAAGATTTGAGTTCTAGTCCACGCCCTCCTAGAGGGACATGGGCAGATCAGTCAGCCCCACCTTCTCTGCAGCAGGAAGCGTGGTGGCCTGGTGGTGGCATTTCTTAGGTCTATAAAGCTGCACAAAAGCGTCCCTAAGATTGGGCACAACCGGACCCAGCTCTCCTTTCTTGAGTTCTTACTCTGAGGAGAACACTTGAAAACACCTGAATATTATCCCAGACTTGACTTTCAGGCATAGAATAAATGGATGAGCATTACTTTTTCCAACAAAACTAAACTCAGGAACCCAGCCCCCCCTCATCCCTCCACACCCTCCATCACCTCTAACCTCCAAGTGGCCTGGTTCAGACTAAGGCGAGGGCTGCAACTCTCTGTGCGTGGGATGTCACATGACCCACAGTTTCTCTCTGTCTGCTTCCCCATCTGTCCCCTTGACGACACAGGGGCAGTGATTCTTGGTGAGGAGGGACCAAATCGCCCATCATACAGAATTAAACAAACTCTTTGGGCCTACCAAACAATCATTTCATCACTGCTGCACTGAACCAATTTAGCCGATAGGCTTGTGACCTAAGAGACTGTAGTCAACTCCAAAATATGAACAATTTGGTTCTTAGTTACCAGTGAGATGAGGAAGACCATAAAACTCCATTTGCAATGTACTTTGTTAAAGCTATTATCTGTCTGTTCTGAACCTAGATGTTAAGAAAATTTTTTAACTTACTAAATGAAAATGCTGCAGAGAAACTCTTTAATTCAGGTGTCACTAGACTAGGGTTTAATACTGAACCAAATACTGACAAACTTTAGAATTTACGTCTTCAGTGAATTCTAGAACTATGGACAGTTTTAGAAGTATAAGTTTATAAATACATTTTAACTTGTATTTATTTTGAAGGCAGACCAATAATGCTAGTCCGTGAAAGGGCTAAAAAGTTCTTTCCAACCTATTAACTTTTCCAACCTATTAACTTTGATGAGCACTGACCTTGCACTTCCTGAAAGTTTTTTTTTTTTTCTAAGTTTATTTATTTATATTTGAGAGAGAGCACAAGCAGGGAGGTGCAGAGAAAGAGGACAGAATCTGAAGCAGGCTCCAGGCTCTGAGCTATCAGCACAGAGCCTGATGTGGGACTTGAGCTCATGAACTGTGAGATCATGACCTGAGCCAAAGTCAGATGCTCAACTGACTGACCCACCAGGTGCTCCTGAAAGTTGGTTTTTAAAGTACAAAATGGGGGCACCTGGACGGCTCACCCGGTTGAGTTTCTGACTTCGGCTCAGGTCATGATCCCACAATTCGTGAGTTTGAGCCCCACATCCAGCTCTCTGCTGTCAGCCCAGAGACCACTTTGGATCCTCTCTGTCCCCCCTCTGTGCCCCTCCCCCACTCCCACTCTCTCAAAAAGTAAATAAAACATTAAAAAAAAAGTACAAAATGGCCTCAGGTTATTATATGGCATGAGGTTTCACAGTATATCCAATTGGCTTTAATACCCACAGGAAACCCAAACTGACCCAGATGTAAGCCTCTGACATCTGGAAGCTCCCACCCCATAACCATGAATCCCTTTAGCTACCATTGGCAGTAGTGATTAATATTGGGCATGACACCTTCAGTCTCCTAGTTATGTTTTTTCTGTTTTACATCATATAAATTCATGGTTCATACTTTCTAGTACCTGTCAGGGATATAGGGATGGGGCAAAAAAAAATGTCAATCCTTAAACACTGAAGACTGTTTAATATTATCTAGAAAGTGGGTCATTACAGACATCTATGTGTAATATATAGATATGTGTTCTTGCATTTGCTATTTTATGTTATGGTTGATTTAAAACCAATTCATTTCCCAAAGATTTAGTAAAAGTCCTTGTGAGCGCCTGAGTGGCTCAGTCAGTTAGGCATCCGACTTCGGCTCAGGTCATGATCTCACGGTTTGTGAGTTCGAGCCCCACATCCGGCTCTGGGCTGACAGCCCAGAGCCTGGAGCTTGCTTCAGATTCTGTGTCTCCCTCTGTCTGCCCCACTGCTGCTTGCATTCTGTCTCTCGCATTGTCTCAAAAATAAATAAACATTAAAAAAAAAAAAAAAGTCCTTGTATGATAAAATGACTTCCTATATTAGTAACATCTTAATTGTTAAACACATGGTACATTAAAAGTGCAGTTATTTGGGGGGCACCTAGGTGGCTCAGTAGGTTAAGCATTCAACTTCAGCTCAGGTCAAGATCTCGAGGCTCGTGAGTTCGAGCCCTGCATCAGGCTCTTTGCTGTCAGCACAGAGTTGCTTCAGATCCTCTGTCCCCCTCTCTCTATGCCCCTCCCCCACTTGCACTCGCTCTCAAAAATAAAATAAACATTACAAAATATTAAAAATGCAAATTATTTTCTTACTCATCATTTGTTTACCCTATCGTTTCCCTCAACATGACTGTTAAAACAAGTCTTATTTTAGATTTCTTATCTGTTCTCTGAATAAGTTGGATGACATGATGTCAGATTCCAGCTCCACTATCCTCCCCACCCCCACCCCCCACCCCCGCCGAAGATGGTGTCTTCATTTAAATATGTTTTAATGCATCTTGTCATAGTTTTTTGAAAAGTTTGGGTTCTCTCCTCATACCACATTGATAGATGTTGTATTACAAAAGAAGAGTTTTACAACCTTGACATTTGAGAATCACTGACTCAGATGAGTGTATAAAATTACCATTTGAAATGAAATCTTTTAAGAAGAGTCAAACCCATAGAAAGAAAGAGGAGAAAAGTGGTTGCCAGGGGCTTGGGGGGTGGGGGAAAGGGAAGACATTGGTTGAAAGGGTACCAACTTTTGGTTATAAGATGAATAAGGTCTGAGAATTTAATGTACAACATGGTGACTATAGCTGATAACAGTGTATTGTATAACTGAAATTTGCTAAGAGTAGAACTTAAATGTTCTCACACACACACACAAAGATAATTATGTGATGTGATGGATGTGTTTATTAATTCTATGGGAGGAGTCTGTATACAATGTGTACATATATCAAATCTTCGTGTTGTACACTTTAAATATCTTACAATTGTATGTTTCAATTATTCCGTAATAAATCTTTATAGATAGATAGATGATTGATAGAGATGATAGATAGATAGATAGATAGATAATAGATAATAGATGATAAAGAAAGAAAGAGAGAAAGAAAGAAAGAGAAAGAAAGAAAAAAAAGAAAGAAAAGAAGAAAAAGGAAGAATTACCATTTGTAGCCTCACTTTTATCTCCTATTTGAAAGCCAAAAGGAACTCATCCCCCTTATGTTATTTGAAATATTTGAAAATGCCCCTTTGGGCCTGTGCTTGTTGTCATCGATTGCCTCTAAAGCACGAATGTTTTTCTTTCTCTTGTACAGAATCCCAATGCTCATCCAAGGCCCACTTCCCAGGATCTGGCGGGGTTCTGGGACATGCTGCAGTTGTCCATAGAAAATATTAGTATGAAATTTGATGAACTTCATCAGTTAAAGGCCAATAATTGGAAACAGATGGATCCTCTTGACAAGAAGGTAGAACAATGTAGATTTTGTATGGTTCATTTAAAAACCTGCACAAACACTGGACAGTCTAAATAGGCTTCTGCATTCAGTCTTGCTGTTTACAATGTGAAATGGAGCTGATATCATATTAATCTCATTGTAATGACAATGTTTACATAGTAATCATTTGGGATATTATCTGTAATATGTTTCAGGCATATTTTTAAAGAAAAACCTGTCTTTGTGAATTGGAAAATGGGAATGTGGCTTTTTTGTTAATTAAACTTTAAGTTAAACCATTTTAGTCACTGGAAGGAACTGCCTCCATTTTGCTTTTTAAACTAAAATAAATGACATCTTCAGTGCATGATTATATAGAGCAAGAGTTCAACTTCCTTACACCCTAGGATGTGTTTCTGAGAAAAATAGGAAGCCCTGAAAACTAACCGACTTTGATAATCATTTCATAAATATAGTAATAAAGAAACCGCTGTTGTTCAAGGTTAAAAATATACACCATAAAGGTTCACAGTAATCATAAATGTTGGGATTTTTTTTTTTTTTTAAAGAGTTTTACTTTTGGTTGACTTGACTTGGGGAATATTGCTCACTGGGTTTCTCATTCAACAGTTTAGAAATAAAGGTTCAAGTTATTTTACTTTAATTAATAAACTGCAATTTTCACATTTGATTATGGTGGTTCCACCAGGCTCACACAGGTATCCAATATCCACCTCCCTAGGTTGGCCTGTCATGCATGACTTTTTTAACTCTTTGCTTTCCAATGGCCTGAGGTTGAACAGGTCCAAGAGATTCAGCCTCTAAACATGAGGCTTGTGTGTTCCCATGAAGCTCCGGTAGCCTGCCCTTTTCAGATCTCCTTGCCTGTCAGAGAGCGAACAGTAGTCCAGTCCATTTTGCTGCTCTCCATCATGGTATCCGGGTTCATACAGTCAGTGGACTCCCAGGAGAAAGCCAGTCCCAAGGGCCGAGTCATAATCAGCGAGAGGGTCAGTGTCATTGTCCCTCATCTCCAATTCTATCGCCATTGACCAGGGGTTTTAGTGTTAAGCATCAAAGTACCATTGATATATGTGTGGCCTCTTATGTGGGAAGCCAAACATCCGCACTCAATCTAGTTTTCTTTAATCTGTGTTTAAAACTATGTACTAAATAAGCTTTTAAATTGTTCTTATTTTAAGAAAACACGACAGATGTACACACATACTGGTAATTTAGTTTTTAGAGCTGATCCATCTAATTCTCACTCATTGGGTTTTTTTAAATATTATTTTTTTAAGTACAAGGAAAGGAAGATATGGCTAAAAAGTTTCCAATATTCATACTTTTCCAAATATCACCAAGTTACCCAACAGTGAAGACTTAAAATGTCCAAAATTTGTGATGCTAAGAATTGACATATGTAACCTGTCGACACGTACACAGTGAGTCATTAGTGAACTTGATTTCTAAATTTTTATACACTTTGTCTATGACCAGAGCTTTTCAGCACCCCATGAACTTGAGGGGAAGAAACAAATGAGCACAATCAGAGTTGGCCAAATGCTGTTTGCACTCTGGACTTCCCTTTTCTGTCCACACAGACTCCGCCTTAATCAGCCTGCGGGCAATTCCAATGTAATAAATTTATCTAGGCACTTCACCCAGGCAAGCAAGGAGGATTTGCTGCAATGAGTTTAAGTGTGAAGATACAGAGTATACCCCTTTGGAGAATCCTAAAATCCCTATTTTAAGATAACTGTCACATCCGTGTCATGAGAATTGAAGGTATCTTACTAAAAATGAAAACAGCAGATTCATATGGACCTTTTCGGAGAGTCTGAAAACTCATTATCCTTTTCTTTAAATTCCTTCGTGGTTTAGATTCGCAGCTTGCCCACTGCATTTTCTTTTTTTCTGTGACCCAAGTGTTGAATGGCCTTTATTTTTGCAGTGGCATTTTAACGTTTATTTATTTTTGAGACAGAGAGAGACAGAGCATGAACGGGGGAGGGTCAGAGAGAGGGAGACACAGAATCTGAAACAGGCTCCAGGCTCTGAGCTGACAGCACAGAGCCCGACGCGGGGCTCGAACTCATGGACCGTGAAATCATGACCGGAGCCGAAGTCGGCTGCCTAACCGACTGAGCCACCCAGGCGCCCCTGCAGTGGCATTTTAAAATATCCAACCATTTCATAGTTTGCTGATGCTGAGAGGAGGAAGACCTCTTTCAGTCCTGGGTTAAATTTTCAAAGCACAATGTCTGTTCCTGTGATTGGAATTGCCTTCTGGGCCACCACAACCGTCCTGAGGCCCCTAAGGAGTGACATCCCAGCGGGATGTTTTAGGAGCCTATCTGGGAACGGATTCCACCCCCCCCCACCCCCCTCCCCCACCGAGTGGAGGAACCATCAGTGTCCTCCCTCCAGGGTGACCCCGGAAAGTCTATTGCTGTGTGTTTGTGTGTGATGTGCAGACGGGTATAACTCACAGTGGCATCAACAAAGCTAAAGAACACAGTCTTATCATCTCTTCTTCCTCATTTGGCCTTTTAGGTTTGGATGGGTGGGCCCGGGGAGAGAGGGCGGGGATGTTTTTAAACTCTGAGCCGAGCTTGCACCCGCAGCCTCGCCTCCTTAGAGGGGACGCAGGGTCCCCAGAGGCTGCTGCTGCCGCTGCCACCCTAACCCATCCCTGGCACCCGGAAGAGTCTGGAGCCTCCAGAGAGAACCACACTAAATATGCCTGGAGCCGCAACCTTTCAGCAGAGGGCATTTTAAATACCCACATCCTTCCCTTGGAGAGACTAGTTCTGCAATTCGGCCTTACCCTTGGCCTTAAGCTTACCGGTATTCCTTTTTTTCCCCCTGCATCTTTTGAATACCCAAGCCAGAATAATAAAGAAATATATATATGTACATTTTTTATATGTACATATAAAAAATATATATATATGTGTGTGTATATATATATGTATACAGAGTGCAGATCAGAACTAACCACCTTCAGGTTTAAAAAACAAACAAAAAAACCCAAAACCAAAATCAAAAAAAGTGTGCGTGTTCTAACTACTGACCTATCCCAGTTTTTCCCAAGCTTGTCCTGAGAAGCTGTGTAATGTCCTGAACCTTCTGCTTTGATCAGGAGAGAAGGGCCCCTCCTCCAGTGCCAAAGAAGCCGGCGAAGGGCCCCGCGCCGCTGATCCGGGAGCGCTCGCTGGAGAGCTCGCAGCGCCAGGAGGCCCGCAAGCGCCTGATGGCCGCCAAGCGCGCCGCGTCCGTCCGCCAGAACTCGGCCACCGAGAGCGCCGAGAGCATCGAGATCTACATCCCCGAGGCGCAGACCCGGCTCTGAGCGCCCCGCGCGCGCCGCCGCGCCGCCTCCGCGCTCCGTCCTCCCTCCGCCCCCTCCCCGCCCTCCGAGCCCGTCCGTCCCGGAGCTCAGTGACTTCCACTGTCGCGGTGTAGTTGTCGGTCTTGCAGGAGCCGCCCCCCTCCCCCCAGTAGCCCCAGCCGCCCGGACCGGTTTGCCCACGTTCTCCACCGAGCTTCGCCACCCGTACGGACGCGTCACCCACCTGCCTCATCCGGAGAGCCGGCCTTTCTTTTCTCGGCAGAACCAAACCCACCTGTGTAGAAATGGCCCCTTTAGGT
This sequence comes from Panthera tigris, assembly GCF_018350195.1. NCBI lineage: Eukaryota > Metazoa > Chordata > Mammalia > Carnivora > Felidae > Panthera > Panthera tigris. The sequence goes on from NC_056671.1 coordinate 40,440,129, forward strand.
CGCCCACCATCCTCAGTTCTCCCAAGCTAGTCTGTCCCTAGAGCTCAGCAATATAAAACCATAGGGTATTTCAGAAATCCAGTAGCACAGGGTGAGCCTTTGGGACTTAACCGTCTTCCACGTGAAGGAAACTAGGGCTCCGATTCCCTTTATTTCCCCTAAACGGTTATTATTTTGTCAAGCAGATGGAGCACTTTATTTCCAACCTCAGAAATCACGCCATCTCACCGGAATCGATGAGTGACAATCCTAGAGGGGACGAAGTGGGGCTGGATATGTAGTGGGGAAGGGAGGAGCAAACTCTGCCGGTGCTGGGGCTTACCTGCTTCACTCACAGCTGCACAAACTGCCTCACTGTTACTCCATCCATCACTGCTTCAAATGTTTCCATCAGCAGAAGATTGTAAATTCGATCTTTCAGGGAAATTAATCTATTCTGAAAGGCAATAAAAGGAAGAAAGGCAAGGAAGCACTGCTAGTTTAAGATATACTACGTAAGGGATTTTTTTTTTGTCCTATTATTAAGAAAATTTAGACCTGAAATGTTTTATCAACTTTTACTGTACTATGTGTATTATATTGTTGTGATGGTGGGGGGTCTTTAAAGGGGAAAGCGTTGGTCCTCTTAACGTGTTAGTGTCCATCCTGGGGGGCCTACCTACTACGCCTATAAGTACACACCTGGTCAAGAAGTGCTGTAAGTGGCAGCGAGGGTGTTTTCGGAGAGAAGTTTGGATTTTCCTGTCATCCCTTTGAATGCTACACATCCATCTGTTGTAACCCGGTAGTTTGTAATGCAGACATATTTTCGCCTTTGGTCTTCTCTCCCTCCTACCCAGAGTCCTACCAGTCCCCAGCATAAGGGTTTCGTCCTATGTCAAACCGATAAAATAAATTCTCTACCCAAGTAGACACGCAGCCTCATTCCAAAGAGCTGCCCCTCATCTTGAGGTCCCAGGTGGTGAGAGAAGAAATTTGACCTCAGCAGTTCAGCAGCCACGAGGAAGGGGGGAAAGTCATGATTCATAAGCACTGAAAGAAACCCAGGCTTTTGGCAGAGAATGTGAATTTACACTTTTAGTCCTGACGGATGGGCAGTGTGCGCTAAGCATCTAGCTGAAGTTATCTTTAAACGCCCTTACTCGTAGCAGTTTAAACATTTAGGATGTGGTGATCTTACAGTATCACTGACATTTTATGTCCAGCTCCCACTCTAAAGCATTAGAAATTACCCTTGAAAAATGACAGACTAAAAACACACATCAAATAAGCTTGCACCAGAACTTTTTTTAAAAAATATACTCTCGTAGCCAGGTGCTAATTTATTTATGAAATTAAGAGAAGTGATGGGTTCTGGCAACAACTATTTTCATGGTCACATTCTAAAACCACTAGGGAATTCGCTACCTCTCAGAGCCACTGATGCTTTGAGCTATCTTTATAAACAGGGCACAAATGTTTACTGCTGTGGTTTACAAGAAAAGGGCTACTAACCTATTTAAAAACCAACCAACCAACTTTTAACTAGGGTGGACAAAGCACCTTGAGTGCTTTGCAAAATTGGAGCTGACAGAGATTTTGAACTTCAAGGGTTCGCTTGTTTTAAAAAGAATACACCTTTTCTTCAGTTTGTAGCAGCAACGGAAGGTCACACAAAGTTTGCAGCCAGTAAGGCCATCTGCCACCTTGGGTAGCCTATAGTCCCATTCAATCCTGAAAATGACTTGGAACTCATAGATTGACGTGAAGGAAGCGACATCCATCGGAAGACCCATGTTCCCAACTACAGCTCCGTGCCCTGAGGTAGAGAGAAGATTGGGATTAAGAAATCGATTTCTAATATGACTCAAGATCATCCTACAATATTTTATTTGGAAACCGGTTTAGCCCAGGATATTTTAAAGAGAGACAAGAGAAGGCCTATTTATCTTGTCTATGTGAATGGTATTTGTATATTCATAAGCTATTTTTGGTAAGGATTTTAAATCTTTTAGCTGAATGCCTACAGGCATCATGACCCTTGCCTTCCTTAAAACACAAATTGTACAAACACTTTATAAAAAGCTAATTATTGATCTTAAAACACGACCCCACATAAAGCTGCTTGTTAACCATTTGCCCCCTTAAGCTGACATCCATGAGCATAACCTTTGTCACATTGTTCTTTTTGATGTAATTTGTAGATATGTTTTTTAGTTCATAATGGAAAATGTATGTACCCTGAAAAATTACTTATTTTGTTTAACTTTGGTATAAAGCTGTTTGGGCATTTTCTTGGGGAGGGGGGGAACTACAAAAGAAGTTTGTCTCCCACATCAAAAAACGTTCAAAGAAATTAAGTATTTATTATATTTTTTGCAGATGTTTCCATACAATTCACATAACCTTTTTGTAAAGAGAGATGAAGAAATGGATTAAAGATTTTTAATATTTGAAATGGTAAATAGAACTAATTTATTTGTAATATATTTCTGTTATTTATAGATGTTTCCTTAATGTTTTACTGTGCATTACCACTTTAATTTAAGCCTTATCCTTGTGAATTTACCATTTCTTTTTTAAAACATGTCTAGATGCATATTTTAAATAACTGGAATGTAAATCACTAGCATATCTGAATTCCCAATGTAATTTTTAAAAATTATTTTGGTTTGGAAAAAAAAGATTCATTTGAAAGCCTTCAGATGGAGGGGTGGGGAACATTTTTATGGCTTTATGAAGTGGAATTTCATAGGCTTATTTACCTAGATTGTGTGTGGACAAAAAAAAAAAAAAAACTGTAAATAGATGAATGTTTCCCATAATGTAAAAAGAAGAAATTAATAAAATAATTAATGCACTGCTTTCAGGTCTGTGTGTTTTCACTACAAAGCCCTGCTTCTTCCAAAATACAAGTAATTGTCTTTGGAGGGAATAATTACGCAATGAAGAAATATATCATTCTAACTTTTATTGTTAGAATACAATAAAATACACGTTTAGGTTAGCCGCTGGTGAGCAGATGGGTAGACTTTGTGTCCTATGTAAAGGATCAAAATACTGAAAACCAAAAGGCCTTTTACCATGGCCTTTTACCATACACGATCACGCACATATGAAAGTTTCAGATGAGAGCTGTATATTTGTGAAAGAAGTTATCGGCCTCTCAAACGTGCAAATCTGTACAGATTTGACCCACCTGGATTTCTTCGCAAACATTTCATCAGTTTTGTTTCCTACACGGTTCCTACCCTGGAGGAGATAGGGGAAATCAGAATAATGCTTTGTGGTTTTAATTTCATCCCCGAAGTAATGAAAAACTGTGCTCACTGAGGCTTAGTGACTTGCCCAATGGGACACTACTATTAAGTGACAGATTTGAGGGGCGCCTGGGTGGCTCAGTCGGTTAGGCTCCGACTTCCGCTCAGGTCACGATCTCGTGGTCCACGGGTTCGAGCCCCGCGTCAGGCTCTGGGCTGATGGCTCAGAGCCTGGAGCCTGCTTCTGATTCTGTGTTTCCCTCTCTCTCTGCCCCTTCCCCATTCATGCTGTGTCTCTCTCTGTCTCAAAAATAAATAAACGTTAAAAAAAAATTTTTTTTAAATAATAAAAAAAAAAGTGACAGATTTGAATCCAAAAATCTGAAACTTTGTTCAGCTTCCTCTTCAGTAGGGTCTCTATCATTCTTCCCACATTTAAAATGGATAATTATTTGCCACTGTCTGTTTCCGCTGGTTTTCATCTCAGTCATGTTCATAAACCTTACTTGAAAAAATTTTTTTAACATTTAATTTTGACAGGGAGAGACAGAGTGTGAGTGGGGAAGGGGCAGAGAGACTAAGACACAGAATCTGAAGCAGGCTCTAGGCCCTGAGCTGTCAGCACAGAGCCGTCGCAGGGCTTGAACTCACGAGCCCTGAGATCATGACCTAAGCTGAAGTCCGATGCTTAACTGACTGAGCCACTCAGACACCCCATAAACCCTAATTTATACACAAAAATACAGATTTACCTCCCACCCCCATAAAGGTAAATTAGAACGTTTTATGAAGTGGACTTGAACTTCTCTGAAAATGCCAAAGTCTACACAGTATTTTCTCCCCACAAGTACTTGGGCAAACCCATCCATCCATATGTAACAAACATGGAAATTAAGCAGCTAAGCCTCTTTTTCTGATTTTTGTACGTAAGCAAGACCTTTACCAATTACCAAAATAACATGATATACTTCTGAAACTGTTTGAAAAGAGGATCGATCAAGTGGCTCATCGCTTGTAAGGCTGCAAAGATCTCATTACCTGGGTTCGTGCACTGACTATTCCTGTAGTGTGAGCTGCAGTTTTACTTCTTGCCTTTTACCAAATTAATCCTTATATTTCACTGGGGCTTCTTAAACATTTTGGCCAATCCCAAAGCAAAGTGAGTTTGTTATTGCATGTAAAAAATTTGAATTTCAGTGAAGCAAATTTCAATGGCCCATGTTACAGGGTCCACTCCCTCCCAAAAATGTAATTTTGTTTCTTATGGAAATTGAACAAAATTGTTTGCTCTGAACATGAGTTTTTTTTATATCTTTGAAAGCCACCCCTTGAAAATACAAATCGACTTTGGTTTAAATAAATGGCATTTAAAAATCATAGTGTCTGAATGTGTTCATTCTCAAATGCCAGTGATACTAAAGGGTCTGAAATTTACCTCAAGTTTGCTCAATAGGCTCTTTGACTTTTAGCCACTAAACCAAGATCAGATCAACTCCTTTTGCAAACAGTAACTGGTGACCCTGTCTGAAAACCCTCTCTGGGTCCCAACTCATTTACTGTAAGTTCACAGACTAGGTCTCAAATTGCTCTGTAAGTCACTCATTATCTCCCCTAAAGCAGGGAGAGGAAATAGTGTGCTGTTCCTGGTCTATATGCTTCCCTGCGGGCTTACTGCGGGCCTAGGGAGGCATCGCCAGACAATCACAGGAATGTGCGAAACCCCAGTACCGGTGATTCCTGATTCCTGAGTCTCCATTTAGCCTGCCAATGGATGATTTCAGTACATTTCTATGTAAATGAGCACGAGCCTAAATTTATAGCAAATGGCTGAAATCAGGAAAGCGTTCTGATAAACACCAAAGGGTAAGCCCTGCCATGTAGCTGATGGAACTGTTTTGCTGTTCCTGGCACCAAACGTTTTCACTAGTGCTTTTGAAGATTGCTGTTCTTTCCTCTTCACGCTTCTAGTTTTCCTTCTGGGAGGAGGAAGATTACTTGCTAAGTAAATCATTGTCATGGGGAGCTTCCATAGAGATCACAACAAAGAGATTTTTCCATAGAAAAATTCGCCTTTTCACTTCGGAAAGAGGGAAAGGGAAGCAAATTGTCTTAGTTTTTCTCTTCTGTTACAAAGAGGAAGATGCACTCTCCCTATTGACACTAAAGAAGGTGACAGACAACAATTACAGGTTTTGTAGTCTTAAATCCTTGTGCGTTTGCTGCTTCTGAAGGTCAATGCTCCCGTGTAGCTAGCCTTCTGAGATTTACCCACATAACCATCAGTTGATGAATCCTTCCTTCTTCTTGGGAGGCATTTCAAGTCCAATGCCTGCAAGCATTTTCTATTATGAAAAATGAGGAGAAACATCTAGGAAGTTAGATAATACTATATGGATGGTCCCATAAAGTATATTGGAAGAAACATCTCTCCAGGTTAAGATACAAACATTTTGCTAACTTTAAAAGAGGCTCCATTTGAAAGGATTTGGGGTCCTAAGCAATAACCTCTTGCTACCAATAATGTTTACTCCTGTAAATTTAAAAAAAAAAAAATTTTTTTTAAGTAATCTCTACACCCAACATGGGACTGAAACTCACGACCCCAAGATCAACAGTCTCATCCCTCTCCATCTGAGCCAGCCAGGTTCCCTGTGAATTACATTTTTTTAAATAACAGCTTCATCCCATCATTTCCTTTCTAGAGTAAGTCCTAGTGTACTTTGCAACCTTGGCCAATACAATGTCTGTTTGTAATTCCCAAGTGTGAGAAGAAGCAGGCCTTAAAGTCAGAACGTAAACAAAGATAAGCAGGAGAGAGGTTAAATAGTTTACTCTTAGAATCCTTTCCAGTTTGGTTTAATTTAACACATTGATCAAGAGCCTCCCCTCTCCCCAGCACGTTCAATGAAGGGATTTTCTCTCCTCTGCAGCATGGCGCCTGGCCAGAGTAATACCTGGGAGGTCTTAGTGAGCCTAGCACTTCCAAGGTTGAGCTTGTCAAACATGAAAGAGCAACTCAGGGGCTCCTGAATTGTTTCTTAAGTTAATCAAGCAAGGCAATGAGTCTGGAATGATTAAAGGAGGACCCTTTCAAAAGAGCTGGTGTCTTTGCATCTAGTCTTGAGTTGATACACCAAGGATCCCTTGGCTAGCAGACTGTTCAAAATGAAATCTTACAGAGAATGGAAAAAAACTGATCAATAGTTTGGAAAATTAGAACAGGGGAGAGATTCTGGCACCGGAAAATGGGAGTTTGTCAACTGAGCGTGAGTGAGTGTTAAAGAGCTTTGTAAATAGAGGTGAAGTGAGGAATAGTTATTCAGATGATTGTGAGTAATTCCAGAGACAAGGAAAGAAAACAAAGCACCCTACCAGTGTGAGCCTGAGATGTTTCAGTGTTAGAATATTAAGGATCTGTCAGTGGCCGAATTCATCATGTAATTGTTCTCAAGGGCACTTCATTTTAAGATGGGTTAAAAGAAGGCCAAAGACTAGCCATTCTTCCAGCAAAGGCAACACATTAGAACTGGGCTAACTATTCAACTGAGAGAACTTGGGTTAAGTATGAAGGAAATGCTTCCCTGAAGAAGTACGAGGTCTTAACTACCCTGAGAAATGGGGTGTATCTTCCTGAGAGAAGTCATTCTGCCAATGGCGTTACCTTAGTGATCCTCATGAAACAGGACAAGTGCCCCCATGGTTCTAAGTATTTAGATTTATTAGATAATAAATGCAGAGAAGAGAGGTCTCTCGCCCTCGCCACACCCCATAATCCCTGTTGGCTTCAGCCGAAAGTAATAATTTCTGAGCAGGGTTTCTGTCAGTGACTCCAGCTTCACAAACAGAGAGGATCCACTTGGGGTCCCCACACACTCCAGGGGAAAGACCCATGTGCCATTTTGATTGTAATATTCTGACTTGGGGTTGGGTAGGAAAGCACTGTCATACACTTACAAATATTTCCAGCATTTCTTAGAAACTGGACTGACTCATTAGCTTCAACATTGTGCCAAGAGTGTCCAGTTTGTCCAGCAGGCATAGGGCCATCCTGCAAATGGGAAAGAGCTCAGGTTATGGCCAGATCACCTGTGTTTGAATCCCTGACTCTACTATTTACTAGCTGAGTCTTTTGGGGCAAGTTACGTAATCTCTCTGTACCTCAGTTTTCCCATCTGTACAATCAGGATAAAACCGGTACCTACCTCATAAGATTGTTCTAAGGATTAAATAAATCAACACATGGAAAGCTCTTAATACAGTGCTTGGCAAATGGTAAGCACTCAGTAAATGTTCACTCTCATTATCATCAACATCACCATTATTATTTTTTTAAATGTCTATTTATTTTTTAGAGAGAGAGCAAGCAGGGGAGGGGGAGACAGAGGATCCCAAGTGGGCTCTGCCCTGAGAGCTCAGAGCCTGATGTGGGGCTCAAACTCACGGTCCGTAAGATCATGACCTGAACCCAAGTCAGACACTTAACTGACTGAGCCACCCAGGCGCCCCATCATCACCATTATTATGACACACTTACATTTACTAGGCAAGTGCCTTGTGTCCTGGTTGTACTGTTTTCTATGCAATTCGGAACTTAATCTTAATAGTAACCTTATGAGAGATAGTCACGACAAGTAAGTTAGATCAGGGAGCATCCAGAGGTCCCTGGTAAGTAACAGAGCTCATGTCTCAATCCAATCTAAGTCTAGATTCTTCGTGCAAGCAAAGACATTTATCTTTCAGTGTTTCACCGGTGAAAAAGGTACACATACAACAATTTCAACAAAGAGCGAAGGGGTATACATCGAAAATAAGCCTACTTTTTGTTCCAGTTCCTTCCTGCCACATTCAACATCCTTGAGCCGTTTTTTTGTGTACCCTTTTAAAATCTATGTACACATACTCAAGCTTATAGATTTTTTATTTTCCCACAAACATGAAGCATAAGGTACACATTCCTTTATTGTTCACTTTTTTCCACCTAGTGATGTGTTGCTTCATTTCACTTAACCGTCTGAGCCACCCAGGCGCCCCTTGCTTCGTTTCAGAACATTATGATCCACCTATTCTCTTTAATGGCTCTGTAGCATTCTATTTTATGGGCGAACCACATTACACTATGCAGTCCCCCCAGTTGATGGACATTTAGGCCATTTCCACAGCTGGTTATGACAAACAAAATCTGCAGTGAAAATCGTCTCACAGTGCATCTTCCATACATGTGGAGGTGTATCTACAGGTCATATTCCTAGAAAACTGGACACGCATTTTGTGTTTTTTTGTTTTTTTTTTTTTAACGTTTATTTATTTTTGAGACAGAGAGAGACAGAGCATGAATGGGGGAGGGTCAGAGAGAGAGGGAGACAGAATCTGAAACAGGCTCCAGGCTCTGAGCTGTCAGCACAGAGCCCGATGCGGGGCTTGAACTCACGGACCGTGAGATCATGACCTGAGCCAAAGTTGGACCCTTAACCGACTGAGTCACCCAGGCGCCCCCACGCATTTTGTTTTTAAATATTGCTAATTGACTTTCCAAAAAGGCTACCTTGATTTTCAGTTCACCAAACACGTGTGAGTTGTAGCACCTACCTTTGCAAACAAGGAAACAAATCATTCAAAATGTAAATTCAGAGAAATGCTTAATATAACAACAACAACAAACCCAAGAATTTCCAATGGGCTTTCAACAAGGAAGGGAAAAAAGTCTGGAAATGTGGAGGTGGTTCCAATGTAATCTTTCATATAACTCCCAGAACATATAACTGCCAGAACTGAGGGAAAAAGTAATCACAGTGTCAGCCCTGGGGTGGGAACTCATCTGGGAACTGGCTCTATTTGCATACACCTTAGACTGCCTAAGAACCTAACAGCCTCTGGCAGCAGGATCTAAGCTCACTAGGGGTCTATGTCTGCATTGGAGCAGAGAACTTGGATGATTAGGAGGTTTATACCACGGGATATCATCTACTACCCATGAAGTTTCTTTCCTCTTTAGTTTTTTTAAAAGTGAAACTCCTCGGGGCGCCTGGGTGGCTCAGTTGTTTAAGCGTCCGACTGTGGCTCAGGTCACGATTTCGCGGTCCGCGAGTTGGAGCCCCGCGTCGGGCTCTGGGCTGATGGCTCGGAGCCTGGAGCCTGCTTCTGATTCTGTGTCTCCCTCTCTCTCTGCCCCTCCCCCGTTCACGCTCTGTCTCTCTCTGTCTCAAAAATAAATAAACGTTGAAAAAAAAATTAAAAATAAAATAAAAGTGAAACTCCTCTTCTTTAAAAAGGTTTTAAGATGATTTACAGAGACAAAACTTAAAACTCCAAACAAGGAAAGGAAGACAGGAAAAGTTGGCGGATGACTTCACCAAGCTCTCAGGTCCCCAGGGTCCTGGGTGGCCTCAAACGAATACTAAATTTCTTTCTGGGCTTCCTGCTAGCCGCAACAAAGTGGTCAGCATTTTAAAGTTCGTCTTCATTCAGTCTGGGGACTCCACAACTTTAAAAGTTTCTTCTGTCCTCAAAGAACTACCAAAATGATTTTGCATCTGTTGCAACACAGTGTGTCAATACAACTGCCTTGCTAATCACAGCACCGACAAATAGCCACATAGAAGGAAGTACAACCACTGCGTCTTTAAAATCAGCCCTCTGTGACTTAACTGGTTTGAGTGACTTCTGGTTCTTGGCAAACAAATCGTCCCATAATAAGACAGAGTCAGTTCTGACATCCTTGTTGAGACCGACATCCTTTGGAGTTCAGTCCAAGAATATGTCCCTCCCTCTAGGAAGTAAGCAATATTTCAGTGGGTGCTTTTTTTTTTCTTTTCTTTTCTTTTCTTTTCTTTTCTTTTCTTTTCTTTTCTTTTCTTTTCTTTTCAAGCAGACCTCCTGACAAATAAGAAGTCCTCCTTTTCCTGTTCAGACGGGCCCATATCAGAGCGTGTGACTTTCAAGACCTATTTGTCCATGAGCAGGAACTCTTCATTTCCCAAAAGCATCCCTTTGTCTCACTAAAGGTTGCAACCCTTTCTTCCCAGCAGGCTTGGCCGCTCTTGCCGGGCGGAAGTCGCTGCTGTCCCTCGGGGCTGTCACCACCTAACACCGGTGTTCACGCTGTGACCCGGAGGGCACTTTCAGCTGCATTTAGGCAAACAGCTCTGTGCCTTTTAACACACATTAGAACAGAGGACTCTTCATCAGTGTGGGAAAGCCACAGAGGACTTCACACAGCAGCTAGGGTTCTAAGGTCCGGTTAATATTTCAGGCCCAGTCTTGGGAAGATTATGCTTTGACACTGAATTTAAACAACCACTTCTTTATTAAGTGTAAAACACTGGGCTGAGCTGTCCCTCCACTCAGCCACATTCTATCATTTGGGGATGGAGGGAGAAGGGAAGAGAAGAAGACACATACTGCTGATGCAGAAGATTAAAACCTAACAGTCACCTGAAGATAGACCAAAGCATTCTGCCTTTTACAAAGTGCATCAAGTGATTGATTAACTGCAGGGAAGGAGGCAAAGATTTATGGAAGGTGGGGCTTGACTTGCAGGCTTTTAACAGCCCCCAGGACAATGGTTCTCAAACTTCAATGTGCCTAAGAATCACTTAGGGATCACTTAGCTACCCCAACCCTCAAAGCAGATCCTAACGCTGGAGGTCTGCTTTGAGAACCAATTCTGCATTTCTAACAAAGTCACCCTGTGAATCTAATGCCAGAGTTCATGGGCCCCCCTCGGAGAAACTGTTGTCCAACTGCGGTCTTCAACCTGGGAAGCTTTAAGAAATCTTCACGGGAGATCACTTACATCAGAATGGGATGGGGGGGGGCGGGCAGGGAAGGACCAAAGCATGCATATCTGGGTAAAGCCAAGGTTGAGAACCCTTACTGCAGAGGCATTTTAAGCAAAAAGAACGGGTTGAGCAAAGGCATGGAGGAGGGTCAGAGCAGTGGATGTCTAAGGAATCAATCGCAGGTAATTAGGTATGGCTAGAATGACAAGTGTATAGTGGGGACTGTATTTTAACTCATTTGCCAGGGCAAGGACAAACAAGAACTAGTGTACTTTGCACAAGAGGAAAAAAAAAATCTGTCCTTACCGGAAGCATTACTAGGAATCTTATGACCTGCTTACTAGTGGAACACAATGTCTCCATTTGTATCTATGGAGAGTTTGTCTGGAGCATAAGGATATCAGTCAAGTGCGAGGTTTTCCACTGAGGTTAAATATCTTTGCCAGTTTGGCTTTTCAGCACTCATTCTGAGAATTAGAACACAGAAGGCAGGAAGTTCAACATCATACAGCATACTCCCGTGAATTGACTAGCTTGCATCAGTTTATTTTCAAAAACATACTTTACAATAAAATGTGAAGCAATTACTACACACCTGAGACTTTTTTGCATAATCATGTAGCAGAATCAGTCTAAGAAAGAATCACCAAGGAGCTCCTGATGGCTTGGTTGGTAGAGCACACAACTCTTGATATTGGGGTTGTACATTTGAGCCCCATGTTGAGTGTAGAGATTATTTAAAAAAATTTTTTTTAATCTAAAAACAAAAAAAAACAAAAAACCAAAATTGCCTAAAAGGATAGTTTTCTCATCTACCATTGTCTTAGCCTATCTGCGCTTCTAGAACAAAATACCATAGAGTATCCACGTTACGGTTTGGGTCAAACAACAAACATTGCTTACAGTTCTGGAGGGTGAGAAGGTCCAGATCAAGGCCAGTAAGTTCAGTGTCTGGTGAAAGTTCAGTGTTTCTTTACAAGGCAGAAGATGTGAAGGAGCTCTCTGGGGTCTGTTGTATTTATTTATTTATTTTTGAAACACTTTTTTTTCTCTTTTTAACGATTTATTTATTTTTGAAAGAAAGAGAGAAAGCATGAGTGGAGGAGGGGCAGAGAGAGGGGGTGAGAGGGAGAGAGGGAGAGAGAGAATCCCAAGCAGGCTCCACACTGTCATTGCGGAGCCGGATGTGGGGCTCAAACTCAGGAACCATGAGATCATGACGTGAGCTGAAGTCAGACACTTAACCAACTGAGCCACCCAGGCGCCCCTGGGATCTGCTTCTTAAGGGGACTAATCCCATTCATGAGGGCTCCACCCTTAGAACCTGATCACCTCCCAAATGGCACACTTCTAAATACCATGGCTTTGGGGATTAGGTTTCAATGTATGCATTTGGCAGGAGCTGGTGGATGACACAAACATTGAGTCTCTAGCAACCACCTTCCCGCTGTTGCATAGCCCCAGAATCTAGAGAATATTGGCCATGTATACTCAATCATTTACATAGTAATCATTGCTCTTCTCCTATAGAGGCTTAAAGTCTGAGAAGTCAAATCCTACACAACAAAAAAAAGTGACAATTTGTGTCATAAAAATATCCTCAAGCTCTGGTTTATGAATAAACTCCTTATTTCAATCAACCTTCACAACAATGAATTTCCTGGACAGTCAGATTTGACATTTCTCTCTGGATATCTCATAGAAGAATGAAATTTGAACTATGGTTGCCCCTTGAACCACACAGGTTTGAACTGCACGGGTCCACTTGTACATAGAGTTATTTTGATAAATACAGTACTATACATGTATTTTCCTTATGATTTTCTTAATAATATTTTCTTTTCTCTAGTTAACTTTATCGTAGAGACACTGTATACGAGACATAAGACATGTAAAATATGAGTTAATGGATTATGTTATCACTAAGGCTTCAGGTCAACTGTAGACTATTTGTAGCTAAGTTTTGAGGAGTCAAAAGTTCTATGTGGATTCTCAACTATATGGAGGGTTGGCACCCCAACCCTCACGTTGTTCAAAAGCCAACTGTATAAGGAAGGAAACCACAGGTCCTGAACTTTCCAGGACAATTTAGATGTTATAGATTTTGTCTATAGGTGTTGACATTGATGTATATACAGATCAGGGGGAGAAAAAGTCCTTCGTCAGACCAAGTGCCTTAATATGGTTCAGAAAAACACTGTTCTTGCCTTCATCAAATCATTGTTATTCCTCCCTCACCCAGAAATCTGTACAGATGTTTCTATGGATTATAATTTTCAAATCTAATGGGCCTCCAGAGTCATCCTCCCTGTCCCTCCTTGCTTTTAAAAGAGCTCTAGGAGGCCTGTCGGTCATTTAGGAATGCACATGTGGAATTGTGCATACATAAATATCAGTGATTATATCGGCTTTCCAAGGCCCCAGAAATCATTTTGAGCTATCCACCTCCTCCCCACCCCAATCCCCTACCTGTGAAAGTCCAAAGTAACGGCCCTAGGTGTCTATTAATTCTAAAGAAAGGGTTGAAAGTCTGTGGCGTTTTTAGCCTTTGGGTTCCTGCTTACAGATACAATGCTTACATTTAGAACCATATTGAATCAGCCTCAAAGTCAGTCCCTTTTTCCTTTTCCATACCCATACACACACCCACAATCCAAAAGGCTTTATGAATTCAGGATGTGGGCCGTGAGGAGGCAAAGGTGAGTGTCAAAAGCACCAAAAAGTGGAGGGCATAAAATGGTTCTTAAAGTATAGCAGGATTCTCAAAGCATCCTGCAGGCATCTTACTTCCTGGAAGCCTGCAGACCAGCTTCCTGGCACCTGCTATACCCCTTCTCACTATCTATCCTACAATAGACAATCAACAAGATGCATAAATAAAATATGTCTTCTTTCTTTGTCCCAAGTAGAATGTAAACCCCAGGACAATGGGGACATTTTTGTCTGTTTTATTCCTTTCTATATTTCCAAGCAGTCAAACAATGCCTGTCATATAGAAGGCACTCAATAAATATTAGTGGAATGGGTGGCATTTGAAGCTATTTCTTGCCTATTCTGTAATAATCTGTAATACATTTTTCTGTAATATTTATTATACATTATTCTCATCATTTCCGTAAAAAGTTGTTGCTGTTGTCAGTTGCTATTCCATTGTGTATTCCTGCTAGTTTAGATAAAGAGGAATGAAATCCCAAGGGCATGGACCCGGGATGGGGAGAGGGCACTTATTATAAGAGGCAGGTGGCATTTTGGCAAAATTAGTAACTCAGAGAAAACGTGACAACGAGTATGTAAGCCCCTGGCTCCTCTTTCCTGAAATCCTGAGAAATATTGGTTAGAGCAAGTATGAATAACCCCATCAGATGAGATGGGGTTATAGTACTTTTTTATTTATTTGTTTTAGTTTTTATTTTAAGTAGGCTCCACGCACAGCGTGGGGCTTGAACTCATGACCCTGAGATCAAGAGTCGCATGTCCTACTGACTGAGCCAGCCAGGCAGGGGCTATAGTACTTTTAAAAAGCCTTTTTGAAAAAAGAGTGACTAAACAGAGGAGGCAGGACAACTTGCAATTTGAGGTTGTGCAAAAAGGGGGACACACTCCAATACCCAGAGTACTGAGAATTCACAGGATAATAGAAACATCACAAGCCTGAAAGCAAACTTTCCCACGAATCTGAAATGTTACTATGTGCTCCAAGGAGAAATTTGTGTAAAATTGAATTTGTGTGAAAGTTTTATAATCCAGGAAAAGCCTATCTATTAAATTATATTTGTCAATACCTTAGAAATTATTGAGCATTTCCCCCACACACTGATCTTATTTTTTAAGATTTCATTTTTATGTAACATGAAGCTCAAACTCACAAGATCAGAGTGAGCCAGGCATTTATAAGGTACGTCACAAGCATCGGTTTCACCGTTCATCAGTCCGGCCCTAGTTCAGGAGCCGGGGGATTTGCCTCTCCACCACCACTGAACCTGCCTTGTTTGGGAGTGCACGAGTTGGGATGTCCACGCAGGGCCCAGTTTGTTTGGAGTTGTATTTTTATTTTATTTTATTTTTTAATTTTTTTTAAAAAGTTCGTTCAGTTTTTTGAGAGAGACAGAGCGTGAGTGGGGGAGGGGAAGAAAGAGAAGGAGACGCAGAATCTGAAGCACCCTCCAGGCTGTGAGCGGTCAGCACAGAGCCGGATGCGGGGCTCGAACCCACAAACTGTGAGATCATGACCTGAGCTGGAGTCGGCCGCTTAACTGACCGAGCCACACAGGCGCCCCCGTTTGGAGTGCTGTATGCAGGGTGAGCCATGGGCAGTGTGTACTGGCAGCTGAAGGGAATGGCCTCAGTATCACAGGAGGGTGATTGTCTCCACAGCAAAGCCCAAGATCAGGTGCAAATGGTAACTTGCGTGGCCTTGGCTTGGAGATTTCCAACTGCCTGACCCTTTCTCTTCTACATCCTTGTTTTTTTGTTTTTTTTTTTTATTTTTTTACGTTTATTTATTTTTGAGACAGAGAGAGACAGAGCATGAACCGGGGAGGGGCAGAGAGAGAGGGAGACACAGAATCGGAAGCAGGCTCCAGGCTCCGAGCCATCAGCCCAGAGCCTGACGTGGGACTCGAACTCGCGGACCACGAGATCCTGACCTGAGCCGAAGTCGGACGCTCAACCGACTGAGCCACCCAGGCGCCCCATCTTCTACCTCCTTGTTAACACCTCTCATCACCAGCTCCCCCCAAACCCCCCATCCCCCAGGCCACCGTGTCTTCCCCTCCCCATGGCAGCTGTGATGGCACCTCACCTCACTGCCTCATCTTACCCCACCCGCCAGACTCTTCTGCTTTCAGCTACTGTTAGGGCATAAACCCAAGCCTCCCTGTTCCTCTCTCTCTCTTTTGATTCTCAAAAGTGTACCTTGACGGTAAAACCAATGAACAAAATGTACGTGTGTTTCTTTGCACTTCTGCCATCACACGCCTCATGGTCCTCAAGCCCTGTGGATGCTTCAGGCTAAACCCAGAAGAAGCCACACAAAAAATTGTGAAGGAGAAAAACACGTAAAGTCTTATTCTTTTTTTTTTTTTTTTTTTTTTTTTTTACACAGATAAATGTTGTTGTCTCCATTTACACACGAAGGCACTTTGAGGAGCTTCCAAAGTGGCTGTACCATATTGCATTTGCCACCAACAATGATAAGAGTTCTATTGCTCCACATCCTTGCAGCACTCGGTGATATCACTGTTCCAGATTTTTGCCATTTTAATAGGTGTGTAGTGTTATTTCATATTTGTTTTAATTGCATCATTTGACTGTTTGAAGTCCAGCTTGGATACTTCTAGGTGGTGTCATGGACTGAATTGTGTCTCCCCAAAAATGTGTATGTTGAACTCCTTACCTCCAGTGTGATGGTATTTGAACATGGGGCCTTTGGGAGGTAACTGGGATTAGAAGAGGTCATGATTGGATGAGTGCCCTTATAAGAAGAGACACCGGAGGCCATGTTTGTTCTCTCTCCCATGGGAAGACACAGTAATAAGGTGGCCATCCGCAAGCTGGGAAGAGAGGTCTCACCAGAACCTGACTACAGTGGCATCCTGATTTTGGACCCCTCAGCCTCCAGAACTGTAAGAGCTATATTTCTTTTATTTAAGACACTGTCTATGCTATTTTGTTATAGCAGCCTGAGCTAAAACCAATGTATTGTAAACATAGGAAACGATTGGTTCATCTTTCCATTGGCTGTAAATTAGTGCCTCGCAGAAAAAACTAATGCAAACTTGGTTGAAAATACATTAGATAAAGATGATAAGTTTTAAAAAATTATAAATGAAAAATGCCATGTATTTCAAATCATGTATCTAATAAGAGGTTAATATCCAGTATATATAAAGAACTCCCACAACTTAGCCACCACCAAAAATGAATAACCTAATTTAAAAATGAGCAAAGGCCTTGAATAGACATTTCTCCAAAGATATGCAAATGGCCAATAAGCACATTAAATGGCACTCATCATCACTAATCATTAGAAAATGCAAGTCAAAACCACAAAGACACCACTTGTGCCCATTAAAGTGGCTACTATCAGAAAACAGAAATTAACAAATGTTGCTAAGGATGGAGAAGAAACTGAAACTCTTGTGCATTAGAGATGAGAATGTGGAACGCTGTAGCCACTATGGAAAACAGTATGATAGACCTTCAAAAAGTAAAAAATAGAATTACCATATGATACAGCAATTTCTCTTCTGGGAAATACCCAGAAAGAATACACAGAGAATGGAAAACAGTGTCTCAAGGAGATATTTGTACAGCCCTGTCCAAAGAAGCATTATTCAAAATAACGAACAGGTAGAAGCAACCCCATGTCCATCGACACACAAATGAATAAACAAAATGTGGTAGATACATACAATGGAATATCCTTCAACCTTTTAAAAAAGGAAGGAAATTCTGACAGGCTACAACATGGAAGAACCTTGAAGACATGATGCTAAGTGAAATACGCCAGTCACAATCAGGCCAAATACTGTGTGATCCTGCTTAAATGAGAGACTTTAGTCAAATTCATGGAGACAGGAAGTAGAAATGCTGGTTAAAAAGGGCTAGAGGCAGGGGGAATGGGAAGCTATGGCTTAATAGGTACAGAGTGTCAGTTTTGCAAGATGAGTTCTGGAGATGGATGATGGTGATGATTGAGCAACAACATGAGCGTGTTTATTGCCACAGAACTGTACATGTAAAAGTGGTTAAGATGGTAAATTTTATGTTATATGTATTCTACAACAATTCCCAAAAGAATGAAATGTTATCACATAATAACTAAGTGCTCTAAGAAAGAATTACTCTTTGGTGAATGTCTACAGGGTCTTTAAAAAATGCTCTACCCGTAATCTACTGTGTTTGTACGACGTTTATGGTTTAGGAAGCACATCAGCATCTACTACCTCATTTACCCTTACAAAATCTCTGTGAGGCAGAGAAGGAATATGTTATTCTCATCTTAGAAGAAATTGACGCTCAGATAAGGTCATGGAGCTAGGAAACTGCAGAGTCAGCAATGAGTGTTCTGTCTCTAAAACGGGAGCCAATCCACTCTTAGAAGCACGTGGCTGTCTCCAGGGGCTTATGGTGTGTCACAGGACAGGTGGTTTTAACTCAGTTGGTTCATAAGCCTCACCAACTGGCCAGTGTCACAGGTTTGTTTTTCTGTATAGCCCAGTTCACTTTACTGCACCTTATGGTCAGAGACAGTGGGTCTAACTCTGGCCAACAGGATACTCTTTTTTTCCCACTACAAGAAACAGACTCTTTTTCTTTCTTTTCTTTTTTTTTTTTTAAATTTCTTTATTTTTGAGAGAGAGAGAGAGAGAGAGAGAGCAAGTCAGTGAGAGGAAGAGAGAGAGAATCCCATGCAGGCTCCACACTGTCAGCACAGAGGCCGAAGCGGGACTGGAGCTCCCCTGAAATGGGACGTGAGCTCACCTGATGTGGGGCTCGAACTCATGAACCGTGAGATCATGACCTGACCCAAAGTCAGATGCTTAATGGACTGAGCCACCCAGGCACCCCTCAAGTGGATACTCTTAGCAACAATTCTATATGGATGAAAAATTTGGATAGACATTCCCTTACTGCTACTGGGAAACTCCAAGCGCTTGCTGGAGATACGTGAGTGTTAGATGTGCAAGAGAATCTGAGCCTTGGACAATGCAGCCAGTTATAATTAAGAGGCAAGGTAACTAGACCTGGTTTAAACAATAAAATAATTTCATAGGCTCCCATAAGTGCCAAGTTGAAAAACCATACAAGCCCCAGGTTTAGAATTCTCTACAGGTTTCTGGTAGAATCAGGGCTCCTGGACTCCACTCACTTGCTTGGGCCCTCTTTCAAGCATTGGCCTCCTCTGCCTGTCACAATGGCTCAGTGGACACAGCCGTGGTCTCATTTCCACACATGCGGTGTCCAAGAGGAGAGACTGGCTTTGTCCCAGCATGCCACGCATGACTTTCATTCTGATCAGACCAGTAAAGTGCCATGCCTCAGCCAGTCATTGAGGTCAGAGCAACAAGTTCACCAAGAGATTTAGCTCAAGTCCTGTGCTTGCCTCTACAGGCTGGGAATAGTCACTTTTCCCTTCATCATATGGAAATGAAAAATTTATGCCATTAGAAAGGAGAAAGGGGAAATGGCTCCCAGGGAGGAACCAACAAGTATCTACCACAGCAAAACTTCCCAGGCAGCGTGTTTTGGCCCAGAGAGTGACCAAGTAAGGTACACTGAGTGCTCAGCAGGCCTTAGAGCCCCAGGCAAGGTTAGGGGCAGCTGGGGTTCCCAGGAAGGCTCTCCAGCCTTGAGCTGAGCATAGCAGTATATGCTACACAACGTGACCGCTTTCTATGTCTGCCATGATAAGAAAGGATTGAGAAATACTGGACTACCAACTCGTTTTGATGGTTCTCAATCCGTAAAAGCAATTTATCAACCAAGTTAATAGATTTAAGCAAGCTTCTCCTGAAAGTACTCTTTTTGCGAACTACAATCCTATCTTCAATTTCCATTTCCAGAAAAGGTTGTGCAAAAACTAGTTTGGATACCACCTAATCTAGATTTGGGTCTGAATACAGGGTAAAGTAGGAGCCCCTGGGTGGCTCAGTTGGTTGAGTGTCCGGCTTCAGCTCAGGTCATGATCTCGTGTGAAACATACATCAGGCTCTAAGCTGTCAACACAGAACCTGAGTGGGATCCTCTGTCTCCCTCTCGCCCGTGCTGGCCTGTGGCTTACTTGTGGTGAACCTTCAACATACACTGACCGTGAGACATAGAAGGAAAGGGAAAGAAAGGGTAACCCGGATTTCCTTTCCTTCTGTGGTTTCACCCAGACCTTTAGCAGCATTGATGGAACCTGGCTCTTCCTCACTTCCCTCATCTTTCCTTCGTTCCAGAAGCCCTGGCCATAGAATCCAGGTGACTTTCCAGTTAGAAATAAAGTCTAGGGTAGGAAATACGGAAGTCGAGCCAGGGCTATTCATGGACATGCCATATGCAGTTGCACAGGGCTCCATACTCAGGACAGCCCTGTGCTTGGTTTAATGCTCTTTCTAACCACCTTAAAATTAGGGGTGCCCGGGTGGCTCAGTCAGTCGGTCAAGCGTACAACTTTTGATTTCGACTCAGATCATGATCTCACGGTTCACGGATTCGAGCCCTGAATGAGGCTCCTCGCTGAGAGTAGGGAGCCTGCTTGGGATACTCTCTCTCTCCCTCTCTCTCTGCCCCTCCCCCACTCGCGTGCTCACTCTCTCTAAATAAGTAAATAAACTTTAAAAAATTACTTTAACCATCTTAAAATTCTTAATGGTTGTATGCCTTTGAATTTGTGTTTTGTAAGTCCAATGAGACAGCAGTGGATGTTAATGAGCAGAGGAGTTACAGGTCGCATGTGTCCTTGCCGGCCCTTTCTCATGTAGTCAGCAGTCCCCTGCCCCAGGAGCACGGGATGCCAGTGGACTCACTGAAGATCCCTACTGGAGATAGCAGGAGATCAGGGAGACCCAAAGTGGGTGCCGGTTAAGGAGCTTAGGTTTACAACCGAGTAGCAGGAAGGGCTCACAGCCCCAAGAAGCCGTGTTTTCCATTCGAGCCAGAAAGAAAGCAGTGGTATTTGAAGAGTCATGAATGAATAAGGAACCCTATCAGGTACTTTTCTGCTCTTGTTACTTCCCTGTCTTAGCCAACCACTTACTTTGAAGATAGTGACATTAAAGGAAAGGGAAAGGAAGGAAGACCCAGAGTTCCTTCTCCTTTCAGGCCTTTCTTGTTCAGTAAGCCAAAGGTAGAGAATGTTGGTAGGATGTGGGCACATTAAGAAGTGGAAAAAAAAAAAAAAAAAACAGATAAAAAACAGATTAGCTACTTTTACACAGCATTTCCACTCTTCCAGTTACCACAGGATATATGTGCATGTAACAGGCTACAAAACAGAAACGGTGTCATCTGGGTGATTCTGTATATGTTTTACTGTTTCCATTTAAAGCGGGCATTGCACCCTATAATGATGAACAGTAAAAATTCATGCTAATAACTTAAAATTGTAGTTTTTCTTTGCCTAAAATAATATTAAATGGCAAATGGAAAACACCGTGACAGGACAACAGAAAGGAAAACACGTTAGATTTCAAGTAGTTTTAATGGTATTTTTTTATTGTTCTTTGAAGGGGCCCCACATGTGTACTTTGCATTCGGCCTTATGAGTTACGGAGCTGGTCCTGGCTGGAGCCCAGATAGCTGTACTTGAAGGCCTCCCACCAGGAGATCCCGATGCACTGCCAGAGTATAGAACCTGGTGTCCCTTTCCCCGGCTTCCTAGGTCTCTATTCTTGCCAGCCCGCCCCCCCCCCCCAACCCCCTGCCACCTTTGCCTCATAGAGTCCTGAACACAAAATAAACGTTCTTTGTGCACACAAGTTGTCTGACCTGCATAGCTGAGACTCCCTTTCTCTCAAGTGACACTCACACTGTGCTTCAAACATCCTTAACGTGAAAGTATACAGTTTGCCCAGCTATTCTGAAAGGACAGCTGTTTTATTTTTTTTTTTTTTATTTTTTTATTTAAAAAAAAATTTTTTTTAACGTTTATTTATTTTTGAGACAGAGAGAGACAGAGCATGAACGGGGGAGGGGCAGAGAGAGAGGGAGACACAGAATCTGAAACAGGCTCCAGGCTCTGAGCTGTCAGCACAGAGCCTGACGTGGGGCTTGAACTCACAAACCGCGAGATCATGACCTGAGCTGAAGTCGGCCGCTTAACCAACTGAGCCACCCAGGCGCCCCAGGACAGCTGTTTTAAAAGCCCTACATCCTAGGGCGCCTGGGTGGCTCGGTCACTTAAGTGTCCAACTCTTGGTTTCAGATCAGGTTATGATCTCGAAGTTTGTGAGTTCGAGCCCTGTGTGGGCTTTATGCTGACAGCACAGAACCTGCTTGGGATTCTGTCTCCCTCTCTCTCTGCCCCTCCCCTACTCATTCTCTACCTCTCTCTCAAGAATAAATAAACATTTTTTAAAAATAAAAATAAAATAAAAGCCCTACATCCTAATTTGCAAGGCTTCACATTTTTATTCCCTGGAGTCTTAAGGTTCTTTCCTATCCGGTTTCCAAATGCCCCCCTGGATTCTTGCTAAGTTTATAATAATTACAGTCATTTTCTTAATCAACTATAGATTTTCCTGGAGCTCTGTCATCCTCAGAAAATCCTTAAGATCCTCCAGGCTCTCTCTCCAGTGAAGAGCAAACGTGACCATTGGTCTCTGGCAGGGCAGGCCTGGTGCTCTGCACCCCTCTTCTCACCTCCACCTCCCTCTCAGGGCACCCCCCCTCCTATCCCCACCTCCCCTCCCCACCCTGCTACATCACTTATGCCAAAACAAAACACTTGGCCTCTCCAATTTAATAGTTTCACATAGATTTTCTCCTCCCTACATGGAAACATCATCCCTGAAAGGCAACGTTTCATCATGTTGAGACCCCAATGGTAAATATGTATTTATTTATTTATTTATTTATTTATTTATTTATTCATGAGACAGAAAGAGTGTGAGTGAACAATGGGCAGAGAAAGAGGGAGACAGAATCCCACCAGGGGCAGAGAGAGAGAGAGAGAGAGAGAGAGAGACAGAGAGAGAGAGAGAGAGAGAGGGAGAGAAGTGGGGCATTGACTCACCCAATGCGGGCCTCGAACTCACGAACCCATGAGATCATGACCTGAGCCAAAGTCGGATGCTTAACCAACCGAGTCACCCAGGTGCCCCCCCCAATAGTAAACGTTTTATTTGCATTCCGTCACACAGTAAATCCTTTACTTGTGATCAATATCTTGCAGACCTTTTACTGATTTCAAATAAACTACAATGTTTTCAGATCTATATGTATTATTGTTTATGTCCTTAGAAGGTTAGTGCTTTCAGAGGCTGAGCAGATCCTCTATATAACCTACCCTCTGCTTTACCGGTGAGAAAACCCGCTTCGAGAAGCTAGTGTTATGCTGGCCTAGTACCACACTTAGTTCCTCTGAAGTCCGGCTCAGTGCTCTTCCACCTGTATCAGGGGGCAGCTTCAGTTGTGTATCAAAGTCACAAAAGGCAAGAAGCCTGTGGGTTGGTAAAGGCACTGGCACCCAGTGGGGTGGCGCCTGGCGGGTCCAAGGGGATGGAAGCTCCCGGCTCCAGATTCTTCTGGACCTCACCCAATGTACCCCTTCATTTAGCTGTTCATCTGTATCCTTTATATTGTCCTTTATAACAAGCTGACAAAGGGGCACCTAGTGGCTCAGTTGGTTAAGCATGTAACTTCAGCTCAGGTTATTATCTCACAGTTCATGAGACAGCACAGCTCTGTGCTTACAGCTCAGAGCCTGGAGCCTGCTTCAAATTCTGTGTTTCCCTCTCTCTCTGACCCTTCCCCGCTCACTCTCTGCCTCTGTCCGTCTCTCTCTTTCTGTCTTTCTCAAAAATACATACACATTAAAAAAAAAATTATAATAAGCTGACAAACAAATTTAAACAGGGGGATAAAGAAAGAGAAAAGGAGAACAAAGAGCAAAGAAAGAAGAGTTGAAGGAGAGACATTGTCCTCAAGTAACTAGGGAATGAAGCAAAAGCAAGACATTCAAGAATAGACAAATGTGGGGCGCCTGGGTGGCTCGGTCGGTTGAGCGTCCAACTTCGGCTCAGGTCACGATCTCACGGTCCCTGGGTTCGAGCCCCGCGTCGGGCTCTGTGCTGACAGCTCAGAGCCTGGAGCCTGTTTCAGATTCTGTGTCTCCCTCTCTCTGTGACCCTCCCCCGTTCATGCTCTGTCTCTCTCTGTCTCAAAAAGAAATAAACGTTAAAAAAAATTAAAAAAAAAAAAAAAAGAATAGACAAATGAGGTTCTATTTGACTAGTTATTGCTTCTAGTAAAAGACCAACTGTGGTATATTAAAAATATTCTCGGGGCACCTGAGTGGCTCAGTCGGCTAAGTGTCCAACTTTGGCTCAGGTCATGATCTCGCGGTTTGTTGGTTCGAGCCCCGCGTCAGGCTCTTTGCTGATGGCTTGGAGCCTGGAGCCTGCTTCGGATTCTGTGTCTCCTTCTCTCTCTGCCCCTCGCCGACTTGTGCTCTGTCTCTCAAAAATAAATAAATATAAAAAAATTAAAAAAATAAAAAATAAAAAAAAATAAAAAAAAATAAAAATATTCTCTGGAGGATAAACAAGGAGATGAGGGGAGTCAGTTTTGGAGAAGTCACATCACATAACTTGAAAAGGTTAACTAATAGACGACCCCAGTTTTCTCCTCTCATCTCAATGACCCCGAAAAGTCCTTCTACCTCCAAGAAAACAAATTATGCCTCTGTTTCTGTCACTGTCATCATACATTTAGCTTTGTTCACCAGAACAACAACAACAACAAAAATCACAAAAGGCAAAATGAGATCTCTTCAGAGTATTTCTCTTAAGCGAACCCACAGGAAAGAGAAAGCAAATCTCTCTGGATGGTCAGCCCCTTAGTAAGGAAGAACTGGTGTTATTTTGAACTTCGCAGGAATGGAGGTAGAAATTCAAACCGCTTTGTCTGAGAGACAGAGGATGAATACCTTCTTCAGCAGGGCCACCACTCTCTCTAGCCTACAACCTGTTTCTGAAGCTTTCACACCACTTTTCCTGAATAACAAGAGAGAAGAAAGGAAGACGGCACTAAGAGTGGGGGAAGGAAATTGAACGGCAGCTATTGTAAGAAAGGCAGCCAGGAGGTGGGAAGAACAGGAAGGGTGGAGTTGGCCGGACCAGATCAAAGGCTGCAGCTGGTATGGGAGCGTTCACCTGCCAGGAGGCAATGTGGAAGCCGGGACTCTGAACCCGGCCCAGGTAATGGTGGGTGTGGAGAGGTAGATTCCTTCTATCTAACATGCACTGACAACATGTATTTGTAGGTCAATCTGCTTTGCTCTAAAACTTTTAAGGGTTTCCACTTTAGGTATTTATTTTGACCAGACGTAGAGGTGAAACCCAGGCTTCGCGCGATGCCAAGTAACTTGCTTGAGACTTCACAAGTTCAATTTCTCTTTCACCTACACCCCCACTTGTTCTAAAATACCTCCCAATGCAATGTCAAAAATAGAGCATTTTTTAAGAATCCAAAGGCAGGGGCACAAAATCTTGGAGGCCAAAACTGTATGGGCTTTGAAAGGGCAATGAAGCCCAAGGGTAAGTCTTATCTTGTAGTTGAGTGTCAAAAGGCTGAGAGATCAACTTAAAAAAAGAAGACCAGGAATGCCTGGGTGGCTCAGTCAGTTAATCATACGATTCTTGATTTCGGCTTAGGTCATGATCTTGTGGGTTCATGGATTTGAGCCCCGTGTTGGGCTCTGTGCTGGCTGTGCAGAGCCTGCTTGGGATTCTCTCTCTCCCTCTCTCTGCTCTTCCCCACTCACGCTGTCTTCGTCTCTCTCAAAATAATTAAATAAAAACTTTAAAAAAATAATAATGAATAAAAATTTAAAAAGAAGACTGGATGTTATCTGACCATTCATGCTTGAGGTGGTGAGATGCTCTTGAAATATAAATATGTCTTGGGATCCCCTGGTAAGGGACATTGTTATGTTTGTAACTCAACGCTCCCAATCCACTGTCAGAGTCCCAACTAATATCCACATCTGTTGTCTGTGTGTCATCTTCATGGACAGAATCTGTCACATTTACTAGCTGCTTTACTGATAACAGAGTTCCCCTAAACTGAAGTATTACTTCCAGCATCAGGCCAGCAGGCATTGATTTACATAATCACATAAATGTCACTGCAAATGAGCCCAAGAAACCATTTGCAGAGATTGAGTTACAAAAAGGAGGAATCCCTGTACCTGGATGCAGGTTTAACAGTATGACAGTCAGTATAATCGTGGAAAACGCCCTTCAAGGAAAACATGCTGTTATGTGAACCCAGTGGGCAGATGTAGAGACAGGAAGGCTGAGATTAGAGTCTGCTTTACAGTTCTTTTGAAGTTTGCGGAGCCAAGTCGGGAAGCCAGAGAGGCTCTCGGGGAGCTGATCAAAGGTACCTCTGCAGTTCACGTTAACACGGAGTTGGTGAATCAGAGCGCACCTGCCTGTGAATAGCAACACGTTTCACCAAATAAAGTCAACGTTTTAGTCAAGCTTCGAGGTGGCAGTCCATTAGAAAACTTGCACAAAGTTTTTTCCTGCTATATCTTAGGTTCTCTGAAAGGGAAATAATGTTCTGCTTTGTTTTCTTTGCTTGGAGGTATTTATTTTAAAGCTGATCTTTGCCCCCTGGTGTGTACCATTTAAGACCTCTGGCTCTAATCAGCTTACACGGCCTGGCTTCAAAAAAGGTGATGTTTTTGGGTTGGAGGAGAGAAGAGTGGAAAGGCACTGTCATAAATCTTCACTTTCCATTTAAAAGGAGTGTTTGTTACTTCTTGAAGCTATGCCTTCATCCCAGAGAAGTCTTAGAAGACTTAATTTTTGTACAGAGGAAATTGAAAGGAGCAGCACAGAGTAACTATAGACACTAGGATAAGTCTAAAGTTTCTGAGTCAAAAAACAAAACAAAACAAAACAAAAAACAAAAAATCACTCCAAACAAACACGTACTTAAAAAAAAGTAGTAGCCCCGAGGTTGCAGGCTCAGAAAGCTGATACTTAGAAAGGGAAATGAAATGCACTGAATCAGAGATTAGGTGTCAAGACTTACACAGAGAAGCTATAAGACCGATTTCTTGGCATTGGAGAGTTCATTATTTCAGGCTCCGGCTAGTCTTAGGATTTAGGAAATCAAGAGGATGTGTCAATTCCGGCAAGTCTCCCTGAGAAGCAGAGATGGCCAAAGGGTAAAGCAATGGGTGTCGGCAGGGAGTTTGATAAGACAGCAGAAAAATAAATTGAGGTACTTAGAAAATAAAAGCTGCATGTGATCATCTGCCAAAGCAGCCATCAAATCTTTATTGAACAACAGTATGATAAAAATGGGACAGTTCCAAGTTCTTTCGTTTTAGGCATAGTGTGTGGAAGGAGGGAGAGCTTTGCAGAATCACCTAGTGAATGCAGGCTCTATTAGCCAGTAACCACAGACAAGTTGAATTTGGGTGAGTCCCAGTTTCCTTAGCTGCATCATGGGAATAACCTCTCCCATCAGGGTTGTAAGGACTAAATGAGATATGCATATAAACTGTCCGATAAGTATTACAATACTAATAAAGCAAATAATATATAGTGTTCAGTAAATTCTGTTCTTTTTCTTTCCTAATTAATCTCACATTTTTCATTGTAATATTGGGTTTACAGATGATATATTTATAGAAAACATTACAACTGAAAGGACTGTTGATGAGTAATGTTCTAGACTGTGGAGATTTACTATACACATAAGCTGGGGGGAAATGTTAACTAATGTAATACACATTAGCTTTTCACAGAATCATTTGAGTAAATCAAATTTCAAAACAAAAATCATTGGCAAGAACTTTAAGCAACGAAACATTAATGATCAGATAGAGTAACAAGTCAAAAGGTAGCAAGACAGATTTTTTTTGAAAAAAAATATGCGACAAGTTAAATGACTATCTTTTGCTTATCTATTTATAGTCTGTGAAAGCCCTATCCTCACATTAAAATTATAGAATTAATTTATAATATAGTTTATAAAACTATATTAAAAATATATGCAATAATTTGAAATAATGCAGCTCTTCCAAGAGCTGAATTTGTCCTTAGATCATAAAATAGACTGATCCAATCAAATGTGAATAGATTCAAGTTGCAGTAATTTTATTTATAAAAAAAATATTTTGAGATATTAGAAAACAACAACAAACCCAAGCTTCCTAAGGTAACAGTTTTCTTCTGAAACCCCTCTACGGTTTCATTTTCCTTACCTGTATGCTATTAGTTAAATGTCTGTCTATAAATACGTTCCCAGTGCTCGGGGCGCCTAGGTGGCTCAGTCAGTTAAGCGTCTGGCTTCAGCTCAGGTCATGATCTTGTGGTTCGTGAGTTTGAGCCCCGCGTTGGGCTCTGTGCTGACAGCTTGGAGCCTGCTTCAGATTCCGTGTTTCCCTCTCTCTGTGCTCCTCCCCCACTTACTTGCTGTCTCTCAAAAATGAATTACATTGAAAAAAAAATTTTTTAATGAATTTACAAATACGTTCCCACCATGGGATTTGGTTTCATTTGCAAGTCAACCATACAGTGCTTCAAAGCTGGCATGTTCTATTAATGTCATAAAACATTTCACTCAAAAACTGTTTCCTTCACATTTGATGAAATCCTTGTAGTACCTATTGCTGTATTCATCACTTTATCATGCTTTCCTTATTTATTAGCTGTTCTTTTGTGACCATCAACCATAAATTGCCACTATTTCTTCGGCCACAAAGTATCTGTTGAGTATTTTTTCAGTCTCTGAATCATAAAACTCATCTCAGATGGCAGTCCATTTTTGTTAGGGGTCAAGATTCGACATATCCTTCTCTTAATGAGTTTAATGAGACCTAAACCTGATTTCGGAACATTGCTTTTTACTCTGGCCAATTTTCCAGAGATAAACTTTATTTTTTCATTTGATACAAATGCATGTTCATCTTCCTGCAGTATTAGGACTATTTGTTAGTGGCTTAGTTTTACATGTTGCAAGGACTGTATTTATTATACTATAGTATGAACCCAGTGTCAAATACCAAATTACGTTAAACTCTAATTGCCCAACTTGACCTAAATGATAATTCTTCATCAAATTACATTTTTTTTTACAAAAATTGTCTAATATTTCAACAAAAAGAAAAACAGTAATTTTCTTAAAGTATGGATAGAGAATGAATTGTCAACTCCTAGTGTTCTACTTATGTAGAGAAACAGTGGCTAATAAACCAAGCCACAAGTTTTCGTTTATTTGTTTGGTTTTTAAGCTTCCCAGGTGATTCCAATGTGCAGATAAATTTGAGAACTCTTTAAAGTAACTACAGTAAAATTCTAGTTTCTAGTAATGGTGGAGCCATTTCTTTTCTTTTCAGACTAACTTCCCTATAGGCAATGATAGCAAAATGTGAACAAAAAATTAAACAGAAAGCTATTGGAGGCCTGGAGAGTGACCTAAAGCAGGTAGAAACTAGAGGGTTGTTTACCCTTACAAGAAGGGAACTTCAGGGGATAAGACATGCAAGCTGTGGCTTGCTGCCTGAGGGCTCTCCTCCTCCTTCAAAAGGCTAGAAGGTGGCAGAAAACTGCAGCCTCGGTGGCCTGAGATATTAAGGGCAGAGTTGGAGTTGGCAGAGCAGATGGAAAGTTAGGAGAGGAATCCTGGAAAGGAGGGAAAAAAAGGAACAAATCTCAAACTCTGAATCTAAACTGTCCAAATCCTCGGTCGGCTTGTGCAGGGAGATCCCAGTGCACTCACTTGAAAGGCAACAGCTGGAAGCTGAAAGAACTGATCAGACATTTGAGCTACTATTTACTACAGGAAAAACAGATTTTGAAGTTTCAGCCCAGCCAAATGAACGGCCTGCCAGAACAAAAATAACATTCTTTAGAGGAATGTAGCAGAATCCAGAATCCTTATTAATGTATCATCTATAATGTCCAACATATAGTAAAAAATCACCAGACTAGCAAAAAAATAATATGACCTTTCCTGAAGCAAAGGGCAGTCAGGGACTCTGATTATGACATGTTAATTAACAAATACTTAAAGCCCCTATTATAAATAGCTCATAAGAAAATATACTTGTAATTAATAAACTGATGGGGAAATCTCAACAGAGAAATAGAATAAAAAAGAACCAAATGAAAATTATATATGCAAAAAATATAGTAACTGAATGAAAATTCACTGGAGACAGTAATTAGTGAATTAAAAATACCTTCATACATGGGGCGCCTGTGTGACTCAGTTGGTTAAGCATTCCATTCTTGATTTCAGCTCAGGACATGACTTCAAGGTTCCTGAGGTAGAGCCCCTGCATCAGGCTCTGTGCTTACAGGGTAGAGCTTGCTTGGGATTCCCTCTCCCTCTCTCTGCCCCTCCCCCACTTATACTCGCTCTCTCCCTCTCTCTCTCCTAATAAATAACATTTTTTAAAAAACTTAATACAAATTATTCAATTTGAAAAATAAAGAAATAAAAGAATGAAGAAAAACAGCCTGGAGACATGTAGGACAATGTTAAGTGATTAATATAAATCTACTAAAGCTCTAGAGAGAAGAAAGCAGAAAAAAAAAAATAATGGCCAAAATTTCTCAAATTTGGTAAAAAACAAAATAAAACAAAGCATCAACCTACAGTTTCAATAAGTTCAACAAACCCCAAGCAGCACAAACAAAACCATACCTAAGCACATCATAATCAAACTGCTAAAATACAAAAAGAGCCAGAGAAAGACATTACATACAAGAAAATAATGATACAAGTGACAAATTGATGTATCATCCCAAACAATGGAAGCCAGAAAACAAATGCCTTTAAAGTGATGGAAAAAAAACAAAACAAAAAGCAAAAACCATCAACCCAGAATTCTATCTTTAGTGCAACTGTCCTTCAAAGATGAAAGTAAAATAAAAGTTATTTTCAATGAACAAAAACAGACAATTTGTCACAAGCAGGCCTGCACAGTTCTCAAGGAAATTCTTTAAGCTGAAGAGAAATGATAACATGTCTTTTGGATTCACAGGAAGAGCACCAGAAATGATCAATATTTAACAAATATAAAAATCTATACACATTCCCGTTTCCTTTAATTTTCAAAGAAACGTGGGCTTGTTGAAAACAAAAATTAGACCATTTTACTATCAGATTATGTATCTAGCTATAATATACATATAAAACAAAAGGACTGAATGAATTATACTGTTTAAGTGCTATATTTTATATGAGGGTATATAAGCCCTAAATAGATTGTGATAATTTAAAGATGTATATTGTAATCCCCAGAACAACCATTAAAAAAGAGTATAGTTTATAAGCCAATAGAAAAATTAAAAGGAAATACTAGAAATATTCAATTAACCTGAAAGAAGGCAGGAAAAGAGAAACAGAGGGAGAAAAAACCTAAATGGAAAGTAAATCCAAACATATCAAAAATTATATTAAATATATGTAACACTGTATGTTACCTAACTGGAATTAAAATGAAAACTTAAAAAAGGAAACAAAAAATTAAAAATAAATCAAGTATACACACCAAGTAAAAGGCAGAGATTGTTAGCTAGATTTAAAAAAAGCAAAACTCAACAGTATCCTATCTAAAAGGGATGCACTTTAAACACAAAAACACAAATAGCTTAAAAGTAAGTAAATGAAAAAAGATCATGTAAATACTAAGCACAAAATTCATTTCTATTTGGCTTCAACAGTTATGTGGCCTTTTACACTTGGCATTCCAGTTACATATACCTGTTTTGGTTTTTTTAATGGTTTACATTTATTACACACCAGTTATTATCAACCAGGATATATATCAACCTCAAGAGGGAAAAAAAGCTCAAATAAAACAGGCAGTTTGGGAGGACCTTTTTTTTTTTGTAAACCTTTGGGCTTCATCTGAGCCTTGACATTTTTCTTTTAAATCACTCCCAGGGTTCCTTCTCTCCCCCTGCTAGTATGATTAATGAAACATCTTAACCGGGGAAGTCTTTCAGGATTTGCTGGTCTCCCTTATCTGTACTCAAAGAATTTCAGCCTTTGATCTAGCTGTTAGAGCAGGTAATGAGTCTTAGTTTTCTTTGTTCATTTCATTTTTATTTTATACCTTCCTTTTATTTACTTTACTATTCTTCCTTCCTTTCCGTTTTTTTTTTGGTTTATATCTATTTCTGTGCCCCTGAGGTAGCTGGCACCAGCCCACTGATGGCTCAGCACAGGCTACATCACCACACCTTCAGCTCTTATTTTTTTACACCTCTTAGTTGTCCTGATCCATGTTTCTTTCCTACTTACAAGCCTTTGAGTTTAGCTCTTTCTACAGTAGGGACTTCCTTAATAGGTTTACAAAGTTAGACACACTTAAATTTGGAAGTTTTTCCACTTTCTTTCAACAGTACAGAGGCCGTGACGTTCTCTCAAAGTTAGACAATTCATAGCTGGAGCAGGGCTGGAAAGTACATGACTATAATAACAAAGAAACCTCATACTAAGCATGACTCCAAAGAATGGTTTTGTGGCATGTGACAACTCTGGTCAACCATGTAAGTGAAAGGAACACCACCAATTCCCTTCTGGCTATCCTGGCCTCGTAAGTAATTGTCTATCCCAACAAACTCCGCTTGTGTATGGCACCAGTTTTCACCAACTGTGACCTTACAAAACAAACCTCATACACTAACAATCCCGTGGAAGACAGAACCCCACTGTTTTAATCACTTAAGAAAATGCTTTAGGTTTTCAAAGGTGATTTCCGTACAAATTAAGGCTATATTTGAATGTAGAGACTAACCTACCCGTACCAGTTAATAAAGATTAATTTAAAGGGTAATGTGAAAGAGGGGAATGCTGAGGGACTGCTTGGGTTGTTTGCTTCTGAAAACTTAAGCCATAATCAGGTGCTTCGAGACCTTGTTTCAACACCGGCCACGTCCTAAAATATGCAGGACAGATCACCAAGGGATTTAGTGGTTAGCTAAGCACCGACGGAATGATTCATTTCAATGTGTCATTCAGTTTTAAGTAAAGATTTAAGGGCCTGCTTATAGCTCCTATCAAGAGTAAATATCACACATCCTGTTTATACATACTAGCTTGTTGTCCACGGTTCTTCAAAGAGCTGGTGACACCCCCTAAGTCACACTCCACCCTACCCCCAACTTCCTGCTCATTGGGTGCTACATTCCTATTCCTTTTTAAGTACCTCCTCAATAAAATACTCTGCATTACAGTAAATTTTAAAGAAAATATTTTATTATGTCATGAAAAAAAGGTGTCAATCAACTAGATTCATACTTGTTTGAAAAAAACTGAAGATTTATTAATTAGACAGTATGTGGGCATCCTGTTCCTCGTGGGAATGAGAAGATGCTATAGGTTCTCTAAGTATTGCACAGTCTGGGGGAAAAAAAACCAACAAAAAAAGGGAAGGGGGGAGAGAGAGAGAGAGAGAGGGAAAAATCACATGATCTTGGGAACCATCTCACATTATGAATAATCTACCAAGAAACATTTAAAAAAGAAAACCCTTTGTTTCTACAGTAGCTTTGAGTTTATAGTTCTTGGAATGACTGTATTCCACTGAAGACATCTCAGTAACAGGAAGCTTCACTTTAGCAATCCCATGTGCAAATATTAATAAAAAAATATATAAAATAATGCAGTTCATCTCTTGCCATCACCCCGACAATCATAACATTTGTGAAAATTGTTTTGCTTGAAAAAGGGTTAAGCTGTAAGTTTAGCCTGAAGCTCCATCTCTGCAGCCCGTTTGAGTGCAACATCCACTAGAAGCTGAAATCCACTAAAATCCTGGTTGAGGTCCGGTGGAGTAGGGGGAGGAGTGTTGAAAAGACCACTCTGTGTATTTGTACTTGGTCCAGATTTACACGTGTCCTCTGGGTACATGAGGGAGGTGTCTGTAAAGCTGCTGGCTGCTATCTGCTGTATATCTGTGTTTTGTCCCACACCAACTGGCTGGCAGAGAGAGAAAGGCACGTCCTTCAATGCAGTCACAGTGGTATGACAAATCACTGATGGGCGAGCCAATATTGATCCTGGGGATGATGACTTGGGGGACAGTGGTCTCCCCAGGGCTGGGTTTGGTCCAGCTGAACAGGAATGAAACGGGCTCTCCTCTAGAGCTGGTATGAAGTTTTTGATGCCCATTGCTGACTCCACAGAGCTCGCTTCAGAAATCTTGGCCCCACGGCGGGAAATTGTGAACTGATTTGGATCTTTGCCATCTTTCCTCAGCATGTCTGGGAGGAGCCTGCGGCGGGCGTTGATGAACCAGTTACAGACCTGAAACCATACAGGTACGCTTTAACACTCAGCAAACATGTTCTGAGAACCTTCTGCGGGATGCCTAATTGATCTCTCTCTCTGCATTAAAGAAGGCGTGAAAAGGCTTAAATCGGAACTTCCAAAGTTACTTCAAGGTATTTGAGCTCAGCCAAGAAAAGAGAGCTGCTTCCTGCCATAAACCTCTTCCTTTTCTAATACAAATTCCCTTTTTCATCTCATCATCCTTAAGCCTTTTCAGGAGGAAGAAAAGGATAAAAATTCTCAAATGTCTGAAAATGATTTTAGGGAGAGAAGTTTACCCTTTAACGCTCCCCCAGAACTAACCTATTACCTACTGCCCCAGCATTTAAGTTAATCAACTACAGGAAAACTTTTCCTGTATGAAAAGAGCCACTCCTCCCGGTTACTGATTTTTCCCAGTTCAAATGACTGTGTCAACAGGCATAACATGAATTACCTCACTGAAGTCTGTCCTTGTTTAAATATCAAACCAGTTTCCTGGGCAATAGAGACAGATTTAACCTCCTCTTTATGTTTGCTGCATAAAAGAAGGCTCTTTTAGGCATTAAAGGAAATGTTGTTTGACAGATGACTGTCAAGTGGTTTCTGTTTCTCTAAATAGCCAGTTATTAGCTTTCAGCACTATAAAGTTTATAAGAAAAAGATACTCCTTCCTTTTTTTTTTTTTTTCAGTGGGGAGGCATTTCATGATTTGATATACAGGAATGCTATAAAATGACTTTGGAAAGGAAAAGAGACAACCCATGTGCATACACTTCCTGTTCCTTTTTCCTTACCTGTAGTGTAGACAGGTGTGTTTGTTGGGACAGTAATGCTTTTTCTTGCTCCGAGGGATAGGCGTTGTATCGGTGCTCATACAGCCAATCACGGAGAATCTGAACAGACTCTTTGGGCAGGTTGCCTCTGCGCCTTCTCTTGCCTGCACCAGCAGAAGAAGAAAGGTCCAGGGGGATATCCATGTTGTCATCATCCTCCGTCTCACTGCCGGACGCTACCACAACACCTGGTAAAGGACAAAGGTCAGCCATCAACCGCTTTTCTCAGGGGAGCACCTACGGCAAAAGCTTCTCTCTTGACCATTGAGTGTGTAACCATGTTTTCTCAGCTGCCAAGAGCCAAGTACAGGACCAGTGTCTTCCGTCTGGAAATTTCTGAGCACATGGCAAAGCCTCAAGCGTAATTTGACTAGTGGCACATTACAGATTCTCCACCAATTGTTAGATGCCCTCTCATACGCACTTTCCTGTAGAATTTAACTTTTTACATTCCTTTGGAATGATGCTCAGAAAAGTCTAGTGCAGCAGAGACAGAGCTGCGCTCAAAGTGAATAGTCTGTCACACACGAAACAGGAAAGGTGTTAGAGCAGATGGAATGTGTCTAGCCACCTTCTCTGAGGTCATTGCTAACTTAGGAAAAACAATCCAAGTGTCCTAATGTACATTTTAAATGCTATTCTTCCTCCTTCGTTCATTGAGGATTTTAAATAAAAAGGCAGAGTCATGCATTTTTTCCATGGCTATGAGGGGAAAAAAAAAATCACAGTTGGTATTCTAAAGGCAAAATACATTTAACATTTTCTGCGAACTCCATGGTCATTTCTTTTTCATTGCTACCTACATTTCTTCAAAACTTAGGCAACTACTTTTCACAGACAGCATTGGTCAACCTTTTACTAAATACAACCAATCACTGAAGTTTTCAGTTTCGTTACACAAAAATATTTTTCTACTACTAGCACTTGAGTAAGAGGTCAAAAGATACCTCAGACTGATTACATTTTTAAATTCCTATAAATTTCAACTGGCAGTTTAATCGGAATCTAGAATACTAGATACCAGTAAGTAGAGTTCAGTCTTAAATTATTACATGACAAAGAAAATGGAATACGTAATCCCCAGAGTTAACTCCCTTTGTAAGTACTTTAATCCTACCAGAAATTTTAAGAATTCACAAGCCATAGAGAATATTTGCATCACATATGATAGACTGGGGTCAACAAAAATTCAGATCTGGCCCTTAACATTTAAACATAATTTTGAACTTCAAAACCACAACTGGCAATTCTGAATGACTGAGAACTCTGTTTTGAAAACAATCTAGAATTTTTAAAATGTAAAAGCATACCATGCTTAGAAATACCAGTATTTCTATATAAAGAAAATTAAAATAACACGAAATGGAAAGGTACGCATTCTTGACTTTGTAGAGGCAACTCAGAGTGGTTTGCCCTGATAAAAAATAAAAACAATGTTCCCCATAGTGATAACCCATTTGATGCATTAAAAAAAATTTTTTTTAACCCATCCTTTTAAAGCATTTGAACACTCAAAAAGCTACTCATTCAAAGATTTGTTTATGAGCTGGCGCACAATTAATTGAGTCTGACTTGGTGACACATTTTTAGTTTTGGACTGCAGGGGGCAGACGGTACTGGAGGGAGTATCCACAGAAAACGCAGGAACCTTCCAAAGACAAAGTAAAGCAAGTTCTAACAAAAGAGTAGGATGATCTTGCAAATTCACTTTAGCTCAAGGCTTAACAAATGGCTATCAATAAAACACACAAGAATCCTAAATTTTAACCGCAGGGTATTTGATGTTCCCCTTCCCAGAAGAAGAAACTGCTTTAAAAAAAAAAAAGTTTACAAAAAAAAGAGGCACATTTAAAACTGAAACTGCTTTCACTGTGAAGATGAGAGACTTTTAAACCCTTTATTGAAATTTGGGTAAAGAGCTATTAATAAAAAAAAAAAAAACCTTAAGAAATTATAAATGAGTTCCTGTTTTACATTTACTTTGATAAATAAAGCAATCTAACTTTTTAAAAATGTGTCAAGTAATTGAATGACTAAGGCAAATTTAAATAAAGCAATTTGTTTAAACTCTTCAACGTCTGAAAAGCCAGACATTCTTCTGGAGGCTATAATCCCCCTCCCCCGCTTTTAAACTAGAAAAAGTGTGAAAATTTGCTCATTGAACAGTGGTGAATTCCCAACTGTAAGCTGGTAATAACAAAGAGTTTGAGACAAACAAACAAACAAAAAAAACTCTGAAGCCTGCCCTTTGATCTGCTTGTTTAGTTTGACAAGAAGCCTGATCTTTCAGAATAGGTTAGTGACACACAAAAGCAGGTTTCAGTTAAGCAACGCTAAACTGCACTGCGACTTTACTCTGTTCTCAGTTCATTTAAATAAATGAATGCCAGGCCTCTGGACCTCTTAACAAATATTTCCAATATGTGCACAAAAGCTGAAGTAACAGGAAGTTAAGACTTCAGCTCCTTGGCCACACCAGCTGATATTTCACGGCAACAAACCACGTTTGCTGCTGTCAGGACTGTTTTCATTAAAACTCTCCCTCCGGATTGTGGCTCAGCTTGGAAAAACAAAAAGACTTTTCCACGTTACTCATTTCCTATTGTAACAGAGCTTTTGAAAAGTTTCCCGGTTACCGCCTGTTTCCAAAGGTCCTGCTCTGCTTACACTTTAAAAAATGTGGTGGTGGGGGAGGGAGATCACAAGCCTCTTTTACTCCATCCACATACAAGGAAATGTTTAGAAAGCCACAAGATGGCCTATGGATCCCACAGCTCTAAAAATCAATCTTTTCTTATTAGGAACTGGGGGTGGGGGGTGGCGAGGGAAGGCCAGAGACACAGTGGTTGTGAAGTTGGACTTTTAAAAATATCTAGAAGAGGCTAGAGAAGAATCTACAAATAGGAATAATCGAAGGAAAAGTTCAAGCGTACAATTAGGAAAAAGGAAACCTAACCTAACAACTTTCCTGATCAGAGTATCTCAGGAGATGCCGCAGAAATCGTGGTTAACACCCCAGGCACAGACTCCAAGGTGCGCTGGGCTGGACCCAGCCAGCAGTAAGCAATTCTAAAGCAAGAATTCCAAATTGTCAGGAACTAGGTGCAAAAAGACGTCGGGGATTTTCCTCACGGAATCGCCTTTGCTTGTTCTAAAGCTATTTGCTGGGTGAGAAGATCTTTTTGGCACCCTCAGCTTTCTAAAGACGAGATACTATTATCACCAACCAGGACGAAATC
Organism: Panthera tigris; assembly: GCF_018350195.1. Lineage (NCBI taxonomy): Eukaryota > Metazoa > Chordata > Mammalia > Carnivora > Felidae > Panthera > Panthera tigris. Next base: position 40,478,216 of record NC_056671.1, read on the forward strand.
CCCAGCTCTGCGATGGAGTTTAAGGTGCTTTTGTTTTCAAGAAAACTTGAAAAGATTTTCACAGACTTTTCTAAGAGACTGCAGTCCAACTCCACGAGCCAGGCGGGGCAGATTTCTTCCCGGGTCCTGGCTGAGCAGACCGGGAACGCGGGCCCCCTCCGAGGTCGTTTTAGGAAGGGGGCGGGGAGGCAGGACGGAGGAGGACTAGAGGAGAGGGAGGAGCCCGGGAGGGAGGATAGCCAGGGAGCTTTTGTTCTTGCGAGTTCCGCAGCCCCAGCTGAAATCGGCCCCTCCAACTGTACAACCTGAGGGCTTCGGGAGTTTCCGATTACAAGAAGAAACTTAGAAGCGCGGCCGTGAACCCCAACATTCTGAGGGGTCTGCCCGCCCCCCCTAGGGTTTGCCGGGAAAACCTAAAAAGGGAAAGAAACCGGGCAATCTCAGCAGTCTCGGCTCCCCCGCACGAGCTCGGAACCAGTCGCAAAGTTTCCCCTCCAACACGTCACCTTTCATTGTTTCCGTGAGCCGGCGCTCAGGAGCAGGACCGTGCGCCCCCGGGACCGCTGACCCCTAATACTCCCAGCCCGCGGCCGGAGAGTCCCAGCCTCGTTTCTCTGCTGGGGGGCGGGGGGAGGGGGGAAGACCCGGAGGCATCCGAAGGGGGCTCCGGGGGTGGCGGGACGAGGAGCGCCGGGGCAGAGTACCCGAGGGGGCGCCCCGGGGAGGACCCGCCAGGCTGCTGAATACCTTCCCCACCCGAGCCCGAACAATGGGGGGAGCCCGCCCCCGGCGGAAGCCCAGCTTTGCTTTCGGCTCACAAGAACGACTTTTCCAAAACAAAACCCCCAAACCCCTAAGTGACTCCCGTCAGTTCCACTGGGAGAGGGAGAACGCCTTCCAATAGGGATCTAGACCCGTCAGTCCTTGTTGAGGTGACACAGCCTACCAGACACCACTTTGGGCGCTCCCCGCACGCGTTTCTCACCGAGCCCTGTTTAACATCCGAGCCTCTAAGCCCCCACGTTCTCACTGTCCCCCGGAGAGGGGACGCTGGGTGTCCTACCCCCAAATACTGACTACCCTGGGTTTTGACCTTCGCTTTTACTCTCGCTGGGAAGGCACGGGTTGGGAAGCTCCGCGCGTTGGGAAGCCACTCGCCCAGCATGAAAGGTACACAACACCAAGATGAAAACGTGGCCGAGGGCACCCTCCCGGGTTGAAGGCCGCCCCATCAACAATACTGGGTTTTCACTATATCCGCTGGACTAGTCTGAAAGAATGTGGAGTTACAAAAACTCGGGGACGCTCCTGGGCATGCGCAGCAGCGCCCCCCCCCCAACCCACCCCCGCGCTGGCTTCCCTGAGCGATTAACTTCTGTTTTGAACCACTCCACATAAATCACAACAGAAAAGCCAACTCTGGCTCACCACGGAACGTTCGGGGTACCTCCCAGCCAGGGACCCAAAAGTTAACTTCAAAGGGGAGTTAACATTCTTTGACCTTTCGGGGCGGTGGGTTGTTTTTTTTCTTTCTTTCTGTGTATTTTGTTTTTAAACCAGACTGACGGCAAGTTTTAGTTGTAACGCTTCCAGGACGCTTCGTGGAAACAATGACAGACTCACTCTGTGCACTTACAACCAAGCCTGCTTGTCACACTTGGACTCGTTCTGACCACACGCCGCTTTAAGCTGTTTGCCCGCAGTCCTAACTCTTCATCTCGCCCCAAATTCATCGTGGGAAAACTTTTAGAGGCTGGGAGTTTTTACAAGTCTAGCTTTCCAAAGCTACCGATACCCGAGGGCGGTTTGGGGGGCCAGAGGCGCATTCTTTCGATTGTGAAAACACCCCATCCCCAGCGAAGATCGTGCCGGGGCCCAGCTGGGAGGGAGTGGGGGCCCGGGAGCCCAACTTTCAGACAAAGGCGACGCCGCTCGGTGGTCCCGACCGCCCCGGGTCCAGCCCGGGAGAATCGGGGCAGGGGTCCCCCCGACCTGGGCCCACACCCCCGCTCGCAAGAGCCAGAGAGAAGCCACGCGGCTGCTCCGCGGAGCGTGGGGTGGCGGCTGAGACAATGAAACTTGGAGGCGCACAAACAAGGCGCTGAGCGTGTTTCTTGACAACGTGCCAGCAGCGTGGAGAGGCCCGTCTCCCCACAACAGCCCCTCGTGTTGTGTCTAGAAGGAAAACAGCAACTGCCATTTCAGACGCAGCCTCAACAAAGAGAACGGCCGCGGTTTCTGCCTGAGAGCCCCGGGCTGAAAAGTCCACCAAGTCACTCTCGCCCCAAGCCTGGCGGGGCCCCGCGAGCACGTTTCCCCGGACCCGCACCCGTGGCGCGCACAGCCCGTGGAGTCTTACCTTTCTTGCTTTTCATTCTGGAGCTTCCCTTCCAGCGCTAGGCGATGCTGGGGTCTCGAGGGGCCAAGAGCGGGGGTGGAGGGGGCAAGCGATTGTCCTCCTTCCCCGCAGACTCTCCCCTAACTTATAGGACGCGCTCAGCCGTTATTGCTAATCAAGGCTCTCGGATCCCAGGCGCTCGCTCCTTGGGTGGAATTCAAGTGACACTTGGGCTTCCTCCTGTCGGGATCTTCTGGCAGTCGTCCGGGGGCTCTCCTTCGCCCAACTCGCTCCCCTCCCCACTCGTCTCCTTTGTTCCCCGCTCCTGCTCGGCGTACCTCGGCGCTGTCAGAGTGAGAGAGGCGAAGAGGGAAGGTACAGGAGGTCCTGCCTCCGCCCCCAGCCGCCCGCCCAGTCCCCCGCCCGCCCCGCTGCTCCTCCGCCCCTCCCCCGCACCTTCCAGGCAGGGAGGCCGGCACCGAGAGCCCCGGCCGCGCTGCCTCACTCCGCGCCTGGCTAGCCGCTGTCACCCGTCGCTCGTGGGGGCTGCTGAGCCCAGAAACCCGATCCTTCCTCCCTGCAGCGCGCACGCCGCCCGCATCCCTCGCTCGGCGGCGGCGGCTGCACCAGCCTAATGCCTGGGTTTCTCCTTTGGGCCTTTCTTCCTTGGGCTGGCGAGGGTGCGTTTGGTTAGGAAATTGCAACAGATGGAAAAATGCTGCCCCCTCCTCCACCCCAGGGAAGAAAAGGCTTCCCTCTCGTTTTTGACAGCTGCCCCAAACTCCACCGTCCCTCTCTAGCCGCAAGGAGAAGACAGCTGCTTCTGATTCAAGGGGCGGGGCACCGTAGGAAAAGTATTCAGGACAAGAACCAACTTCTTCCAGAATGCGCGGCTGCCATTGACACGCGGGCGCGGCGCGTCGCACCCTGCTCCTCCCGGGGCTCTTCCTCCAACAGCGACGGCGGGGTGGGGGAGGAGAGTGAGACACAGACACCCCAGGCGAATGTCTGTTACCCCGGGCTAAAGCTGCGAGTTCCGGAATGGATTGCACGGCAGTTTCAAAATCTAACACGTTGCGGACAGACACTTGTCATGCTCACATGCTCTTTAAAAGTCTCAGCCTGGGGACTGCCCGGGCGCGCGCCCGCCTGGCTGCAAATCGGCCTGAAACCCCCACCCTCCGACCCCGGCAGTGCCGCCTTTAAGGGAAGGGGGCGACCACACTGGGGCTGCTCATATGTTTCGATAAACAGTCTACTTTTAGGACTTAAACCCTGTTAGGGGACCCTTTCTCCCCTCGGGTAATTTCAAACAGAAACTAGCCATTGAGCAAACACATGTTCCTGTTAGTTTATTTTGGTTGAGAGTTAGGACTCCAACAGGAGTTCCTTGATGAGATTACCCTTTTAAAAGACCAGATGCTGTTTGGCTGATTTCAAGAAACGCCTGCCCCCTCCCCGCCCTCTCCACTGGGTCTAGTTTTCGCGTGTGTGTCCCGTTGTTTTGAAGTAAACGAACTGTCGCATGCCTCTCTAAGACTTTCCCCATCACTTAAAAAAAAAAACAAAAACAAAAACACCCAAACCGTAAATAAACCTAGTAGAGACGTCAGCGCCTGAGTCTGCCTCCAGTTTCGGCTCTGTGCTGTTTTTGTTTTGTAACCTCGATGGAGAAGCCGGCAGGAAAAGCTCCGTGGAAATAAGGTTAAACCCGAGAAGGGCTGAGGCGGCCAAACGATGACTAACTAGACTTTGGAGCCTCTGTTTCAGGATCACACTGAAAATTAAAGCCAGCCTCCCACCCACTCGCCCTCCCAAAAAAAAGACACCTCCGCCTCGAGAGTGAATTAAGGCCAGAGTTTACAAAGCTTGGGTGGTTTTACCAATTACAGGACTTAAAATGAATAAACAAGGAAAAAAGCGTCATTCTAAGAAGGCAGCAACCTTATGACTTTTTTTTTCTTCTGTGGTTTGCCGACTGCTCGGCACCTATGAGAGCACACATCTAAAACGGCAGAGGGGGGGGAAACATGGTCCTAGGGGAAACCACCAGCCTGGAAGCTAGTCTGCAACTTGCTGGAGCGCAGTTCCTTCCCTGGGCCTGGCTGGAGATGAATCAGCTGCTGCGCCCGAGTGCGGGACAGATGTGGGGCGGGGAGCGAGCGGGAGGCCGCCCGTTAGAGGGCCGCGGCGTCCTAGCATTTGAAGGATTGTTTGTTGCTGGGATTGGTGGCTCGGATCCGTTGGTGAACTGGAGAGGAGGGAGGAGAGACGCAGGAAGGAGGAGTCGGGGGCCGGCCGACGCTGCGACTCCGCGGTCTGAGTGGCAGGAGCCTAGTCTGGAAGCGGGCGGTTACTGGGGAGACGCTTTGTTTGCTAACTTCGAAAGCTGCTTCGGCTGCCTCGGCGGCTTTCGAAGCCACTCAACAAAACACGCCTTCGGGTCGGCTTAACCCTCCCCCTGCCCGCTTACAGAAGCCCGGCACAAAAATGTTTCCGTCGGCGTGCTTATCCTTGGCCACGCGGTGGCTCTCATTAGGTACACAAAGGTATCTTTTTCCTCGTCGAAGTGAGCTTGGCTAATTACTGCGATTCTCAGGCAACCGGGATGGAAACCGAGAGTTGAAGCGACTTTATAGGTAGAAAGCAGACTTTACAGGGGGAGGGGGAGGGGCGGGGAGAATTAAAAGCCTCTTTCAAATTGCAAAGAGGAAAAAAAAGCCGAACTTTAAACTCTCTTGCTGGAGGTCCGGCTTGATCCGGCCAATGCTCACCTTTTGCTCGAACGAATCCTATCAAAACTGTTATTAAATCTGGAGAGATGCTCCCAAGAGGAACACGGGCACCATTCCGTGTGAGGGCTCTCCAGTGGATTCTCCGACCTCCATCCCCACCCCCAACCCCACCCCCATGGCCTGTCTCAAACTTGTTTGGGGCTTTGGATTGTTGTTGCATTCTGGGAAGAAAGTGCCTGGAGTCTGCATAACAGGGAAGAAAAACAGCCCAAAAAAGTGGGCTCGGAAAAACCAGCAATTGCTTAGGATATTTTTTGTTTATTTGCTTTTCTCAAGGTGGAAAAACAAGTTTCAATTCTGGCTCTGTCAGTCCCTTTATGTCCCAGGCAGGGCCTCTCCATAAAACTGTTCCAATGACTTTTGAGTTCCTTTTCAGTGCTAAAAGAAATGATATGGATTCGCTTTTGCTGCCTATTATTTGCTGAATTCATATTCATGTTAAATTGGAAAATTATGTGAGTAAAAGTGAGAAAGTGCTTTCGTGCTGGAGAAAGCTGCCGATAAACGTTTTTCACCATTATTTATTTTTTTCCCTCCAGGCACACATAGTTCCATTTGGTGTCATCTTTTGAAGCTGCCTCAAGGCCAAGAAAAGACACAGAGTTGTGTAAGTTAAGTTACTCTTCACAGCCTGCAAACCCTTCAAAGGCAAAAACTCAGAAACTTAGAAAGGTAAATGAGCCAGGAAAGTGTGTCAATATGTGCAGTTAATTTTTATATCTATACCAGGTCTATCAAGCTATCAGAGAAGTATTTACTTCATTCATCTACTGAACAGCCATTGATGGGGCACAGTTTCCCTCCAGCAAGAATGGCGTCTCACAGTTGCTGGACCCCTTTGGCTTCTAGTTTCTGGGGAGCAGATACTTTTATGAAGTATGCACACTGCAGGGCTCCAAACACCACGCTATAATCATCTTTTCACATCTCAGGTCAGAGGGTCTTGGGCTGCTTAAGGGAGAAGTTGGCCATTGTCTTTTCAAGGGCCTGGGTTACAACCATCTTGTGGTGATTTTATCTATCAGGATTTCTCTCCTCACCTCAGTTACATGAATAATGTAAAACTGTGCTACTACTTTTGTTTGTAATCACTTTTCTCCTGGGCACTTCCTTTCTCAGTCTTTTCCCCTCTCTAGTCCAGTCCTCATTGCTCACTACCTACAGGGGGTTTGGAATCAAGGGGGCAGAGCAAAAAGATTATTTGTGGAACACAGCTTTCCCCCCCTTTATTCTCAACAGCATGGATCTGTATTGTGCTTTCCAGTTTATGAAACACTATTTTTTTAAGTTTATTTTTTTGAGAGAGAGAGAGCGAGCCGGGGAGGGACAGAGAGAGAGAGAGGGAGAGAGAGAATCTCAAGCAGGCTCTGCACTGTCGGCACAGAGCCTGATGTGGGGCTGGAACTCATGAACTGCTAGATCATGACCTGAACCGAAACCAAGAAGGGACACTCAACCGGCTGAGCCACCCAGGCACCCCAGAACACTTATTTAAATTATCTCGTTTAATACATGAACTCTAAGTGGGTTATTTTTTACCCCTTAAAGTCAAGTAACAACAAATATAACAGAACTGAAAGGTATAAAACCAAGTGTTGAACATAGATTATTTGGCTTTAAATCAGGTGATCTCTGTCATTCTTTGGAGGGGTGAAAAGCAGAGACTGACTAACCACAGATTACACACCAGGGCCTCCTGAATGGGGGTGGGGAGGGAGTGGTGGGGGGGGTGGTTCTAAAATCCCCCTCTTCTCTGAAATCTATCTGTAGTTTTGCAAGCGGCTGTCTTCCAACCTGCCTGCTTTTTGTACTTTTCTTTCCCTTTCCCCATTTTTAAATTAAAAAAAAAAAGTTATTCTCAAAACTTAAGTAAGAAAGCCATACAAAGTGAAACATGAAAGCTCTCTTACTTGTCCCCTTCACTTCCCCTAGGCACACATGTGTAGGACACACACTGTTACTTTTTGTTTTCAAGTCCCCTCCACCGTGGCTGGGCCCACTCCACTCTGCTATAAGTCTCGCTGTTTTTCACCAGTCAAAATTTGGCTTAAATGTCACCTCAGAGAAGTCTTCTGTGACCGCTTGACCTGAATTTAGGTTCCCCCCCACCCCCACCATCTAGTTCAGGGTTTCTCAACCACAGCCCTATTAATATTTGGGGTTGGATAATTCTTTGTTGTGGGGGCTGTCCTGTGCATTGTTAAGCAGCATCCCTGGCTGCTAACCAACACTTGCCTGTAACACCCTCCGCACCAAGTTGTGACAAATAAAAACATCTCTAGACATTGCCAGATGTCCTCCAGAGGGGATGGAAATGGTGTGGAGGAAGGGAGGAGGCAGGGATTGCCGCCAGTTGAGAACCACAGATCTACGCTCAACTGTTTCTTTGTTTCTTGCATAGCCACAATTTTTAATTACTTTGCTTATTTGACTATTAACTTGTTTATTTTCCTCTGATTCCCCTACTAAACTGTATGCTCATTATTAAATCTTCATGCACTGAGCACAATGCCTCACACATCATAGGTACCCAATAAATATTTATTAAACAAAATAATGCATGAAAATGAGGCTCTAAGGGGGTGCACCTGGCTGGCTCAGTCAGTAGAGCATGTGACTCCTGATCTCAGGGTAGTGAGTTCAAGGAAGGAAGGAAGGAAAAAGAAAAAAATTGAGACTGTAAGAATCATTAATAAAAAGAATACAATCATTTATTAAATATAGCATGCCAGGGAGTATGCAAACACTTCACCTATTTAGTCTTATTTATTACTGAAAACAATCTTAAGACGTATTCCTTGTTATTACCCCATCTGACAGAGGAAGTTGTTGGAGTCTGGGGAAATGACATAATTTGTCCTGTCATTCTGACCCCCGGTCAATGATCCAAACAATAATGATATTCTGCAATGTTTTTTTCATTTATGTAACAATTTGTTTAGTGATGAGTATTTAAATAATTTCTAATTTGTGACTAGTTAGTCAAATTATATTTGAAATATAAAAGCTATAAAAAGGTAGTCCAATTATATTTGAAATATTTAGCAATTGAGAGAACATGTGCATCATCCAATTCGAAGGAACTCCTCCTGATTGTAAACTCCTGTGTCTCAGCAGAATGTCAGCTTGTGTACAGATCTTTTGGGGCTTGAGTCCCTTTGTAGGAGTCCCTGGGTGGTATGGCTGGGTCAAAGGCATGTGCATTCAAAATTTTCATAGATATTGCCAAATTAGCCCTCAAATCATCTTCCCTATTTAAAATCCCACCAAAGGGATGCGAGAAAACTTTTCTCTATGCCCTCAGTAACACTGCATATTATTAATCAATTTCATATTTGTCAATCACCTAGGCAAATAAATGGCACCTAATTTTTATAAGGTTTACATTTCTTTGAGAAAGTGAGCACATTTTTGTGTATTTATTGGCCATTTTTATGTCTTCTTTTTTCCTATTTATGACTTGTGTCAAATATTCTATTGTATTGGTTATTTTTATGTTCTTTTTTCTTCTTTTTTAAGAAGCAGTCTGTTTTGGGGTTAGCTTTAAAGCTCATCTAAAAAGAGTGAGTTAATGTTGAGGGAACAAGGTTAGGTGAAACAATAATGAAGGGAGGCAGCATGTCTGTTTTTAAAAAATATATATGTTGTTTGGAATAAGTACCATATTTATGCAGTAAGAATAGGAGTTCAGGAATATCATATCTGTTTTTAACATATTCCCTTTCTCCCCTTTCCATCAAAAGGGTTAATCTATTCACGTGTTTCCATTTTATCACCATTACCTCTTCCCAACACTGTGGAGGACCCATTTATAATAGCAATAAAATGATGAAATATCTAGGAATAAATTTAACAAGAAATATGTGCAAGTTTTATGAAGGAAACTTTAAAACCCTACTGAGGGACATAAAGGAAGCCTTCAGTAAAATAAAAGATATAATTTATTCTTTCTAGCAAGATTCAATAGTGAAGGTATAAAGATGTTTATTTTCCCCAAATCAATCTTTAAATTTAAAGCAATTTCCATTAAAATACCAAGAGGATTTTTAAAAACTGCCACAGTTCATCAAAATAAAATAGCTCATAGGGCGCCTGGGTGCCTCAGTCGGTTAAGGGTTCGACTTCGGCTCAGGTCATGATCTCACAGTTCGTGAGTTCGAGCCTGCGTCGGGCTCTGTGCTGACAGCTCAGAGCCTGGAGACTGCCTCGGATTCTGTGTCTCCCTCTGTCTCTGTCCCTGCCCCACTCATGCTCTGTCTCTCTCTGTCTCTCAAAAAATGATTAAATGTTAAAAAAAAATTTTAATAAAATAAAAAAAAACAAAATTAAACAGCTCACAATAGCCAGGGAAATGCTGAAAGAGAAAAGTAGAGATGGAAGCCCCTCCAGATAAAGTATTTTATGTATGTATGTATGTATGTATGTATGTATGTATTTATGTATGTATGTATGTATGTATTTTTAAAGTTTATTTATTTTGAGAGAAACAGAGACAGCACAAGCTGGGGAGGGTCAGAGAGAGAGGGAGAGAAAGAGAATCCCAAGGAGGCTCTGCACCATGAGTGCAGAGCCGGACATGGGGCTCGAACTCACAAACGGTGAGATCTTGACCTCAGCCAAAACCAGGAGTCGGACGCTTAACCCACTGAGCCACCCAGGCGCCCCTAAAGTATGTTTAGAAGTTCATAGTAATTAAAATGTAAAAGTTTTGTACTGAGAATAAAAAAAAAAAGAAAAGAAAGAATCATGAGACAGATTAGAACATATACAGAGATTTAGATTTTGGCAAAGGGGTCTTTTCAGATCAGGGATAAATTGAATGAGGGCAATTGACTACCGTCAGTTAAAAATAAAGCTGAATCAAAAAAATAAAAATAAAAAAAAAATAAAGTTGAATCTTCCATCTCACCTTCTTTAACAAAAATAAAATTCACCGGAATCAAAGATTAAAATGTTACAGTAATTAAAAAGGCACCTACACATGTTCTAGAACAGTGGTTCTCCAGGCATAGTGTGGGTGGCAATTTTTCCTCCCAGGGGACATTTGACAGTGTCTGGAAACATTTTTGGTGAGCACAACCAGAGAGCAGGGAATGCTACTGGTATCCAGTGTAAAGAGGCCAGGGATGCTGCTAGGCACCCTCCCCGCCTAGGACAGACCACAGCAAAAACTCCCCTGCCCACAGTGCCCAGGTTGACACAACCTGTTCTAGAAGAAGACATAAATATGATCTCAGAGTGAGAGAGGCCTTTTTAGTCAGGCTGTAAAATCAAGAAACAATAAAAGATATAAACATAAATAAACTTAAATTTCAGGAAAAATTCCATACATTTTCCAAAAACAAAGAAAATGGGAAACAATGCTTGCAGCTCATGTCAAGCACATGACCAATTTACCTAATTTATGAAAAACTCATACAAACTGTAGGAAAGAAGAAAGAACTCTGCTTTTCTTTTCTTTTTTATTTTTTTAACGTTTATTTATTTGAGAGAGACAGTGCAAACAGGGGAGGGGCAGAGAGAGAGGGAGACACAGAATCAAAAGCAGGCTCTGCACTCTGGGCTCCGGGCTCCAGGCTCCAAGCTATCAGTACAGAGCCCGATGCGGGGCTTGAACCCACGAACCGTGAGATCATGACCCGAGCCAAAGTCAGACGTTTAACTGAGTGAGCCACCCAGGTGCCCCAAGAACCCTGTTTTTAAAAAGTTGGGCAAAGTCTGTAGATAGGCAGTTCATCAGAAAAAGGTATTCCAAAAAAAAAGAAGAAAATTTTATGTGGAAGTCATTACAACAATGAAGTAAATTAGATTGAGTTGATATGGAAAGATTAATAAAATATATTGATAAGGGTTTTGTTTTTTTTTTTAGCAAGACAAAACAATTATTCCTTTTGTATAAAGTATTTCATGCCTATATATTTTGGAATGAAACTCAAATATTAAGAAAGTATTCACAACGGCTACTTCTGGAGGAAGAAAGGGAAGGGAATATTATGCATCATAAGGGGGCTATTACTTTTTTTCATCTTGTGCTTTTTTTGTACAAGCCTGCGAAGAGAGAGAGAGAGGTAAGATTGAGTTAGAGAGGCAAGCATGCAATCATTGACTGGTGCAGAAGGCCTACATCATTTTATTTTACCTTCACTTACTCCTTCTTCAGCACTCTTGCTTTCTTTATGTATGTCTGCATTTCTCACCTGTACTTTCCTTTTCTCTTAAGAACTTCTTTTAACATTTCTTGCAAGGCAGGTCTACCATCATCATTTTTAATGACTAAATAATAGTCCATTGTGACTGTAGATATCATTTATGTACCAATCCTCCTATATTGGACATTTAGGTTTTGTTCTGGTTTGAGGTAGAGGGGATTTTTGAAGATCCTGTATAGAAATAAGCAGGGATCTAAAATAGGAGACTGAAGTTGTATTTGGGGCCTTTAAGTCTGGGTCTTTGGTCCAGGAGCCATGGGTGGTTAATCATTAGCAAGTGTGAATAACCCCCAGTGACACCCTGGGAGCTCATTATTCATTGCCTTTTACGGGACATAATAACAAAGGCTGTCAAACCATTTACATTGTTGAACTGGATGACCAAATCTGCAAAATTAGAAAGATTAATCCTGATGCAGGTAATTTTTACAGAAAATTTGGCCAAGCATTACAGCATGTAATGTAAATGTAAAAACAGGGCAAGATGCTTTTCCACAAACCAAATTAATACATGCTATCGGTGTACGAATAGAGTCAGCATATCCCCTGAAAGGCATGGAACGTTTAAGTAAAGGCTTTCTCTTCTACTGGCATATTTGTAAAAGGGAACAATCTGTTATCTCCTGAAGTGTTTCAGCAGGCCTCCACAGGATGTCATGAAAAAGCGAAAACAATTCTTCCATATTACCTTAAAAGGCAGGAAAACATATTCATGTCCACGCTACTTAGATATACTTTATTTTTTAAACTTAGGCATATTTTATTTTTCCAACCCGTTTTGGAAGCTGTCCTCAGCAACACACTTACAGAGTAGATTAGCAGGGCTCCTCTTCCAGGGTGAAAGAAATGTATAAATCATTCCCTATTTGGGGGCGCCTGGGTGGCTCAGTCGGTTGAGCTTCTAACTTAGGCTTAGGTCATGATCTTGTGGGTCAGAGTTTGAGCCCCGTGTCGGGCTCTGTGCTGACAGCTCAGAGCCTGGAGCCTGATTTGGATTGTGTCTGTCTGTCTGTCTGTCTGTCTCTCGCTCTCTGCCCCTCCCCCACTCATGCTTTCTCTCTCTCTCTCAAAAATAAACATTAAAAAAAAAAATCAGTCCCTATTTTTCTCTTCCCTTCTGCTTGTGCTTGGCAACAATGCACACATGTGTCTACTAGTCCTGAATAAAAATTTTTAAAAGACCTGAAAAATAGCCAGGTGACCTCAGAAACAAAGACTTTGTCATGACTAGAATGTCGTTGTTTTGCTTTTTTTACTTTCTATTATGGAAAATTGAAATATGTCTCATATGGAGATCCCAGTGTAAAGAATCCCCAAATACCCATCGCCTAGATGCAACAATTATCAACCCAAGGCCACACTCTTGCTTCATCTGTGTCCTCACATACTCCCTTCTCTCCTGTATTATTTTGAAGCAAATACCAGACATCATATCATCTCTGGATAAGCTCTTACAGTTAATGTTCTGGCTGGCAACTCCTTATTCCCTAGTTTAAATGGTTTGTTTACTAATGGGACTAAGAAGTCCCAGAATTATGCCCTATTGTATTTTCCTTTCTAGCTATTTCTGTTCCTATGGTTAAACGTTCTCTTCTTGCCAGGGAGAACAATTACGTTTTATCCATAGATAGTATTTTAAGGCTTTTAGCTCTGCTAGCCTCTTTTAGACCAATAACTGAGGTAAATTTTCTTTTTTGGACAGTCCTACCCTCAAATACTTATTTCCATTTCTCCTATTTGAACAGTCAGACTGTGTGTCCTGACTTTTTTTGGTTCAGGCAACATGTCCACCAAATCAGTATCTCACTTTGAGATCTCTAGAAATACCGTTTTATTTACTGACCCTAAAGAAATGAATTACTTTAAAAAATTAATGTCTACAAATGATTTTAGGGCCAATTATTTCCTCTTTGGGTACTGTGTGTGTGTGTGTGTGTGTGTGTGTGTGAGAGAGAGAGAGAGAGAGAGAGAGAGAGAGAGAGAGACAAGAATAGGGAGATGGGGGAGTAAAGTCTAGAAAGCTTTGATACATCTAGTGTGGAGGTGTTTTCAGCCAGGACAGCCAGATGGTAACATGAAAACACACATGGGCCTTATTCCACAATGTAGAAACATAACATTCTGACCATTAGATTTGAAAACAGTAGTATTTCAGATAGCTGAGCTGTTTTTACTTTCTTCCTCCCTCCCTTCCTTCTCTTTCTATCTCTCTTTGTCTCTGTCTGTCTGCCTGTCTCTCTCTCTCTCACTATTCTTGGACACATTATCCCTCATTGGAAACCAGCAATCTGTGATTTGTTCTAAATATTTTGTACTTTGCAAGAATCCCATTTAGTTTTAAACATTAAACAAAGCAACCATTTCAAAAAATGTTCCAGATTTCATGAATTAGGTTCACTTTATTTTCATCTAATAAAGTCCTATGTTCATCTACCAGCTTCTTTATGGGAAAGAGTATAGAAAAATCCTACACAAACTTCTACTTCATCAGTCACTGGTCGCTTCTTATTTGTCTGATTGCAAAGTGCATTTTTCAAATGGATTAATTATTCTGTAACCAGTGCGCTTTGCCTTCTGTTGACATTTTGCGGAGCCTCCAAGAATTCTTGAGACACCCCCCCACCCCCAACCCCCAGTCTGAGATACAAGCCCTTCTGTGTAGCTTTGGAAATCCAATTCACAAAATAAAGCCCCGTTTTTTCATACTAATGATACTGTTTAGGAAAATTTCCTTTCTGACAGAACTTAAATGTACATTTGTTTTTCCCATTTCTCGCTCTTGAACCTCCCAAAATATGTATCTTATTTTGTAAATTGTAACTTGCATGAAAAATGCAAAAAAAAAAAACAACACAAAAAAAACAAAAACCAACAAAACTCACCCTCTAATCCAGTAAAAAAAAATCACGCGAATTTAGTTTGTTAGACTTCAAGTTGGGTAAAGAAGATTTCACGAAGTTATTGTTAAGGAATCTTTATCTGGTAACATGTGGTCTAAGCTAGGAAAAAAACTTACAATCCTGGCAGGGGAAGTTGACATTCATTCCTCATGTATTAGCCCATGAGTTGTAGGATAGAAGCCTCCCCCCGCCACCCCACCTCCAATCACACAGAGCAGTCATCCCAGCTACAGATTGCTCTTGAGAAACAAAGCCTAGAAGGATTGGGGGACATTCAGGAGTTTGTACTCTTTCTTCCACATTAATAAAATTGAAGATTTATTTTCTTTTACCTCGGGGTCTCTAGAGCTACACTCTAACCATCCACTCCAGACATTATCCCAATGGCATAGAAACAAATCAAAAATAAAATTGGGTACTTTTAGGATTCAGCTTCATTTGTTATATCGTCTGTTTATCACCCTAAATGTAAATAATGCCTATACCCACGCTGTGAGATTATGCCGCCCTCTCTCTTGCAATTTACTGCAGTGAGCTTGGACTTACTTTTATCATCATAAACACCAGTAGGTGTTATTTTTTAAGTTAAAGACCTTGGTATCAGGTTCTAGGTGCAATGAGAGGTTCTGCATGGAAACTGAAATAGTGGTATTCGTCACTTGGCAAACATTGGCAAAAAATGGCAAATATTCTTGATTGTTCACTATGTGTAAAGTGTTAAGCTGGTTGATATGAAAGCTAAGCAAGTGAAGAACAATAGATAATGTGCTTGGGAGTTCAAAGGAGGAGAAAAGAGGAGTAGTGCAGTGAATTTCAAAAGTGGAAGAAAGTAGGATTGGCAAGGATTTGAGGAAAAGGAGGCCTTTTGTTCAAAGCTGGTGAGAGAACAGCTCACCAATGTATGTCTGAAGTCTTAAAAATGGGTGCACTCTTCGGGGGATTTATTCTAAGGTTCAGTGGTCTAATTTGGCAGATACAGAAAGCAGGTTCGTGGAAGGTAAGCTTTGAAAGGTATATTGAGGTCAAACTGCTAGACTGAGGTGGGGGTACGGGGCCTCATTCTGTAGGAAATGAAGACCTTTTGGCAACACTTCTGGAAGACGAAGTTCACGGTTGTCTCCAGAATGAATCAGAGGCAAAGAGTCTGGTTATTAGGCTTTTAAAAAATTGAAGGCCTGACATTTCATTGTGGCTGTGAAAGGGTACTTGAAGTTTCTAAAAAATAAGACAAGATTTATTGTGCCTTGATATTTGATGCTGTACAGTGTTACTATAAACACTTAAAGCATAGAAGACACTTTACCATTGTTTATACTATTAAAAAAATAATGAATAACCTAGATGAGAACACGAGCCTACTTCAGGCCAGGCTGGTGCCAGAATTCAGACTGCCTAAGTCGGCTATTTTACTTTGCTTTAATTTTCCTGTTCACACTGCAGAGGTCAAAGGGTGCAACAGGGAAAGGCTTGCAAAATGCTTGATTTCTCAGGGTCACCATCCTTGGGATGGCGGCAAGCAGGCTGTTGGCTCATTACTGTAGTGACTGAGATTACTTCCTGAGCCAGCTCGTAACTATTATTTAAATAGGCTGTTTCTTACTGTGATTGGCAAGATGTTACAAGATCCCTGGTCCGGAAGGAGGCTGTTCCTTAAATGTTTTGTTGAATGAACCTGCAGTCTGTAATCAGTTCTGGGGAAGGAGCGCTGGTGTTGTGGGGTTAAAATATAAATCTGGGGCTGTCAACCCTCATTCCCTTTTTTTGTATGTGTGGTAAAATGCACATAATGTAAAAATGACCATTTTAAGCAATTTTAAGTGTACAATTCAGCGGCATTAAGTACATTCACAGTGTTGCAACCAGCACAGCACATTTTCCTTGATACTAAGCTGAAAGTCCATACCCACTGAACACTAACCCCCATTTGCCCCCTCCCCAGCCCCTAGCAACCTCTATTCTACTTTCTATCTGTATGACTTTACTACTTTACTACTTACATGAGGGTATAAGTCAATCATATAGTATTTGTGCTTTTGAGTCTGGCTTAGTCCACTTAGTATAATGTCTTTAAGGTCCACCCATGTTAGAACATGTGTCTGAATGTCATTATTTTCTCATTTACTTTTGTTTTGTGATTTTTTATTTTAATATACTTTCAGCCTTATCAAAAAAAAAAAAAAGTAGTAAGAATAGTACAAAGCAGGGGCGCCTGGGTGGCTCAGTTGGTTAAGCATCTGACTTCAACTCAGGTCATGATCTCGCGGTTTTTGAGTTCGAGCCCTGCTTCAGGCTCTGTGCTGACAGCTCAGAGCCTGGAGCCTGCTTCGGATTCTGTGTCTCCCTCTCTCTCTGCCCCTTCCCTGCTCTCTCTCTCTCTCTCTCTCTCTCAAAAATAAACATTAATTTTTTTTTAATTTTTAAAAAAGAATAGTACAAAACACTCTCATATACTCTTCACCACCCAGGTTCTTTAGATTTGGTTCATTGTTCACACACACACAATCATTTCCCACATATATATCCATTTTCCTTGAATGAGTTGAGAATAGGTTGCAGATATGTTACCCCTTGAGCACAAAATACTGCAGTGTGTATTTCCTAAGAACAAGGACTTCCTCTTACAGAATACAGTTATAACATTAGGAAACTAACATTGATATAATGCTATTACCTAAAATATGGACCAAATTCATATTTTGCTAGTTGTCAAAGAATGTTTTTCATAAGAAAGCAAAAATTTCTAGACTTAAGACCCAATCTAGAATCACACATTTTATATAGTCAGTATATCTCTTCAGTCTCCATTCATCTGGAACAGACTGTCTTGGTCATTCATGACTTTGGCATTTTTGAAGAGTAAAAGCCTCTTATTTTCCAGCAGCACACTCACTTTGGCATTTTCTCATGTTTCCTCATAATTAAATTGAGGCTGGGCATTTTAAAAAATTTATTTAAATCCAAGTTAGTTAACATATAGTGTACTAATGATCTCAGTAATAGAATCTACTGACTCATCACTTACATATAACACCCAGTGCTCATCCCAACAAGTGCCCTCCTTAATGCCCCTCACCCATTTAGCCCATCCCCCCACCCAACACCCCTCAGTTTGTTCTCTGTATTTAAGAGTCTCTTACGGTTTGTCTGCCTCTCTCTTTTTATCTTATTTGTCCTTCTCTTCCCGTATGTTGATCTGTTGTATTTCTTAAATTCCATGCGAGTGAAATCATGTATCTGTCTTTCTCTGACTGACTTATTTCACTTAGCCTAATACACTCTAGTTCCATCCATGTTGTTACAAATGGCAAGATTTCATTCTCTTTGATTGCAGAGTTATATTCCATTGTATATATTTACCACATCTTCTTTATCCATTTGTCAGTCAATGGACATTTAGACTCTCTCCATACTTTGGTTATTGTGGATAGTTGAGCCTGGGCATTTTTGACAGATGTATCACAAAAAGTGACATTATGTCCTGCTCAGTACATCATATTAGGTGGCACTTGATTTCAATGCTGACTTGTAATGTTAGCTTTAATTATTTGGTTAAGGTGGTGTCTAATCCATTATGATTCTAGCTTGAATCAAATATTACTGTCATATTTATCAATTTCTCACACCATAATTTCTTTTACATTTATTTGTTGGCATTCTACTATTGTTGGCATTCTACTAAGAGCTTTTCCTTTCCCCATTTTTTTGCTTGCTTGTTTATTTATATCAATATAGATTTGTGGAGTCCTTCTATTCAGTGGGTTATAACTGATCACTGTTATTTTGATGATCAGATTGTCTCCTATTTGGCCAGTGGGAGCTCCTCAAACTGACTCCCTTATCCTTTTGACTTGACACTGTCTTTTTTTTAGGACTTTCTTGTTTTTTGGTATGGGACCCATATTGATTTTCAGTGACCTGGCCCTGGAATCAATCATTTTTCCAAGAAATGCTAGTTATTTTCAGTAGAGAAAGTATTTAGAAACCAAGACCTGGGCTCTAAGTGTGCTTAGAACTACTGGAGTGTCAGTACTTTTAAGACCTATGAGAGGAGGCAGAGATAGAATGCACACAGAGACGTGCATGCACACATCCACACTCACACACGCACCCATACATATACACACCCATATCCACATACAGAAAACCATGAATTCGTACTGATACCTTCAATTTCAATCCAACACCACAGGACTCATTCCAGTCCTCCTGGTATTCACAGTTTTATGCTCTTCTCTGACAGGGAGAAAACTGTGTCCCCTTGCTCTCAAGGCAATTAGCACATGTTCAATTCTGGAATACATCAGCCACACCTCTGTGAAGAACAAACCTACTATTATTTCTTTTTTAAGTTCATTCATCCATTTTGGGGGAGAGAGAGAGAGAGAGAGAGAGAGAGAGAGACCACAAGCAGGGCAGGGACAGAGAGAGGGAGAGAGAGAATCCCAAGCAGGCGCTGTCAGCACAGAGCCCAACATAGGGCTCTATCTCACAAACTGAGATTATGACCTGAGCCAAAATCAAGAGTCCGACACCATCCAGGCACCCCCAAACCTAATATTATAATTCAATTTTATTTATTTGTTTGTTTGTTTATCTATTTTAGTCTGAGGGTATAAGGTCAAAATACTGCATTCAAAAGTTTACTTGAGTTAGTTCTCTATTCAACCCTCTTTAACATGACTGTTATTCTTTTGAAATACATTTAGGTTTATTTTTGAAATTCATATTCTATTTTATGGTTGCCCCACATTCTTTTGACTCTATCATCATTTTTTTTTTGTATATGAAACATTAGCATGGTTCCAAAATCAATACTAAGTGAAAAGTTTACCTAGAGAAGGGTCAATCCTGCAGGTTCCTCCTACCATGTAGGTAACCCCACTAGGTTAACCCAGATTATTGGTTTCTCGTCTTTCCTGTGTTTCTTTTTGCAAAAAAATAATTAGATATATGTATGTTTCTTTATTATACAATAGACAGTACACTACAGATCAGCAATTTTCAAACTTTTTAGTCTCAGGGTCTCTTCACGCTATTAAAAATTATTGAAGAAACAAAGAGCTTTTGTTTATGTGGGTGACATCCATTATATTTACTGCATTAGAAGTTAAAATTGAGAAACTGTAAAAACATTGACTAGTTCAACTAAAATTAACAGTAATAAGCTCCTAAAATGTAAATATATCATATTTTTTGTGAAAAATGATGCCACTTTCTCAAATAAAAAAAATAGAAGATGGCATTGTTTTATATTTTTTTGCAAATCTCTTTAATGTCTGGCTTAATAGAATACAGCTGGCTTCTCTGCTTCTTTAAGTGATCTCTTGCAGTATATTGTTTAGGTAGAAGCATATAAAGAAAACCTAGCCTCAAACAGATCTGTTGTTGGAAAAGGGAAGAGTATTTTTAACAGTGTTTTCAGATATTGTTCATGTCCTCTGATACTACTCTAAACACAATAGTGATGAATGAAAAAGTTATAAATATGGCATATATTAATTCAACTATATCAATAATCACTTTAGGGGTGCCTGGGTGGCTCAGTCGGTTAGGTGTCTGACTCACTCAGGTCATGATCTCACGGTTCGTGGGATCGAGCCCCACATCCCCACATCAGGCTCTGTGCTGACAGCATGGAGCCTGTTTGGGGTTCTCTCTCCCTCTCTCTCTCTCTCTCTGCCCTTCCCCTGCTCACACAAGCTCTCTCTCAAAATAAATAAATAAACATCAAAAAAAAAAAAAAAAGAATATGTTCTGGAAATCACTCACTATCAGTTTATAGATATCAACCTTACTATTTTTTTTTTTAACAGTTCCAGAGTACTCCATTGTATAGGTGTACCATACTTCAATTATTTTCTTATGTTTGGACATTTAGGGTGTAATTACAAATAATTTTGCAATGAACAATCTCATGCATATTTGTTTTCATGTTACTGAAGATGTATGCTGAAGATAACTTCCTGGATGTGCAATTGCTGTGTCAAAAATAAATACGTGTCTGTTTTGTTGGATATTGCCAAATTCCAGTTCACAATGCAAATACCAATTTGCATTTCTACCAGCAATGAATAGGAGTTCCTGTTTCTTCCCAACCTCACAACAAACTATAATGCAGAAGACAGACACATAAATTAATGATATATTAAACCCATAGGCTATCTCTGAAGCTGACACCAACCTTTTCTAAGAAATTTCTTTTCAAATACCAGCCTATTGGATTAAGTAGACCCTAGTCAAAGCTGGGCCAGATTCCCTATTCTGGAAACTCTGGAATTAGAACAGAGGTCCCATTCTGTCTCTGTTAGGAAATGATGTAAAAAGTTGGGGTCAACTCAATCACATTGGGTCATATACCAACCAAAGCAGAGAAAACTGGTCTGTAGAAGCATAGATGAGAATAACCTCATTTCCTGATATCTTCTCTAATTCCCATTTTAGATCCTGCAAGGGCTGGTTGAACTTAGATTCCAAGTAGATTATAGTAGAGATTGGATTATAGTAGAGACTTGCTACACATTATTATTCCCTGATATTGTTGCTGATTGGCTACTTATAATAAAAAAGAATCACAATGAAGGAAAAGAGTTACAATGCAATGAGATATGATAGTTGATCAGAAGCTTGCATTAATTAGGCTATAAGCTTTATTTGCTCTAACAAAGACCCAAATAAACATGAAAGAGATGCATTTCTCTCTTTATCAGTTTGAACATAAGCACTCCAGGGCTAATACGGCAACTCTGAGGTGCTGAGGGTCACACCCCTTCTATTTTGTTATTCCACCCTGGCTGCTCTCTTGTAACCTACAATGCCTACTTCAGCTCTTGCTTCCTCAAGAGAGGAAGGAATAAGGGAGCCATGCCTATTTCTTTTAATAGCTTAAAAATATATGGTATATATGAATTCTTGTCACATCCCATTAACTAGAAGCAAGTTACATGTTCTAACCCAGCTATGCTAAGGAGGTTGAGAAATATAGCCTTTGATGGAATGACCATATGCTAATCTAAAATTTGATAATTCTATTGCTAGAGGGAGAGGGGAAAATGCATACAGTCTCAGCCACAACCCACCCACGATAACCCAATTACACACACTCAGCCTTCTTCCTACATATAAAACACACTTGTCCCCTGTTCAAGTGAAACAACCCAAATTTCCATCTGGCCACTGCATTCAGTTCAAAATCTAGGATCTCTGTGACATGCATTCCCCCATCAGGACTCTCTGGGACTGTTTCATGTGAGCATCTTCTGAAAAACAGATTATCTGTCCTCCCCACCTCCACTCACCAAAAAGAGTGATGAATTAGGAATGGGATCCTAAGAAACTTCTTTTGGAAAAACAAAGAAAGGGAAGGAAACAGCAATCATTGAACGGCAATGGTGTAATGCTTGCTAAGGCGAAAGGCTCCCTGCACTGGCACTTAAGTGTGTTTCTCCATTAGACTCGAGCTCTGCCAGACAATCTCCTTCTTTATTGCTCACTGTGGCCTTCAGCTTTGCCTCTGAAAGGTTCTTCCATCAATCATGCTTCATAGCCACATCTGAAGTGGTATTGAAGGGTAATGCTCTTGTGTAGGTTCAGTTGTGGGAGCCCTGGGGATTGAAGAATTACTAGTTCTTGAGGGCCAGTCTTGTGGATTCTTAATACATTTCTGGTATATTTCCTTCCATTCAACTCCATGGTCAAGTAACCACAACCACACATCATGTCTGGAAAGCCCGAAGAGTCTCCTCTTTTACACACATGGCTCACACCCGCACTCAAAATATGATGGATAACCTGATGCTATGTGAAGCAACTGGCTTAGGTTGGGAAGCAACCAAACTTTATTAATCTGGCTGGCTCCTGTTGACTGGTAAAGAGCACATGAGAAAGGTTTCACCAAACCTCCCTCCTTAGAAATGTATTCCATTTCACTCTGCTTTCAAACCTAACTCTTGCCTGGACTCATCCCTCTCATAGGACTTAGCGAAAGACAGAGAGAGCAGTCAACATACATAAACATTCTGACCTTCCTCAAACACTTCTCCTCGAGCTGTGAGCCTGACTGGATGAGCACTGCCTTCCAAGATATTGCAGGACATAATTTGTCTGAAATTAATACAGCTACTGCCGCTTTCTTTTGGGAGGGTTTAACATGGTATATCTTTCTCCATCTCTTCACTTTTAATCTGTCTTTATATTTAATCTTACAGACAACATATTGCTAGGTCTTGTTACTATATCCACGCTGACAGTCTCTCTTTTAATTGGTATTTTTAGATCATTCACATTTAAAGTGATTATTATTTTTTTTTAATAATGTTTCATTTATTTTTGAGACAGAGAGAGAGTGTGAGCAGGGAGGGGCAGAGAGAGAGAGAGGGAGATACAGAATCCAAAGCAGGCTCAGGCTCCAAGCTATCAGTACAGAGCCTGACACATGGCTCCAACTCATGAACCATGAGATCATGACCTGAGCTGAAGTCAGACACTTAACCAACTGAGCCACCCAGGCACCCCTAAAGTGATTATTGATATAGTTGAATTAATATATGCCATATTTGTAACTTTTTTATTCATTGTTCTCTTGTTCTTTATTTTCATGTGGGGGCAGGGGTGGGGTTTGGTTCTTTGTTTTGGTTTGGTTTTTTGGTGTCTACACCCAATGTAAGACTCTAGCTCATGACCCTGAGATCAAGAGTCTAGTATGCTCCACCGACTGAGCCAGCCAGGCATCACAGCCTTCTCTGATTTTAACTGAGCATTTTATATGATTCAGTTTTTCTCTCCTCTCATAGTGTATCAATTATAGTTCTTAAAAAGAATTTTTTAGGGGTTGGGGCGCCTGGGTGGCTCAGTCAGTTGAGCGTCTGACTTCAGTTCAGGTCATGATCTCGCAGTTCGTGAGTTGGAGCCCCACGTCAGGCTCTGTGCTGACAGCTCAGAGCCTGGAGCCTGGTTCCAATTCTGCGTCTCCCTCTCTCTCTGCCCCTCCCCCGCTCATGCTCTGTCTCTCTCTCCCAAAAATAAACATTTAAAAAAATTTTTTTTAATAAAAAAAGATTTGCTCCCTGTCTCAAATTTTCTGCAGTTTGAATATAATATGCCCGTGTGTATGTTTTTGTTATTTATCTCGTGTGGTATTCTGTGAGCTCCTGAATCTGTGGTTTGGTGTCTCATAAATTTTGGAAAATTCTCAGCAATTATTAGTTTAAGTCTTTTTTCTGTTTTTTCCTTTTTTGGGAATTGCAATCACTATATGTGACACCTTTTGTAATTGTCCCATAATATTTGGATATCCTGTTACATCTTTTTGATTCTTTTCTTCTCTTTGTTTTTCAGTCTGGGAAGTTTCCATTCACATATCTTCAAGTTCACTGATTTCTTTTTTCATGTGAAGTCTATTGATGAGCCCATCAAAGGCATTCTTCAGTCTTCATTTCTGCCGTAGTGGTTTTGATTTCTAATATTTTGTTTTGATTCTTTCTTTGAGTTTCCATCTCTCTGCTCTTATCTGTTCTTAAGTTGTCTCCCTTCTGTATGAGACCTCTTGACATATTATTCATAGTTATTTTAAATTCCTGGTCTGATAATTTCAGAATCTCTGTGAAATCTAGTAGCTACATTAAAAAAAAAAAAAAGTAAAAAGAAACAGGTAAAATTAATTTTAATAATATATTTTTACTTAGCCTAATATATCTAAAACATTACTATTCAGCATATAACCAATATAAAAATCATTATTTAATTTTATTTAATTTTTTTTGCACTAGTTCTTTGAACCTCGGTATGGGTGATGATGATGACGATGATTTTAAGATTTCATTTTTAAGCAATCTCTACACCCAACATGGGGCTTAAATTCACAACCCTGAGATCAAGAGTCACATGCTCCACCAACTAAGCCAGCCTAGGACCCCTTCAGTGTATATTATTAACTTATAGCACATCTCAAGTAGGAATGTCATTTTAAGTGCTCCATGGCCACATGTGGCTAGAGGCTACCATATTGAACAGCTTGGTTATAAGAAATCTCTCTTTCTTTCTTTTCTTTTTTCTTTTTTTAATGTTTTTATTATTATTATTTAATTTTGAGAGAGAGAAACAGAGAGCATGAGTGGGAAAGGGCAGAGAGAGAGAGAGTGTGAAGCACAGAATCTGAACCAGGCTCCAGGCTCTGAGGCTGTCAGCACAGAGCCCAATGCAGGGCTCGAACTCATGAACCATGAGATCGTGACCTAAGCCAAAGTCAGGTGCTTACCACCCAGGTGCCCCAGAAATCTCTATTTCTGATTCTTGCAATCTGAAACCACAAACTCTGTGATGAGATTAATTTTTATTTATTTTTTTAAAGTTTATTTACTTATTTTGGGGAGAGAGAGAGAGAGAGAGAGAGAGAGCAAGCATGAATGGGGGAGGGGCAGAGACAGAGGAACAGAAAGAATCCCAGGCAGGCTCCCAAGAGAATCCCAAGCTGTGCAGAGCACTGTCAGGGTGAAGCCCAACATGGGGCTCCATCTCACAAATCGTGAGATCGTGACCTGAGCCAAAATCAAGAGTCAGATGCTTAACTGACTGAGCCACCCAGGCACCCCAAGACTAATTTTTTTATTAAAAAGTTTTTAATGTTTATTTATTTTTGAGAGACAGAGACAGAATATGAGTGGGAGAGGGGCAGAGGGAGAGGGAGATAGAGGATCTGAAGTGGGCTCCATGCTGACGGCAGAGAGCCCAATGTGGACCTTGAAGTCCTGAACCGTGAGATCATGACCTGAGCCGAAGTTGGATGCTTAACTGACTGAGCCACCCAGGTGCCTGCCCCAAGATTAATTTTTTTATATTATAGTCAAAAACATATAATATATGTTTAAGTTAGTCAAAATTATAGTCAAAAACATATAGTCAAAACATATAATTTAATTATAATTTAATTATAGTCAAAAACATATAATACAAAATGTACTGTCTTAACCATTTTAAATGTACACTTCAGTGGTGTTCTGTATACTAACATTGTTGGGCCATCAGTCTCCAGACCTCTTTTCATGTTGGAAAACTGAAACTTTATACCCATTAAACAGCTCTCCATTTCCCTCTTCCCCAACCCCTGGTAACCACCATTCTGCTTCCTGTTTCTATGAATTTGTCTACTGTAGACACCTCATATAAATGGAATCAAAACATATGTGTCCCAGAAGTGGGACTGCTCGATCATATGGTAGTTCTACTTTTATTAATTTTTTGTGGAACAGCCACATTTTTTCCCATAGCAGCTGCATTACCACTGACAGTGCACAAGGGTTCCAACCTCTCCACATCCTTACCAATACTTTAATGTTCTGTTTTTTTAATGTTTAATAGTAGCCATCCTCCTATCAGTGGGTAGAACATGACATGATGTGGTATCTCTCACTGTGATTTTGATTTCCATTTGTTTTCTCTTTTTTAGGTAGGCTCTATGCCCATGTGGGGCTTGAAATCAGGTCCCTGAGATTAAGAGTCACATGCTCTACTGAATGAGCCAGCCAGGTCCCCCTGCACTCTCTAATGATTAGTGATATTAAGCATCTTTTCATATGTTTGTTGGCCATTTGCATATCATCGTTAGAGAAATGTCTATTCAGGTCATTCACCCATTTTTTAATCGAGTTTATTGTTGTTGAGTTGGAAACTACTTTTTATATGCAGCACATACAATCAGATGCATGTTTAGGGTAGTCTCAGGTGGATTACTAGTCTTATGCATTGTATTTAGCAACACATAAGATCGACACAAAGAAAAAAGGATCATAGAAAGGATATAAACAAACCAACAAAAAAACAAAATAGAAAGCACTCTTCTGATCTAACACAACCATGGCCCTCTACATCTGGTATATGGCAGTTCTGGTTGCCAAAGGTCAATGAAGAGATAATTAAGCTCAATAAGGCCCAGAGATCTGTGGAATGGGGAACCAACTAAAGCAGAAGTTACAATCTGGTCACCATTTTCATCAATATTTCCCTATAGCACTTTAAGTATTTAAGACATCTGGAATACATTTTGTTATTTAATCTAATTTTGTTGTTTTCCAAATGGTTATCCAGTTCTCAACATCACTGACTGAATAATTCATTCTGTCAACCATCCTAACTTGAAAAGCTACCTTTTTTTATATGCTTAAATCTTATATGAATTTGAGCCTGCTTTTGGTATACCCAGCCTACTCCATTATTCTTGTACCACAGTATTACAGTATTTCAACTATTGTAGCTTTATAATATCTGAGGGAGCATCTATTAATTGATTCCTTCTGAGTTTTAGTAATAATTCCTTCACCCTCAATTTTAGCTAAACATGTATCTATGGCTGGCAGATACAGATCACAGCCTGCCTTGATCATAGACTGGTGTGGTGTGTGACCAGGATGAAGCCCATAGAGAATGGAAATGAAGTGTGCAACTTCCTGGTCATCTCCTTAGAAACAAATGTACTTGTTCTGGAGTCTCCTGTGGGCTAGAATAGGGATATGGAGGTTAGCCAGCTTCTACCAAATGGAAAGGATATTAACCCAGATAATAGCAGCACGAGGTGAAAGCAATCTGTCTCCCTAAATAACTGTGGAATACAGCTTCATCATAACACTGGACCTTTCACCTTGAGACAGTTTGGGGAGATTTAAAAACTCTTCCATCTTATTTGAGCCCTATAGTTTGTGTCTCTTTGCTTATAACCTAATTAACAAATGGTTTTAAGAATAACTTTTTTTCCTATTCCAAATGTAATCTATATCAATTGTAGAAAATTCAGAAACCAGTAAACAAATATATACTGAAAATTAAAATGTAAAAAAAAAGAAAAAAAGAAACCATTGAGTGAAAAGAAGAAATACACATTTCCACTTCTTCATAATTACGCAGACACAATTATTACAAAATTAAATATTTGGGGGTGTATATTTCTGTTTGCTGTGGTGATTTCTAAAGTGATACACAAATATATAGACAATCGATATTTATAGTCACATAGTTATAGGGAAATGAATATATCTATATACAACAAAAATGGGATTTTACTCCATATGTTGAATTGTGATATACTTTTTTGCACCTGACAGTGTATATCATGAACTTCTCCATGTTATGAAATATTCCTCTCGATGTAGTATAATTTATTTAACAGAACATTCATCATTGGACATCTAGATTCTATAAATTTTTAGCCATCTTAAATAATATTGAAATAAAGACTTTTGTAGAAATATACTTGTGTTCATCCATGATGACTCGGGATAAATTACAACAAGTGAGATTTCTCAGTCAAGGAATATGGAAAATTCTATGATTTTTTTTTTTTTTTTTTTTTTTTTTTTTTTACATGCACTGTCAAATTTCCCTTTAGAAAGAATATGGAAGTGTAGTTAGAAGAGTATCACTTCTCTTTGGCCTTTCTGACATTAGGTATGGTGAGTTTTTAATTAGCAATTCCTCTTTTTTTGTTGTTGTTTTCAAAGATATTTTAAAGGGAAGTTGGGAGAGACTTCAATGGTGTATGTTGGTAAAAGGAAATTGTGGGCCTAAACAGAATGGGTGTTGAGGCCTAAAGAAGACACAGGGATGGGCCACCTCTTTATTTAATTTCATTGATAGAGCCAAGAGACCACTACAAATAGTATCACGAGGAAGAACCAAATAAAATCCATGGTAAACAGGATCACTAGTCCAACTGGGGCTAGACTTGGAGATGAAGCTTAGCTACAAAGCCAGGAAACTTAGGGGAGAGGGGAGAGGAGAAGGTTTGAAGCATGAGGATCATGCTAGAGTGGCATGGAACATGCTAGAACAAGTGAGAGTAGTTCCTGAATTAGTAGTGTGGTAGAGAGCATCAATTCTAGACTCAGACTGTCTAGCTGCACAATAAGCGTTAGGGATTATTGTTATCATTACTGCAACTGACTAAGCATCATATACTCATGTCCACCGAAGGTATGAGGGTTCAGGAACATTTAAGAGATGATAACTATTTAATATTTTACTATATAATTATGACCAATTCAGTGAAGCATGAAACAAACATAGGAGACATAACCCTCAGAAAGGAGTAGACAAATCTCATTTTGTATAAACGATATGATTGTGTATTTAGAAAACCTAAGGGAATTAATGAGTGCTCAGGAATGAACTGTGTGACCTTGGGCATGTTACTTCATCTCACTGAACTTCAGTTTTTTCATTTATAAATTAGGATAACAGTGATAAATAACTAGAGGATTACTGTGAAGATTCAACAGGAAAATACATGTAAACACAGAATATAGTGCCTGCCATCTGGCAACTGTTCAGTACTACTATAATTTTATCACTTCTTATTGTTATTTTTATTATGGCAACTATAAAGGACAAATTTTTAGTAGGATAGTAACTTTCTTGTATATCATCTATAAACAGCTAAACTGTGATGGAGAGAAAAGTCTCTTTTTATAGTATGAAAAAAAAACCTTATAAAATTCTTTATGTAAAACATACTAGACTCTATGAAGAAAATTCCAAAATGTACTCAGAGAAAAATAATAATCTGAGTAAGTGAATGGAACTACCATCTTCCTGAATGAAAAAGCTCAGTATTATAAAATGTCGGATTTAACAAAATCCCAGTCAAATCTCAATTTAAAAGGGGCACCTGGGTGGCAGCATCTAACTGTTGATCTCAGCTCAGGTCTTGATCTCAGGGTTGTGAGTTCAAGCCCCATGTTGGGCTCCATGCTGGGCAGGGAGCCTACTTAAAAATTTTCAATTCAAGTTTGGGGACAGAATTTTACCCTAATGATCCTAATCTCTGTGTTGGAATGAGTGGCAAACAAGATGAGTCTGGGGCAGTAATTAGCAAACTTGATTGCATTAAGACCCAGGTTGCAAAGGATAAAAATGTTCACTTGCTACATTATACTCTTTCTCTCTCTCTCCCTCTCTCTCTCTCTCTCTCTTTTAAGATTTTTATTTTTAAGTAATCTCTACACCCAACATGGGGCTCGAACTTACAACCCCATATCAGGGGTGGAATGCTCTAGGAACTCAGCCAGCCAGGCACACCCACATTTTCCTCTATCAACATGAAAATAGTTATACTGATTCAATGAAAAAAAAATCTCTTATTCTTCCTACCCTATTAAAAAATGCCAATGAGAAAATAAACATTTCTTTTTAGTCACTACCTTCTTGCTATCTGGGGGTATTGAAGAATTAAGAATCTTTTATCCCTACATTTCTGTGCTCACCAAGTGACATTCAATGAAATTTCTCTTTCACACTGGAAAAAACCTTGTAAGGTAGGGTTTATTTATTATCAGCTCTACTTTATAGACAGAAAAACAGATACTCACCGAATAAAGCTTGACCATGCCAAAGAGTGAGTCGCTGGCAAAGGCCAGAATTCCTACACTCCATTGACTATAACTTTCTCCGTGAATCTAATGAGCCAGACCCTGTGCCTGATACTGCGGATGCAGACCTCGCACACCTGGATCCTTCTTGACCCAGGCTCCTCCTACCCCTGTGGACAAGGGCAGGGTGAGCCCCCAGGGCAGCGACCTGGGCACCTAGCTCCCTCCGTGAAGGGCGGTCTCTTCCACCAGGTCCTGGCCTTTCCCTGCTGAGGCAAATCCTTGCTGTCCTAGAGACTTCTTTCCTCCTTGTAACAGATAAAATGTTTTTGAACGATTCCTGGCCTTTGTTTCCTTACGATAAGCTGGTTTCTGTTTCCTGAACTCTTTCCACCCTGGGGCAAGGGCGAGAGTCACCTCCGGAAGAAAGAGGATGTGATGAAGGGGAATGTTCTGTCAGACAGGAAGAGGAGGGGCAAAGCCTGCCCTTTTTCCTAGGGTCATTGCAGAAGGGGGACGTATTGCAGTGCATGTTTAGGCTTGTTGCGATTTTCTTTCTGGGCTGAGCCGAAGTCACACACTGTGGTGGGGACAGAGGAGAATGGAATATGGGTTCCCAGACTGCTGTTGGTTCTCAAGAAGGGTCACCAGGGCCAGACCTTCCCGTAGGCGGGTCCCAAGGGGGCAAACTTGGGAGGACCCACTGGGGAGGGGCTTACCTATAGGTGCAGAGGATGTGACTGTAGGGGAGAGAGCCCCTGGGCACTTGACTAGCAGCAGACTTTACAGAGCACGCATGGGACATTGTCTCTGAGGTCAGAGGAGGCCTGGACACTGCACCATACAAGCACCTTTTATCTGGAAGACATCAAGAAAATACGTAAGTCCTGCCGGTTTCCCCAGAAGAAGAAAAGGTGGATGAGACTACATTTAAGAGATAAGAGTATTTTAGGGACGCCTGGGTGGCTGAGTCCATTAGGCCTGGGCCTCCTGATTTCCCCTCAGGTCATGATCTCACGTTGCTCATGGGTTGGGACAGCATGGAGGCTGCTTCAGGTTCTCTCTCTTCCTTTCTCTCTGCCCCTCTCCCCTCTCTAAAGAAATAAATAAACTTTAAAAAAGAGAGAGAGAGAGTATTTACTTAACCAGATAAAGATTTTTATCAGCCCTAATGGGAAGCTGAACTTTGAATGGACCAATTGTTTACACTGAAACAAACCTGCATAATTGGGAAGAAATGGAAATATTGTAAAGAAATAAAATCAAGCTTTCCTCTTGATACCTGAGAAATGAAAAGGGCAGAGTGGGAGAGGGAAGTCAGCTTGCCAATGAGCAGTCAAAAGGAAAACAAACTTGAAATTTTTTTTGCACATCTGAGTTGTATACTTTCACAGTCTTGCTGCATTCTGTTTCCTCCATGTTGTAGGAACTGAAAGGTTGCATTTAAAATACATTGGGCCTTTGGGAGCCAGGAGCATACACACAGCTCATGGATTTCAGGATGATTATCACTATCTCTAGAGAAATTAATTACTGCAAAATAGCAGTTACCACAGTGGTTACTTATAGGTTTCTTCTGTGTGTGCAATTTATTACAAATGTTGGGGTGGGGCGGGGGCGGGGGGGAGATCATTCAAAAGGAAAAAAATAAAGTTACTGCCTCATGATAATTGACCATAGCTTTCCTGGTCAATCTATAAAAAATATATCTGTGTAATCCTCCATCAATATTTAACCTAATTAAATGAACTCTTCTGAGACTGTGTCCTTCTCTCTTCTAGGTAATAAGCCTTTGTGTTTTTATAATGGTCTAGAATTTACCTTTTCTATCTGATGCATCGAGTTAATCTTGTGACATAGGGGGAAAGGTACCATTATCTCCATTTTACAAATCAGGAAATCATCAAAGAAGTCATAGGATTGCTCATGGTTGTAGAACCATCATGTAAATAAGAGAAATAATGTGCAAACCCGGGCCTTGTGCGTGCTAGTCCAGTGTTCAGCATCAGTGATTTCCAGGAAGTTATTTCTGGAAACTTCTTCCTCTCAACATGTAAGACAGGATTGGATCAGCCATTCTGATTCAAATGGGAATGAGGTAGAATCTGGGGTCCTGGCTACTCCCTCCCACTCCCTGGAGTGCTTCCATGGAGGTGTCCCTGCAGCACCCCAGGACTTCACTGAAAGCAATCTGAAAACCACTGCCCTGCACCATGCTTCTCCCAAACCACTTCAGCCTCCCCCATTTCCAACTATAATTACTCTGTTGAGAACACAGAGCCCAGCATCAACTTGTGAGACGAGTAATTTGGGGCGCAGAGTAAATCGCAAAAATAACAGTATGGTGAGAAGAAACAGACCAGCTGAATTTAAAGACATAGATATTGGGGCGCCTGGGTGGCTCAGTCGGTTAAGCGGCCGACTTCGGCTCAGGTCACGATCTCGCGGTCCGTGAGTTCAAGCCCCGCGTCGGGCTCTGTGCTGACAGCTCAGAGCCTGGAGCCTGTTTCAGATTCTGTGTCTCCCTCTCTCCGACCCTCCCCCGTTCATGCTCTGTCTCTCTCTGACTCAAAAAGAAATAAACGTTAAAAAAATTAAAAATAAATAAATAAATAAAGACATAGATATGGTTTAATTGCCCCTGTATAGTATACCACCATTGCTGTCAGCTCAAGTGCCTTGGGGCAATTGATTGTTGAAATATTGTGACCGTCCATGATGCAAGCATTCAGCTGCCCGGTCAGAACTGAGACTAATGAGGACAAGTCTCCTGGTGCAAACATCCGTTGCCCACTAAGGCTGTGTGCCCTACAACTGAATGAGAAAGTGGGGGTGGTCAAGAGAGGAAATTCTACAAAAGGTGACAGCAGCAAGACTGTCAACAGATCCCTCTGACCCGGTTCCCATTGAGGCTGGCCACATATGAACTCCATACAGTAGTCCAAAGGAGTATGCCGATGAGGAGAAGAAGGCCTTTTGTCAGAAACTCTGTCCCAATCCAACCAGTCGTAAAGCTGCTTCACAAGAAAGGAGAGACTTGGGGCTCTGCGCACATTCTTGGTGACCCCACTCCTGGACAAAGAATTTCACAAAGGAACTCTTTGTAGGAGGACTCTGTCCCACCTTGTGCCTACCACCTCTGAAAACATAATTTTAAAATGTTTCATTATTAAAATACATCCCCTAACTTAAAAATAAAAGTCGAATTGTAGAGAAGGGTTAATAAAGAACAGCAGTCCCCCCTCCAAGAGGGAAAGTTCTTTTTAACTATTCTAGTCACTTCTATTTTTATTCTTATGGTGATCGCCTCATTTCTTTAAATACTATATTAACATTGCTATTTCTTGATGTAGTATTTTCTGAAATTATTTGTTGACTTCCTACCATGAAAGATGAAGATTTAGCTTGGCTCTCTTTCCCAATAGATTTGTGTTCTTTTTTTTTTTTTTAAGTTTTTATTTTAATTCCAGTTAGTTAACATGGAGTATAGTATTAGTTTCAGGTGTGCAATATAGTGATTCAACACTATCATGCATGACCCGGTGCTCATCACAACAAGTGCACTCCTTAATCTCCATCACCTATTTCATACTCCTCCCCTCCTTCTCTCCTCTGATAACCATCAGTTTGTTCTCTATAATTAAGATTCTGTTTCTGGGTTTGTCTCTCTCTTTTTTTCTTTGCTTCTCTGTTTTGTTTCTTAAACTCCACATAGTGAAATCATATGGTATTTGTCTTTCTCTGATTAACTTATTTCATTTAGTATTATGCTTTCTAGCTCCACCCAAGTTGTTGCAAATGGCAAGATTTCATTCTTTTTAATGCTGAATAATATTCCATTGTACATCTATACCACCTCTTTTTTTTTTAATTTTTTAAATTTTTATTTATTTATTTTTGAGAGAGAGAGAGAGAAAGAGCAAGCAGAAGAGGGACAGAGAGAAAGAGAGAGACACAGAATCTGAAGCAGGCTTCAGGGTCTGAGCTGTCAGCTCAGAGCTTGATGCGGAGCTTGAATCCATGAACCATGAGATCATGACTGGAGCCAAAGTTGGACACTTAACCAACTGAGCCACCCAGGTGCCCCTATACCACATCTTCTTTATCCATTCATCAGCCAGTAGACAGGTGGACTGCTTCCAATTTGTGTTCTTATTTTGAGTTCCTCTCAGTTACATTTATAATTATATGTTTTAAGTTATTATTATTTATCTATTTTAATTTTTTTTAAGTTGGATCCACACCCAGCATGGGGCCAGAATTCACAACCCTGAGATCTAGAGTCAAAAGTTCCACTGACTGAGCCAGCCAGGAACCCCCTACATTTATCATTTTATTTTATTTTTTTTTTCAATTTTTTTTTCAACGTTTTTTATTTATTTTTGGGACAGAGAGAGACAGAGCATGAACGGGGGAGGGGCAGAGAGAGAGGGAGACACAGAATCGGAAACAGGCTCCAGGCTCCGAGCCATCAGCCCAGAGCCTGACGCGGGGCTCGAGCTCACGGACCGCGAGATCGTGACCTGGCTGAAGTCGGACGCTTAACCGACTGCGCCACCCAGGCGCCCCTACATTTAATTCATTTTAAATGAGCACCTTCATTTCTTGTTATGTCAGCTATTGACATTATCTCTTTTCTCTCCATTTTCTTTCACCTCTCCTCTTGATTTCCATCACTCAAGTCTGCCATATATACTTTCATATTGTCAATGACCATGACCTTTACATTCTGCTCTGAAACTAAAGTTGACTCTTGAACAGTAAGGGTTTGAGCTATGCAGGTCCATTCATATGCAGATTAAAAAAAAATACAGTACAGTATTATAAATGTCTTTCTTTTCCTTATTAACTTATTAACAACATTTTCTTTTCTCTAGCTTACTTTATTGTAAGAATACAGTGTATAATACATACGACATACAAGACATTTTTAATCCACTGTTTATGTTACTGGTAAAGCTTCCTGTCAACAGTAGGCTATTAGTAGTTAAATTCTGGGGGAGTAAAAATTTTTACGAGGGTTTTTGACTGCATGGCAATTGGTGCACCTAACCCCCACGTTGTTCCAGAGTCAACTATGTAAGTAAATCTTTAGATTAATTCGAAGAGTTGAAAATCAGTTAACTATGTTTATTATATTATAACAAGGACAGATGCTCTTGGTTTGCCACCTGGCATCCATCCCATCCTCACTTGACAGAACCTAACAGGACCCTGAGTTTTTCAAGTGTCTGCCCTCATCCACTTAGCCAAAATTTCCAGCAGAGGTCAGCTCTATTTTCAGCCAAACAAAGGATCCCACGTGAGCTATTCAGTGTTTCTCAAACTTGAATAGGCATCAGAATGACCTGGAAGGCTTGGTAAAGCACAGCCTGCTGAGCTACATTCACAGATATTCTGACTCAGTAGATCTGGGGTGTGGCCCAAGGATTTGAATTTCCAGCAAAATTCTAGGTGATGCTAATTCTGCTAGTATGGGGACCTTACTTTGAGACTCACTGGTCTAAGTGAAGCATGGTCATTGCATTAATTAGGATATTGCTCTGGCTGTTTAATAGTGATCAGAATTAATGGACAGAAGTTCATTTCTTTATCACATAAAATTCTAAACTAGTAGGAGTGTAAGCTTAGCTTCATGAGAGCACCTTGGTGCCAGGTTCCTTCTGTCTGTTGCTGTCATCTCCTTAGGAATTGCCCTCATCTTCATGTTTGAAGCTGACTCGCTACCACTAAACCTTTGTGCTTGCTGAAGGGAAAGCATGAGGCAGTGGAGAGCATACAACTTTTTTTTTTTTTAAAGACTTTATTTTTAAGTGATCTCCATACCAAATGTGAGGCTTGAACTCACAACCCTGAGGTCAAGTTGCATGCTCTACCGACTGAGCCAGCTAGTCACCTCCATACAACTTGTTTTCTTTTTTTTTTCCTTTTAAGTAGGCTCCATGCCCAACTTGGGGCTTGAACTCATGACCCTGAGATCTAGAGTCACATCCTGTACTGACTGAGCTAGCCAGTCACGCCTCACCCCCCGATTATAACTCTTTTTTAAAGGAATAATCTAGAAATTGCCCACACGTCTCCAATCACATCCTATTGGCCAGAACTTAGTCACATGGCTACACGTAGGAACAAGGGAGGCTGGGAAAGGTGGCTCCTACTTTGGTGATTATGTATCCAGATAAAATTCACGGGAGTTCTATTATAGAAAGGGAAGAAGAAGAGAATGAATATCAAGTAGCAATTAATCTCTCCAGTAGTGGTTCCATTCTCCTTTCCAGCAATTGTTTCAAGGTACACATGACACACTTTTGGCCAATTGAGACAAGAAAAGATGTCAGGTGAGGACTTCTGGGAAAGTTTTCTTCTCTCCAGGAGAGACATGGCATCTTCTCTGGGGTTCTATCATGTTGGTGTGAACCTTAAAAAAGAGCAGTGGGCATCTTGCTACTGAGAGAAGAGCCAGCTTTTGAATAAAGCTTACA
This sequence comes from Panthera tigris, assembly GCF_018350195.1. NCBI lineage: Eukaryota > Metazoa > Chordata > Mammalia > Carnivora > Felidae > Panthera > Panthera tigris. The sequence continues at coordinate 40,514,290 of NC_056671.1, forward strand.
AAGTAAAGCTGGCAGAGGGAAAGATGGAAAGAACATATGTGCTTGATGAAGACCCAGAACCACTGGGTTAACCAGTCAGCCTGAAACTTCCCTGCCTACAGTGCCCCTGTTATGTCAGATAAAAAATTCCTTCTTCTTTAAGCCACATTGGTTTTTCTATAGTTTGGAGCCAAACCATCCACATGAATAATGTGGCTTTCTAATTGTTTTTCTTTCTTTTTATTTTTGCATTGTTGGCATCTTTGTATTAGCCTAAAATCACAAAGTTAGTATGAGACACTCAGCCCCTTCCCTTTTTCCCCAGATAATTTCCTCCTAGCCTCTTGCTTACTGGCCAGGTCTGCTACCCAGCTGTCACCCTGAGACTTCCCTTAATTGCTTTCCTCATTGGAAACCACCATTTCCTGCATGCCAGTGCTTTTCCTTGGCTTATTCCTTTGTCTTGCAGAGGCATATTGCCAAGTAACTTCCTAAGAAAAGATGTGGGAAGTGAATTTTCTGAGTCCTTGCATGTTGGGATTGGTAGGCAGATTGGCTTCCTTCTCAGGTATGGCCTCTCCATGCATCCTTCAGGCTGGAATTACCTTCACTGTGTTTCTCTGGTTACAACTTTCTTCTTTGTCTTCCAGAAATTTATTGAAAGATTTAGATCACCGATGGCCCTTTCCTCATCTCTTGATTGCTCCTCAATTATACCTCTTTATTTCTTTATTGTCATTTTAATGAGGCCTTAAGAAAAAGATCACATAAATATGTCATTCCTCCATCTTGAAGCAGAAGTTTTATCCCCTTTTAATAAGACTAATAAATAATTCAGACTTTGAAACCAGGTCATTAGATTGGATAATTCACGTTTCAGTATTCTGTGAAAGAACATCATCTTACTATTTCTCAAAAAAACACTTTTTTCAGCACGGTCAAGATAAAATTAAATGAACAAACTGTATTTGTCTGGGAATTTTCACCCACTCACTTTCCTGAATTTTCTTCAAATTACAATCAGGGAACTAGAGTTTCTACTGCCTATTTTCCATTAGTTATGAAAAAAAAATTTTTTTTTTAACCATTACTGCCAAAAGTGTGGCTGAACATCCAGGTCACTAGAAATTTACAGTTCTAAAACGTGTGTGTGTGTGTGTGTGTGTGTGTGTGTGTGTGTGTGAAAATAGTTTTTCACTATTCAATTGAAATTCAGTATTTTTTTCAATAATTACATTGAAAAGAAAGAAAAGAGCTCTTAACTTTCATAAACACGTCAAATAAACGTAAGAAAAAGCCCATGTCAACAGATAAAATGGAAAGAACATGTAAACAGTAATATCAAAATGATGAATATTAATGGACCACTTAAATGAGCTCATATGTAAAGGCTGCAAATCAGCCTTTCTTGAGAGCCTACTATGTGCTTTGTAACTTTCATATGTTTCATGATAATTGCTCTCAATCTTGTGAGGATCTTATTTCTATTGCTAAAGAAACAGACTAAAGTAATTACCTTACATAAAGTCACACAGGAAAGAATTGGTTGGGTCAGGGTTCATGTCCACTTTTGCTGAACCCCAAAGTCTGTGCCCTTTGCACTTCATCATTCCGTAACATAGGTGAGTGCATCCATTCCAATCTGTATTCATTTCCTAGGACCTTTGTAACAAAGTGCCACAGATGGGTGTCTTAAAACAACAGAAAGTCATTCTCTTACAGTTTTGGAGGCTAGAATTCAGAAATACAAGGTGTTGGCAGGGTTGTGCTCTCTCAAAGGCTCTTGGAGAGAATCCATCCCATGCTTTTCTCTTAGCTTCCGGGGTCATAGGCAATCCATGGTGTTCCTTGGTATACAGCTGCTCATCACTCTGCTTTTTTTCTTCTGTGGTCACATGGCATTCTCCCTGTGTGTGTTTGTCTTCAAATGGTCATCTTCTTACAAGGATGTCAGTCAGAATTGATCCAGTACTCCCCACCCCCCCCACCCCCTGATCCCCAGCTCAAGTATGACCTCATCTTAGGTATTTATTTAATAATTTACGGGGCGCCTGGGTGGCTCAGTCGGTTAAGCGTCTGACTTCCGCGCAGGTCATGATTTCGCAGTCTGTGAGTTCGAGCCCCGCGTCGGGCTCTGGGCTGATGGCTCCCAGCCTGGAGCCTGCTTCTGATTCTGTGTCTCCCTCTCTCTCTGCCCCTCCCCCGTTCATGCTCTGTCTCTCTCTGTCTCAAGAAAAAAAAAAAAAAAAAAAAAGTTAAAAAAAGTTAAAAAAATAATTTACTTATTTTATTTTATTTTATTTTATTTTATTTTATTTTATTTTAATCCCAGTTAGTTAACATATAGTGTAATAATGGTGTCAGGAGTAGAATTTAGTGATTCATCACTTACATAGACACTCAGTGCTTATCCCAACAAGTGCCCTCCTTAATGCCCATCACCCATTTAGTCCATCCCCCAACCCAACACCCCACCAACAACCCTGTTTGTTCTCTGTACTTAAGAGTCTCTTATGGTTTGCCTCTCTTGCTGTTTTTATCTTATTTTTCCTTCCTTTCCTCTATGTTCATCTGTTGTGTTTCCTAAATTCCATATATGAGTGAAATCATATGATATCTGTCTTTCTCTGACTGACTTATTTCACTTAGCAGAATATACTCTAGTTCCATCCATGTTGTTGCAGATGGCAAGATTTCATTCTTATTGATTGCCAAGTAATAATCCAACTAATTATATTTTTAATTTCCAAAGGTCACATTCTGAGGTCCAGGGAGTTAAGATTTCAACATATCTTTTTGGGGTGACACAATTCAATCCATAACATTATATAAGTTGGGTTTTCTCCTCTATAAAGGCTCTATTTCAACCATTTGCTCATGAACAAAGGTAGTATTAGTGTTGAGGAAGAAAAGTTTTCCATTACCCTTCAAAGTTCTTTTGGCTGGTCTAAAAATTAAGTTGACATGAGACAGGTTAACAGTAGCAAATAAAATTTGATTTCTTATGTACAGAGGCTCTATAAGAATATAAGGCCCACAAGCAGTTAGACAATGGAGGCTTCTATGACTTCCAGAGCTAAGGACAAAAAGGTAGGGGTGTGGGACCTCAAAGGGAAGACAATTCACAGGAAGATAAAAAAGAGTAAATATTTGATAAACAAATGTTGGCTGGGTCACACAGGAATAGTTGGACATAGAAAGGAATTTTAACAGACTTTGCTAAGCTTCTCCTTGTCTACCATACCTACTTTATATACACTGTAGTTATCCATTACAATAGCTCCTTTCCAGAAGCAGGTCCTCTAACTAAATTCTTTCAGGCAGTTAGGGGGAAGATCAAGGGTTCTTACTGAGCCTTATGTTTTTTTGTTTGGTTTTTTAAATATCAGCCTAAAATAATCCATCTGCCAAAGAGACATATTGCAGGGTGGTGATTTTGCTCCCCTACATTAGCTAAAAATTCTAACATAAAATTAGCTTACACAATATTCTAAAAATATGGTAAAATTATTATTGAAAGAAACCTGATCTGTAAGTGTTAAATCTGTATTAGAATCATATTATTGAAATATTTCATTTCAATGGATAATTTTTATTTGTGTTAAATTTTTCACACATTAAAATATACCCAGGAGTTATTGTTATCACATTAGAAGTAATTGAACTACATTAATTCCTCCAAAAGAGTCTCGCCAAAAGTGATTTCAGGGTATTTAAACAATGCATTGTGATGACAACTAGGTCTTTTAGAATGTAAAGATTACCTTCAGTATACTGCCCTTTTTGTAGACTCTGAAGCATGACTAAAATAAGTGTGGAGCTCATCTCAATGCCAAGTCTAATTATTATCACTTAAATATTTAAAGTTTTATTGTTTCATTGCTGATGGTTCTTCCAGAAACTTTTAGCTGCTCATTGACACTAGATGTACGTGCTGTGTACTAATGTTTTATTTCTTTGAATAAACAGTAGATTTTTTTTGAGAGAGAGAGAGAGAGGGAGCACAAGCAGGGGAAGGGCAGAAAGAGGGGGACAGAGGATCCAAAGCAGGCTTTGTGTGGGCTTTGCATGGGCTTTGTGCTGACCACAGCGAACCCGATGTGGGACTGGAACTCAAAAACCGCAAGATCAGGACCTGAGCCCAAGTTGGATGCTCAGCTGACTGAGCCACCCAGGTGCCCCTGCATAGATAGTAGATTATACCAAAGATTAAGACAGGGGTATTTCACAAATGCAAATAAATAAAGGATGATTTTGATGATTAAGGTACCTACTGTATTCTTTATAAAAGGGAATGTCTACGGAATTTGAATTCCCCTGGCTGGAACAATGATCTCTGTAGACTATAGCACAGGGCCCCTTTCAGGTGTCTAAAATTATCAAGAGGGACAAAGTCATAGTTGCAAAAGGGCACACATTTACATGTGCCTTGCATAAATCATTTTGCTCATGCTGCAGTTCTGTTACTTCTGTGGTTTCATTTCCCTTAACTTACTATCGATCACCAACCCCCTTCTTCCAGAGTGACAGTTTTAGTGTGAGGCAATATCATTTTCTGGTTATCCAAGTTGTTCTTCTAAGATTCCAGACATATGGAAGTTCATCCGTTTAGCAAAAGTAACCCGACTCCTCCCCAGGCCCTCCAGCTTTTCAACTGAGGAGTGCGAACATTTCTATTTAAAACGTACATGCTCGGCCTGAAGCTTCTAGCCTGCTTGTAGGCAAGTCCACTTTCCTCCCCAGCTATTTCTGAGTATCCTTGGGGTGGGTGAGGGTTGCTTATCCTTTCCACATTCCACTCTGGTCATCACTTCTCACCTCCCTCCCACCACCCTCTGGGCTTCTTTGTCATTCATCGCTCCCATTTCACAAACATTTCTCCACAACTTGCCCCTCTCTCTGATCTGATCTCTTCCCCTCTTACTCCACGTGCAGAGCCCTTTCTCATATTTCTCAAAGGATGTAGAGCAAGGCGGCCATGTTAAACAAACTTTATCAAGGCTTGAAAATAACACAAAGGAACTATTTTACAGAAAAGGGAAACTGAAGCCTGGATTACCTATTACTGTCAGTAGCATCCATTGGCCACACCCTTCAGTTGGGGTTTTCTTGGGCCATCTGTTCTCTATCCGCCCCCCTCCCAGACCCCCACCCCCAGCCCACCTCTGTGTTGTCTGAGCCCACTTCCTCCTTTTCAGTTGCCCCACCTCCACCACCTTCAGGTAAAGGAAACAAATCTAATAATTAAAAAAAAAAAAAAAAAGAAAGAAAGAAAGAAAGAAAAAAAAGAAAAAAAAGAAAAAAAAAAGCTGTTCTCCAAATGAAGACCCCCCGCCCTTCTCTTACATCCTTGAAAGGCACATTAATAACAGCATTACATTCTCAAACAGCACCTACCAACCCATCCCAGTCTGAACCACAAGCATTGGGATTACTCAACTGCTAGCTCTCCCTGAGAACAATGGACAGAAAGGACTCATGAAAGGTCCCTCCTGGAACAAAATAAAGGTCTCTTTCAAGCTTTTGTGCAGAATGCAGACACTGCTCCAGTTTTACATCAGCACTTTAAAATTCTTCCTGCTACCAATATGTGTCAACACTACCTACTGAAGATCTATTATGGGTTAGGTACTACCGTGTTAGTGACGTGAGAGGTTCCAAAGAATAGGGACTTTCCCTGGCCTCCGGAGCTTCCATCAGTGGGACCACTCACTGAAAATGGATTCCAGTCCTGGTTCAGTCGTGTGTTAGCTGTGTGTCCTCGGATAGGTCACCTGAACTCTCAGAACTTTTGTAATCGCCACCTTTCGAATGGGGAGGAAAATACTAGCCTCCGATATGCTTTCAGGGTTTTGCAGGAAGTGAGAATATAAGAAAGTAAGCACTTATAAAATTGTATGCAAATGCACACTGTTATGATTACTAAGTCTCAATCTATCCTAAGAGATTCTTAGGATGGGCAGTTGTCCTGTGGAAAGTAGTTTTTGTGGATTCTGGGATGTTTCTGGAAGCTGGTTGGAAGCTGGAAGGAAGAAAGAGACACCTTTGAACACAGTCATATATAATATCCAAAGTGATTATGCCAGGGTCCCAGTGTATGGAGGTATTAAAAATAAAATAACAATTAAACAATTCTTTAAATGAGATACAATAATAATTAAACTCCAAAAGGAAGCCCAAGGAGTGAGCTCTGTAGGTGAGCACTGAGCATAAAAATTGGAGCTCCAGTCTCCTGGGTGCAAAACCTTCCACTATCAGCAAGACTTCGATGGAGATACTGAAATTTTCTTTGCCTCTATTTCCTCATTTGTAAAAAAAAAAAAAAACGTGCCATTACAGCTCCCATTTCATAGTATTTCTGTGAGGATTAATTAAGCTAATACGTGTAAGGCCTGTAGAAGTTTACATGAGAAATGGCATAACACAACAAATGTTAACCACTGTTATATCTGGAGAGTTTAATGATGGTTTGCCCCAGATTTGAGACTTTTCTTTTTTTTAATGTTTACTTATTTTTGAGAGAGAGAGAGAGACAGAGTACGAGCAGGGAAGGGAGAGAGAGGGAGATACAGAATCCGAAGCAGGCTCCAGGCTCTGAGCGGTCAGCACAGAGCCCGATGCGGGGCTCCAACCCGCGAACCATGAGATCATAACCTGAGCCGAAGTCAGATGCTTAACTGACTGAGCCACCCAGGCACCCCTGAGGAGACTTTACTACTTAAGGTCAGAATGCTTAACTGAAACCTTTGAGTGTGATGATTGTATTTTATTTATTTATTATTGTTGTTTTAAGTAAGCTCAATACCCAGTGTGGGGCTTGAACTCACAACCCCAAGATCAAGAGTCACATGCTCTACTGACTGAACCAGGCTGGCACCCCTATGATTGTACTTTATGTGTCTGCTAGTGAATGATGTGAACTAACCCCAATAATCCTTCCCTTCTCATTCTACCTTGCAAGGTCCTTCAGCGTAAGCCGTTGTACATCTATCGATTACTGTTGGACAGCTATAAAACGTCTCAGTTTTTATTCACTCTCTCCTCATTTGTGCACCAGATATCATGCTGTCACTGTGGCTCTCTTTGTAACAGTATTCTGCTTGTGTCTCCAGAGACAGGGCTGAGAAAGAAGTAGAATTGTCTTAGAAACAAAGCTTTCATTGAATATTCTCAAATGCTGTGTATGTATGTGTGTGCGCATGTATGTGTGTTCTCTGTTGTTTTGTTGACTCATATCCAGCTGGTGGTCAGCTTTTCTTCCTAGACTTTCTTCCTTGGTTCCATCTGACCAATGCTTTCCCGGTTTGTGTGTTTATGGAATTTATTCGTTCCTTATCCACAAAAATCTACCTCTGTAACCTCAAAATGTATGTGGGTGTGCCTGTCAGGGACGAACAGTAGAGCGTTGTGTCTTGGAGCCAACCTATACTCCGTATGAGATCCCAGGACAAGAGCATTTACTCTGGGCCAAATGTCATTTACAAATACAAAAAGCTGGTCCCTTAGTTGAATGACCTCCAGACTCTCTGGGGTGAGGAAATGGGCAAGGTTGGTAGGCAGTTTCAGGTTGAACCTGTTTGGTTTCTTTTCGCTGCGGCAAGGTGACCACGGTTGAGGGTTTTGCTTTCCCTGCTCTGGAGTTTGAGAGCTTCCCTGGTGAACTTGGAGGTGAATGAGGTAACTGTCTCACTTTATCCTAACAGGGGCTGCTTTGTAACCCAGACAGCCAGTCTAGTATTCTAGCGAGCCAGGGGCATGTTCTCAAAGAGACACGTACTCGCGAGAGCATCACCTTCCCTGTGCCAAAGTACCTGGTGAGCTTCAGAATTGTAAATCAGCCGTGTGCAATGCCAACAAAGGGAACTAACCTGTGACTCAGTATTTTTAACAGAATGCAAGAACCTGCGATGTGTTCGTCTGCTCTGGGATCATCTGGAACCCTCTTTCACAACACTGATGCTGAGAAGCATATGCTTCCTTGCCTTCCTTTCCTGTTTCTAGAACTCCTTTGATTGGCATTTTCCAGGACTACACCCCCCCTCCCTTCCTTTCTTCTTGTCTTTAGTTTTAACTTTATACCTCCCTTTTTAAAATGCACATTATGTTCATACAATATGTGGTGTATTTAGAAATTTTATCCTGCTTTTCTTTAAACTTAGTGTATTTTGAGCATTCCCCCATGAAATTAAATTTTTTTGGAAACATAACTCTTGATGATTATATAATATGAGAACTTATGTACTATGATTCTTTAACTGTTATTTTTTTTTGACATTTGGACTGTCACTTTTCAATATTGCATTTAATTCAGATGTTGGCTAGCTCTTTTATCTGTGTGGGATGACTCCGGGCAAGTCCCCTGCTAACTATGACACAAAATTTTAAAAAGTCATATTAATTGATAAATTAATAAAAGTGTGCCATTCAGGTAGGCCTGCTGTAGGGAAGAAAAATATTTTTCCCCTATCCATCTTAGTTTTAGTGGCTGGGCCCTGCAAATCAGACTGACAAATTGATTAACAAGAGAAAAATGGAGGTTTACTAACGTATGCATTGTACACGTGGGAGTACTCTGTGATGAGTAACTCAAAGAGAATTTATTTAGCATTTAAAAAAATTTTTTTTAATGTTTATTTATTTTTAAGAGACAGAGAGAGACAGAGTGAAAATGGCGGAAGGGCAGAAAGAGAGGGAGACACAGAATCCGAAACAGGCTCCAGGCTCTGAGCTGTCAGCACAGAGCTGGATGCGGGGCTCGAACCCACGAACTGTGAGATCATCACCTGAGCGGAAGTCAGAGGCTTAACTGACTGAGCCACCCAGGTGCCCCTATTTAGCATTTTAAAAAATATTTATTCATTTTTGAGAGAGAATGGGGGTGGGGCAGAGAGAGAAAACCCCAGGCAGGCTCTGCGCTTTCAGTAAGGAGCCTGACATGGGGCTCGAACCCACAAACCATGAGATCACGACTTGAGCTGAAATCAAGAGTTTGATTCCTAACCAGCTGAGACACCCACGCGCCCCTATGTAGCATCTTTTTTTTTTTAATTTTTTTTAATGTTTATTTTTGAGACAGGGGGAGACAGGGTGCGAGTGGGGGAGGAGCAGAGAGAGAGGGAGACATAGAATCCGAAACAGGCTCCAGGCTCCGAGTTGTCAGCACAGAGCCCGATGCAGGGCTTGAACCCACTAACTGTGAGATCATGACCTGAGCCAAAGTAGGATGCTCAACCAACTGAGCCACCCAGGCGCCCCCTTATGTAACATCTTAATAATAATTCTGTAGAATAATTTTGTGGAAATGCGACAAAAGAAAATGACTCTGAGCTCCTAGTGGTGGCAAATTGCAAGAAAGCAAATAAATCGGGAAACTAAGGAAGATAAAGGCTAGTTAATAAAGTTTGTTATGTAGATTCCTCTGGCATCATCTCCAGGCTGATAAGGGCCTAGGGTTGTCTCTGGGGGTTAATTTCTCTCCTCTCTGGTAAAGATGGGAAGGAGGGGAGCACCTTTACAAACTGATGCCTTGCTTTTTGGCAAATGGGGGGAAAGCAGAGAGCTTTTCGTGTATCTCTTTGTTCTCAGTGGTGCTCAGCTCAAGATAATCCTTATGCCAAGTGGCACATTTTAGGGCACGTCCTACTACACTTCACTGTGCTTAATGCCAGTCATCTTCACTAGTGTGGGATCCTCTTCTAAGGAGACTTCTGCCTCTGAGGGCCAAACTTAACCGTCCTCATCTGAACCCATGAACCCCCCTGTACCAGTCACAACTGACAGAACCAGGTGGACATCGAGCCAAGTGCAGGCCAGAGGCAATGGTATGGGCCAGTGGGAGAGGACAGCTGGGTCAAACTGAGAAGCCATGAGAGCAGGAAGCAGTTACCTGAGGGAGGTAAAGGTGAGAAGATGCAGAGAGAGAAGTGATGAGGAAGAAAACACAGTGGGAGACAGAGAGCCTGGAGATTTGAGTTTCAAACCTGGTTCAGCCTCTTGACCTTGAGGAATTTACTTAACTCCTTCAAACCTCACTGTTCTCACCTGTAAATGGAGATAATCACACTTAGCTCATAGGCTTTGGGGGAGGATTAGAGATAGTGTGTATAGAGGGTATATGACAGAATAGGACCTCACCAAATGGTAGCTATTACTAAGCATAAAAGTATCTTTTAGAAAGGAAATAAATACAGTAGCATCTTCTAAAATCATCACTTATAATAAAGAATAAACTATATGGAGGAAGTAAAGAGTTTATACAACACAATAGCTAGATTTTAAGTTCTTAAAACATAGCCTGTTTTAATGACAGGTTTGTAGTCGGTACTTAGCACAGTGCCTGACAAATCTTAAGTGTTCAGTGAACGCGTATTGCCTTTAGCAAATAGCTTCAAAGCAAGATTTTTCTTGGACTCCAGTACCACTCAGATACCCAGTTGACTGAGCATTTTTACTGATTTAATCACCCTGCCATGACTTGCCTCAGTGTAACTCACTGAGCCCCTTGCATGAGGAATCACTGCTACAATTCGTTTCACTCTGAGAGGCTGGGGTTTATTAGGTCATTTTTTTTCCCTTCAGTCTATTCCCTATTCCTTTTCATTCTCATTTGCTCTGTAGTTTCTACCATATTTCACAAGCTACAAACAAAAGACCTTTCATAAAAGTAACTTCCTACTGTAACTTCTCCCCCCGAAATCTGCTGAGAAGACAAAAAACAATCACAAAAGAGATGAAAACACAAGCCAGGCTAGTTCCCCAAATCTTTAATAGGATACCAATATTGATATTAGGTGAAAAGTTTCCCCAAGGTCCTGGAAGTAACCCTTCACTCAAGGAAGGATGAGCCAGGGAGGGAGAGGGAACATTTCCATATCAAAGAGTGTGAGGTATGTAAACACCTGTTGTTTTTGTCTTCTCAGAGCAACAACACTCGCTACTCCAGGGAGCTGGTCTTCCCAGAGCCCATAGGATTCCCATGGGAATGATGATGGGGGTAGGCATTCCATCCAATCACGACTCCCCAGCCATGTTAACACAATGAGATTGGGCACTGACCCAAGCAAATCCAATCTTATTTATTTCAAGGGATTTGATATATGAAATATTGGGAAAGAGAGGGAGTCTCTCATTTTTATACCATGAATTATATGGTTATACATATGATTGGTACTACCAGGAGTCATATTTTCTACATAGAATGCATTTATTTGTATCAGAAGAGAATTAGGTCACATAGGGGAACAGAGAGAAAAAAAAAAGCAGAGACAAACATAACCTGAGAGGAAAAGTGGGAAATATAATCTTGATGACATCATTTAAACACCTGAATGCAGCTGTGACTAAACCCTTTGTTTGGGAGAGTGGATCCTAAGAGTAGGAAATGAGTGCTAACGTCCCCACCTCCACCCACTTCTGGCTCCAGGCTTGGTAAGTTGGTAAAAATGTCTTATTAAAGAAAGAGGGAAGTTACTGTGCACAAATACAAGGAAGGAGGGGATGAGGAGCAGAAGTGGAAAAAGAATAATGAGAGAAGAAGATGATCCAGTCCTGTGATAGGAACCCCTCCTTACAGCTTTTCAAATTTTAACCAGATTCAATGAAAGGTCATTAAATATCAACGTCAGTCCATTTCTGGGAGAAATTTAAAAAAAATTTTTTTAAAAAGGGTATGTAGTTTTGTATGCTCATAGTTTTGTATCTATGACATATGGAGAAAGAGAGATACAGGATTTAGTTGATATTGTGAAGTCTTTGATCTTTTATAGGTCCTGAAGTTGACTGGGAACTAAACCAGTTATTTAGATCTTCAAAGGGCCAAGAGGCCTTAGCTAACATCTGAATTATAGATATGAAAAGAAAGAGGAAGATTCAAGACACACATAATAAGTGTTCCTAGGGAAGAGAACCTATATATATATATATATATATATATATATATATTCACAGTTGGTAAAAGAAGATTCTCCTGAAAGAAGAAACCTAAATCTTCAGGTTAAAACAAGACATCAAGGAGTGGCTGAGTGGCTCGGTCAGTTGAGTGTCGGACTTCGGCTCAAGTCATGATCTCATGGTCCATGAGTTGGAGCCCCACATTGGGCTCACTGCTGTCAATGCAGAGCCCGCTTTGGATCTTCTGTCTTTCTCTCTCTGCCCCTCTCCTGCTTGCCCCGCATTTGCGCACGTGTGCGCCCTCTCTCTCAAAAATAAATAAGCATTAAAAAAGAAAACATCAAGAAAACAGTGATAAGATCAAGACAAGATCAAAAAGTGATCAAGGTCAAGACATCTCCTGATGAATTTCAAGTATGAAAAAAGTGTTACAAGCATCCAGGAATGACTTGTCACCTTTAAAGAAAAATAATATATATCAGGCAAGTCTTGGATGTCTATCCACAGAGACACTAGAAACAAGGTAATGGAGCAGTGTTGCAAAGAAAAAAATATGATACAGAATTCTTAGCCTAGCCAGGATATCTTCCAAATGTAAAGCCTTGAGAAACACAATCTTAAATATGTAAGAGCTTTGTAAATTTTAGTATTAATAAAATGTTTCTGAAAAATCTACTTAAAAATAACCCTGCTGGGGCGCCTGGGTGGCGCAGTCGGTTAAGCGTCCGACTTCAGCCAGGTCATGATCTCGCGGTCTGTGAGTTCGAGCCCCGCGTCAGGCTCTGGGCTGATGGCTCGGAGCCTGGAGCCTGCTTCCGATTCTGTGTCTCCCTCTCTCTCTGCCCCTCCCCCGTTCATGCTCTGTCTCTCTCTGTCCCAAAAATAAATAAAAAACGTTGAAAAAAAAATTAAAAAAAACACAAAAAACCCTGCTATCTGAGAGAATAATCAAATTTAGAATTTATAAGTTAAGAAGCTACAATGGAGATAGATTAGCAATAAATACTGTAGTCTACTAAACAGAATTAAATAATTTAAAACTGTGGTACCCATTGCTCCTGAATATTGTGATTATGGCTTCTGAAAGAAATATGTTTTTATTATTTTATTTTATTATTTTTAAAAATATTTATTTAAGTAATCTCTACACCAATGTGGGGCTCAAATTCATGACCTCGAGATCAAGAGTCGCACACACTTCTGATGGAATTAGTCAGGTGCCCCTGTTTTTATTATTTTACACAATGAAAATATAAGACTAATTTGGCAATAATAGATGGAGATAAAAAAAAAAATCCCAGAATATGCCAACTAAAAGCAAAACATTTGTAGCTGGTTCACGGTGATAGACTAAACAGACATGTTCCCCTTCCTCCCCAGGATCCTCTGAGAAGGTGGAAAAGAAGCCGAAAGACAATTCAATGGCAAGAGTGCTGGAAAGTGGAGAAAGAGCATAGACCACAAAGTTGGAAGTATTCATGGAAGACAGAAGAGTTTGCAGGGACAAAAAAAAGTAAGTAATACCACAACCCCAAATATCAGAAGTAAGAGAGATTTGTCCCTGGGGAAGCATCTGGAGAGGCTCTACGCTCAGAGACAAGAAATCTAGCACAGTGGGGACACCTGGGTGGCCCAGTCAATTAAGCAACCGCCTTCTGCTCAGGTCACAATCTCATGGTTCATGGGTTTGAGCCCCGCATTGGGGACTGTGCTGACAGTGCAGAGCCTGCTTCAGATCTTCTGTCTCCCTCTCTCTCTCTCCCCAAAATAAATAAACATTAAAAAAAAAATTAAAGGGGCGCCTGGGTGACTAGGTTGAGCGTCAGACTTCGGCTCAGGTCGTGATCTCAAGTTCCTGGGTTCAGGGCCCGTGTCGGACTCTGTGCTGACAGCTCAGAGCCTGGAACTTGCTTCAGATTCTGTGTCTCCCTCTCTCTCTGCCCCTCCTCTGCTTGCACTCTGTCTCTCTCTCTTTCAAATGTAAAATAAACATTAAAAAATTTGTTTTAATTAAAAAAACATCCAGCACACTTGGAGAGGGGGTGACATCAGGCCAGGTCTAGCCTTTGAGGGGACTGGCAGCTTCTATTTCCTTTCCTCTTGGAGCTCTTGGAACCCAGCTACCTCTCCGAACCCAGAAACCGCTCTGTAAAAAGCACAGGCCACGTGGGAAGGCCACCTGAAGGTGCTACAGTCAACAGACCCAGCTAAACTTCCAGCCCCCAGCAAGCGCCCGAGAGTGAGCCATCTGAATGACACAGCCCTCGGGAAAGCTCAGAAGAATCCGAGTCAGCTCACCTCTCACAGAGCAGAAGCCTGACCCAGCAGAGCCCAGTCAACCCACAGAATCACTGGAAATTGTACAACCGTATGTAAGTGTTGAAAATACTGATAATGAAAGAGAATACTATAATGAATACATATTGGGAGCTGAAAAGGGAAGGAGACTTAAAAGATATGGAAGGAATCAAGACGGCAATATACTTTAAAGTGTTAATTATAACCTCCAGAAAAACAAACCCAGAAAATCTTAAGTTATTTCTGGAAAGTGGGACTACGGGTAGGAAAAATTCAGAAAGTAGTTTATATTTTTTATTATACACTCTTCTTTGTTTTTCCTTTTTTTTCTTTTGCCATGTAAGTCTACTTCCTTATGATTATTATTTTTTAATTTTTTAAATGTCTTTATTTTATTGTTGAGAGAGACAGAGCACTAGTCGGGGAGTGGCAGAGGGCGGGGGGTGGGGGTGACACAGAATCTGAAGCAGGCTCTAGGCTCTGAGCTGTCTGTCTGCACAGAGCCTGACGCGGGGCTCGAATTCACAGACTGTGGGATCATGACCTGAGCTGAAGTCGGATGCTTAACTCACTGAGCCACGCAGGCGCCCCTACTTCCTTATTATTTTTAAGAAACCTAGTTAGAAAGTTATATTTAATGCATAAAAATAAAGGAAAGAAATAGAACAAAATAGTTTCTTCCTTTTAAAAATTTTATCAATTTATATTATTATATATAATAAATATAAATAAGTATAATATAAAAATATTTTAAAAATCAATTTATATGTATAAAGACTGATTAAGTGAAAATACAAAACCCAACCATCTGTACACTGAAAATAAAAGATGTCAGAAAGACTAAAAATGAAAGAAGGCAAAAGTGTAGTCAGCCAATTCAAGAAAAAGAAAGTAATAGCGAGATGTTTAATTTAAGGCAAAAAGAAATACGTAAGACAAAGAGGTTCACTTAATAATAATTAAAGATATTTATGCGCAATGAATAAGTAAACATCATGGAACTTTATACAACACATAAAGCATCAAAATATATGAAGCACAAACTTCAAGAGGTAGAATAAGAAGCAACAAAAATATAAAAACTGAACAATTAACACCCTTTTCTCAGATAGTATTAAGAAAAACTAAGATAAAAGAGGATAAAATAATGATTAAAAGGTTAAATAGGTATGTGTTAAAGACTATGAGGGGCACCTGGGTGGCTTAGTCAGTTAAGCATCTGACTCTTGGTTTCAGCTCAGGTCACAGTCTCGTGGTTTGTGACATCAAGAGCCCCATGTCGAGATCTGCACTGACACTGTGTGGCCTACTTGGGATTCTCTCTCTCCCTCTCTTTCCATCCCTCCCCGACTCATGCACGCACACGCGCTCTCTCTCAAAATATATAAATAAACATTTAAAAAAAAGATTATGAAAAAATAGAAGAAACTTTTCTTGCTCTTAACAAGAGTTTAGGGAAAGGGGCAAGGAGATGATAAACTTTGCATTTATACATCTTTAGTATATTGTCATACTTCATATAGCAAACATTTATACATTATTGTTGAAATATGAAAAACATCAAATAGAGAAAATTTAGAACAGTTTATAAACCTGGGTACATTTTCAAACACATTTTCTTTGAAAACATTAAGAAATTATTACTGTGGTTTACTGTAAATATTGCACAAAGAACACCTCAAAAATATCCCCAAAGAAGAGAGTATGGCCTGCTTTTTTCTTCTGACAGCAATGTAATTTAAAAAATGTAATAAAAAAGATAATTAGCAATAAAAGTGGGCAAAGCAAAGCTCAACAGATTGGAAATTTTATTATGATCAGTAGAAAAGAATAAAATAGTAGTAATAATGATAATATTGGAAATAGTAATAATACAGATCAAAACACATGAGGCAAAATATACCAAGAGGAAACTTCATGACCTCCAATGCCTTCATTCCTTATCAAGGAAAAGGAAGAATTTTTCAATAAGTAAACAACTAAAAAAGTGTTTAAAGAATGACAAGAATATTCCAAAGAAAGAATAGCAACGAAACAAATGAACTAGAAAACGTGTTACATAACTAACCAGTTCTTAGAACACAAGAACTAAACAAAACCTACCCCAGGAAGTGTAATAAAGGTACTTAGGCCATCATGGGAAAAATTGGAGAAAGCATAAATACACAGAAAACAAGGAAGGAGGAAAATCCAGACCGGCCCCACCATTCCACCCGCTAGTCTGTAACTCATGGTAAGGACTCCATTTCTTCAGGTGCTTCATTTGTGAGAGTTACAGTTCAGGAGACTCTGGAATTAACCCTTATAGATGAAAATGCTGAGCAGTGAGTGGAGAGTGAAACAATAGCCATATTGATATGAAGTCCTAGGGGCAGGATGTTTCTGTGGTAGTGCTTAAGATTAAGAGACACACAATAGTTAGTAAACTAAGAAAACCTGACTTCCAGCAACAGGTTTTGTTATGGAGAAAGACGAAATCCTCATCTGATTGGCTGTCCATCAACCAGCCGCTCAGGCACCTTTTGAAATGGTGGATGAAGCTACAATTGATGTGATCAGCAGTAGACAAGAGGCATCTGCTCAAAGTCAAACAGAAAACTGTGCTACTTCTTTATTCTGGAGTATGACGTCATTATCGTATTCTTATGTTGGGAAAATATGATTTAATTCAGCCACATCTTGGTAGGTTTTCCTGAACATCACTTTTATTTCTCTATAGGAGATAAATTATCTGGTATATGTGCATAAGCAAAGTGCATTTCTTTTGGTTTTCTTTCATTAAGTTCAATGGTCACAGTAGTAAAAATCAACAAGAAAAAGAATCCATTC
This sequence comes from Panthera tigris, assembly GCF_018350195.1. NCBI lineage: Eukaryota > Metazoa > Chordata > Mammalia > Carnivora > Felidae > Panthera > Panthera tigris. The sequence goes on from NC_056671.1 coordinate 40,531,285, forward strand.
TAAGAAAATGCTACTTTTTCCCATAAGTAGTGTGCTCATTCAACTTTTTATAATTTCATTAGGGTTAACAACAACAACATTTATATGCCTTTCTTCACAAAATAAAAATCAATGTTTTCTTTGTATCATTATTAAAACTAAGGTTTAATTCATAATCTTCTGTGTGTGTATATAGGTCTATGAAAGAAAAAAACACGTAAGGGAAATTGATTCTAGAATCTGGATAGTCGTTCCTACATATTATGGATCTTCATGTTCAAATACATTTCTAGTTTAAATTCCAAGTATTTTGGTTATTTAGAATTTAGAATTTTGGGGTACCTGCCCGGCTCAGTCGATAGAGCATGCAACTCTTGATCTTACGGTTATGAGTTCAAGCCTCATGTTGGGTGTAAAGATTACTTAAAAATAAAATCTAGGGGCGCCTGGGTGGCTCAGTCGGTTGAGCGGCCGACTTCGGCTCAGGTCATGATCTCACAGTCCGTGAGTTCGAGCCCCGCGTCGGGCTCTGTGCTGACAGCTCGGAGCCTGGAGCCTGTTTCGGATTCTGTGTCTCCCTCTCTCTGACCCTCCCCCATTCATGCTCTGTCTCTGTCTCAAAAATAAAAATAAACATTAAAAAAAATAATAAATTAAAAAAAAAATAAATAAAATCTAAAAAAAAATTATTTAAAATTTCATTAGTAATTATGTTAGAGTATTGGGCTCTGAAAATGTGCTCTATATACTTTCCACTCTTAAATTTTATCAATAGGTTCTTTCTTGCCTGATAATAAATTCCACTGACACTGGAAAGGTATCCATGTGAAAGGTATAACATTCAATATGCAGCTATTGGGGTGCCCAGGTGGCCCAGGTGGCTCAGTCTGTCAAGTGTCCAACTTCAGCTCAGGTCATGATCTCGCGGTTTGTGGGCTTGAGCCCTGCATTGGGCTCTGTGCTGACAGCTCAGAGCCTGGAGCTGCTTCGGATTCTGTGTGTGTGTGTCTCTCTCCCTGCCCCTCCCCAACTTGCACTCTGTCTTTCTCTCAAAAATAAATGGACATTAAAAAAAAATTTTTTTTAATGCAGCTATTAAGGTACTTTGTTCATTTTATTATTGTAGCCTCCATAATCTACCTTATTTGTTTCCTGTGTGATTTATGAAAGACTGAAAACATATTTTAAAATATCCTGTATGTCAATATTATATCTATTAATTTCTGTTTTGGTTATTATATATTTTGACACAATCTTATTCACAGTTCAAAGGAATATGAACTATAACCTTTATTAACATATTCGACAGTGGCTTCCTTTCAGGAGTAGAACTGGGTCCATGGCCAGAGCAAATGCAGAACTAAACTTTTAACTTTATAATATTCTGTATTATCTCTGCTTCCCAACCCTGTCCATGTTGTTTCTATTTTTCAAAGATAAAGAAATAGGCAAAATATAAAATAAAGTAAAATAAAACAGTCATTTGTATGTTAATGCTTTATACTTTTACCTCTACGCTGCATGATATTGGTATGATATTTCTTGCTTTATGTATTTATTCTTTGCATAGGATTGCCTGATAAATATTTGGCCATCTTACAGTTTATATCAGAAACTATAGGATCATCCAATGTTACAAAATTTGTTACTATAGGGGCCCCTGGGTGGCTCAGTCTGTTGAGAGTCTGACGTTGGCTCAGGTCATGATCTCGCAGTCGGTGAGTTCGAGCCCCACATCAGGCTTGCTGCTCTCAGCACTTAGTTGGTTCGGATCTTCTGTCCTCCTCTCTTTCTGTCCATCCCCTGCTCATATTCTCTCTCTCAAAAATAAATAAAACATTAAAAACAAATTTTTTAAAAAAGGAGAAAATTTGTTACTATAACATTATATTGTTAAACAAGGAGGCTGTCGGATTGAAGTGGCTCTTAAGCCCTGTGGCCTGCACAAGCAAACCAAAACCTAATCCTGGAAATACTTCAAGGTACAAAATTGAAACCTAAGGACAGCCAATCACAGTCAAGTAGGCTTTCCGATAGAACCAATCAATGATTTCCTTTCTTTGCCTTTGCACTCTATGTAATTCTTTCCCTGAGCTTCCTGATGGAGCGTCCCTAAATACTTCTTGTTTGGCACTGACAGATTTGAATTGATTTTTCCTCAAATGAACTCTTAAATTTTTTTATATACTTCAAGTCATCTTTTAACAATATTAATAAGTCCAGTAAGTCTTTTATATTTATTTTTGAGAGAGACAGAGACAAAGAGACAGTGTAAGTGGAGGAAGGGGCAGAGAGAGAGACAGAGACAGAATCTGAAGCAGGATCGACACTCAGAGCTGTCAGCACAGAGAGCGACCTGGGACTCAAATCCACAAACTGCGAGATCATGACCTGAGCTGAAGTGGGACATTTAATAGACTGAGCCTCCCAGATGCCCCTAATGTTTATTTATTTCTGAGAGTGAGCCAGGGAGGGGCAGAGAGAGAGGGAGACAGAGGAACTGAAGCAGGCTCAGCACTGACAGCAGAGAGCCCAATGCAGGGTCTGAACACACGAACTGTGAGATCATGACCTGTGCCCAAGTCAAATGCTTAACTGACTGGGCCACCCAGGCACCCCTATTCTTTATTTTTTTAAAAGAATGACCCCTATAGCTCTAAAAGAACCTTTTTTTTTTTTTTTTTTTTTAGTAGGCTCCACACCCAATGTGGGGCTTGAACTCACAATATTCAGGTCAGCGGTTGCATGCTGTACCCACGGAGCCAGCAAGGCACTCCTCCAATACATCTTTTTTTTTTTTTTTTTCCCAATATATCTTTTAAAAAGCAGTATATGCTAGAGGGCATTCAATACAATTCAGAAAACTAGGAAAAGAAAGACACTGTCTTAATCATGTTACCTTTACTCTTTTCTGTCACTTAATTTTAGGGTGTCCCTATTAATACCATAGAGTTGGAGATGGATGCTGTCTTCTGATTCAGTCTGGGAATCTTTATCTTTTCATAGGAAGTTTAACCTATTTATACTCATTGGTATAACTAATATGGCGATCTTTCTGGTTATTTTCAGGCGATTCAAACAAATCTGCATTTCTGTAAATGACAAAGCCGAAAGAGATATGGAGCCCTCCTTAACTCTCCAACTCTATTCAAGATAAAAGGTATAGACTTTTGCATTTCTTAAACAATGGGTTCCCTTACCTTTACTACTCTAATAATCCAGGGGGTTGTTACTTAAATATTTTTATATCATGTGTCTTTTCCTTCAATAGCTCCATGAATACAGGTACAAAAATTCTTCATAAAATATTAGCAAAGAGAATTCAACACTTAAGAAAAGGATAATATATCATCACAAAGATATGCAAGAGTGGCCTAACAGTCAAAAAATGAATCAGTGTAACTCACTGTATTAACAACAATGCAAAGAGGAAAAATACTGTATGAACATTTCAAAAAATGCAAAAAAGGGCACATGTTTGATCTTGTATTACAGTCCCACTAACACCTGAAGCTGTTTTTGTTTGTTTTTAGTCTATTTTCTCTCTGTTGTTCAGTTGGGTAATGTCTTTTTTTTTTTTTTTTAATGTTTATTTTTGAGAGAGAGAGAGAGCACAAGCAGGGGAGGGGCAGAGACAGAGGGGGACAAGAGGATCCAAAGCTGGCTCCACACTGACAGCAGATGAAGGGCTCAAACTTGTGAACTGTGAGATCATGATCTGAGCTAAAGTCAGCCACTTAACCGTCTGAGCCACCCAGGCACCCCCAGTTGGGTGATTTCTTTTGTTCTATCTTCAAGTTCACTGAGTGTTCAGCTCATTCCATCCTGCTATTGAGCCCTTCTGTGAGTTTTTTTTTCATTTTGGTTATTGTATATTTCAGCATTCCCCAGCTAAAATAACAATACAGGAAGGAAAAGATTGTAACCTGCAAGGACTAAAGGTATAGGATGGGAGCCAGACAACAGATATCCAGGAATGCTCACAATGGGGGAAACTTATAAAGGAGTTTTCACTACCTTAGCAAAAAAGCTGGGTCCGCTGCCAGTTTTTGGCACAGCAAAATGTCAAGGAGAAGTAAGATGATTCTGTCTATAGAAACTGAGAGGATCAGGACTCATAGGCACCAGGTAAGGTCCTATAGAATACGGGTATCATACGCAGAGCCGGGGAAATGTACACCTTTTATCTTGGGAAGTGATCCCAGTGGTGGGAGGCACTGAAAAGAGTGAAATAGGGTGACAACTGCATTTTCACTGTTCTGGGAAATTGGAGTTTAATCTTGCTGGAACGTCTTTGAGGAGCCATATATAATTCACCTCAGAATTGTTCACTGGAAGGATAGAAGAAGAGAATATTCATCAATAAGCTCCCCACCCCAACGTCCAAGGTTGTCCTGTGGCATGCTACGTCTCTGTACTTCCAACTTGCATGGGTTTCCCAATGGCCAGGCAGCAACTCGCTGGTGGCTGCAGATATTGAAGCACTTACGAGCAAAAATCATGATGTATTCATAATCCTGAAGATCCCTCTGGCCTTAAAATTCCATGACCCCAGTTGTGTCTTCCCACTGACCATCCAACCACACCAAATGGTAACCCAGGTCAAATGTTTGCACTTTAAAACAGTTTCCTTAGGAAATTTAAAACACGGAACTTACAATGATTCCTTTTCCAATGTATTTTTACCAAAAGAATAATCTCTGGGAAGAAAATCTAATGGTGTTACTTTTCTATTTCATGTAGTCAAAAATACCTAGAGTTTGAAGTACTAGAAAATAAGTTATGAGTCTGAATATAGACTCTTACCAGACTGGGTAACAGCAAAGACAATTTAAGCAAAAACACAAATAAATGAAACATATGGTAAGGACCCTTTTAATGCAATTTCCCCAAAACTTTTTATGTTGAATACTTTTAAACTTACAGAAAAGTTAGAAGAATATTTCTGTGTGTGTGTATGTGTGTGTGTGTTTAAGTAATTCCTACACCCAGTGTGGAGCTCAAACTTAATGCCATCAGTCAAGATCAAGAATCTGAGTGCTCTACGGCCTGTGCCAGCCAGGCGCCCGTCCAAAACCTGCAGGGATAGCTCAAAGATCTCCCTGGTACCCATTCCCTTGATTCACGAATGCCTAACATTTGGCCACTTCTGCTTCCTCTCTCTTTCTCTTTCTCCGTCTGTCTCTCTGGATCATTTCTCTGAATCATTTGAAAGTAACTCGCAGACATCACTGCACTATATTCCTAACCACTTAATCCCTAACTCCTAAGAAAAAGGACCTTTTCCTGCATATACCATGATCATATACAAGAAGTTTAACATTGGTATAATATTATCTAATAATCATTTATGATGAAAATATTCAAAATAACAGCAGTAGAGGAGGAGAAAATATCTTCTTCTACCCATCTTAGGTTCCCCAGCTGGGACCTAGTAAATTAGACTGGCCAAAGACAGATTAACAAAAGAAGAACAAAGAGAAATTTGTTAACATGTATGCTGCTCGTGTCTGCATGGGAGCACCTACCATGAGTAGTCCAGAAGGGTGATTAAAACTCAGGCTCATGTACCATCTTAGGCTAAAAAAAGGAAAAGTGGCTTTGGCTTTTGGGCGGGGAATGCAAGTTGTAAGAAGGTTACCTTAAACTATGGTAAACTAGGGTTGTTTAGTAAGGTTTGTGATGCAGATTTAGGTCAGCACTTTCTCCTTGGATAAGAATTGGAAGAGACTTCCTCTTCCTGCTATGGGAAGGGAGAGGCATCTTTACAAATGGAAATTTCCATTTCTTTTACAGAAGGAAAACTTGTGCCTCATTTTTCAAGCTTTTCCTGCCTCTGCTATTAGCTCAAAGGATCCACCCCAATATATGCCAACAGAGGCATATATTGGGGTGACAGAGTCACAGCCAAAAATCCTATTTCCCCAATTGTTCCAAAAACACTCTTTATAGATTTTTTTTTTCCTCTTTTTAATCCATGACCCAATCTAACATCATGTACTATTTTAATGGTCATGTAGCTTTTGTTTCCCTTAATCTTAGTGTACTGCCTTTTCCCCTCCTTTTTTTTTAGGTTTATTTATTTTGAGAGAGAGCCTACATGGTACACACACAAGTGGGGGAGGGGCAGAAAGTGAGAGGGAGAGAGAGAATCCAAAGTAAGGTACAACATGTAAAGAGTTCAGGCCTATTGTTTTATATGATGCATCAGAATTAAACTAAGATTAATCGCTTCAACTGAAGTGTTGGGTGTTCAGCATCTTTTAGTGGACTCCTATGTTTTTTTGACTTGTTCCCATTCACCTTTATTTGTTTTTTAAGTTTATTTATTTATGTTGACAGAGAGCACACAAGCATGAGCAGGGAAGGGGTGGGGGGGAAGGTGGGGAAGAATCCCAAGCAGGCTCCTCATTGTCAGCTCCGAGCCCATAGCTGGAAGTAGGGCTTGATCCCACTAACCAGGAGATGGTGACCTGAGCCGAAATCAAGAGTTGGTCACTTAACCAACTGAGCCACCTGGCGACCCTACACGCACTAAAGTGTTTAAAAAACACTTTCTTAATTGCTGCTCCAATAAGATGACAGTGATCCAGGCCCACCTTTTGCTTTTCCTACTCCAAACCTGAAGTCAACCAGGGAATCCATCCCTTTCAGAGGGAACAGATTTTGGATTACTGTGTTTTAATGTATGGCATTTGTATGCTGCAAAAAAAAAAAAAAAGTAGTTCTGGATAGGCTGGAGAACTGTGATGATTTATCTCATGATCTACTTTCTCCAGCAGGTATCAATTACATTATAGTTGCTAATTATGGAAATAATCTCTAACAATTGGTTTTAAAAAAGATTAGCGTCAGCCCTGTTAAATTAATTAAACAAGGAGGCCATTAGACTGAGGTGGCTTTAATGCCTTAGTGGCCTACTTAAGCAAACAAAACTAACACCTGAAATACCTAAGGTTAAGACATCAAAAACTTAAAGACAACCAATCACAAACAGCCAACTAGGCTTTAAGCTGTAGCCAATCAAATAATTTCCTTACTTTGCTTCTGTCTTTATAAAAGTCTTGTCCCAGCTCCTGTGGGTGAAAAACTCCTAAGAACTCCCAGTTTGGCACTGTCTGATTCAAATCCGTTTTTGCTCAAATAAACTTAAAATTTTTAGTATGCTTCAGTTTATCTCTTAACAGCCTTAACGTCGCCTCTGTAACTTTGACAAAATACTTGCTCACGGGATTGATATAGATTATTCAAAGTTATGAGATTCAGAGGACATGTTTAAAAAACAGTTTGTATTCTGGGGTGCTTGAGTGGCTCATTTGGTTAAGTGTCCAACTTTGGTGCAGGCCATGATCTCAAGATTTGTGAGTTCAAGTTCCACATTGGACTCTGCTGTCAGCACACAGCCTGCTTTGGATCCTCTATCTCCCTCTTTCTGCCTTCTTCCCTTTCCCTCTCAAAAATGAATAAGCGTTAAAAAAAACCTTTTTTTTAACGCTTATTCATTTTTGAGAGACGGAGACAGAGCATGAGTGGGGTAGGGGCTGAGAGCGAGGGAGACACAGAATCTGAGGTAGGCTACAGGCTCTGAGCTGTCAGCACAGAGCCCGATGTGGGGCTGGAACTAATGGACTGTGAGATCATGACCTGAGCTGAAGTCGGAGGCTTAACTGAGCCACCCAGGTGCCCCTCAAAAATAAATAAACATTTAAAAATTTTTTAAAAAATAATTTGTATTCCAAATGAATGATCTTATTTTATGATCTTGAAATTTTCTTCTAAGTCAATGTTACATGATTTTGCAGTGAATGGCAGTGACCCCTACTGGGATTGGTCATGTAATCATTCACTTAATTGAATGATTCATTGACTATGACACTTAGGACAATTATTTCTGCTACATTATGATATTGTCTGTGTAATGCAGTGACTGAGCTGTACCTAATGCATGAGAAATCCCTGAGTGCTGAGTCATGAGAGCAACTGAACTGTACAAACTCTTGCTTGTACATGATTTTAGTAGTCTGAATATTTAAGGAGTTAACAATAATGTTTCAGACATTTGCCCATTTACCCAGTTTATTTTTGTCTTTCTTGGGGAAGGGGGATGGGAAGCTATTGATATCTTAATGCATGGAGGGATTAGGAGAACACTCTACTTTAATGACACCATTGCTGGATACACATATGGCCTCTTTTCAGTCTGAAAACTTTTTAAGCTTTTTAGAAGATTTGTCTCTGTTAGAGATACTGATGAATCTAAAATCCCCCTCTTTTAAAATCCACTTACACTCGAAAAGGGTATGTTTTTGTTTGTTTTACGTAAAATAAACATAAAATTTATGATGTTAACCACTTTTAGTTGTGCAGTTCGGTGGCATTAAGGGCATTCACACTGTGGTGCAAAGAAGAAGGTGTGGCTTTAAGTGGTGGTCTTTGCTTGTTCGGATTCTGTCAGTCACAGGGGGAAGACTGCTTGAACATGCTTTATTATGGTTTACATACAGCAAAGACAGGAGTCCAGGTACATAGCATCCCATCCTAATTGGTAGGTACTACTTTAATGTGAACAAATACTACATATAAAATAAGGAAACTTTATTTTTATTTATTTATTTATTTATTTATTTATTTTATTTAAAAAAATTTTTTTTAACGCTTATTTATTTTTGAGACAGAGAGAGACAGAGCATGAACGGGGGAGGGTCAGAGAGAGGGAGACACAGAATCTGAAACAGGCTCCAGGCTCTGAGCTGTCAGCACAGAGCCCGATGCGGGGCTTGAACTCACTGACCGCGAGATCATGACCTGAGCCAAAGTCGGCCGCTTAACTGACTGAGCCACCCAGGCGCCCCAAAATAAGGAAACTTTAAATAGAAATAACTTTTAATTGTATAAACCAATGTAGAAATAGACAACAAAATCTTTTTGAATCTAATACATAAATGGATAAATGATATAAACAATTCATGAAATATAATAGTAATCCTAGAAACATGAATAACAAAAGAGCAAAAACTTTTGTGCTTTTTTTTTTTAACATTTGTTTATTTTTGAGCGCGAGCGGGGGAGGGGCAGAGAGACAGGGAGACACAGAATCGGAAGCAGGCTCCAGGCTCTGAGCTGTCAGCACAGAGCCCGATGTGGGGCTCAAACTCACGAACTGTGAGATCATGACCTGAGCTGCAGTCAGACACTTAACCAGCTGAGCTACCTAGGCACCCCAACTTTTGTACTTAATTATATGTCAAGCACTGTTTCGACCAAGAAGCACTTCATTTCTATTAAGTTACTTAATCATCATAACAACCCTATGAAGTAGACACTTGTGTATCAGAGAAGCTGTGTGGTGTTAAGAACATTGCTACTGGAACCAGAATTCATAACCTGGGCTTCAATTCTGGTCTGCTATTTACTTGCTATGTGGTCCTGGGAGAGTTCCTTCACCTCTCTGTGCCTTAGTTTCATTTTTAGAAAAATGGGGACTGTGCCAATCATAGTACCTACCTTACAGGATTGTTGGGAAGATTAAATAAATCGCTATTTATAAAACACTTGAAAACGTGAACCGGATCTGTCTGATTTCAAAGCTCTTAACCACTCCACTATGCACTATGCTGTTCTACTCGCTCAGTGCACAAATATTTACTGAAAGCAATGCTAGGCACCATGCTAGGTGCTAGGAAAGCCCCAAATCTTTCCCATCCTAAAACTTACAATAGGAAAACTTGTTCAGCCTCAACATACTCAAAAAATAAAAACAAAAACTGTTCACTGCTAAAAGCCAGTATCGACATGAGTTTACTGAGGTAATATTCTCATGTACAATAAAGGAATATGAACTTAGCACAGTTATTTTAGCAAAAAATCCAGACAATGGTATTTAAAGTCATAAAAATATTTGCATCATTTATTCCATGAACCTCAAAGCAAAAATCCAAAATGTAAAACCATATTTACAGAGGTGTTTGTTATAGTATCATTTATTAAAGGAAAAGAAGAAAAACCCAGAGAGTTTATCAACAGGGAAATTAAAAAAAAAATTTTGTTTTTACGATTATTTATTTTTGAGAGACAGAGCACTAGTGGGGGAGGGGCAGAGAGAGAGAGGGCAAGACACAGAATCCAAAGCAGGGTCCAGGCTCTGAGCTGTCAGCACAGAGCCCAATGCGGGGCTTGAACTCACAAACCATGAGATCACGACCTGAGCCAAAGTCAGATGCCTAACCAATTGAGCCACCCAGGCGCCCCCAACAGGGAAATTTTAAATAAATTATAATGCAAGCCACTTATAGCGGTGTCATGCAGTATAAGAAAATTCAACAGAATAATTGTGGCAGGCAGAATAGTGATTCCCCAAAGACATCCATATCCTATCCCCAGAATCTCTGACTATGATAGGTTACACATGACAAGAGGGAATGAAGGTGGCTAATCAGATGACTTTAAAATCGGGAGATTGTTTCGGATTATCCACATGAGCCTAATGGAATCACGTGAGTTCTTAAAAATGGAAGAGGGGGGCAGAAGGGTCAGTGTCAGAGATATGTTGTGAGAAATATTTGATCCGTGTAGCTGGCTTTGAAAATGGAAAAAGGGGCCATCAACCAAGGAATGTGCCCAAGGAATGTGGGCAGCCTCTAGAAGCTAGAAAAGGCAAGGAATTAAATTGTCCCCTAGAGCTTCCAAAAAGGAATGTAGCCCTGCCAACCTTTTGATTTTAGCCCAGTGAGACCCATTTTGGACTTCAGACCTCCAGAACTGTAAGATAATGCATTTGTGTTTTTTTAAGCTACAAAATTTGTGGCAATTTGTTACAATAGCAGTGAGAAATTAATATAAAAATCTTGGGTGAGAAGGCATCTAAAGTTTGCTCTGTGCTCCTAGGCTGCACCCCAACTGCCTTTTCAAAGGCAGTGCCATCATCCTTGATCTAAGCCATGAGCTTTAACAGAGGCTTGGAAGAGGGGAAATGGGGGGTGGAGGTATGGCGGGCTCCTGGCCTCCAACTGAATTTTCTGATAAACCCTCCAGTTTCCTTCCTTTAAGATAACTATCCTTAATTTGACAGATCGTTTGGCTTTTCAAATTCTGGCAGGCTTCAGACAACCAAATATGCAATTTTGGATTTCCTCCTGGAAACAAAAAGGACATCTGTAAGGAAAGCTATATGATTTCTTCCCCCTTTCTTTTCAGATGGCCCTCCTTCAGTTAAATCTGTCTTACCGTAGCCCCTTTCCAAAGGCTAAAGATGTATCTAACAGCTGGAATTTTTCCTACCAATGTCACAAATGCTGCAGTCCCAGTATACAAAAATCCCAGTTTAACCAATAGTTCTCCTACTGTGAGCCAGGGATGCCCAACTTCCCAGGAGAGACCAGTGGCACCCTCCAGCCTACCCCCAAACCCACCCAATTCCATATGTAAGATCTGTTGCCTGACACTCTATTCCCTAATGCCAAATTCTTTATAGATTAGGATTCAACTAAAAACGTATGTTAACATACAGGGGCGCCTGGCGGGCCCAGTTGGAAGGACATGGGACTCTTGACCTTGGGGTGTAGAAATTACTTAAATAAAAACTTAAAAAAAATAGAAATAAAAATTAAAACATATATTAATTCAAACTATCTTTAAAAAGACAAAAAGAACCTATCTTAAAGGACTTTGATAATAATAGAGGTGACATTACAAATCAGTATGAGGAAGGTGCCTTCAATAGGATATTGATTTTTAATAAATAGCATTTCTAATAAATCCTGCTAAAACAACTGATTAGCCACATGGAAATTTTAAAAAACAAAAGTAAGGCCTTACCTCATAAGCATATGCAAAAAGTGAATTCCAGGTGAACTAAAAACCTAAATGTAAAAAGAAACATTTTTATTTATTTATATATTTTAAGATTTTGTTTTTGGGGTGCCTGGGTGGCTCAGTTGGTTAAGCGTCCGACTTTGGCTCGGGTCATGATCTCATGGTTCGTGGGTTTGAGCCCTGTGCTGGGCTCTGTGCTGATAGCTCAGAGCCTGGACCCTACTTTGGATTCTGTGTCTCCCTTTCTCTCTCTGCTCCTCTCCAACTCACACTGTCTCTCTCTCTCAAAAATAAATAAACATTAAAAAGAAAAAAAAAAGATTTTATTTTTAAATGATCTCTAGACCCAATGTGGGGCTGGAACTCACAACACCAAGATCAAGAGTCACATGCTGTACCACTGAGCCAACCAGGCATCACAAAAAGAAAAACTGAAAAATTTTTGAATTTAAAAATAGAGAAGAATTTCTTACTTAAGATATAAAAAATCATAAACTTTCAGAAAAGAGTGATACATTTAATTACATTAAAAATCTTCATTCCAGGGGTGCCTGGGTGGCTCAGTCGGTTAAGCATCCGACTTCAGCTCAGGTCATGATCTCACGGTCCGTGAGTTCGAGCCCTGCATTGGGCTCTGGGCTGATGGCTCAGAGCCTGGAGCCTGCTTCGGATTCTGTGTCTCCCTCTCTCTCTGCCCCTCCCCCGTTCATGCTCTGTCTCTCTCTGTCTCAAAAATAAATAAACGTTAAAAAAATTAAAAAAATAAAGTAAAATAAAAATCTTCATTCTGTTCAACAAAAAGATATATATATATCTTTTATTATTAATTAATTAATTTATTAATTTATTAAGCAGCAGGCAAAAGTTTTTTAGAGTATTTACAGAGAGAGGACATTCAAAAGTGAATGCCCCTTATTTTTTCAAAACTTTTTAAAAGTTTATTTATTTTGAGACAGAGAGAGGGAGGGAGGGTTAGAGATGGAGAGAGAGACTCCCAAGCAGACTCTGCACTGTCAGTGTGGAGCCGGATGCAGGGCTTGAATCAACACACTGTGAGATCATGACCTGAGACGAAATCAAGAATCAGACACTTAACCAACTGAGCCACCCAGGCGCCCCTAAAAATAAATATTTTGAAAGTAAAAAAATTAAATGAGTCACACATGAGATAAGATCAATTCAATATATTTAGCTAACAAAGAATCAGTACACAGAATACATTGAGAAACAAATCTCAGAAATTAACCAGAAAAATACAAATAATGCCACAGAAAATTGAACAAAAGCCATCAATGAAGAATTCGCAGATGGGAATGGACGGTGGCCAGCTGGGGACCCAGCTGCCCCAGTGCAATGGCTGATGAGCTAACTGAAGAACAGATTACTGACGTCAAGAAGCCTTCTCCCAATTTGACAAAGATGATCACGGCACCATCGCAACAAAGGAACTTGGAACTCGGAACAGTCAAGAGGTCACTGAGTCAGAACCCGACAGAAGCTGAATTGCAGGATGTGATCAACAAAGCGGACGTTGACAATAATGGCACCATTGACTTCCCAGAATTTTTGACTGCGATGGCTAGGAAGATGAAAGACACAGACAATAAAGAAGGAATCGTGAGGCATTCTGAGTCTGACAAGGATGGCCCTGGTTACCTCAGGGTGCAGAACTACATTTTGTCATGACACACTGGGGAGAAAAACTAACAGATGAAGAAGTAGATGAAATGATCAAGAAGCACCTACTGATGGAGATGGATAAGCCGACTATGAAGAATTCATACAGATGATGACCGCAGAATGAAGACCTACTTTGAACTTTTTTCTAAGATTTCATTTTTAAGTAATCTCTATACCCAACGTGGGGCTCGAACTTATAATCCTGAGATCGAGAGTCACATGCCTTACCAACTGAGCCAGCGAGGCACCCCCTACTTTCCATTTTTCCCCCTTTCTAGAAGAATCAAATAGAATCTTTTACTTACATCTTGCAAAAAAAAAAAAAAATTTACTCATTCTATTTCTATATGCCAAACTGCACGTCAAAAGTACCTTCTGTTCCACACACAAAACCTGCATATATTGGTTGGTGGTTTTGTTCCCTAGAGATTGAGCTACACGTCAGTTTCACAGTATAAATACTTGTACTACCTTAATGAGAAGGAAGCACTTAGTGGACTCCTTGCAGTTCCATTGGCCAAGGACTGACACACTGTTCGGGCTGCCCAGTTTTTCATGCATGTAGCTTGACAATTGAGCCCAGTCAGGCATTTGTGTTAAAAAATGAAAAAACAAATTCAAGGCCTATTTAAATGGGATCTAGTTCAATTTGTTACTATAAATTGTCATAGCTGGGGGCACCTGGGTGGCTCAGTTGATTAAGCATCCGACTCTTGGGGTTGGCTCAGTTTATGATCTCATGGTTCATGGGTTCTAGCCCTGTGTCGGGTTCTGTGCTGACAGCGTGGAGCCTGCTTGGGATTCTCTCTCTCCCTCTCTCTCTGCCCCTCCCCTGCTTTCTCTCTCTCTCTCTCAAAATAAATAAACATTTAAAAAAATTATAAATTGTCATAGCTCGTTACCTGCAAAAAACCCACTTATTTATAAATAGTTTCCCTCAGGACGTTGTGCAGAAAAATGGGTGCAGGATAAACTGTGTAGACAGAGTAGGATGGTTCTCTGGCCCTTCTGTGTGCCCTGACTCATGGTGACAGTGACACACCCTGGTGGCATGCTGTATGTGTCGGGTTTAGCATTGTCTGAATTATACTAGAGTGAAATGGGTGTCAGGTTATCACCATTCACAAAAATTTTTAAAAAGAAACCTTTACCAAAGGAGCATCTTCTGACCCTTTATTTTTTTTAATCCTTTCTTTCTTTCCTTTTTTTTTTTCCTGGGCGGGGGGGGCAAGTGAGTGAGGGGCAGAGAGAGAGAATCCCATGCAGGCTCTGCACTGCCAGCATGGAGGTGTGGATCTCAAAGTGGGGCATGAGGTCACTCGAAGTGGGGCTCGATCTCACTCAGTGCAGGGTGTGAACTCACGATGAACTCTGAAATCATGACCTGAGGGAAAGTCAGATGCTTAACAGACTGACCCACCCAGGTGCCCCTGACTCTGTTTTTTAAAACCTTCTGAACCATGACTGGGAGCCAGCAGAGAAGGCTGGGGGTTGTGGACATCAGCACAACCATCAACATTGCTGTTTAAGAAATTACAATTTACATCCATTCCAAATTGCAAATTCTAGTCTCCCCCTCCGATCCCCCTGCAATAAAAGGACTATTAACTTAAAACAAACAAAAGAATTCACAGATGAGGAAACCCACATGCCTGATAAACATGAAAAGATTCTCACCCTCATGATAATAAGAGAAATGCAAATTTGAAACACAAAATCCCTGGGCACCTGGATGGCTCCGTTGGTTAAGCCTCCAACTTCGGCTCAGGTCATGATCTCACAGTTCGTGAGTTCGAGCCCCATGTAGGGCTCTGTGCTGATAACCTGGAGCCTGCTTCAGATTCTGTGTCTCCCTCTCTCTGCCATTCCCCACCCCTCCACCCCCCCCGCCACTCACAATCTGTCTCTCTCTCAAAAATAAATAAACATTTTTTTTTAAGTTTTTATTTATTTTTGCGACAGAGAGAGACAGAACATGGGCAGAGGAGGGCCAGAGAGAGAGGGAGACACAGAATCGGAAGCAGGCTCCAGGCTCTGAGCTGTCAGCCCAGAGCCCGACGCGGGGCTTGAACTCACGAGCTGTGAGATCATGACCTGAGCCAAAGTCAGACGCTTAACCGACAAGCCACCCAGGCGCCCCAATAAATAAACATTTGAAAAGATAATAAAAAAAAATCCACAAGATCCTAGTTTATGCTCATGAATTAGCAAAAGTTTTGGTTCTGACAATACCAAGTGTTGGTGAGGGTATGGAGCCGCTAGAACTCTCATCGACCCTCGATGGGGGTCCAGCTTTTTTAAGACCAGAGTTTGGTAGGAGGGGGCTGGGTTGAGGATGGGCATCGCCTATGGCAGGAACAGTGATTCTTAACTTAGCTCAGGCTGGTTTCCCTCAGCAGAGTGACATGAATGATGGCAGAAACTGAGGTTTTGTGCTTCCATTTTAAAGTCAAATGGTAGGAAATAGTACCAAGAACAGTAATGAGACCGACTGTCTATAAATGTAAAGGCAAACTCTGCTTGGCCCTGCTTCAGTCACAGGCTTTCTTTAGGTATGTTCCCCAGGACACGGGGCTACTGTTATCAGCTCAGGCAGAGTCATGTACCGGCTTCTGTGTTGTTTTTTAAAAAATGTTTATTCATTTATTTTGAGAGAGAGAGACACGTGCATGCATGTGCAGAGGAGGGCAGAGAGAGAGGGAGAGAAGGAATCCCAAGCAGGCTCTCCACTGTCAGCACAGAGCCCAATGCAGGACTCAATCCCACGAATCGTGAGATCATGACCTGAGTCATAATCAGGAGTAAAACACTTAACCAACTGAACCACCCAGGTGGTTCAAACCACCCAGGCTCCTTTGACCAGACAGGGCTAGGGCCTTATGTGATGTGTGACAGTTACATCCATACCATCCAGAATCAGGGAGAGGTAGGCTCCCAGAAGGAAAGGAAGGTTTGGGGCAAATTCAAACTCAAATTCAAAACACAGATGTTCATTATAGCATCAAACTAAACATTCTGTTTTGTGATCTTTCTTCCTTTACCCACAATTACTAATATCACATAAACGTTTCTCAGGAAGGGATTTATTTTTAATTTTTTTTTTAAACTGAGCTTGTCAAGAAGGAAAAAGTTTTCCTCTACCCTCTTAGCTTCAGGTACTAGAGGCCTGTGAAGTAAACCAAAAAAAAAGGCAGGTTAACGGGGAAAAGACATACATTTTAATTAATATTCACATGCATGGGAGTTCACAGAAAAGCAGTGAAACTCCAAGAACTGGTTAGACTCGGGATTTATATTCCCTTTTAAGGAAGGAAAGAAGCTTTAGGCTGCAAGGGATGATAAATCATGGGAAAGTGACCAGCAAATATATGGGACAAATAATGGAAGATACTGGTTATTTTTAGTAAGGTGTGTTTATGCAAACTCCTCTCAGTGCCAGCCCCTCATCTATAGTGATAAGAGTCACTCTCTTTCTGGTGAAAGGGAGGGGAGACACCTTCACAATGGGAAATTTATGCCCTGCTTTTAAGCAAATAAGAAGAGGGCCAGAAACCTTCATGCATCTGTTGATTCTCAGCTGCCTTTAGCTAAAAATAATCCTTATGCCAAAGTGACATATTTTGGGGTGGCATATTCTGATCCCCATCAAGGTACAATTTACAGACAGGAATATTCACCGTTTCTGGTATTTAGTTCTAAGAGTTTTGACAAACAAATTCGCTGGTAACCAACACCACAACCAAGATAGAGAAAGTTTCACCACACCCCTCCCGCCACCCATGTCACTTTAGCGACATGACCCAAATCTCAAAGAATCAGCAGATCCAGCCTCATGGTCCCCCTTTATGGGCGGGATACCCTGACTGGAGCACCTCCCCACTCCTGGGGTCACCTGGGTGTGGGGACCGAAGGGCCCTCAGAATGATCACGCCCAGTGAAAAGAGAGGGTTCCTTCAAACGCAGGAATACTGTACAGAGGAAAGTTATAGCTTCCGTGACAGTCTCCAAGCAAACAGACTTTATGTAAGTAAACTCATGTGAACTTGAGCAGGGCCCTTCTAATCTCTGGGCCAGATTTTCTCACTGGCAAAAGAATGATCAGAAGTCTACACTCGCTTTAAGGGGTATGTCTCTAACATGCATAAATCCTTAAATCTGACAGCCTTTGTGAACTCAGCCTCAGCGAACCCTCCATGCCTGTGTCTTCTTCCCAAAATGCCCACCACTCCTTCATTGAGGAGTTATAATTAGAAGAATAAATAATTTTTATGTTAATCATTTGGAGGCCAGATACGATAAGGAGGCATCCTAAAAGGTGAATTTTATGATCAATATCTGGTGTCCAACAGCCCACTGCCGAGGACCCGTAGCTTGGGAATCACGTACCCCGCTCAGCAGGCAGGCGGAAGGAGCCCGGGGTAACATCTGTGCTGGGGGAGGCGCACCGCCGCGCACATAGGACCCTCCCCCCAGCTTCATGGTGGCCCTGAGCCCAGCCTGCACTCCCCCCACCCCAGAAGATGGCAGTGATTCAGGAGTTCTATGCCTGGCACCCAGCGTTCTGAGGTGTTGGGCAGTGAGTCTTTACCGCGTGCAGACCGAGAGCACAGGCAGCAACAGGAAAGCCCCGTAAGAAAATTTAATTGCCACGTGTCCCTAGATTCAGAAGACACTCATCTGCAGCTCTCTCCCAGGGGAGTCGCTTCTGTACCAAACTCATCGGTTGACTTTTGAATTTTTGTTTCAGAGGCTGACCTTTTACTTTTTATTTATTTTTTAATGTTAATGTTTATTTATTTTTGAGAGAGAGAGAGAGAGAGAGAGAGCGCGCACCAGTGAGCAGAGGGGCAGAGAGAGAGGGAGACACAGAATCTGAAGCAGGCTCCAGGCTCTGAGCTGTCAGCACAGAGCCAGGAGCCAAAGTCAGATACTTAACCAACTGAACCACACAGGCGTCCCTAATTTTTATTTTTTTAAATGTGTATTTATCTATTTTGAGAGAAAGAGAGAGAGAGTATGTGTGTGAGTGGGGGAAGGGCAGAGAGAGAGGGAGAGAGTGAATCCCAAGCGGGCTCTGCACTGTCAGCACAACACAAAGCAGGGCTTAAATCCCCAAACCGTGAGATCATGACCTGAGCTGGAATCAAGAGTTGGATGCTTAAGCCACTAAGCCATCCACCTGCCGGGGAGGCTGACCTTTAATAGCCTTGTCTGTGGTTCTCAAGAAGCTGGTGCTAAACACGAGTAAGACAATCTTCTCCCCAGAAGTGAGAGAGAAAGACATCTCAACCGTGGCTCTTCTGCCGTAGGCTGTAATGGAAAGTCAGGTGGCCAGGTGTAATGGCCACCTGGGAGGGAAAGATTTCCCTCTATATGGGACATCAGAAAGTACGCTCCATTTTTTTTTTAATTTTTTTTAAATGTTTATTTATTTTTGAGACAGAGAGAGACAGAGCATGAGTGGGGGAGGGGCAGAGAGAGAGGGAGACACAGGATCAGAAGCAGGCTCCGGGCTCTGAGCCATCAGCCCAGAGCCCGACACGGGGCTCGAACTCACGAACCGTGAGATCGTGACCTGAGCTGAAGTCGGACGCTCAACCGACTGAGCCACCCAGGCGCCCCTATGCTCCATTAAAGGTAGAGACTTGAGGGGCACCTGGGTGGCTCAGTTGGTTGAGCATCCACTCACTTGATTTCAGCTCAGGTCATGATCTCATGTTTGTGAGAGCAAGCCCCACGTTGGACTTGGTGCTGACAGTATGGAGCCTGTTTGGGATTCTCTCTTTTCCTCTCTCTTTGGCCCTGCCTGGCTCACATGTGCATTCTCTCTCTCTCTCTCTCTCTCAAAAATAAATAAATAAATGTAAAAGTAGATAGAGACTTGATCTGTTTGTTTTGTTTAGGAGCTTGAGGTTTCCCCAGCTCCTTAAGACAGTGCCCAACATGTGGGAGAGATCTGACAAAAAACTGAACAAAACAAGTGGTATCTGACTTGACTCTTGACCAGTGAGGACTGTTCCAGGCAGGATCAGCATTTGCAAAGGCACAACACGATGAAGACCTTTGGAATTTGCTGCTTTTAAGATGTCTGATGTACTTCCCTCGTTCTTAGCCCCAAACGCAAACCTGTGTTGGGAGAAAATCCCATGTTTAAAATGTGATCTCTGGTGGTAGTTTGGACTACAGAATGAATTCTTCAGGAAGTTAGTAAAACTGATTCTTGGAATGAATAACTGTTCTGAAATACTCTCTGATTTAGACCTCAAATACTTCTTGCTTTCTGCCTGTCAGATGCATGGTACCATTGTAATTCTTCACTCCCACTGAAGTGTAGGTGTGGCCATATGACTTACTTTGCCCTCCCAAAATGTAAAAGGGCATAATGGATACTCTAAGAGTCCCTACTCTGCTCAGTAGATGTGTAGCATAAGCAAGAAATGAGCCTTTGTGTTATAAGCCATCACACATCCTCACATTCCATTGGTGAATCTTCACTGAAGCCCTGTGAGGAAGGTGCCGTTCCAATTTCCAAATAAGGAAAATGAGGCTTACTCATAGCCAACATGCCTCTGGACCTGTGTTCTCCACTGTGACAGCCACCAGCCACATGTAGCTTCTGAGTACTTGAAATGTGGCTGGTCCAAATTGAGATGTACTAACCAGATTCAAAATGTAAGTGTGAAATACATACCAGATTCAAAAATGCTATGAAATAAAGAATGGGAAATATTGCATTAGTAGTTTATGTTGAGTACATGATGAATTAATATTTTGTTATTTATTTATTTTTAAGATTTTTCATTTTCAAGTAATCTCCATACCCAACTTGGGGCTGAAACTCACAACCCCAAGATCAAGAGTCACATGCTTCACCAAATGAGCCATCCAGACATCCTGATGAAATATTTTAGACACATTGGGTTAAATAAAATATGTTATTAAAATTAGCTTCACCTGTTTATTTTTACTTTTTTCCTCCAATTTTTTATTTAAATTCCAGCTAGTTAACACACATTGCAATGTTAGTTTCATTTTTATTTTTGCTTTTTAAAAATAGGATTACTTAAAAAAAATAAAACTACATAGGTAGCCTGTGTGAGCAGCTTGCACTATATTTCTTTTGGATCCCGCTGGTTCATAGGTTACAGATTGAGGAAGCAGAGACTGGAGGCCCTAAATCTAGGGCTCTCTCTGGTCTACAATCCTTTCCCCTCTGGAGCTGTTTTATTTGGTGTTGGTGGTTTAGCTGACAGCTCATCTACATGTATTTATTCACGGATTCATACAACAAATATTTATTGAACAGTTACTGTATGCAAAGCATGTGGGAGAGTGTTATGATTTTGCTCTGCCCAGAACTCCCAGTCCTGCTGAGGTTAGAAGTCTTGTGCATGGAAAACTGATAAATGGCCAAGTTGGAAGTTAAACGAGATGCTAAAATAGGAATGCTGTTCAGGAAGGGAAATGTGAACTGGATTGGAGTAATAAAAATAATAATAAATAAATAAAGGCCTGTTTGAAGACCATCCTGCTCAGCTTTAAAATGCAATTTGCTCCTTGAACTTTCCTAAATAATCACAACCTAGGTAAACTAAGCAAGTCTGTATGTTAACTCATTTCTTCTGCTCCTCTGCTTGCTGATACTTTAAGAAGTCTGTCTGTGTACTTTATATATTATTTATTTTTATTATTAAAGTGTAGTTGACATACAAAGTTATATGAGTTTCAGGTGCACAACACAGAGATTCAACAATTCTATACATCACTGAATGCTCAAAGTCTGTGTACTTTATTATTTATTTAAATTTGTTTTTTAAATTTATATCCAAATTAGTTAGCATATAGTGCAACAATGATTTCAGGAATAGATTCCTTAATGCTCCTTCCCCATTTAGCCCATCCCCCCTCCCACAACCCCTCCAGTAACCCTGTTTGTTCTCCATATCTAAGAGTCTCTTCTGTTTTGTCCCCCTCCCTGTCTTTATATTATTTTTGTTTCCCTTCCCTTGTGTTCATCTGTTTTGTCTTTAAAGTCCTCATATGAGTGAAGTCATATGATTTTTGTCTTTCTCTGACTAATTTCATTTGGCATAATACCCTCCAGTGCCATTCACGTAGTTGCAAATGGCAAGATTTCATTCTTTTTGATTGCCGAGTAATACTCCATGGTGTGTGTGTGTATGTATATATATATATACATATATATATATATATATATGTATATATATATATACACCACATCTTCTTTATCCATTCATCCATCGATGGACATTTAGGCTCTTTGCATACTTTGGCTATTGTTGATAGTGCTGGTATAAACATGGGGGTACATGTGTCCCTTTGAAATAGCATACCTGTATCCCTTGGATAAATGCCTAGTAGTGCAATTGCTGGGCCATAGGGTAGTTCTATTTTTAATTTTCTGAGGAACTCCCATACTGTTTTCCAGAGTGGCTGCATCAGGTTGCATTCCCACCAGCAGTGCAAAAGAGATCCTCTTTCTCCGCATCCTCGCCAACATCTGTTGTTGCCTTGAGTTGTTAATGTTAGCCATTCTGACAGGTGTGAGGTGCTATCTCATTGTGGTTTTGATTTGTATTTCCCTGATGATGAATGACGTTGAGCATTTTTTTCATGTGTCGGTTGGCCATCTGGATGTCTTCTTTGGAGAAGTGTCTGTTCGTGTCTTTTGCCCATTTCTTCACTGGATTATTTGTTTTTTGGGTGTTGAGTTTGGTAAGTTCTTTATAGATTTTGGATAGTAACCCTTTATCTGATATGTTGTTTGCAAATATCTTCTCCCATTCTGTCGGTTGCCTTTTAGTTTTGCTGATTGTTTCCTTCACTGTGCAGAAGGTTTTTATTTTGATGAGGTCCCAATAGTTCATTTTTGCTTTTGTTTCCCTTGCCTCTGAAGATGTGTTGAGGAAGAAGTTGCTACTGCTGAGATCAAAGAGGTTTTTGCCTTCTTTCTCCTCGAGGATTTTGATGGCTTCCTGTCTTATATTTAGGTCTTTCATCCATTTTGAGTTTGTTTTTGTGTATGGTGTAAGAAAGTGGTCCAGGTTCATTCTTCTGTATTTTGTCAAATGCTTTCTCTGCATCTGTTGAGAGGATCTTATGGTTCTTGTCCTTTCTTTCATTGATGTGATGAATCACATTGATTGGTTTGTGGATATTGAACCAGCCCTGCATCCCAGGTATAAATCCCACTTGGTCTTGGTGAATAATTTTTTTAATGTATTGTTGGATCCGGTTGGCTAATATCTTGTTGAGGATTTTTGCATCCATGTTCATCAGGGAAATTGGTCTATAGTTCTCCTTTTTAGTGGGGTCTCTGGTTTTGGAATCAAGATAATGCTGGCTTCATAGAAAGAGTTTGGAAATTTTCCTCCCATTTCTATTTTTTGGAACAGCTTCAAGAGACTAGGTATTCAATAGAGGATAGGAAGAGAACTCTTCCTTAAATGTTTGGTAGCATTCCTCTGGAAAGCCATCTGGCCCCAGACTCGTTTTTTGGAGAGATTTTTGATTACTAATGCAATTTCTTTACTGCTTATGGGTCTGTTCAACTCTTCTATTTTTCCCATTTCAGTTTTGATAGTGTATATGTTTCTAGGAATTTGTCCATTTCTTTCAGATTGCCCATTCTATTGGCATGTAATTGCTCATAATATTCTCTTATTATTGATTTTATTTCTGCTGTGTTGGTTGTGATCTCTCCTCTTTCATTCTTGATTTTATTTATTTGGGTCCTTTCCTTTTTCTTTGTGATCAAACTGGCAAGGTGTTTATCAATTTTGTTAATTCTTTCAAAGAACCAGCTTTCCAAGAACCATTGATCTGTTCTACTATTTTGTTGTTGTTGTTGTTTCGATAGCATTAATTTTTGCGCTAAACTTTACTATTTCCTGTCTTCTGCTGGTTTAGGGTCTTGTTTGCTGTTCTTTCTCCAGCTCTTTAAGGTGTAAGGTTAGGTTGTGTATCTGAGATCTTTCTTCCTTCTTTAGGAAGGCCTGGATTGCTATATACTTTCCTCTTATGACTGCCTTTCCTGCATCCCAGAGGTTTTGGGTTGTGGTGTTATGATTTTCATTGGCTTCCATGAACTTTTTAATTTCCTCTTTAGCTTCTTGGTTAGCTCATTCATTCTTTAGTAGGATGTTCTTTAGTTTCCAAGTATTTGTTACCTTTCCAAATTTTTTCTTGTGGTTGATTTCAAGTTTCATAGTGCTGTGGTCTGAAAACATGCACGGTATGATCTTGATCTTTTTGTACTTGTTGAGGGCTGATTTGTGTCCCAGTATGTGGTCTATTCTGGAAAACGTTCTGTGTGCACTGGAGAAGAATGTATATTCCACTGCTTTAGGATGAAATGTTCTGAATATATCTGTTAAGTCCATCTGGTCCAATGTGTCATTCAAAGCCATTGTTTCCTTGTTGATTTTTTTATTAGAAGATCTGTCTATTGCTGTGAGTGGGGTCTTGAAGTCCCCTACTATTATGGTATTACTATCAATGAGTTTCTTTATGTTTGTGATTAATTGATTTATATATTTGGGTGCATCCACACTTGGCACATAAATGTTTACAATTGTTAGGTGTTCTTGGTGGATAGATCCCTTGATTATGATATAATGCCCTTCTGCATCTCTTGGTACAGTCTTTATTTTAAAGTCTAGATTGTCTGATGTAAGTATGGCTACTCCGGCTTTCTTTTGTTGACCATTAGCATGATAGATGGTTCTCCATCCCCTTACTTTCAATCTGAAGGTGTTTTTAGGTCTAAAGTGGGTCTCTTGTAAACAGTATATAGATGGATCTTGGTTTCTTATCCATTCTGTTACCCTGTGTCTTTTGATTGGAGCATTGAGTCCATTGATGTTTAGAGTGAGTACTGAAAGATATGAATTTATTGCCATTATGATGCTTGTAGAGTTGGAGTTTCTGGTGGTGTTCTCTGATCCTTTCTAGTCTTTGTTGCTTTTGTTTTATATATTTATATATTATATATATATATTTTATATATTTTTGGGTCCTTTCCTTTTTATATATATATATATTTTATATATATATAATATATATATAAATATATTATATATAACATATATAATATATTTTATATATAATATATACTTTATATACATAATATATTTTATATATATAAATATATAATATATATTATATATATATATATATTTTTTTTTTTTTTTCCCATCTTTTCTCCCCTCAGAGAGTCCCCCTTAAAATTTCTTGCAGGGCTGGTTTAGTGGTCACAAACTCCTTTAATTTTTGTTTGCCTGGGAAACTTTTTATCTCTCCTTCTGTTTTGAATGACAGCCTTGCTGGATAAAGAATTCTTGGCTGTTGGGGCGCCTGGGTGGCTCAGTTGGTTGGGCGGCCGACTTCAGCTCAGGTCATGATTTTGCGGTCCGTGAGTTCGAGCCCCGCGTCGGGCTCTGTGCTGACAGCTCAGAGCCTGGAGCCTGTTTCTGATTCTGTGTCTCCCTCTCTCTGACCCTCCCCCATTCATGCTCTGTCTCTCTCTCTATCTCAAAAATAAAAATAAAAGTTAAAAATTTTTTTTTAAAAAAGAATTCTTGGCTGCATATGTTTCACATTGAATATATTCTGCCACTCCTTTCTGGTCTGCCAAGTTTCTGTGGATAGGTCTGCTGCAGACCTGATCTGTCTTCCCTTGTAGGTTAAGGATTTTTTTTCCCTTGCTGCTTTCATGATTCTCTCTTTGCCTGATTATTTTGTGAATTTGACTATGATATGCCTAGTTAATGGTCGGTTTTTGTTGAATCTAGTGGGAGTCCTCTGTACTTCCTGGATTTTGATGTCTGTGTCTTTCCCCAGGTTAGGAAAGTTTTCCAATATAATTTGCTCACATACCCCTTCTACCCCTATTTCTCTCTGTTCCTCTTCTGGGACCCTATGATTCTGATATTGTTCCTTTTTAATGAGTCACTGATTTCTCTAATTCTTAAATTGTGCTCTTTTGCCTTAGTTTCCCTCTTTTTTTCTGCTTCATTATTCTCCATAAGTTTGTCTTCGATATCACTGATTTTCTGTTCTGCCTCATCCATCCTTGCCTCCGTGGCATCCATTCGAGATTGCAGCTCAGTTATAGCATTTTTTATTTTATCCTAACTAGCTTTACCTCTTTTATCCGCAGAAAGGGATTCTAATCTATTTTCGACTCCAGCTAGCATTCTTATCATCGGGATTCTAAATTCTGGTTCAGACATCTTATCTCTGTGTTAGTTAAGTCCCTGGCTGTTGTTCTTCCTGCTCTTTATTTTGGGGTGGATTCCTTGGTTTCATTGTTTTGAAGAGAGAAAAGGAATTAATGAAGTGAAAAAATTAAAATTAAAAAAATATTAAAATTTAAAAATTGAAAACAAACACACACACACAAAATCTAATAAATGAAGCTAGATCCTAGGTGTGTTTTGGTATGGGTGTTGAAAGCGGCTTGATAGATTAGAGAATAAAAGGGGAAATAAGAAAAAAAGAAAATCGTTTGAAAATTTTAAAAAATGAATATACTGAAGTAGACTAAAATGAAATGATGGAAGTAAAATAGAATTTGAAAAAAATTTACACAGAAGTAAAAAATACAGTAGAGAAAAATTAAAAATATTAATAAAAATTGAAAATAAAAATGAATTTTTTCTTTCTGTATTCAAGAAAAAGAAAAAAAATGAAAAAGAGAAAAAAGAAAAAAAAGAAAGAAAACTGAATAGATGGACCAGTGAACAGACTGAAATGTGACTGAAATTACTTCATTCTCCCCTAGAAGTCAAACTATGAAGCACTTTATAGTCCATAAACTAAGCAGGCGGAGAGACTAGTGTTCCTGAAGAGCGAGGTTAGCCCAGCTCGGTGGGACTTAGTGTAATGACTCCGTTCTCCACTAGATGGCGCTGCTTCGCTTACTGGGGTGGATTGCCGTGGTGCTTGTAGGTGCATATGCGCATGCGCGGGAGCCGTGAAAATGGCGTCACCCAGGTACCCAGTCTCTAGTATCTCAACTCTGTTCTCCCTGATGGGCAATCACTCGTCCTTTGTCTTCGGCTTCCATCCACTCCCCGCTTTTACGCAGTCTGTGACCAAGCCCCAGGCAGCACCTCCCTCCTGAGTTTTGTCTCCGATGCGGCTGTTTTTTCCGACCCCTTACTTCTGAAGGACTGCGGCTTTGCCCAGCTCTGCTTCTCTGCTGAGGGTCTCACGGAGCAATGGCCGCGGGCCAGCCACACCCAGGAATGTTCGCAGGGCCGTGCTTTTGCCGATGCCCAGAGGCTGCAGCCGGGTGCCAGCCCGCCCCAGAAAGAGTTCGTGAGATCGTGTAGCAGCAGCGTTTCAGGGATTATGGAAAATCACGACACGCATCTGGCACCAGGCTTTACCTTTAATGACCTTGTTCCAGCACCAGCAAATGTGGTTGTTCTCCCAGGTCCACTGGGGCCTTGCCTTTGGGGGACCGACACAGCCTCCACCAGGTGTCCTCCCAGCAGGGGAACCGCCTCCCCCCGTGTGACCTGAAGAACCCTGGACTCCACTCTGCTCCTGGGGATTCGCCTTTCTTACCAGGTATGGAGCTGTGGAGTTTCAGACTCTGCCCTCCCCCCGTTTATAGTCTTAATGGAATTTAAGCCCTCTCCTTTCTCCTTTCTCCCTTTTTAGTTCAGCCCCTGTGGCTGTTTCCACTTTTCCACTTTCTCTCCAGCTGTTTTTTTGGGGGGTGCTTTTCCTGTATTCTCCCCCCACCCCATCTCTGTTCACTCTCCGCCCGCAAAACCACCTCCCTTCCTGCGGCTTCTCGCTCCCCAAGTTCACCTCTCCATGCTGCGTACATGCTGAATTCTGTGGTTCAGGTTGTGCAGATTGTTGTGTTAATCCTCAGATGAGTTTTCTAGGTATGCAGGATGGTTTAGTATTGGTCTGGTTTAGTGCTGGTTGGTATTTTATGGACGTGAGACACGTAAAAAGCTTCCGTGCTGTTCCGCCATCTTGGCTCCTCCAGTCTGTGTACTTTAGATGCAAGTACTTAACACTGGGGGGATGGGGAGGGACACTAAAGAATTCTGCTTCGTTTTGTCCCAGTTAAGGGACTGAAAAATAACAACATTGATGCCATATGTCAAAAGTGAAAATAACTGGACAATTCTAAATTTTCATTCTTATTTTTCTAAGTTTATTTATTTATTTGAAAGAGAGGGTCAGAGAGAGAATCCCACGGAGGCTCCACATTGTCACTGCGGAGCCCAGCACAGGGCTCAATCCCACCACCGGGGAGATCATGACCTGAGCTGAAGTCAGATGCTTAACCAACTGAGCCACCCATGCCCCTAAATTTTCATTCTTAAATGATTACTGAAAGGATTATTAAATCTAAAATGTGAGCTGATAAACCATGACCACATTTTCATTTCTTAATAATTCAATTCTCATGTCAAACCCTTTGATTTCTATATGCCTTTTAATTAAACCTTGTGTCTGATAAGGCTTTTTCTTGATCTTTTTTAAGCCAAGTACCCTCTGCCAGTGATTTACACAGTGTGATCTACGGTCAATATTGTCAATTGTCAATATTGGAGATAATTTGCCCCAGCCCAGATCTATGGAGTCAGAGCTTCAGGGGGTGTGGCCTGAGAATCTGTGTTTTTTCCAGGTGATTCCTATGCACCCTAAAGTTAGAAAGACACTGCAACTAGTCTAGCATATGAACAACTTGATGTCTTGCATTCCTCCGACAAGATCAAAGGGCAGGAGGGTTGAGGTCTAGAAAACATTTTGAAAGTCCTCCAACAGTCAAGGGGAGCGGAGAGGATTATTCATAATCCCTTGGTGCCAAGAAATCTGGAACTTCCGAAGCTGTGGGCTAATGCATCTTGCAATAGTTATTCAGCATGCAGGAAATCCCTCCTCCTACAGTGCCAGTGGCACAAGGAGTCTTGGCATCCTTAAAAAAAACGAAGTTGGGATTTTTTCAGGTTACCCAAGGACTTCTGATTTCCGGCTTTGTTATCTGAAAGTAAGCAAAATTATTATACTCTTTTCCTTCTTCAAGGTGGATGACTGTACCTGGTAATTGTTCTTAATGGCAAAAATAAAACAGTGGTTTGAGGAGAGATATTGAGCAAATGGTTCAGGAAAACAGATCTCGTAAAAGACCATTCCTTCCTGGCAAGAAGAGAGCAACCTAGAAGGGCGTTGATGCAGCATTTCCTCGAAAGAACAGCCTCTTTGCATCCCAGATGTAGCTTGAATTCCCTTTCGTTTGGGGCATTGAGCAGATCTGGGTACTTTTATTTTTTAACGTTTTGTTCTATAATTCATTTTAGACTTACAAGAAGTTACAAAAATGGTACAGTGACTTCCTGGGTACTCTTCGTCTAGCTTCCCTCAATGATAACATCTTACATAACCATAAAGTATTATCAAAACCAGGAAATTGAAATTTGTACAATGTTATTAGCTATACTACAAACTTGGCCTTTTTTGCGTGTGGTTATCTAGACAAGATGGCTCAGGAGCCACCTTGGGAAGTATCTTACAATACACACTGGATGTGTACCCAGCACACGGCATGAAACACTAGCTTCACTTCAAACTCCATGAACATTCATAAGAGCAGCCACAGTGCCCTGTGGAAGGTAGCAACATATTCTTTTCTGTAAGGATTAGCCATAATATCTCTGCACAGCTGTGGTTTTGGGTTCAAGTTTTCTGAGGGCTGCAAACAAGTATCAAAGAGCCTGCATGTTGCCTTGTGCAGTTAATAAAAACAGGTCCTTACATTTCTATAGGGTTTTAGATTTATAAAACCTTTACACGTATCTTACTGTATTGACCTCTTGCAATCAATGCAGGGCATTAGGAACCATACTATAATTTTATATTTTATAGGTTAGGAAACTGAATGTCAGAGAGGTTAAAAGAGTTGGGCCCATGCATAGATTCTGGTGATCTCTTCATTCTAATGCCTCTTTTATTTTTTCTACTCTCCACATATTTTGTTGTTTTAATTTTTTTATTAAGCATTTTGATGAATCAAATGATTCTATAAGGTTTATTGTGAAAACAAACAGTCTCTTACACAGCCCTTGCTTCCTCGCTCTGGTTAACAATCCCCAGAAGGAACCACTCACACTTTTAACCACAACTTTTTGTCCTTATCTTCACATCTCTAATAACATGCTTGTACCACTATTTGTTGATTTTTTTACTTCTGGGCACTATATCTACCAATTTCCCACATTGGAAGGTGAGGATTTTGTGTTCTGTCATTAACTTTTCCACTGCGCCTATATCATACACATGTGACCAACCCCACCCCCTACTCAAGGTATATCACAATCTGGGGTATATTGGTATTTGGGGATTTCTTTTTTGTGACTATAAATGCTAGTCACTGCTGATTAAGTCATAGTATACGATGATTACTCCTCAACTTTATATTCTCCCTGGAGTTAGTAATTGTCAAGATTTTTTCCTCTTTGCTTAGTTTTCTAAGCAACTTACTCATATCTAAAATATTTCATTATATTTCCCATCGTCTAAATCCCTTGTCAATATAAGTGATTTTCTATCAGTTTCATCTTCTTGGAATTTTCTCTCCCCAACTGTTTTGACCTCCTCTTTGCTAGGCTGGTTACTATCTAGGCTCACAACAAAACTATCATCTTGGATTTCCTCCACTTTTTTCCTGGGGATTCTTTTTACAGCTCTCTTTTGTTGGATTCCCTGAATTCTTTCTTGGTTTATTCACTCATTTTGGTAGAGTACTTCCTTGGGTATCTTCCCCTAATATCTTCCAAGGGTAGTTGGAGATAAATGTTTTGGGACTTTGCATATGTGGAGACATTTTTATTCTAGTCTCATATTTAATTGATAATTTGTCTGGAGATAGAATTTTGAATCTAAGTATTATTTTCCTGAGAATTTTTAAATTACTTTATTCTCTTTGTTTACAATGTGGCCATTAAGAAATCTAGAGTCATTCTAATACCAGATTATTTATAAGGAATCTGGGTTTTTTTTTTTTCCTTTTTGGAATTTTTTTTTAAAGTTTCTATTATTTATTTATTTGGAGAGAGGGAGAGAGAGAGAGAAAGAATGTGTGGGGGAGGGGCAGAGAGACAGAGAGAGAGGGAGAGGGAGAATCCCAAGCAGGCTCCACACTGTCAGTGCAGAGCCCGATGTGGGACTCAATCCCACAAACCATGAGATCATGACCTGAGCCGAAATCAAGAGTCAGACACTTAATAGACTGAGTCACCCAGATGCCCCTCCTTTTTGGAAGTTTTCAAGGTCATGCTCTCTCCCTCATTTCACAGTGATGTGCCTTTGAGTATTGCTATTTTCATCTATTGTGCTGGGCACTTGGTGAGCCCTTTCCATCTGAAAACTCTTGTATGTTGGTTATGAGAAATGTTCTTGAGTTATTTCTTTGTTTTATCCCTCCATTTGATCTGTTCTGTCTTCTTTCTCAAATTCCTTATATTTATTTGCTGGACATTCTGTATTCGGTCCCAATTTTCTTGCCTTTTTTATTTTCTTTCTCTATGTCTTCCCCCCTCTCTCCTCCTCCTCCCCCCCCCCCCACTTTCTGAGACATTTCTTAAATCTTATATCTCCTCTAGTGAGTGTTATTTTTTTTTAATGCTCTTCATTGATTCCAAGGTGTACATTTTTTCAAGATTTTAAAGCCTCTAAAATCAGGATTTTTTTCATAAATAATGGCCCATTACAATGACTGTTGTCCAGGCAGTAGTCATAGCACCATTGTCATTGCTTATACAAACTTGTCATCTCACATGAGTTATAAGCATTGTTGATACCACACATGTCAAGAAATGTAGTTGAAGGCAAGGAAAATGCCAAATGCCTTGGAATAAACGCAAGAAATATCAAAGCAACAAGGAGCTCGTGTGACCAACTTGTACCTTGTGCAAGATTATCACTGAAGCCTTGAACTTCAGCTGGTCAGAAGCTTCCTGCTGACTTTGAAGAGAAGTGCATGACATCCAGTAATGTACAGTTCAATCAAGAAAAGATGAAACTATGATGTAAGTAAAAAAATACAGTGCTAGAGTTAAAATTGGAAAGATAGATATCAGTAGCTTGGGAAAAAGTCCCTAAGATTCCAGTGGAGTAACTGGCTAAGAAATGATGCATTTCTGTACTCTAATGGCATGAAGAAAGAAATTCAATAAAGGAGAAAAGATGTCAGTGATTCTGACTTGGGAAGTGGTTTCAGAAGATTCAAATTCTGAATATGAAGATGTTTAGGAAGTAATGCATTTTTCTTATATTTTCATACAAACACAATGGTGATGAGATATAATACATCTATCTCTAAGCCATATTAAAAGTTTTTCAGTAGGTAAAAATAAAAATTGTGCATTTTTAAACAGTAGTAAAAAAATAATCTTATGATTGGTGCCATGTTAGAGATGGGTATTTTCTATTTCTAAGAGCTGTTTTTTTTCTGAAATTTTTGGTGACATCCTGTTCTTGTTTCATGGATAAAATATTTTATCATCTCTGGGAGGACATTAATGACTGTTTTTTAAAGTTTTCATTAATATGTATAATCTGGATCTCCTCTGAATTGATTCCCCACCCCCACTCCACTGATGTTTAGAACTACATTTTTCATATACATAATTCCCCTTCAAATGTCTGATAACAAAAGTTTAGCACTAATAAGCTGTTTGGACTCTCTGTAGACTAGTAAGTCTTGGGCTTTCCTAAAGGCTGAGCTTCATTCTTGGCTGAGGATCATTCTTGGCTTCAGAATTTAAAAATAAATTTTTTTTTAATGTTTATTTATTTTTGAGAGAGAGAGAGAGAGAGCAAGTTAGGGAGGGGCAGAGAGAGAGGAAGACACAGAATCTGAAGCAGGCTCCAGGCTCTGAGCTGTCAGCACAGAGCCTGATACATGGCTTGAACTCAAGAACCATGAGATCATGACCTAAGCAGAAGAAGTTGGACGCTCAACCAACTGAGCCACCCAGGTGCCCCTTTGCTTCAGAATTTTTTTAGGTATTTTCTCTGTAATTGTTACTTGCTTGGGAGGTTTATGCCTGACAGCTAGGATTCAGGAAGCAAGTTTGGTCCTCTGACAAGGTGGGGTAGGATATTCATCCCACTGAAGGTTTGGGGGAGGAGGCTTGAGATGTGACCCTCCTGTCTTCATTATCTCCTGTATTGGACTGGTGTGGCCATTTCTCTCATTGTCTAGTGCTATCCATGGAAAATCAGGCTTCCTCTTATGGAGGGCAAAGTCAGTTCACTTTTTCTTCTGCTTTCTGCCTCCCGGTATTTTGTGGCTATTGTCTTCTCTGTTATTCTCTTTGTTCTGAGGGTTTACGGCTTTTGTTTGTCCTTTTGCCATACTTTCAGTTGTGTTTCTGGAAGGAGAAGCTATAAATGTGTGTGTTCTGTCTTTAAACAGAATCTCTTCATATTCTCCTGCTTAATTGGAATATTTTCCAAATAAGTTGTATAATTTTCTTTAATGTTAATATTTCTAGATATTTCTTTTCTTTTTTGACCTCTTCACTTTATACTCTCCGAACCATAATCCTTTTATTTTGTTTTGTTTTGTTTAGAGCGGAGAAAATAATTTAGGAAAGAATAGAAGGAAATGGGAAGGAAGACAACTTTAGGTGGTATTTTATTTAATTCCCACAAAACCCAGCAAGTCAGGCACAAGCATCCAATGTGAGAGAAAGCTCAGAGAGGTTACATACCTGCCTCAGAATTTCATCAAGCAGATCCTAGAATAACGTTTAGACTCTTGACTCTGATTTTCCTTGCTCTTTCTGTCATTCTAAGTACCCTGTCAAATGTCCTTGGTATCTGAGACAATATTCTTTTTCAAGCCACATTCTAGATCCTTCCATTCATTTCACAGCTATGGCAGAACACATTCCCTTCTTCCCATTCTCTCAACCAAAGGCAACTCACATAGCGTTTTACCAGCCCCTTGTTTCCTCCAACCTGTAACACCAACCAGTTGTAGATCACCAATCTCAGTCAAGACTTCATGGTGGAAACCTATGAAGTTTTGGGGTTTGTTTCCCAACTGAGAAATGGAAGTGTTGATATATAGACATTTCCAGTGATCCACACAGGTGAACATCTTCTCTGACTGGCAGGCCTAAAATGGAGTCAGTCATTCTGATTATCCATGTCAAAGTGAGCTGGGTCAGTGGGGCCTGAAGCCAGACTGTCCTTAAGAGTTCAGCTGGGAGTGGAGTATGCTGGGCCTGAGGGACAGGGATCCACAGGCTGAGATCTGAATAGGAAAGGGTTGCAGCTAAAGACTTAAGGGGCAATCACCAAAAGGGATCTATTAGACAAGACACACTTTGAGGTGGTCAGCCTGCCACATTGTCAGCATCTGGAGTGAGAGGAAGGACTGTTAGTTTACTAAGAATAGGACCAAACTGGCAGGTATGATACAGGGCACTCAGTTAAATTTGAATTTCAGATAAGCAACTGATCATTCTTCAGTATGAGTGTGTCCTATGCAATATGTGAGACATGATTATACAAAAACTATTCTGTTGTTTATCTGAAATTTGAATTTAATTGGGTATCATGCATTTTTATTTGCTAAACCTAGCAACCTTAAGTAAGGAGTAGATGTGTGCAGCCTCCAGATATACTTAGAACTACAAACCACCTTGAAGGCTTTCTTGAAACAAAATCTTAGAAGGAAGCCAAATATATTAAAAAAGCAATGAATCCGCTCAAGTTTAAGCAAGGATGGGGCCTCTCTCCCATCAGCCTTCTTTCTCCCTCCTACTTTCCTACAGTGACTTGAGGCACCACAGCCAGAAGGACAATTTCCTGAAGGGCATGCATAACTTCTTCCTCTCAGGAGGAGATGGGTTTCTTGGGTTATCTGTGCGGGCCCCTTAGGAAGTACTGCCATGTCCGTCAGTGGAAATGTTAGAATAAGTGTTGACCAGTAGTGACAGCCTGACTTACGAGAGCTGAAAGCGTAAGTGCTGGTGACAGGACTCTGTCCCCTGAAGTAATGGGGCTCAGGTGGGCAGTACAGGCTTTCAGTTGGCTTCATCCTAGAAGGTGCCAATGTGGATGGTTTTGCAGACCTTCTCTAGTGTCTAGGGGATCTGATACATGAGCCGCTGAATGGGGTCTAGATAATACCAGTATAATCATGGAGGGGAAGAAGTATATACTTTCCTAAAGTGGCACCATTTTTTTTAAATGCAATCCTTTTTTTTTTAAAGTTTATTTTACGTACTTTGAGAGAGAGAATGTGTGCACACAGGGGAGGAGCACAGAGAGAGAGAGAGAGAGAGAGAGAGAGAGAGGGAGAGAGAGAATCCCAAACAAGCTCTGTGCTGTTAGGGCAGAGCCTAACAATATCAAGAGCCAGATGCTCAACTGACTGAGCCACCCAAGTGCCTCTAAAGTGGCACTATTTAATGGAGGACAGCATGGTATGATTTAGCACATGACATTTATTTTTTTAATTTTTAAAAATCTTTTATTTATTTTTGAGAGTGAGAGTGGGAGTGGGAGTGGGGGAGGGACAGAGAGAGAGGGGAACAGAAGATCCCAAGCAGGCTTTGCACTGACAGCAGCAAGCCTGATGTGGGGCTCGAACTCACAAACTGAGATCATGACCTGAGCCAATGTCAGATGCTCGATGAACTGAGCTACCCAGGGGCCCCTGATTTATCACATGACATTTATTACTTCTGATACTTATCTTTTTAAGAACATTGTTTGTAATATATGCCAAAGATTCAAGATTAGTTCAAGACTCACAGGAGTAGAGAAAAAAATAGGACTATATTTGAAATTCCTAAGTATACTTACAATAATACGAATTATTATAGCATATCAATAGATCTTATAGTCAGCCGGGGAATCACTGCAGCACTGGATAGTATATCTTGCATTCAACTGATATCTACTTAATGAAATTTTGCAGCATAAAGGATATTCGTGACAGTGTATAATATTTTGCACTGATAGAACCAGGAAAGACAAAGAGGACAGATGATCAATGTAAATGAAAAAAAATGCATATATGTCATGAAACCACACAAACGATAAAGCTTTTGTCTTCTGTCCCAAACAGAATGGTCTTCAATCCAAGACAGATGCAGAAAAGAGCATCTAGCTGCTTAACATGAGAGCAGGGTTGTCGGCTTAGATAAATGACACCCCAGAGTCCTGAAAGAAGTTGCAGATGTGATCACAGGGCAATCCGACAGGGAGGAATTGGGGAAACAGAGAGCCGGCAAAAGACCGGAGATGGGCAAATGAGTTCCAGATTTTCCAGCCCAACAGGAAAAGCGACTTATGGATCTGTGCACTGGTGAAGTTTAATGCTGAGCTTCAGCGAAACTCCAATGAATGATTAAAGGGGCTTTGTGCGTATTTATTAAAGAAAAGTGGTGACTGCTAGGCACTCTCTTGAGTTCCCTGAAATCTGAGCTCAGGCCAACCAACCTTGTTTCCATTTTGTAGCACTTGACTGGAGGAACAGGAAAATATTGTAGTCAGAAATGACTTATTTGAGCAAGACATTTGCCAGGAGTCTCTCATGACATCCTTGTGTACAGGAAATGTGGACTGCTGATTCCAGGACCCACTGTGTTCCAGTTTTCACTACATAAGACTTCAGTCTCAAAGGTGCAAAGAAATAAAATGATCGTAACAGGAATACTTAGAAATGAACTTTAAAAAAAAACTAATGACTTTTTGATGTGAGATAGTCACACTCAAATATCTTTCCTCACTTGGGTTAGTTTGCTAGGATGGCAATAACAAAATATCACAGACTGGGGGACTTAAACAAGAGAAATTTATTTTCTCACAGCTCTGGAGGCTGAAGTCCAAGGTCAAGGTATCAACAGTGTTGGTTTCTCCTGAGGCCCTTTTCCTTGGCTTGTAGATGGCCCTCTTCTCCCTGTGTCTTCCCATGGTCTTTCCTCTGTGTGTCTGTGCCCTAATCTCCTCTTCTGGGGCGCCTGGGTAGCTCAGTTGGTTAAGCATCTGACTCTGGATTTTGGCACAGGTCATGATCTCAAGGTTTGTGAGTTCAAGTCCCTCATTGGGATCTGTGCTGACAGCATGGAGCCTGCTTGGAATTCTCTCTCACTCTCTGTCTCTGCCCCTCTCCTATTCATGCTCTCTCTCTCTCAAAATAAATAAATAAACATTTAAAAAAAAATCTCATCTTCCTGGGGTGCCTGGGTGGCTCAGTCGGTTAAGCGGCCGACTTCGGCTCAGGTCATGATCTCGCGGTCCGTGAGTTCGAGCCCCGCGTCGGGTTCTGTGCTGACAGCTCAGAGCCTGGAGCCTGTTTCAGATTCAGTGTCTCCCTCTCTCTGACCCTCCCCCGTTCATGCTCTGTCTCTCTCTGTCTCAAAAATAAATAAATGTTTAAAAAAAAATTTTTTTAAATAAAATCTCATCTTCTTATTAGGCACCAGTCATATTGGATTATAGCCCACTCTGATGGCTTCTTTTAAACTTGCAGGAGGCATTACCCTATCTTCAAATAGTCACTGTCTAAGGTACTGGAGGTTAGGACTCCACATAGGAATTCCAGGGGACATAATTTAGCTCATAACATCACTTTACACTAGCATCTGTCCCAACCCAAATCACCAACTCCTTTGTCTGTTGATGGCTTGCTGATTTTCTTGTATAATACATTACTAAAAATAGGCACTATAATATTAAATGCTTACTATGTGCCAGGCACTGTTTTATGTGCATTACCCATATGTACTCACTTAATACTATTAAAGCCCCTTAAGGTGAATATTATTAATTCATTTTATAGAATTGAGGCTCTTGGTCAGGTAGGATTTCAACCTGGATGAGCTGGATCCAGAATCCATTTAAATAGTTATCTTATTTTAAGGGATTCAAATCAACTGTGAAGTGAAATTATAAATCTCGCAAAAGATGCTGGACTTCAAGAAGTCTTTCAGAGAATTGTTTGGAGGAAATCCAAAATAGAAAATAAAAAAAAGAGATCTGGAAGAGTCAGACTTAATTGAGGAAGAAAAGATTCACAAAGCCCTCAAAGGACCACAGAAATGAATTACTTGACTATAAAAGGAAAAGTAAGGATGTCAAGACAATGAATCAAGCCTTCTAATATTTTTGCAGAAATGACTGTCTTTATGATGATAATCTGAATGCCAAAAATGAGATGAAGATGACCACACCTTGCTGTCATAGTTTTGTCAGAAGGTCTCCCTCCTCTCATAACATAACAAGACTCAAGCCATTCTTCTTTGTTCTCAGAACTGATGCACTATTGCCACCATAACTGAAATTTTGTTAACTTGCAAGTAAAATGAATTCATTTGCAAGACGTTTGCTTTTTTTTTTTTTAAGATTCATTCCAATAAAACATTATTTTCAATATTTAATGGATTTTTTTTCTGTTTTAAATGGTGTTAAGTGGGTTTTTTTTTTTCAGGATTATTTATGCTCAGCCAATGACCTTCTATATTATTTCAGCTGATTAAACAACTGCACCCAGAAATTATTAACTGATTAGTGTCAAATTGGAGATAAGTGTTTCTGATGATATACCTTGGGGATTCTTGTTTTATATTTTAATGTTTACTTTGGTAAAGAGCTATCAGGCATGCTTATTTAATAAGTTGGTGTTGAAAACCTGGGAGGGATGGCTTATATGACAGATAACAGCAAGGTCCACGATTTCAGGGCTAGAACATGAATTAAAACTGCAAGAAGAGGGATGCCTGGGTGGCTCAGTCAGTTAAGTCTCCGACCTCAGCTCAGGTCATGATCTCATGGTCTGTGAGTTCAAGCCCCACATCGGGCTCTGTGCTGACAGTTCAGAGCCTGGATCTGCATTAGATTTTGTGTCTTCCTCTCTCTCTGCCCCTCCCCTGCTCGCACTCTGTCTCTCTCTCAAAAAATAAACATTAAAAAAATTTTTGAAATAAACATTAAAAAAACTCTAAGAAGAATTTTAACTAGAAAACAATGCATTTAGGTTAAACAGTGTCTATTTCATGAATACAGGAGAGAAAAGAACTGGCCAGACTGCAGACTCAAAAGCATGATCTAAATGTTTGATGACATTCCTAGATTAAGCTAAATAATCCTAGTTTATCACATCCTAGCTATTATCTGGGGTCTTGTGCTCCTTCATAGATATCATTAAAAACAACAGCACAGCAAAACTGTTGTAAACTGGAGTGCAGCCAGGATATCAAGATATTGTCAAACCATGTCCTATAGAAAATATCAAGTCCTTAGGAAATGATACAAAGAGATATATAGGAGCCATTTTCACATATTTGTCAGCGGCTTTCAGATATTTGGAATGTGGAGAAGACAGTAGCTTGCTGTGGATTGTTCTAGGGAACCCAGGGTGAAATAGTCAAAAGGTATATTTGGGTTTAACATATAGAAGAGCTTGTAACACTTCAAGGAAACAGTAACCTTTTTGTCCCTTGATTTCCTTCAGCACTGTTTTGTAGTTTTCAGGGTCTTTTGCCTCCTTGGCTAAGTTGATTCATACCTATTTTATTCTTTTTGATGCTAATGTCAATGGAATTGGTTCCTTCATTTCTTTTCTTGGATTGTCTATTTTTCTCCATGATAGATTAGTTTGGACTGTTCTAGAATTTCATAAAAATGTAATCATACAGCATGAACTCTTGTGTAAGGCTGCTTTCATTGTGCCTAATTGTTTTGAGTTTCATCCGTACTGTTGACTATTTCAGTAATTCATCACTTTCTATTGCCCTATGGAATTGCATTGCATGAGTAGACTACAGCTTGTTTAGCCAGTCCCATGTTAATGGATGCCTGACTATTTTCAGTTTGGGGTTATTGTGAAGAAAGCTTCTATAACTGTTCCTGTACAATTGTGTGGATATGTGTTTTCAGCTCTCTTGAGCAAGGACCTGGGACTGGAATTGCTGGGTCATAGGCTAGGTGTATGCTTAGTTTATAAAGAAACTGTCAGAGCTTTTCCCAAAGTGGTTGAGGTAAATGTATTATTTATTTAAAAAAATTTTTTTTTAATGTTTATTTTTGAGAGAGAGAGAGAGTGTGTGAGCAGGGGAGGGGCAGAGAGAGAGGGAGACACAGAATCTGAAGCAGGCTCTAGGCTCTGAGCGGTCAGCACAGGGCCCAATGCAGGGCTTGAACTCACAGACCCTGAGGTCATGACTTGAGCTGAAGTTGGACGCTTAACCAAGCCACCCAGGCGCCCCATATTTTTTAAATTTTAGTAATTTTTTCTTCAGTTTTGTAAGGTGGGTCTCTCTCTCCCTTTTTTTAAGTTTATTTATTTATTTTGAGAGACACAAAGAGCAAGTGGGGGAGGGACAGAAAGCAAGGTGGACAGAGGATCCGAAGCAGGCTCTGTGCTGACAGCAGAGAGTCAGAAGTAGGGCTCAAAGACTCGAATTCATGAACCACGAGATCATGACCTGAGCCAAAGTCAGACACTTAACTGACTGAGCCACCCAGGCCCCCCCTTAAGGTGGGTCTCTTAATGGTCACCACCTGCCATTCAGTGCCTGCCTCGTCCTGGTGTTAGGCCCTTGGCCAGGGAAGGAAGCCATTGGTCTCTGGGAAATAAAGTCTGGGTGCAGCACCTCTCACAAAAGGAGGGTTTCTGGTCACAAAAGTTTATGGCTCAGGTGATCCCAGGGGTTCTTCCAGGCTCATTCACACTGCCATGCTCAATGCACTTCATATCCCTTTTTATTTGGTCTGAATTGCCTATCAAGCATTTTTGTATTCAAAGACACATGTTCTGGAGGATTCAATAAAACCCTTTTCATTATGAATGTGATAGCAGATGCAGCCTTGTGCATCATGTGTTCTACTTGACCCTTGTGAGTTGGAAAAGGATACTTTTATGTTTCAACTTTAAATCTTAAAGCGGAAATACAGTCTGAACCTCTAGTCTGTATAACTGACATTTTCCCACCTACTGGAGCACAAGGCAGTAGGTAGTTTGGGGCAACTGAGATACAGTGAGATTGTTTCTCTCCCAATGAGGCTGTTAACCACCTATGGGAGAGCTCCCTTCTCAGGGTTATTTGGTGAGTCAAAGGGTCTTTGTGCATGTAGAACTTAGAACATTTCTAGAGGACTGACCAGAGTAAGATAAGACGCCGGAGAGGACATTGCCACAAAGTATTTCCCAAGGCTTCCTGCTACTGGTTGTGACTAATTTTGTTATAGGCAAAATCCATCTTCTAGAAGTACATTGGTTAAGATTAGGCTCAGAAAAAGTTCAAAATATCAATAATTTAAACAAGGTAGAAGTCTTTCTCTCTCACATAGCAGTCCAGAAGCCAGCAGCAGCCCAGGGCTATGATAGCTCCATGATGGCATTCCAAGGCTCATTCCAATAGATGTGAGAAGGCCGAAAACACTCCCAGAGCTCCAGAAGAGAGAACTGAGCAAACTCTGCCTTTTTTTTTTTCCAATTGAAGTATAGTTGATACACAGTGTTACATTAGTTTCATGAGTATAACACAGTGATTTGATGAGTCTATACATTATTTACTCTAAAAGAAAAAATGTTTCTCCTAAGCCAGATGTTAAGCACTGGTAGTATTAACAAAGAACATGTGCCTTTTTCGGATAAGGAGACATCTTGGCTGTACTAGATACTGATGCTTACCTCTGGTTGGCCTCAGCTCTTGGTTACATGGCCACACTGAACAGCAGGGAAGGCTAACATATAGAACCTAAAAACTGCGGTTCTGTTATTAAACTAAAAGGGAAAAATGAGTGTTAGGAGGGGATTATTAATCTCTGCCATAGCAGCACTGGAGCAGATAAGTTAGTCTCCACATCTGCACCATCCAGTATGGCAGCCAGCAACCACATATGCTGCTAAGCACTTGAAATATGGCACATCCAAAGTGGGATATGTTGTAACTATAAAATATACACAGAATTTCAAAAACTCAGTATGAAAAAAAAGGATGTAAAATATCTGTTTTTATATTGATTACATATTGAAATGATAGTATTTGGATATATTAAGTAAAATATGTTATTAAAATTAATTTCACCTGTTTCTTTTCACTTTTTTTTAATGTGGCTACTAGAAAGTGTAAAATGATATATATGCCCCACATTATATTTCTTTCCTTTTTTTTTTTTTCTTTTTTTAAGAAAGAGGGCACATGCAAGTTGGAGAGGGAGTAGAGGGAGACAGAAAGAGAATCTTAAGCAGGCTCCATGCTCAGCCCTGAGACAGCCTCTATGCTGACAGCTCAGAGCCTGGAGCCTGCTTTGGATACTGTGTCTCCCTCTCTTGCTCCTCCCCATTCTCTCTCTCTCTCTCTCTGTCTCAAAAATAAATAAACATTAAACAAATTTTTTTAAAGGCATATGGGTAACTCAGTCGGTTAAGCAACTTCGGCTCAGGTCATGATCTCATGGCTTGTGGGTGTGAGTCCCACCACAGGCTCTGTGCTGAAAGCTCACAACCTAGAGCCCACTTCAGATTCTGTGTCTCCCCCTCTTTCTCTGCCCTCCCCCACTTGCACTCTGTCTCTCTGTCTCTGTCTCTCTCTCAAAAAATAATTAATATGGGAATGTGAGCTGGTGCAGCCACTCTGGAAAACAGTATGGAGTTTCCTCAAAAAACTAAAAATAGAACTACCCTACAATCCAGCAATTGTACTACTAGTTATTTATCCAAGGAATACAGGTGTGCTGTTTTGAAGGGACACATGCACCCCCATCTTTATAGCAGCACTATCAACAACAGCCAAAGTATGGAAAGAGCCCAAATATCCATCGATGGATGAATGGATAAAGAAGATATATATACACACAATGGAGTATTACTTGGCAATCAAAAAGAATGAAATCTTGCCATTTGCAACTATGTGGATGGAACTGGAGGGTATTATGTTAACTGAAATTAGTCAGAGAAAGACAAAAATCACACGATTTCACTCATATTAAGACAAAACAGATGAACATAAGGGAAGGGAAACAAAAATAATATAAAAACAGGGAGGGGGACAAAACATAAGAGACTCATAAATATGGAGAACAAACTGAGGGTTGCTGGAGGGATTGTGGGAGGGTGGATGGGCTAAATGGGTAAGGGGCACTAAGGAATCTACTCCTGAAATCATTGTTGCACTATATGCTAACTAATTTGGATGTAAATTTAAAAAAAAATTTTTAATTAAAAAAAAAAAAACTATTCAGGAAATACCAATGTTCATAAAAAAGTGAGGATATGAGAACCCCCATGAACAAATTAGCAGGGATATACACTAGTGCCTCCATGATGCAATGTAATCTGGAAAACTTGGTCAAAATAAATATATGCATACCCTAAAAAAATTAATAAACATTAAAAAAAATTTTTTTGAAGTTTTAAGTTTAGATTCTCTAAAACTTTGTATATAAATTCAACTGAATTTGGCTATGCCTGGCCATATTTAAATACCTAGCCATTCTGTTTTCCTTTACACATAGGACAGGAATTATAGGATTCCTACCAATTTCAGCCATCTACTAATAATAGAACTTGTTAATATTTAGAGTTAAATAATCAAGATACAAAATATAAATGTGGGTAAGGGAAGAATTACTACTGCCCAATGGACAGTCTCGGGTTGGAGATGTTAAGTACTATTTTTATGGAAGCCTGGGGAATGCTGTCATTACTAATAATCATAAACAAGTAATCACAATGACTGTGGAAGTCTTTTTGCACCTGGGAAATGGCCCCCCAAAGAAGTAATATCATACCACTCTGAACCTGCTTA
This sequence comes from Panthera tigris, assembly GCF_018350195.1. Classification (NCBI taxonomy): domain Eukaryota; kingdom Metazoa; phylum Chordata; class Mammalia; order Carnivora; family Felidae; genus Panthera; species Panthera tigris. The sequence continues at coordinate 40,574,583 of NC_056671.1, forward strand.
GACAGTTAGGCATGGAAATTTTATGATTGTAGTGTCTCATTGTTTCCCACTTGGAGTGTGAATATGCTTGTGTCGTGACACAAAGGGGTTAATTTTCTTTTAGAAGGAGGGTGGCGCGCTAGGGCCTGGAGGCGACAGGCTTTGAACAACTATTCCTTTGGCAAGTTTTACTGGTGTAAGAGAATGAATGTCACTATTGCACATGGATTTTTGTGTATGTGCCTAAAGTTCAGTCTTTTTCATTTTATGATGGTATTCAGTAGTAAAGCTGGAGCTATTTCGTCTCTCAGCTGAAACCAGCCTACCAGGGATATGAATTCCCTTTTCTAAGGTACAAAATTCCTGAAGCCTACAAAGGCCCATTGAGGAATTGTCATGTCAAAAAGTTCTAGAACAGGAAGAGACCTTAGAGCTGTCATTCCAGCTCTGCCTTGTCACACGTGAAGAATGTGACCCTCAGAAAACAATCCACCGCTGGGAACTATGACAGAACTAGGCTAACACCCATTTCTTTCTACCTCTCTCTTGAAGGACAGATATGTATCATTTTCACTTCTGACTATAAAAGCAGGCACACATAGTATGGATATAATACCTAAAATATCTCACTATGTTAATTAAATAAGTGTGTGCTTTTTTTTTTTTTTAAGTTTATTTATTTATTTTGAGAGAGGCAGAGATGAGTGGGGGAAGGGCAGAGAGAGAGAGAATCCCAAGCACACTCAGCCCTGTCAGCACAGAGCATGACCTGAGCTGAAACCAAGAGTCTGCTGCTTAACTGACTGAGCCGTCCAGGCGCCCCAATAAATGTGTGCTTTTAAATATGAAGTTACAGTTTGTTCTCAGCCTGCAGTCACACAAACATACACAAATCCTCGCTTCTCCACCTGTCTTCCTCCAGCCTTTACCACTAAGTGGGCACCCTCTGCCAAGGGAAGAAAACTCTCTGCTTTCCAGGATCCAAGTTTTGAGGAGGGGTGAAAGGGGCTGGGGAGAGGGAAGGACATAACCGGGATGCTGGAACTAGGTACGCAGCTAGAACCCATTTCTCCACTTTCTCAGCCCAGTAGTTTACACAACACTTTTTTCCCCTAGTGTTTATTATTAAGGGAGAGAGAGAGAGAGAACAAACAGGGAAGGGGCAGAGAGAGAGGGAGACAGAATCCGAAACAGGCTCTATGCTTCGAGCTGTCAGCACAGAGCCAGATGTGGAGCTCCAACCCACAGAACCATGAGATCATGACCTGAGCTGATGTGGGATGCTTAACCGACTGAGCCACCCAGGCACCCCAGTCTACACAACTTTTAATTGTTTCTTTCACTAGGGAAGAACAATAATAAAATTCCCTTTACACCCTGGTACGCTGCCTTGAATTCTATCAGACACATTAAATTCCTTACATGGTTTCACATACAATGTTTTTCTTTAGAGAAAGAAGTTCAGCTCTGTGGTCTAAGGAGGCGGGAAAGCTAAGGCATCTAAGGGAAACTATACTATGTACACTTTTTTTTCTTTTTCTTTTAGTTTTTGGAGTAGGGTTGCCAGATAAAATACAGAACGCCTAGTTACATTTGAATTGATAACACGGACATACTCATTTAAAAAACCCCATTATTCATTGTTTATCCGCAATGCAAATATCACTGGGCGTGCTGCGTTTCTATTGGCTATCTCAGGCAGCTGGTGGGCGGCGCCCAGCTGAGCTCCTTTCCCTGCCTCAGAGCTCGCTCAGCTTCAGGCAGCGGGTTATTTGCCAGGCTTTGCTTTGGGAGTTGGTTTGAAGTTATTTGGATTTGATGACCTTCTCTCTTTCTCCTTTGTGCAGGAATCCATCGACCAAGACAGCTAGGGGAAGTGGTAACCAGATACTGCTTTCTAGAAACTATTAAATAAGCAGTCACAGTCTCTTTTTCTCCATCTTGCTTCAGTCTTGGGGACAGGATCATTCGGATATAGCCACTCTGCCTCCTTATTTTAAAATTCTATTTTGCATACTCTTTACTGGAGCGGAGTATCATTCTTTAGAGTGGTGTTTAGTCAAAAGCCCCATTATTCAGTTATATTAAACACTTAACTGTCTGATGTATTTCTTCTGGGACATGTGAGCAGGTGAGGAACAGTCTCTCTCTTATAGCAGTGGGGATTCGGTGCATTTCTGCAGCTAGAGTCAGGGCCTTTTCTGCTGTCTTCCTGGTAGTCCCAGCTGGGCACAGCACCTGGGCACCCAGTGAGTCTGGGCAGTAACAAGCACATGGCCTCCAGCACCTGTTGGCTTTGCCACCTGCTACCTGTGCATCCAAACACAGTGACTTAACCTCTCCGTGCCTCATTTTCACCTCTATAAAATGAGGATAATGTTGAACAGTGCTCAGTAAATATCTGTCAAATCAGTAGATCAACCTTCTATTCTAGGCAGTTCCTGTTCTCTCTAGAAGCCATTAGTTAAGTGGTTATCACTGTGCCACCTAACCTACAAGATTCCTAAAGGGATGAGTTAATAACTCTGGAAGAGTACAGGTTTAGAGAATTTGGCCATTTTATATGGGGAAAATATAAATTGTTATCATCAGGGATGGATCCTTTTTAAAAATCTGAAAAATTTTAAATCACAAGAAGGATATGGAGAGATGGAAGTACCCTTTGCATTCCCGGGTAACACAGGGAAACTGGTGACTCCAAAGTATTGACGCGCTGAGCTACTCTGAGTGAGTGGTCCACTGTGATTACTCTGAAGCAGGGCAGGTCCCAATTTATCCTGCTTCTCCTGCAAAGCTGATTTCCCTTCCTTCCCCCCAGGATATTATCACCAAACTGGCAAAGATAAGATAACAATTAAATCTGAAAATTCAACACCCACAGCACTAATATAAGACAATCAATTGTGTTGTCCTGTGCCAGCAGGTGTGGAGGTATAGGAGGGGCAAGCTTCTTTATCAGGACAGATGAAATGCAGATAATGGTAGAAAGTATCTAAAACACTGAAGCACTAAATTAATTGATGCGAATGTCTGCTTTCAACACTAGGGGCCATCATTTTTTAGGCCCTATCAATGGTCGTGGGTGTCCAGTTGGAGTAGAGTCTGAACACAGTTTTAAAAAGCTCTAGGGGTTAGGGGTGCCAGGCTGGCTCAGTCAGTAGAGCGTGCGACTCTTGATCTCGAGCCCAACATTGGGTGTGGAAGCCTGCTTAAAATATAAATAAATAAATAAATAAATAGCTCTAGGGGTTAGGTGGAACTAAGTTGGTATATTCTAAATCCCACACTTATGTTATTTTATTTAATCTTAGCAAAAGCTCTACTTGTTAGTTTCTATCTTTCTTAACTATGAGAAATTGAGACCCAGGGAGGTTGCTCCCTCCCACAGCTAGTGTGGGTACGACCTCCTGTGAGGCGAGGCCTGTGTGCCTCCAAAGACCAGATGCTTACTATATATACTGTTACCAATACCTACTAAGTGTTTCTACGGGCTCAAAGAGACCAAAGAGAGTTCGAAGTCCTCTGCCCTGCCTTGGGGTTCTGCCTTAAAAAAAATTTGTTTTAACTGTTGTAAAATATACTGAAATGCTACCACTTTAACTATATTTCAATAGCATGCAATTCAGTGGCATTGGGTACATTCACGATGTTGTACAACCGTCATCACTATCCATTTCAGAACCTGTTTCTTTTTTTTTTTAATCATTCCAAACAGAAGATTCTTCTTTCTTAATAGGAATTTTCTGGCCACAAATAATGAATCATGTGGTTGGATCTAAGAGGCTTTTTTTTTTTTTAAGTTGGCTCCACGCCCAATGTGGGGCCAGTTAGGTGCCTCAGGTGGCTTTAAAAAAAAAAAAATTATTTAGAGGCACCTGGTGGCTCAGTTGGTTGAGTGTCTGATTCTTGATTTCGGCTCAGGTCATGATCCCAGGGTCATGGGCTCGAGCCCTGCTCAGTGTGGAGCCTGCTTAAGATTCCCTCTCTCCCTCTGCCCCTCTCTACCACTGTGCTTTGCATAGTTGTCCAACCTCTAATTGCACTTTGAATCTGGCCACTATCTCTCAGCATCCCCTCAGGCTGACCTGACTGCAGCAGGGCATCTCCCACACAGAGCACAGCCTCTGTCAGTTCCTCTCAAAACCTCCCCTGAGACCCTCAATTCACCGAGCAAAATGTGAGTTATCACATGCAACATCCACCAATGGAGTCCTGCCCAGAGTGATTCCTTGTAAGACCTTGACAGGAAATGCATGGGTTGCCTATTCTGTAGCCCAGTTTTGGTCCAGACAGGGACCCAAGAAAGAAGATTGGGATGCCATGTATATGAGACTCATGGCCAGAGAGTATATATGCCCCTCTCTTTATTTTAGCAAAAAGGGCCCCAGGAGTGAGTGCAAGGAAAGAATGAGGCGCTCCAGGCTGAATAGTGGAGAAAGCCATTTACAGCTTGGGCCCTAGATAGACCTCTTCCTCACATTGAGAAGACTCTAGAAACCTCTGTCCTGTTATAGTGTGGGAAGGATCTCAGAGGTGGCTGAGGGAGCTCAGAGAGAGGCCAAGAGCCAACTGGGCAGAAAACAGAGACTAGGTTATTCCTGGGCAGATAGTAAAGAAGGCAGGCATTCTACAAAATCATCTCCAGAGTAGTTTCTGAAAACTCCATCTTAAAATCTACACTTTGAGCAATTGTAAACAGAGATGGAGAATTGGTGACATAGGAAACAATCTTTCAAGAGGGGACAGTAGGACACAGTTCCTGACACAGGGCTCCTAAACCATGGTAATTTCCTACGTGATAAGAACACTGGGAGCATCTTTTGTCCCAGTGTTTGGTCTTTAACCCTGGTTCCTGACACTGGCTCCTAAATCCCTTGGAATTTCCTGGGTGATGGGAATGTCTTTTGTTCTAATGAGACAATTCTTGATGGGCTCCTGGGTGGCTTCAGGAAAGGGGCTGGTCACCAGAAAGACCTAGTCAAGATTAGAAGCTTGGAACTTTTAGCACCACCCCCATCCTCTGGGAAGAGGGGGTAGGGCTGGAGATTGAGTTAATGATAGATCATGCCTATGTGAGGAAGCCTCCATGAAAACACCAAAAATATGGTGGTGGGAGAGCTTCCAGGTTGGTGAATGCATCTATATGGTTGGAGGGTGATACACCCCAACTCTAAGGGTATAGAAGCTTCTGTTCTCAGAGTCGCCTTCCAGATCTTGCCCTATGTACCCCTTCATCTGGCTATTCATTTGAATCCTTTAAAATATCCTTTATAATAAATTGACAGTAGTAGGTAAACTATTTTCCTGTGTTCTTTGAGCCATTCAAGCAAATTATTGAACCCAAGGATGGTGTCATGAAAACCTCTAATTTGTAGCCAAGTCAGATCGAAGTTCTGAGTGACTTGAAGACCTACGACTAGCAACTGGTGTCTGAATTGAGGGCAGTTTTGTGGGACTGAGCCCTTAACCCCTAGGGTCTGTGTTAAGTCATTTACTGCCTGAATTCAGTTGAATTGTAGGACACCCAGCTGGTGTCAGAGAATTGGTCAGTATGGGAAAACCCACACCTCTGGAGTCAGAATTATTGTATATGAGAGTAAAGGAAAATACAGTGTGTTTTTCCCAGACAGCCACACAGAAATAGGTCAACAGAACCTTGACTACAAAAGAAAAATAAAAGGAAAAAGTATACTTGAACTGTAATAGAACAAAGACAACCCTCCCAAATTAGTTTCAGTGGAGACAAATTGGAAGTTGGCACAAGAAACTTACTTTGTATTATAGTGTGTTGCATGTTTATATTAAGTTTAAGATAAGCTGTGGATTGTACTTATTCCTTGGTGTGCATTCATTCCTGATTAACTCCTTTTGTTGCTTTATCAAGTCTGATTTTGAAGTTCCCTTTAGAGGGGGTGTGCCTAGGTGGCTCAGTTGGTTAAGCGTCATGATCTCACAGTTCATGAGATCAAGCCCTGTGTCAGGCTCTGTGCTGACAGCTTGGGATTCTCTATCTCCCTCTCTCTCTGCCCCTGGCCCACTCGCATGCACTCTCTCTCATGGCGACTCTCTCTCTCAAAATAAACAAACAATTTAAAGCTCCCTCTAGAGGGCAGCTGGCTGGCTCAGTTGGTAGGGCATGCTACTCTTGATCTTGGTGTTGTAAGTTTGGGTGCCACGTTGGGTTTAGAGATTACTTGAAAATAAAATCTTAGAGGAAGCTGGGTGGCTCAGTTGGTTAAGCATCCAACTCTTGATTTTGGCTCTGGTCATAATCTCATGGTTTGTGAGTTTGAGCCCCACATCGGATTCTGCACTGTCAGCGCAGATCTGCTTAAGATTCCTTCTCTGCCCCTCCCTGCTCATGCTCTCTCTTTCAAAATAAATAAATAAGCATTTAAAAATAAAGTCTTTTGGGGTGCCTGGGTGGCTCAGTCGGTTAAACATCTGACTTCGGCTCAGGTCATGATCTCGCAGTTCGTGAGTTCAAGCCCTGTGTCGGGCTCTGTGTTGACAGCTCGGAGCCTGGAGCCTGCTTCCGATTCTGTCTCCCTCTCTCTCTGTTCTTCCCCCACTCATGCTCTGTCTCTCCCTTCTTCAAAAATAAATAAACATTAAAAAAATTAAAAAATAAAATAAAATCTTTTAAAAATAATAAATTCTAAAAAATTCCCTCTAGATATTTGATCTAGGTAACTCTTTGGATCAGAAAGCTTCCTTTGACTATGGAAGCCAAGAGGATAGTTTCAAGAGTTGAGAGGTGTAAGCAGTTCCTCTTACGTTCTGATGACTTAGCCATATTTCTTTCTTTCCGTGTGGACCACACGAGGCACATGGTTGGAAGGATGGGGAGGCTAAGGAACAGGTCTGCAGGTATTGGGACAAGTTCATGAGCATACCAGGCATCATAAAGATTGGGAACCCTCAAAAAGAGGATCACCATATTCAACTGTGAAAACCATAGAAAGATGATCTGTTGGTGAAGAGGCTAGAAATTAAAGCCTTATTCTGCCAATTACTGAGCAGGGTCACCGGCCCAAGGACAAAAGTTTTGAGTAGACTAAGCTGTCAGAGTCTCACAGTTATAACATCACCTTTCCTAACTTCCTTAAGGAATAGGTGAGCCTGCACATACCTGACAATGCAAAGCCCTATCTAAATGCAACACATTGTTCAATAAGCACATGTGTATATGAGTATATTTGTTTGGGTTTAGCTGGCCCTGAGTTGTATTTATTATTTAGTTCCCAAGGGCAAGGACCATATGATGCAAATGTGTGCTATATATGAATTAGCTCAAAATGATTCTGCAATTATTAGCCTTAAAAGACAAGTTCTATAAGTAAATTTTGTAAAACAAACTTTAAGTCTGTCATCTCTATGAAACATTCTTATTTGGGTAAACAGAGGCTTACCAGGTTTACAAAGGATTTCACAATACAGGCAGTGCAGCATCCAGAAAGATCTTTGTTGTCTTTATAAACTGCTGTTAGCATTAGACTTTCCCAAAGGACTAGTCTCCCTACAGCATCACAGAACTGGCTGGCCTCTGTCTGGTCTGGGGTCCATTCTTTGTAGAATTACGACATTGTCAAGGGCATCCAAAGGTGAACAGTTTCTCAGATTGTTATTCACACTAATCAAATTCACAAGAGATAGTGTAGTATCTAGTATAAAATAGAATATCAATTAAATCAATTGATTTATTAAAATAGAATACCAATTAATTGATAGAAATATCAGTAGGACAGATATTCATGTTTGCTGATTGGCACATTCATTCCCTAAAGACAAAATTATGAGTAAGTCTCCCTGCAGAGCACAGAATCAGAACAAAGGAGGGTAGGGAAGTACCTAGTGCCACTGAACTGTCATAGCCTGGGCCATCCATTCCCAGCTCAGGTGACTCTATCACACCCACCAATGCGGACTCACCTCATCCCTCCCTGTGAGGTGGCTAAATTAGTATAGTTGGTTGGGGCCAGGTTTTAAAAAAGGAAACAGAGGATTAAAATGCCAGAATGGGGGCGCCTGGGTGGCTCAGTCGGTTAAGCATCTGACTTCGGCTCAGGTCATGATCTCGTGTTCCGTGAGTTCGAGCCCTGCGTCGGGCTCTGTGCTGACTGCTCAGAGCCTGGAGCCTGTTTTAGATTCTGTGTCTTCCTCTTTCTCTGACCCTCCCCCATTCATGCTGTCTCCCCCTGTCTCAAAAATAAAATAAACGTTAAAAAAAAAAAATTAAAAAAAAAATAAATAAATAAAATGCCAGAATGAATTGTATTAAGAAGGAAACGGGGTACCTGGGTGCTTAGTCGGTTGAACAATTGACTCTTGATTTTGGCTCAGGTCATGAACTCAGGGTCGAGGGACCGAGTCCTGTGTCGGTCCCCACGCTGAGTGTGGAGCCTGCTTGAGATTCTCTCTCCTTCTCCCTCTGCCCCTCTCTTTCTGCCCCTCTCCCCAACTCTTGCTCTCTCTCTTTAAAAAAAAAAAAAAAAAAAAAGGAAGGAAGGAAGGAAGGGAAGGGAAAAACAAAGAACTGGGTCTATGTGAAAAAAATGTGTCTCTTATAGTGATTACTTTCCAAAAAATGTGTGAATGTCACTTCTATTGAGACCCTGACATCTTTTATTTATTTAATATATATTTATTGGGTACCTGTTCTGTGCCAACAATTTTTCTCATAGAGATTACAGTGCGGGGGAGGATTCTGGGAGAGATTTAAAAAGGAAATAAGCAATAAATGAAAAGACAGCTGAGATAACACAGGTACTAAATAAATAAGGTACCCATTGGGACTCTCCTTTTTCTAGTCCCAGTGTATCTGGTGACAGCACTCTTGATCCAGGTATAGCTCTCAATGTGCTCATCCAGCTCCACTATCCTGGCATTATGCCTGGCCCACTTGGTGACACGTCATCTCTTAGATGGATCCTTTGCAAAGCCACTGCCTGTCCAGTTTTTCTCTTCTACTTTTCAACTCCTCGTGGTGCATACTACCCACCTACACTCTTGAAACAGTTCTGTGATTTTTTTATTCTCTAAAAAGATATCTGAAGATAATAAGGCAAAATATCACCTAAATGTATGTGATTATCAAGGGCCTGAATGAAGAAAACTAGCAGAAGTTCAAAGCTAGAGGAAATTCTGGAACCGATCTTCTCAATTCCCCCATTTTCTCATGGATAAATTAAGATCCAAAAAAGCTGTGACTTGTTCATGGTCAAAGTTATTCAGTAACAGATCTAGCTCTAAAAATCTGGATCTTAGACCCCCTGTCCAGTACTCTGTTACTTTGTCATGCAGCCTCTTTGTTATGGACTGAATACTCATGTCCCCCCTCAAAATTCATATGTTGACACCCGAATCCCTAATTACGATAGTATTTGGAGGTGGGGTCTTTAGAAGGTCATAGGGGTAGAAGAAGTCATGAGGGTGGGGTGCCCGTGGTGACATATTGACTTTATAAAAAGAGAAGGAGACTCCCCCCATGATATGCATGCACCATGGAAAGGTCATGTGAGGACACAGCAAAAAGAAGACCATCTACAAGCCAAGAAAAGCACTTTTACCAGAAACTAAACAAGCCTTATTCTTGGACTTCCATCCTCCAGGGTTAAGACACCTAGTCTGTGGTATTTTGTTATGGCAGTCCACGCAGACAAGACACTGTCTAAAAGAAAATCACACCTAAGAGGACACAGAGAACACTTTTTTTTATGTTGTCAGATGCATCATCATTTGGTTATTCTATAGTTCTATAACACAGCAGGTGTGGGGAAAACTGATGAAAACATTTTCATATGAAAGAATTAAGGAGTTCTATTATTCACTGGGATAAAAATTTTAAAGCATTTCGTGCAGTTTTAATAAAGTCTTACCAGAGGAGGTAAGAGTCTGAAGGGGGACATGTCAAAGGGGCTGAAGGGAAGATCAATATTAGCAAAAGGAGGAAGAAGGAGTGGAGATAATAAAAAGGGAGAGATCTTAGAGGAACTAATTTAGGGAGATCTTAAGTTTCCTGAAGGGGCCACTGAAGTTCCAAATGATCCTTAGTATAAAACCACACCAATAAGAAAGGAAAAAGACGATCAGCACTATAGCAGTGGAGCATATTAGAGAAAGGGGTTGGAGAAGGTGGAGGGTTTCGGTCAACTGAGAAATTCTCATGAAAGGCAAGTTGGGAGAATGGAGAGGTCTCCAAAAAAAGTCAGAAAAAACTTTCAGCCCAAGAAGTATATCTTAAGCAAAGAAGCCTGGGACTCTAACTCAACTTCTGAGAGTATACCCCTTTAAAACATGACTTAAACCAATGTTTTTATGGCTTATATATGGACATAAGACACATGCCCCAAGAAGGCACAGAATATGCAGCTCGCGTATCCAAAGATAACCAAGGAGAAAAATAGCAAGAATTCTCATTGCCGTAAGCAGTAAGAATGGTGTTTAGGTATTTGTGACTTCAACTTCCTACAAATATGAGACACCTCCAGTCACAGACCCACTAATCCATGATACTGAGAGGGAATTCTCAACACTCAAAGGCAATGGGGAGACAACAAGGGTCCTTATGGGCTGGGATCCTGTAGGACTTAAACTTCAACAGACCTCCTGAATGCTGGCAACAGTTGGTAGGAAAGTGTTGCTTGTGGACCTCATATGTCAGCCCCTAACATGATGGTTGGTTGCCTCTGAGCACAGACTCAAATATCTGTGCTGCCCAGCAGGTGGAAAACCAAAGAGAATCCTCTCTCTGGAATCAAGCCAAGCTCTCAGGACATAAAATCAAATCGGAAGAACCTCACCCAGATTTATTGGTGACCCACAGCAAAGCTTATCACCAGTCTAGTGAGAATTGTAAACTAAGTGGTCTGTGAAGCTCAAACAATAGGCTTATAAGACACATGCCTGTGTTCTACACTATGATTTATGACAGACAACAATACAAAAGACAGAGACAAAGGAACAGGACAAATGGCTATCTAAAATAAGAGCCTCAGGGTGTCTGGGTGGCTCAGTTGGTTAAGCATTCAATTCTTGATTTTGGTTTAAGTCACAATCTCACAGTTCATGAGACTGAGCCCCTAGTTGGGCTGTGCACTGGCAATGTAGATCCTGCTTGGGATTGTCTCTGTCTCTGTGTCTCTGTCTCTGTCTCTCTCTCCCTCTCCCCTGCTTGCACTCTCTCTCAAAATAAATAAATAAACATTAAAAATAAAATAAAATAAAATAAAATAAGAGTCAAAAATACCCAAAAATACCCCAAAATCTGTAGGCATACCTTGGTGATATTGCAGATTTGGTTCCAGAATAAAAGTGAATATCAAAATAAAGTATGTCAAATGAGTTTTTTGGCTTCCTAGTACATGTAAAAGTTATGGGAGAGGGGCAGAGGGATAGAAAGAATCTTAAGCAGGCTCCACGCTCAGCATGGAGCCCAACACAGGGCTTGATCCCATGACCCTGGGATCGTGGCCTGAGCCAAAATCAAGAGTTGGACACTCAACCAACTGAGCCACTCAGGTGCCCCTGATTGCACTACTAAGCATACAATAGCATTATATATATGTAATTTAATATATATATTTTCAGTGAGTCATGATCTTTTTGCTGGTGTCAGGTCTTGCCTCCATATTGTGGCAGCCAACTGATCAGGGTGATGGCTGTTGAAGGTTGGGGTGGCTGTGGCAACTTCTTAAGATAAGAATGAAGTTTGCTGCATTGATTGACTCTTCCTTTCATGAGCTATTTCTCTGTAGCACACAATGTTGTTTGACAGCATTTTACCTGCGGTAGAGCTTTAAAAATTGGAGTTAGTTCTCTCAAACCCTTGCCACTGCTTTATCAACGAAGTTGTTATGGAATATTCTAAATTCTTTGTTGTCATTTTAACAATCTTCCCAGCATCTTCACCAGGAGTAGATTCCAACTCAAGAAACCACTTATCTTTGCTCATCTATAAGAGGCAACTCCTCATCTATTAAAGTCTTATCATGATATTGCAGCAATCCAAATATAATAATGAAAAAGTTTAAAGTATTGCAAAAATTACCAAAATATGACACAGAGTCATAAATGGCATCAATGGACTTGTACAATGGAGCGTTGCCACAAACCTTCTATTTTTTAAAAAAACAATATCTTGCGACAATATTTGGGTGGCTCAATCAGTTAAACATTCCAACTCTTGATTTTTGGCTCAGGTCATGATCTCACAGTTGTGAAACTGAGGCCAGCATTGGGCTCACCACAGAGGTCGGAGCCGGCTTAGGGTTCTCTCTCTCCCCCATCTCTTTGCCCCTCCCCCATTCTCAGGCTTGCACTCTCTCTCTCCTCCCTGTCTCTCTCTCTCTCAAAATAAATAAATAAACCTAAAAAAAAAAAACCACATAATATCTGTGAAGCCCAATAAAGCCAATGGCAATAAAACAAGGTATGCCTGTTGTTCTAACCAAAAACTTTTCTCATATAAATCTAAAGTTTGGAAAATCCCTTTTAGAAAACACAAGGAAAGTCTCTTATCACCCTCGATGAATTGTACCTTGAGCAGAGATCTGGGAGTTTGATTGCTAAGAACGTTATCTTGGCTAGCTTGGTCAGAGGTCCTGGGATCTCAGCTGCAGTCTCCCAAATACACAGGGAGACCCGACCATCCCATCCTCATTACCAAAACCATCGGGAGGAAACTTTTCCTCTGCCTTAAATTCAAATGGTCATGGGCCTGAGAATTAACTGATAATAGACAGATTAACAGGAGAAAAGACAGGGTTTATTTACATGTGCACATGGGGGTGCTCGTGATGAGTACCAGATAGCCAAGAGGTAAAGGTCTATAGCCTAATTTAACATAAAAGGGGTGAATTTTGGTTTCAATGGGAAAGTACAAAAAAATTCTATTAGTCTTTTTGATGCTAATGGAGCTGAATTTGCACTTCCGGGTGCTAAAGATCAGTCTTCTCCCAAACAGGAAACTCCCTCAGAGAGTGTCAAAGACAGCTGTAGTTTCAGGAGGCTTTGGTTAAGTTTAGATATTGTTTCCTTCTGTGGCTGCTGGTTGTTCAGATGTTTTCAGTTTAAAGTGATTTTTTTTTAAGAGAAGGGGTGGTGGAAGGGCAGAGAGAGGGAGAGAGAATCCTAAGCAGTCTCCACACAGAGGCCTGAGGTGAGGCTGCATCCCACAAACTGTGAGATCGTGACCTAAGCTAAAATCAAGAGTCGAACACTGAACCGACCGAGCCACCCAGGCGCCCCTTCATGTGATTTTCCTTCCACTTTGGTGGGGTTCTAATCCCTTCATTGGCTACCCGTGTGAGTTGGGCATAACTGTTCTCTAATCTCCTGGTTAGAGAGTCCTAAACCATAGAAAGCTTGCTTTAAGAGAAGAATACCCCCTAAATTGAGAACCCAACCACAGGATTTCCTGTGCTTGTCTAGCATAAAACAGGTCAGCTGAATTACCTTGGAAGTTGTAAACCAATAGTCAGACAAATACAGAATTCAAATGAATGATATTTTAATACCACCAAAGCGTTAGGAGGTCCTGAGAATAAAAAAGAATGTAACAATCAAGCAATTTCAAAGTTCTTTAGAGAGTCAAGGAAATTACAGTTATATACCTTAAAAACCAAAGAAATGCAAAACCTAATTAAGTGGTGTGGGAGGGGCAAGACTCCTCCAAGGCAAGAATCAGAGTCTTTGTTTTGGGCCATTTGATCCATGCTTTTCTGAAATTAAGGGGTAATTGATATAGCAACTGCAAATACAATTCAGTCCCTCACAAATAAGAATTTAGTCGGATCCTGGCTTAAATATTCGGTGATTATGCAAAACCTCAAGCAATAATTACATGGGAAAATCGCAGATTGTATGGGAAGTGGCTTGCATCCCTAAGATGATTTGAGGGAACCAAATTCATGGTATTCATATTTTTGTTTAAAGGAATGTGTACATATTTGGTGTTTTATATACTTGTCATGTTTTAAGACAGTTGAAGTATTAGAATAACTGCCTTGTAAATCCAATTTAAAATGTGCAAATGCATAATTGATTTGGATATGATAAAATATAGCTCTAGAACTGAATTAAGAGAAATTCACATTCAATATGTTATAAGTTTTATTTAACACATCAGATTTATAAGAACTATTTATTCTTAGGACAATTTGGGGGCACCTGAGTGGCTCAGTTGGTTGAGCAACTCTTGATTTTGGCTCAGATTGTGATCCCAGGATCCAGGGATTGAGCCCCACTTTGGACTCTGCACTGAGCATGGAGCCTGCTTAGATTCTCTCTCTCTCTCTCTCTCTCTCTCTCTCTCTCTCTCTCTCTCTTTCTCTCTCTCCATCTGCCCCTCTCCCCTGCTCATGCCTCTCTCTTTTTCTAAAAAAAAATTAATGAACAGACCGCTTTAATCCAAGGCCTTCTTAAAGTCATTGCCAAACTTGTTAGAGTTGTAAAAATAGAATTTGTAAGCTAGATTTAAAAGCCCGAGGAAAGATTAGATTATGAGACTTGTATTTTAACGTATTGAATATTAATTCTTTCCTGCGCATAAAACCACCCCTGAGGACAACCCACAACTTACAGTTAACATAGATTGCTGTGAAGATCAAAAGCAATAACTACCATGAAACAATTCTGAAAACTCAGACATGCTCTGTAAATATAAGGGATGAAGGAGGCAGCTGTTGGCTTTCCAGCACCCAGTCTACTCCTCCAGTAGCTCTTGGTGATCCCACTCCCTTGGAAATGATTGGTTAGGAGAAAGCCTATTGCTGTGTCTTAGTGTGAGTCCGAAGATTTCAGTGACCATCTGGCGAGAGTACCCGACCTCAGGGTGAGGCCCATGCATCGTAGAGGAAAGAGCAGAGAAAGAGAAGGAAGCCGGAGCAGCAGTTAAGACAATACCTATGGCTAGTGGTGCCTGAGTGGCTCAGTCAGTTGAGTGTCTGACTTTGGCTCAGGTCATGATGTCACAGTTCACGGGTTCGAGCCCTGCGTCGGGCTCTGTGCTAACAGCTCAGAGCCTAGAGCCTGCTTTAGGTTCTATGTCTGCCCCTCCCCTACTCACACACACACACTCTCTCTCTCAAAAATAAATAAAACATTTTTTAAAAATTAAAAAAAAAAGATCATACCTATGGCTACTCAACCTCAAGATTTCATGTCATAGGGGCACCTGGGTGGCTGTTAGTTGAGTGTCTGACTCTTGATTTCAGCTCAGGTCATGACCTCGTGGTTCTTGTGTTTGAGCCCCACATAGGGCTCTGAGCTGATAGTGCAGAGCCCGCTTTGGGTTTTCTCTCTCTCCCTTGCTTTCTGCCCCTCCCCCACTCTCTCTCTCAGAATGGATGAATAAACTTTAAAAAATAAATAATAATATAAAATCTTAAAATGGCAAAAAAGATTTGTTATAATACATTTCCTCATTGTTTAAATGGATCTGATTTATGATTTTCTATTATTTTTAAAAACTTTTTAAAATGTTTATTTATTTTAAGAAAGAGAGAGAGCTGGGGGAGGGGCAGAGAGAAAGAATCCCAAGCAGGCTCTATACCATCAGCACAGAGCTCCACACGGGGTTCGAACCCACGAACTGTGAGACCATGACCTGAGCGAAATCAAAAGTCTGACGCTTAACCAACTGAGCCTCCCAGGTGCTTCAATTATGATTTTCTATTACTTGCATTTAATGGACATAAGAGGTTATTAAAATCCATAGGGCAGTGCTTTTCAACCATCTAAAGAGATAAGTAGCAGAACTGAATTTAATTTCACTTTCTAACCTTATGACCTTGAGTAAGTTTAGCCTCTGAGCTTCACTGTCTTAGAAGGTTGTTGCAGATATGAAGTAAAATCAGTAAGGTTTTAGTGTCAATTTCTTTAACTGTAATATAAAGATATTATTAGCAACAACCCAACTTAAAAATGGATGACCAACCTGAATAGCTATTTCTTAAAAGAAGATGTACAAATGGCCAATGAGTATATGAAGAAATGCTTGACATCACTAACCATCAGGGAGATGCAAATCAAAACCACAATGGGATATCACCTCACGCCAGTGAGAATGGTTATTTGACAAAAGACAACAAGTATTAGTGAGGATGTGGAGAGACTGGAACCCTTGTACACAGTTGGTGGGAATACAAAATGGCACATTTGCTCTGGAAAACAGTATGAAAATTCCTCAAAAAGTTAAAAATAGGAGGTGTCTGGTAGGCTCAGTTGGAAGAGTGTTTAACTCTTGATCTCAGGGTCACAGGTTAGAGCCCCATGTTGAGTATAGAGATTACTTAAAACAAACAAACAAACAAAAAAGTTAAAAATAGAACTACCATAATATCCAACAATCCCATTTCTGGGCACATACCCAAAAGAAAGGAAATCAGGATTAGCATTCCCACATTCGTTGCAGAACTACTTACAAGAGCTTAAATGTGGGAACAATCTAAATTTCCATCAACAGAGAAATGAATAAACACCCCCCCCCCCGACACACACACAGAGGAATATTATTCAACCTTTAAAAAGAGGAAATTCTGTCATTTGAGTTAACGTGGATAAACCTCAAGAACTTACACTAAGTGAAATAAGCCAGACACAGAGAGACAAATACTGCATGATCTGATCTGTTATGTGTGGAATCGAAAAGAGTTGAACTCATGGAACCAGAGAGAACGGTGGTCGCCAGGGGCTGGGGAGGGGAGGAAATTGAGAGATGTTGGTTAAAGAACACAAAGTTTCAGGTATGCAAGATCAATAAGTTCTGGAGATCTAATGTACAGCTCAATGCCTCTAGTTAATAATACTGTACTGTATACTTGAAATTTGCTGAAAGAGTAGATCTTATATGTTCTCACCACAAAACAAAAAGGTAATTATATAAGGTGATAGATATGTTAGTTGACTTGATTGTGGTAATTACTTCACCACATATACGTATATCAAACTATCACATTGTACATGTTAAGAATATGTAATTTTTTGTTTGTCAATTATACCTCAATAACATTGGGGGAAAACAAGATCTTAGAAGAATGCCCGGCGCATAGCCATTGCTATTATTGATACTTTCAGAATACCAAAACGGACCGCAAAAACCCTAAGGGAATGTGTCCCAACAGTTGGGCCTAAAGGATTTTCACAGCCATGGACATTCCCTCCAACTTCTCCACTCTCACCTATCTCTCCTGCCAGGTCTGCAGTGGACCATGTGGAGAATTTATGGGTCTTTGGAAATATTCCCCCAAGGGATTCTGGAGGTTAAAGCCAGCGAAGATGGAGTTCTTAAAGCTGTTTATCTGTCCCTCATTTTTCCCGGAAACGCTTATTGACACCAGGGATACATAGATGAACCTCACCCCCATAAACTCACAGTCCAGTGGAAGCAGAGATCAGTCAGTGGAAAAAGATCATTAACTCACACCAGGTGCTGGGAGGGAACTCTGCAGAGTGCATAATGAGGCACAAAGGAGAGAGAGGATTTTCTTCCTGGGGAAGTCGAGAAATGACTCAGAGGTGAAGTGATGGTGTGCTGCTGGTGGAATATTGAGTAAAAATATGGTAGGTGGATCGCAGGGGGAGGCGGGGCAGGGGAAGAGCTTCCGCAGAGGAGGTGAGCTTCTAAGGCCATGGCTTTCTACCCTGGCTGCACTTCAGAATCACCTGGGAAACTTCTGGCTCTTGGGCCTTACCCCAGAGCAGTTAAATTTGAATCTCTGAGGGGGAGCCTAGGAGGTAATTTTTTAAAAAACTTTTCACATGGTTTTAATTTTTAGCCAAGAGTGAGAATGAATGATCTAGGACAAGGAGTTTTAAAAAGGTGGGGCATGATGTGAGGTTGGGGAACATTCACTGGGAGGCAAGTTTGGGTTGGCAAGACTGGCAGAAGTCACATCATGAACAGTGGGAAAACATGCTGGGCAGGTAGCTTTGTTCCAGATTTAAACAACAACAACAACAACAACAACAACAACAACAACAACAAATGAAACACCACTATCTGCTGAGGGGCTGCTTTCATGGAGATGGTGGGATCAGCAGTAGAATAGACTCTTCAGCTTTGTTTCTTGAGTGAGTGAGTAATCCAGAAGTCCAGTCTTCATAAATTAGACCACTTAAGAATCTTTACCTGTTTCTCTGTTTTCCAATCCCCTAATCAAAAGTCTGGCCAGCTTTGTAGTGATCATGATCATTCGTTGAACAGATTTCAGAATTTTGCTAATTCTGTCTAGAAAGACATTTTCTCATCGACCTTTGACCTTGGACAAAGCTATAGCTACTTCCAATTTCAGCAGTTCATATTTCAAAGTATCTGAGTAACTAATATTTTCATTTTGTTAACATTCCTCAAATCTCCTACGTCTAGTGTGTAATTTGAGGAAGCAGTTGGACTTTTGAAGTGCTTGGCAGACCTCTTGTCTGGTGAATATTTTAGTACCTTCAGTAACCCTTCAAAATTGGCAATTCTCTCTCTAAAGATTTATTCAAGTACATGTGATAATTCGACATTAAAATGCTGCCAGATTTTGCATTTGCAAAGGTAACTTTGATAGTACAGTACCAACAAATGGGTTTTGTCAGCCATGAATGGATAAATGCAGCTGTTTACTCATGGGAAGGACAGAAAACTAAAATATGCCCATAGGTATATGACTTAAATTCTTATACTTACTCTTCTAAACTCTAAATAAATTAATTATATTTTATTGGGTTAAATAAAATACATTGCACACTATAGTATAAAAATCAAAAGTTTTAGAGTAGAGTTGTCCTAATAACTTCCGAGAATAGCCAATACTGTTAGATAAGAGAAGTGCCTGAAGCACTTTAATGAATTCATTTTAAAACCCTTGGAGGGGGGGTGGCTCCCGGGTGGCTCAATCAGTTAAGTGTCCAATTCTTGATTTTGGCTTAGGTCATGATCTCACCATCCAAGGGCTCAAGCCCCACATTGTTGGGTTTCGTGCTGTCAGCATAGAGCCCCTGGGATTCTTTGTCTTCCTCTCTCTTTCTCAAAGTAAACAAATAAACATTAAAAAAATAAAATAAAATCCCTTATCGGTCGGGGGTGGTGGGGGACCTGGCTGAGTCAGTCAGTAGAGCATGTGATTCTTGATCTCTGGATCATGAGTTCAAGCTCCACATTGGGTATAGAAATTACTTAAAAAAAAAAAAATAAAACACCTTATTGGGTAAGAAAAACCCATAGATATCTGAAATTCTTAATTTAACAAAATCTCAAAGCATTCTCTGTTTTTTTGTTTTGTCTTTTTTTTGTTTTGTTTTTTGTTGGTTTTTTTTTTTTTTTAATGTTTATTTATTTTTGAGACAGAGGGAGACAGAGTGTGAGTGGGGAAGGGCATAGAGAGGGAGACACAGAATCTGAAACAGGCTCCGGGCTCTGAGCTGTCAGCACAGAGCCCGACGCGGGGCTCGAACTCACGAACTGTGAAATCATGACCTGAGCTGAAGCTGGACGCTTAACCGACCGAGCCACCCAGGCGCCCCTTTTTTTTTTGTTTTTTTAACTAACTATTCAATTCATGTGAAGAGTATTCTCAAAACATAATCTGTAAACCTACTGGGAAAAATCTTTCCTAATTAAACACCAGATAGAAGATAAATTTGTGGAATTAGTATCCAGAAAGGAATAAATTCAAAAGAGGAGTGAATACATTCTTTTCAGTTCTACGTTTATCACACTATATACCATTCTCTAATTTATCTTAGTAAGAAATTAGCTTATTCAGTAAGATATTAGCAACACCTATTTTTACTTTACATTACCTAATGTATTTATTGATGTTTATCTATAAAGATATGAGCAGTGATTCATTTACTCAAATTTATTCAAAATTTTTTAAATTCAACATTTATATAAATGAAATTTAAAAACACATAGTCTTTTGTGACTGGCTTCTTTTACCCAAAGTTGTATATATTTGTTCATTTCACGCCTGTATCTGTTGTTCATTCATTCATTGCTACATAGTATTCTATTGTATGAATATGCTGTACTCTATGTCTTTTTTATAAAAGTGTTTATGGGGTGCCTGTGTGGCTTAGTTGGTTAAGCGTCTAACTTGGGGTCAGCTGATGATCTCATGGTTTGTGGGTTTTGAGCCCTGTGTCCAGCTCTGTGCTGACAGCTCAGAGCCCACAGAGTCTGGAGCCTACTTCTGATTCTGTGTCTTTCTCTCTGCCCCTCCCCGACTTGTGCTCTGTCTTTCTCTCTCAAAAAGAAATAGATGTTAAAAAAAGAGACAGTATGGTGGGAGAGGGGCAGAAAGAGAGGGAGAGAGAGAATCCCAAGCAGGCTCCACACTGTCAGCGCAGAGCCCAATGTGGGGCTCAATTCATAAACTGTGAGATCATGACTGAGTGAGCCGAAATCAAGAGCTGGCTGCCACCAGGCTCATGACTAAGCCACCCATGCACCTGTGTACTTTATTTCTTGATCTATTTGAGTTTTGATAGAGTTTGGGTAAACTGATTCCTTCTGCTTTGTTCTTTTCTTTCAAATTTGTTTCAGCAATTCTAGTTCCTTTGCCTTGTCTTATAAATTTTAGGCTAATCTTGTCTATATCTACAGGAATTGTGCTACTATTTGGTAAGAATTGTGTTAAACCTATATACCAGTTTGGGAAGAACCAACATTTGTGCTATGTTGAGGATCCAATCCATGAACACAGTACATGCTTTATAGGGTTTGACTATGTGGCTCCTTACCTGGCCCTCTGACTGGAGAGAATCTGCTTTTATTGTTGTTTTTGTTGTTTTGTCTGTGCCTGTTGGCATTTCTGGGTTGGTGGCTCCTTCAGCTCCACATCTTGGCAAGAAAGCAAACCCAGGGAACTCACCACCTGTTGTTCCTTGTGTCTTGAGGTCCCTAACTGGTCTGCCTTCCTCTCTGCACTTCTGAGAGTTTTCTTATATATGTTTTATATACAATATCCAGGGCTCGGGGTTGTACTTAGTGGGAGAATGGGCAAAAGTACATCTGCTCTATGTTTCCTGACACAAATATCTCTCTCTCATATTTTTAACATGTATTATCAGTGTTCTCTCCCAATGTTTGGTGGTAATATGAATTCCGTTTTGCAGATCTAATTATACTGAGAGAACCTTTTAAATTGACACATGTCGTCTTGTGTAACTGATGGAATAAATTAGGCTGGACCAATACAAATTGGGAAATAATTCTACCCCTCCCCCATTGACCCAGCTGACCTTGGATTCCAGCTTCACCCTCACCACCTCCTTCTTTTCCTTTCTTGTCTTCCTCTCTTCTCCTTCCTTCCTTCTCTACCTCTTCTCTTTGTTCCCAGGTTTCTTTGTGGTTACGTAAAAAATCAGGCCTGTGGCAAATATATTCTCAGATACTTTTTAGAGGGCTTAAATGACAATATTTATCAGTCAACTCTAGAGATTTGCTCATGGCAGATAGATGCTTATTTTTGTAGCTCAAAGGAAAGTTATAAAAACTCCTGGAGATTATTAGGATTTCTTGTGGGAGTAGTGAAAGTTAATTGTGTGTGATAATTTTTCAAGCAGTGAAGGTTTTCAAGTCTGAAATTGTATTTCAGGTGTGCCCAAACTAATGACTTTGAATCCATCACTAATTATTACTGAGTGTCATTTTTCCTCTCTGTAAATAGACATGTTCCTACCAGCTGTGTTCAAGGAAGTCTGGGAAACCAGATGCAAAATAACATGGTTGATATCCAACAATTATATTTCTGCCTGAAGCAATATCAAGATAGGGTATTGCACTTTGCTCTTCTTGAAGGATTAGCAGGTAGTTGTTAGGATGAACCCTCCGAGATCAGAGAGAAAACATACCTGAGTTAACCCGAGAAAACTCAAGTGTGTTCTGCAAAGCATAACCTGTTGTCCCTTTTAACCTGATTGTTCTGGGAGTTGCCTGATCACTCACTGTTCAAGTTTCAGGGCACAATGTAGCCAGTGAAGTGTACATTGTGTTTTCATCTCTATGAGTTAAGTTGCAGAAGATGTGCCCATTAGGACTTTTTTTTTTCCTGAAACTAAATGAGGGACTGAAACGCAATGCAAATGTAAGATGTATCTTGATAGTCTTTAGCAGCATAAGCAAATCTGGTTAATTGTTAAACCTCCAAAGTTATCATAGAATAAATTGACGGGCTGATAAATGCAAAACACCAAACACTTAAAAGATGAAAGGGACCTCTCTGTTAAGCTAAATATAAGGAAGTGCATTAAGATTGGTAATCTTATATCATTTAATTCTGATCTTAAAATCTAACTCTTACCATATTTTTATGTATAATTAACCAAAAACATAAAAGATTGGCAATGCCCAGTGTTGGCAAGGGTGGGAGGAAGTAGGTACTCAAATATGGTTGGTTGGAGGATAAATTGGTAAACCTTTTGGAAAAGTAATTTAACACAGTCTACCAAAATTTACAATGCACTCATCAAGACCCCTAGCTGGCTCAGTCGGTAGAGCCTGAGAATATTGATCTCAGGGGGTCATGAGTTTGAGTCCCATGTTGGGTATGGACTTAAAAAAAAAATGTATTCATCATTTGACCCAGTAATTCTACTAGTGAAATTATTTTAGCATATATTTGTATATATTTGTAAAAGTATGCCTATTCATATACATAGAGGGCTTTTTATTACAGTATTAATTGTAATGACAAAATTCTGGAAATAACCCAAACATCCATTAGTAGGAGACTGATTAAATAAATTATGATGCACAATGTTGAAGAGTGAGGTAAATTTGCATGTTTCATGTGAAAGATCTCCAAAGTATGTTATTTAGTGAAAAAAAGGCAAACTATAGATAGTATTTACTATGAAGTCATTTGTGTAAACATTTTAAAGTCTACATACATATTTGCATAAATATTTCTTAAAGGATAAGTAGTTATTCACACTAATTATATTTGGTGGAGAGGGAGAGGTCATTTTATGTCTTTCTATACTGTTTGAATTTGTTTCCATGTAATTTTTTATTTTTTAATAAATTACCTCTCCCGGGGCATCTGGGTGGCTCAGTCAGTTAAGTGTCAGACTTCTAATTTTGGCTAAGGTCATGATCTCATGGTTTGTAGGTTCAAGCCCCACATCAGGTTCTGCTCAGACAGCATGGAGCCTACTTGGGATCTTCTGTCTCCCTCTCTCTCTGCTCCTCCCCTGCTCATGTTTGCTCTCTTTCCCTCAAAACCAATAAATAAACTTAAAAAAAAAAAAATCACCTCTCCTTTAAGGACAGGCAACTGCCCAATTCATCCATTCAAAGAGTTTACAAAATTCAAACTTTTATAGTCTCATAATTTTAAAGTTGTGACTTCTTACCTCACAAATAAGAAAAGTGAGGCCCAGAATGTTCAGGTGACTTGGGTGAATGAGTTCAGGTGACAAAATCAGGAGAAGTCAAGTCTGCTGGCCCCTGGTCACGTGACTGATCATTGCACTTTGCTGCTTTGAGGCGTAGTCTCTGGGAAACTGCTCCAAATGCACCTGAAATTTCAATCAATTTAGATCTCATTGTTTTTTTGTTTTTTTAAATTTTTTTGATGTTTATTTTTGGGAGAGACAGAGTATGAGCAGGGGAGGAGCAGAGAGAGATGGAGACAGAATCCGAAGCAGGCTCCAGGCTCTGAGCTGTCAACAGAGCCTGACATGGGGCTCGAACTCACGAACCGTGAGATCATGACCTGAGCCAGTTGGATTTTAATTGACTGAGCCACCCAGGCACCCCTAGATCTCATTGTTAAACTACCATTGCTTGAAAAATACTATACTTCACATGTATTAAACAAAGGCCTCATAATTATTAAATGTTTTACATTTAATAAGTTTGAAGTAGGGGTACCTGGGTGATTAAGTTGGTTAAGCATCTGACTCTTGTTTTCGGCTCAGGTCATGATCTCACAGTCCGTGAGTTCGAGCTCCACATCGGGCTCTGCCCTAATAGTGCAGAGACTGCTTGGGATTCTCCCTGTCCCTCTCTCTCAAAATAAATAAACTTAAAAAAAAATTTTTTTTTTTTTTAACGTTTGAAGTAGCTAGCCTAAATGCATTGAAATAAACAATCTCCTCCAAACTGTGAGGGCCAGATACCCACCTGATTCACTGGCACCTGGATATACTTGCAACATATAGTACAGTATGTGAGTCCCCCATTGTAGCCACCAAACACAGCATGTGGCTCAAGAAATGCTCTTTGGGCCTCTTAATAAGCATAGTTTTAGGTCAAATCTGCACTGTCAGCACAGAGCCCAACAAGGGACTCAAACTCAGGAACTTTGAGATCATGACCTGAGCAGAAGTCGGATGCTTAACCAACTGAGCCACCAAGGCACCCCAAATCTTCACAGATTTTTAAGTTCTTTGTTAGGAAGATGTAACTTACATTTATTAATGGGCCCAAGTTGTAAGTGCTCAGCTTGATGAATTTTCACACACATACCTTGTAGCCGTCACCCAGCTCAAGTACCCAGCAAGCTCTCCTGGATCCTTCCCGTCAATGTCCCCCAAAGGTAACCCCTATTTTGACCTCTATAACCAAAGGTTAGTTTTAAGCCTTCATTATTAAAAACAAAACAAAACAAAAAGCACAGCTGACGATATGGGATGTCGAGCTGGATAAGGTAGAGGGGCCAACAGGGCTTTAATCTATTCTGTTTTTTAAAAAATCGTCTTATCTTTTAATTTATCTTTCTTGTTCACTGTGTTCTTTTTAAAAATTATTATGTGAAAGATCTTACACTGAATACATCTCTTTTAAAAAGAGAATTTTTCTAGGCCTCTTTTGTTGTCGTTTATTTGTGCTTGAACTTTGACACGCTCTAGAGATCAGAGAAAACAATGCGGAAGGAGGAAAAGAATTTACAGAGGGACATTTATTTTTTGTTTTTAGTCTTAAGTTCTATTTTTCATACCTGTTGTGTGGCTTGCTGCTTTTACTCAGAATCAATGCCTACCTCTACCTTCCCCCAAATGTGGGTATAACATCTAAGAATACGTATATTGAAAGACTATTGTTCCTTATTTAACAATTAAGAATAACTAGGGTGGGGCGCCTGGGTGGCTCAGTGGGTAAGCGTCCGACTTTGGCTCAGGTCATGATCTCACAGTTCCTGAGTTTGAGCCCCATGTCGGGCTCTGTGCTGATAGCTTGGAGTCTGGAGCCTGCTTCGGATTCTGTGTCTCCCTCCCTCTCTGCCTTCACCCACTCAAACTCTGTCTTTCTCTGTCTCTCAAACATAAATAAATATTTAAAAAAAAAAAAAAAGGAATAACTGAGGTAAGGACTGCCTGGGTGGCTCAGTTGGTTAAGCATCCATCTCTGGATTTTGGCTCAGGTCAAGATCTCACAGTTTATGAGTTCTAGCCCCCCATCAGTCTGTGAGCTGACAGTGCAACGCATGCTTGGGGTTCTTGCTCTCTCCCCCTCTCTCTGCTCTTCCCCTGCTTGTGCTCTCTCTCTCTCCCTCAAAATAAATAAATAAACTTAAAAAAAAAAAAAAGAATAACTGTGGTAAAATTGTAGAGTCTGAGCATAAAGACTAGAGAGAAAGCAGGTCTTTAAATGGATTTTGTTTCAAGTTTGGGAGTAGTCTGGAGTCCCAAAGCACTGACTTAGAGGGTGCTGAAATTGGACCCCACTCCAAAGGGAGTGTCTGGTGTGAGACCAATGTGTTGGGGGTGGGGGAACGTCCAAAGAATACAGCACAGCACAGAGTTTTGGTATCTGACCATCAGCCGACCTTGTATGATCTCACCTACCCAGAGCAGATCCCCTCTGGGGATACGGGGACACGGGGATTGAGAAAACTCCAACTCCAACACCCTTTCAACTGTGTGGAAGGAAGTTAAGAAATAACTTTCAGGAGGCTGGAGATGGCAGTGGCAAAGACAGCTGTGCCTCCTGTAGACAGTGACCCTGTCGCCAGATACTTAGGGTCAGAGAGCTAGGATTTGAACAGAAAAGCTTAGAAAGCAACTGATTACAAACTTCCCGTAGTGTTGTAGTAAAAGGTGAAGATCAAATTTACCAATGATCTGGTGGATAACTATAAAATCAGTCTTCAGTATAAGTCCAAAATGGTGAAGCAAAAATGACAATTGAGGGGTGCCTGAGTGGCTCAGCCCTTTAAGCATCTGGCTCTTGATTTCAGCTCAGGTCATGATCTCACAGTCGTGAGATCGAGCCCCGCATCAGACTCCACACTGAACATGGACCCTGCTTGGGATTCTCTCTCTCCGCCCTCCCGCCCCTCCCCCACTTGTGTGCGTACTTTCTCTCTGCCTCTCAAAATAAATAAGTAAACATTAAAAAAGTGACAACTGATATTTATTTAAAATCGATGGTTTCCCCTCTGCACCGCACCCTTTAATCTACTCTTTATAAATATTTTTTGATATTGTTCAACAGCAAATACACACATTCTGAGAATGGTAAAAGAAAATCAGAGAATCCTAACGATTAAAAGTAAAACCTCAGACTGACACAATATGATATTCTGCTCTAGAAATGGGAATCAGGAGGTGAGAGGCTAAGCTAGTTCCATTCTTGTTTCTGCTTTCACAGAGGTGTGAAGTCTCCCCAGATGAAGGTTTGATCATTGCAGAGCTCACGTTAATGGCTGCTGTTCTTGCAAACAGTTCTGTTTCTATCCAATTTCCTGTAAGTTGGGTTTTCTGAGCTTGGGGCAGAACAAAGACTACAATTCATCTCTCATGACCTGGGTGGGCACTCAAATGAAAACCAGAATCAGCAATACATTCTCCTGGGATTTCCATTTTCTGGAAAAAAAAAAGAAAAGAAAAATCTCTGCCTATCCAAGATGGAAATAAAATGAAAGCACCCCCCAACCTCCCCTAAAAAAGCAAAGCTACTGTATAGCGTTTGTAAAAAAAAATCACTATCTCAAAATAAATAAATAAATAAATAAATAAATAAATAAATAAACTAAAAAAAAAAAAAAAAAGTCCCCCTCTCTCTCTGCCCCTCCTGACTAGTGCTGTCTCTGTCTCTCTCAAAATAAATAAACTTTTTAAAAAATTTGAAAAAAAAATCAAATTGCCACAGTCACCAAGCATGTTATGGTACAGCTGAGTGACCCAAAGGTAGCTGAGGTGATAGAAATAGAGGCACACAACAGGAAAGCTGCAATTTTGTCTTCCTTTTAGGGGCATGAGCAGAAAAGTGAGTTAGCAATATATAACAGCTTTCTGGGCACGTAGGCCAGTATTATAATGAGGGGTGGGATGCTGTTTACAATGTAAGTGTCCCATTAAAATAAGGAGGGCAAAGGAGGGAAGTTTTCCCACTAAAGTGTAGGAATCTAATTTGGAAACAAATACAGTATTTCTACTCCGAGTAGCACCAAGCTATGTTTAAGCAAAGATATTATTGGTAAGAGCTCAATAAATGTTAGTTACAACTATTATATTTATCATTATTATTCACTCTAATCAGGCCTTTTAAATGAGCCAGACTGTCATTATAGACCAACCTGAATTTTATTTATTATTATTTTTTTAAGTTTATTTAGTTATTTTTGAGAGAGAGAGCACAAGCTGGGGGGAAGCAGAGAGAGAGGGAGACACAGAATCCAAAGCAGGCTCCAGGCTCTGAACTGTCAGCGCAAAGCCTGATGTGGGATTCAAACCCATGAACTGTGAGTTCATGACCTGAGCTGAAGTCTGACGCTGAACAGACTCAGCCACCCAGGCGCCCCACAGCCCAATCTGAATTTTTAAGAGACAGCTGTCTAAGGAGAAAAATACAAAAGATGTATATGGTGAAATAAAATCCATCAGTAAGACAGTTTTTGAGGCTTCCCTGAAAGTCCATTTTAAAGTGTTATAAAATAAATAAATAGATAAATAAAGTGTCGTAAAATGTCTTTATTAATCAAAATCCTTTTGGGGTTACCATAATCAACAGAGTTGGGAGCTGAAAAATAACCAACAGTACCTGAAGAAGAATATTATTACTTCTTGGTAAAATTTTAGTTTTATAAATAATCTGGTAATTAGTTTTCTAAGAAAAATATAATTGTGTATCTTCAGGTCAGTAAGAGTCATTGCATGTCATCCTGGATTACTACAGTATCCATTACAGGGACATGGGAGCCATTCAAGAGATGAGTTTTCTTATTTTGATAAAATCATCCACCCAATTTACAACTACATGTCTTGTCTCCATCTAGATATATTTGAAGATGACTTCAGGTTAGGATAGAAGACTGATGAAGCTAGATCACAGAGTCTCCCCTAAAATTAAATGAAGTGAACAAAAAAGAAATGCACAGAAACCTTCATTTGAAACCCTTTGTTCACTAGTGCTCGCTGTCAAACCCCACAGGCTTCGTTTATCTTTTCTTTCCTCCATTGGTAGGGGAGTGGTGTGGCTGCCAAGGAGGGGCAATTAGCAGGTGAAGCAGAGGTGAAGTGGAGGAAATAAATGCCTACGTTTTTCCTTAATCAGAAGCAAAGGCTTCATGGTTCTACTTTTAACTGGAGAGCAGCTAGAATCTGAGAGTAAATATACTCTACCGATACAGTGGGATGAATTGTAGGACAGGAGTTTTAACCCAAATACAGCAAAAAGAGCAATGACCAGGTCCACCAACATGAAAGCCCGTGGCCTCAGCTGAAGCTCCTCCTCTCCTCCCGCCCCAATCCCCATCCCTGTAGGCACCAATAGTTGTACCCTGTCTCTTCTTCCCTTCTTCTTTACTTAAAAACAAAAACAAACAAACAAAAACACCACAATTGTACTGAGCACAGGCACTCAGGAAAAAAAAAAAAAGATATATATATATTTTTTAAGTTTATTTATTTTGAGAGATAGAGAGAGAGAAAGAGCACACACGTGAGGGGCAGAGAGGGAGAGAGAGAGAGAATCCCAAGCAGGCTCTGTCAGCACAAAGTCCAACAGGGGGCTCTGGGGTTCAATCCCACAAACCATGAGATCATGACCTGAGCTGAAATCAAGAATAGATTGCTTAACCAACTGAGCCACCCTTGTGTCCCCCAAAAAAGATATTTCTAAGCTACCCCATAGTGAGGCACTCATAGGTGTTAAGCTTGAGGCGTTGTGTACAACTTATGGGAAGGTACTTAAATGGAGTGGGAATTCCCATTTCCTCTTCTCTCTTACTGGCCAAAAAGCAGATGTGATGGGTAGAGTTGGAGTGACCTGAGACCACATGGTGAACTTGAGTTTGTGACCCTAACACTGCAGAGTATCATATTAACTGTGACAGTTGGTAGACTTCTAAGTGAGAGAGGATCAAACCTCTTTCTGATTGAAGACACTGTTACTTTGAATTTTCTCTTCTACAGACGAGTCTAATTCTAGCTGATAGATGTTCCCTTCAACCTGCCCTCGGACAACGAGAGAGAAAACACAAAAGACTCAGCCTCAGAATTTCTAACAGGAAGACAAACAGGCCTCAGATCAATGTGAAAAAGATTGTAAATAAGAATTCATCTACACCCTATCTGTGAAAATAGGAAATCTGGATAGGGTCCCCCCCATGTTAAATAGTAAGATGGAGAGGAGGATTTTATGAAGACAAGGCAAATACACTATGACAGAAAAAGAGCAGGAACAAATGAGTAAAATATATCTGGGAAGAAACATATCTAAAAACCTAAAGAAAAACAGCAAATGCTTTGCATTCTATGAAACAAAATTAATATATAAATTCAATGAAACAAGAAATCAAAGATGAGCTAAGGCATAGAAGGCTAAGATTGCAATGTGTGATAATTTTAGGTGTCAACTTCACAGGGTTCCAAAATGCCCAGTCATTTGGTCAAACATTACAGTGAGTGTTTCTATGAGTTGTTTCTGAATGAGATCAAAATTTGAATATATAGACTGAGTAAAGCAGATTGCTCTCTCCGATATGGGTGAGCCTCACCCAATCAACTGAACACCTGAATAGAACAAAAAAGGCTGAGTAAGAGGAAGTCTTCCTGCCTGACTTCTTTTGGCACATTGTTCTTTTCTGGCCTTTCAACTCAAACTGAAACATTGGCTCTCATTGGTATTGGAGCCTGCCAGCTTTCTGACTGGAACTTAGGCTATCAACTGTCCTGGTTCTCAGGCCTTCAGACTTGGACTAGAACCACACACCAAATCTCCTGGGTCTCCAAATTGCAGCCTGCAAATCTTGGGGTTTTTCAGCCTCCATAATCATTTTAGCCAATTCCTTAAAACTCTCTGTCTCTCCTAACCAATAGGATAGATAAGATGAAACAGATATAGATGATATAGATATAGATATAGATATAGATATGGAGATAGATAGATATCGATGTAGATATACCTTGTGCTTGGATATATATATCCTGCTGGGTATCTTTTTCTGGAGATACCTAATACACAATGCTAAGTAAAAAAAAACAAAACAAAAACAAAAACCCAAACAAACAAAAAACAAAAAAACCCACAAACACAAACAAATAAACACATAAAC
Source organism: Panthera tigris (assembly GCF_018350195.1). NCBI lineage: Eukaryota > Metazoa > Chordata > Mammalia > Carnivora > Felidae > Panthera > Panthera tigris. The sequence goes on from NC_056671.1 coordinate 40,605,056, forward strand.
AACAAACTCCAAAACAATGAATTACTTAAAAAATTGATTCGAGACAGCAAGGAATGGAACACACATAGCTGAAAACTAAATTAATAACATGAAGGAAAGGTCTGCAGTAATCACAGAGAATGCAGGGGAAAAAGAAAGATATTTTAACAATCTTAGGGAAGAAGCTAGATACAGAGTAAATAATAATAGTCTGACATCAGGATGGCTGGTATCCATAATCAGAGACTACAATAAATGGAATAGAAATCATATTAAAAAATACCATAGAAGATGGGGCGCCTAGGTGGCTCAGTCGGTTGAGCGTCCGACTCTTGGTTTCAGCTCAGGTCATGATCTCACAGATCGTGGGTTCTAGCCCCTCACTGTCAGCACTCATTCTCTCCCTCTTTCTCTGCCCCTCCCCTGCTTGCTCTCTCTCTCTGTCTCTCAAAATAAACAAAAAAAAATTTTTTTTAAAAGGAGACAAAAAAAAAAAAAAAACGCCATAGAAGAAAAAAAATGAAGCAAAGAAATACAACTGCAGGGGACCCTGGGTTGCTCAGTCAGTTAAGTGTCCAATTCTTGATTTTGGCTCAGGTCATGATCTCAGAATCATGAGATCGAGTCCCATATCTGGCTCTGTGATATATAACTAGCAAAAATTAACAGAAAGGGAGATATGAAAGGAAGTCTAAGTATGGTAATTTTTCATCCTTTCTATTTCAGAGTCAATAGATAGTGTCTTCATTTTATCACTAAAAAATAGGGATTTAGTCAATTATATAAGTTCATAAAAGGTAACTATTAGAAGACCTAAAACTGCCTGGCTGACTCAGTGTAGAGCGTGTGACTCTTGAGCTTGGGTTGTGAGTTTGAGCCCCATGTTGGGTGTAGAGATTACTTAAAAAAATAAAATCTTTAAAAAAAAAAAAAGACCTACCAGTGGACAGTAAGCCTTTCAAGTTACCAAGGTAGAGTACACTTTAAAACAAAAGAAAAGGGGCGCCTGGGTGGCTCAGTCGGTTAGGCGTCCGACTTCGGCTCAGGTCATGACCTCACAGTCCGTGGGTTCGAGCCCCGCATCGTGCTCTGTGCTGACGGCTCAGAGCCTAGAGCCCATTTCGATTCTGTGTCTCCCTCTCTCTGCCCCTCCCCTGTTCATGCTCTGTCTCTCTCTGTCTCAAAAATAAATAAACGTTAAAAAAATTTTTTTAAAAAGATTAAAAAAAATAAAACAAAAGAAACAGATATCATGAAGTAAAATAAAGGGTGTGTTGGAAATACAAAATGTACATGACAATTAATATTAAATATATGGCATATGAATAAGTATAAAAGTATTAAATACATATTAGGGAAAAAAGGAATCAGATTCGGTTAAAAACAATTAAATGCTAAAGAGTTAGAAACAAAGTTGTTCAGAGGCACCTGGATAGCTCAGATGGTTAAGCATCTGGGTTCAGCTCAGGTCCTGGTCTCATGAGTTGCAGCCCCTGCATCAGGCCCTGCACTGAAGGCACAGAACCTGCTTTGGATCCTCTGTCCCCCTCTCTATCTGCCCCTTCCCCACATACACTCTCTATCTCTCGAAAATAAATAAACTTTAAAAAAAGAAACAAAGTTGTTCAGAAATATTGAAAGGGAAAGACAGATCAATGCATCCCAGGGAAATGAAAACCAAAAAAGAGAGCTGGCATCATAATCAGTCAAGGATGAATTCAACGAAAGAAATTTGAAAAAAGATAAAGAGGGGAATTTTATGATGGTAAAGGAATAAAGATATAACTGTCATAAATCTTTATGGATCAGGGCATCTGGGTGGCTCAGTCAGTTAAACGTCTGACTTCAACTCAGGTCATGATCTTGAGGTTCATGAGTTGGAGCCTCACTCAGGCCCTGTGCCAACGGCTCAGAGCCTGGAGCCTGCTTCAGATTCTGTCTCCTTCTCTCTCTGTCCCTCCCCCGCTCATGCTCTGTCTCTCTCTGTCTCTCAAAAATAAATAAATGCTAAAAAAATTAAACGTCAATTAATTAATTAATCTTTATGGATCAAATTTTATATTATTGACATACATGAAAAAATACAAATGCAAAGAGGATGAAGATAAAGACAGTATTACTAGGAGACATTAACTCTTGGAAACTCATTTCCAATTCATCTTTGTAAAATAAATATATAAGAATAACCAGTAGGGACACCTGGGTGGCTCAGTTGGTTGGGTGTCTGGATGACTCTGGATTTCGACTCAGGTCATGATCTCACGGTAGGTGGGTTCCAGCCCCAGGGTCAGGATCTGCACTGACAGTGTGGAGCCTGCTTGGGATTCTCTCTCTCTCCCTCTCTCTCTCTGCTACTTCCTGGCTCTCACTCTCTCTCCCTCTCAAAATAAATAAATCTCTTGCTCTCAAAATAAATAAATAAATAAATAAATAAATAAATAAATAAATAAATAAAATAAAAAAAGGAAACAGCAAGGAAAAAATATGCAAAAAAACAAAAAGCTAATAAAGAAGAAAATTGAGGGAGACTAGTCCTACCAGATATGAGCATCTATTATAAAACTTCAATAACTGACCAGTGGAGTTGATTAAAGAGTCCAGAAATAGAACCAAAGATACAGAAGTATTTTTAGATGACAAAAATCCATGGAACAAGACTAATTATTCAATAAATTGTGTCAGTTTAATTGGTTAACCATTTAGGGGGAAAAATAAGTTTCAGTTCCTGCCTTATTCCAAAAATAATTCAAGGCAGAATTTAATGTAAAATATAAAGCAAATAAAATGTAGGAACATTTTATTTTTTTATTTTTTTATTTAAAAAAAAATTTTTTTTAATGTTTATTTACTTTTGAGACAGAGGGAGACAGAGCATGAACGGGGGAGGGTCAGAGAGAGAGGGAGACACAGAATCCGAAGCAGGCTCCAGGCTCTGAGCTGTCAGCACAGAGCCCAATATGGGGCTCGAACTCATGGACCGTGAGATCATGACCTGAGATGAAGTCGGACACTTAACTGACTGAGCCACCCAGGCACCCCGTGGGAACATTTTAAATACATAATTTTGAAGAGGAACTTCTTTCTAAGCAGATTATGCTACCGCAAGCCAAAAACCTAAAAGACGTGCATTTAATTTGATAAAAATGTAAGAAATTTCAGTTTAGCTAAAAATCACATAAATACGGTTTTTAAGAAACAAGAAACAAAATTGAGGAAATATTTGCCATAACATTCCTGAGAAGGGCTAATTTCATCAACAGATCTACAAATTCTTACTAAAGAAGAGTTTGGTAAAATCGAATTTGTGGAATGTGTGAGTAAACACACTACCAACTCCTAAAACCTTTTTGTTTTGTTTTGGGTTTGTTGTTGTTGTATTGAGAGAGAGACAGAGAGACAGAGAGAGAGAGAAGTGGGGCTCACCCAATTCAGGGCTCAAGATCACCTGATTTGGGACTCGAACTAAGGAACGGTGAGATCATGATCTGAGCCAAAGTCAGAAGCTTAACAGGTGCCCTGTTTGGTTTTGAATAGCTTTATGGAGACATAGTTTGTATGTATGTGTGATATAGTATGTATGACATACAATAAAGCAAACAGATTTAAACAATTTGATCAGTTTTGATAGAGTATAAACCATGGCCATGTGAAAATAATGTATCTATCACCTCCAAAGTTTTCTTGTGTCCCTGTAATTTCTCTCTCCCTTGTTCTCTTCCCCATCCTCAGTCCCCAGGCAACCAGCAGTTTTTTCATCCCTATCAATTAGTTTGCAGTTTTATAATTTTATATAAATGGGATTATACAGTATATACTCTTTGGTTGTCTGGCATCTTTAACTCAGCGTAAATATTTTGAGATTTATCTATGTTGCTGCATGTATCAATAGTGCATTCTTTTTTTAAGTCGCTGATTAGTATTCCATTGTATAGTACTGTATATTTGTAGATGATGTCTTTTATTGGTGATTAGCATTCCACTTATAGATATGATTTGCTTAGCCATTCACCTGTTGATAGTCATTTGGGTCATTTCCAGTTTGAGGCTATTAAACATGGAGCTGCTTGCTGTGAGTATTAGTGTGTAAGTCTGGTAAGGACATATGCCTTTATTTCTCTTAGATAAATACTTGTGGGTGGTATATCCCAATACGTAAGGTTATCCAAGATTTATTACTCATTAAACATTAAATATAGCATGTATACTTTGATCTCATTCATGTACATTTAAAAAATACATATGCTTTTGTAGGTACTTCAACACCAACTTCACAGTTTGGCTGAATTCCAAATGGCTGGCTGTTAAAATCAATATACAGTTAAAACTAAGACTGAAACAGATTATACCATCACAGAATGAACGTCTGGGTTACTACAAGAATAAGTCTGAATTTTTATTTAAAAATTCAAATATTATGGGGCACCTGACTGGCTCCTTGGGAAGAACATGCGACTCTTGATCTCTGGGTTGTGAGTTTGAGCCCCATGTTAAGTGTAGAGACTACTAAAAAATTTAAATAAACTTAAAAAATAAATAAACAAATGAAAAGTCAAATATTAGTTAAATATTTAGCAGACACATCTTTAAAGATTGCCATCATGGTTCAGGAACAGTGCTTTCCCCAGTGGGGTCAGTGGGTCAGCAACTCCTGTGGTCATGGTACTGCACATTTGTAACAGGTAAATTAGGTGTTCTTTTTCTTTTTTCTTTTTTTTTTTATTTTAAAAAAAAAATTTTTTTTTCAACATTTATTTATTTTTGGGACAGAGAGAGACAGAGCATGAACGGGGGAGGGGCAGAGAGAGAGGGAGACACAGAATCGGAAACAGGCTCCAGGCTCCGAGCCATCAGCCCAGAGCCTGACGCGGGGCTCGAACTCACGGACTGCGAGATCGTGACCTGGCTGAAGTCGGACGCCCAACCGACTGCGCCACCCAGGCGCCCCTAGGTGTTCTTTTTCAACCAGCTCCTTTAATAACATCTTGGTGTGTGTGTGTGTGTGTGTGTGTGTGTGTGTGTGTAGCATAATACAATTTAGGAAGTAGTTTTTCAGTAGCATGTTTTCTAGAAGGAAATTTGTACCTAAGATTTATAGAGTGGGCAACTCTCCAGAATCTTTTTACTTCAATTATTGAAAATCAGACGAGATCAGTCACGTTCAGGGTGGTATGGCCCGAGACAAAAATGATTAGCAGTCGATAGGGGTCAATTCAACAAGATTCTGTTTAAAGTTTTGAGTTTGATAGACTCAAAGCTATAAAGAATTGTCTCTTATAAAGAATTGTACTCTCATCAAACCTTTTTTTAAAATTGTGGTAAAATACACACGACATAAAATTTACTACGTTATAACCATGTGTAAGTGTATAGTTCAGTGATAGTGAGTATATTCACATTGTTGTGCGACCACCACCACCATCCATCTCCAGAATTTTTATCATCTTGCAAAACTGAACTTCTCTACCCATTAAACAATAACTTCCCGTTCTTCTTTGCCCACAGTCCCTGGTGACCACCATTCATTCCACTTTCCATGTCTATGAATTTACTCTAGATACTTCATAAAAGTAGAATCATACAGTATTTGCCCTTTTGTGATTGGCTTATTTCACTTAGCATCATGTCCTCAAAGTTCATCCATGGTGCCCGCCCTTTTGAAGTTACAAGAGTGAGAACAAAATGTGTTCGGGGTACCTCCTTTTTCTCTATATCTCTACATAATCTTTATTATGTCTAAATATGTCAGGTTATTATTACATGTGATATTGGAGTTTTCCTTCTTTGGAAAATCTGAAGTGATAACAAAGTTGCCATTCTGCATTTAATTCATCTTTACAAGATGTGAAGAATTCTCGAATAGATTTTTTTCTTGTAATAATCATGGCCTAATTGGAATTAAATAATAATTAATCAAAATTCTTTCTCCTGGTTTTTTTTTTTTTTTTACATTTATTTATTTTTGAGAAACAGATACAAAGTGTGAGCAGGGGAGGGGCAGAGAGAGAAGGAGACACAGAATCTGAAGCAGGCTCCAGGCTCTGAGCAAGCAGTCAGCACAGAGTCTGATGCGGGGCTCAAACCCACGAGTTGTGAGATCATGACCTGAGCCGGAGTCGGACGCTCAACTGACTGAGCCACCGAGGTGCCCCTTAATCAAAATTCTTTTTAAAAAAAAATTTTTTTTAACGTTTATTTATTTTTGAGACAGAGAGAGACAGAGTATGAACAGGGGAGGGGCAGAGAGAGAGGGAGACACAGAATCCGAAACAGGCTCCAGGCTCTGAGCGGTCAGCACAGAGCCCGACGCGGGGCTCGAACTCACGGACCGTGAGATCATGACCTGAGCTGAAGTCGGACGCTTAACCGACCGAGCCACCCAGGCGCCCCTAAAATTCTTAAGAGCTATCTTATTCACTCACTTCACCAAACAAGTTTGCAGATACTAGAATTTTGATACTCTCTAATCTTGATTATTGTCCTTAAAATTTATACTTATTTTTTATAAACATTTGTGGACTCAAAAAGGACTTACTTTCTATCCTTTCCCAAAGTTCTCAAACTCTGCCTTAATTATTTGCACTGACTGTTAATCTATTGCCTTATTTAATTAGTTGAAAAATCTTGGGGTACCTGGGTGGCTTAGTCAGTTAAGTGTCTGACTTCGGCTCGGGTCATGATCTCCTGCTTCATGAGTTCGAGCCCACATCAGGCTGTCTTCTGTCAGCAAAGAGCCCACTTCAGATCCTCTGTCCTCCTCACTCTGCCCCTTCCCTGCTTGCTGTCTCTCTTTCAAAAATAATAAACATTTGAAAAAAAGAAAAGAAAAACAGAAAATTCCTAATGATGACTTTTGTTCACAAACTTAACTTTTACAACATTAATTATTACACTATTATTATTATTATTACAATGGTAAATACACACTTTAACTGAAAGAATTTCAACATAAAACACTTGGGGAGATATTTCCATCCAAATTATACCTAGAATGCCTCCTATGTTTAAAAGTGATTGTTCAGATATTAGCAACCAATGACTTGCCTTGTTTGGATCATGGGGGTTTTATGCTGATTAGCCATGATAATAGCCTAATCTGAAATGGCAAACCTTTTCCATAAAAGGCTGGAAATGAAATACTTTTGGCTTTGTAGGCAAGCTTCTGTTGCAACTACTCAACCCTGCCACCTATCGTGACAGCAGCCAAAGACAATTATATAAAGGTATAGATGTGGTGGATCTCAATAAAACTTTGTTTACACAGGGCGCCTGGGTTGGCTCAGTCCGTTAAGCTAAGTTCGGCTCAGGTCATGATCTCACAGTCTGTGGTTTGAGCCCTGCGTCTGGTTCTGTGCTGACAGCTCAGAGCCTGGAGCCTGCTTAGGATTCTGTGCCACCCTCTCTCTCTGTTCCTCCCCTGCTCATGCTCTGTCTCTCAAAAATATATAAAATAAATATTTTTTTAAAATATTTAAAAAAATAAAAATAAAGCTTATTTACAAAACAAAAGAAAAGCTAGATTTGGCTGGACGCTGATAAATTGCAGACAACTACTCCCTTCCCCACCCCCTTCCCCAACCTCACCCTCCCCAATTTGATAATTGGTCGTGCACAAGTCTGAGAATGCCAGGGTTCTCTATGAGTTGGCATTTGACTCTTCAGTCTTCCACAGGCCAAAGTTGAAACCAAATCGCAGAATTTGGCAGAACTCTTAGGCCAAACTGATGTACAGAGCTTCTAGAAAACATGCCAGTACAAGCATTACGAAACTTTTGGACAGATAAATAATTGTCAGTCTTGGGTTCCTCTGGGGAGTGGAGAGGAGGCTGGGGTAGGAAACTTCTTTTTCCATCCTTGTTTACTCTATGAATTGTTATCATGTGCATTTTATTACTTTAAAACAAAGTCAAGGAACATTTCCTCACTGAATGACTTGGGATACATAGAATCAGACAGTTTGATGTTTTCTATCAAATACTTGCTGTTGTGGCATTTTCTTTTTAACTAGAAGATTAGAAATTCCCTTGTGATGATAATATGTGGCAACTCTTACTTAGGTTAATATGACTTAGTCTGTTTTTTGTCACACTACAGAATCAATCTGGGGGTGGGGGTGGGGGGTGAAGGGAGACAAAAGTTACAGACGTCCAGTTATAAAATAAATTATGGGCATGTAATGTATAGCATGTGACTATAGTTAATGATACTGTGTTGCATATTGAAAGTTGTTAAGAAAGTAGATCTTAAAGGTCTTCATTACAATTTTAAAAAAAAGTGTAACTTTGTAATGTGACAGGTGTTAATTAGACTTAGTGATCATTTCATGAGATATACAATATACAAATATCCAACCATTATGTTGTACACCTGAAATTAATATAATGTTATATGTCAATTGTACCTCAATTAAAAAGTAAAATATAATTAAAAAAAAAGAACTCACAAAGTAAAAACATATCAACCTGGAATGCTAGCTAGTTCATGTGTTCAAGATGCTATAAGAAGCATAAACAAGGAACATGTAGGACTAGATAAAGATCACAAGGCATGAAAAAGTTAATTTGGTTCATTGATTATGTTTTTAGTCTTATCACAGTGATCATATTCTTTTGTTTTTAAGTTTATTTATTTGTTTTGAGAGGGAGAAAGAGTGCATGCAGGGGAGGGGCACAGAGTGAGGGAGAGACACAGTCCCAAGCAGTCTCCACGTACTGTCAGCTCAGAGTCTAACATGGGGCTTGATCTCAGGAGCCAACCGTGAGATCATGACCTGAGCTGAAATCAAGAGTCAGATGCTTAACTGACTGAGCCACCCAGGCTCATATTCTTGACAACAAATTTTTACCAAAAAAAGATTTTATAATTCTCGATAATACTGTGCTATAAATAAGAGTATTTATCAATAAACCTTGGAGAAATATTAGTGACTAAAGTGTCTTGAATACTTACAATGAGCCAGACATTATCTTAAGTGCTTACCATGAATTACCATAATCAACGTTCACAGCATCCCTCTAAAGTGGGTGCTAATGTTAGCCTCATTTCACAGATAATACAAAATTAGGCTTAAAGAGGTTAGCAATTTTGTCCAAAACAAAATAGGTCCAACTATTAAGCTAACAAGTTCTCAGATTTGAACTGATGCAGCCTGATTTGAGTCCTTCTGACTCTCAGCATTTGACCCAGTGAGGAGAGGATGGAGTGGAAAATTCAGGAAGCCTTTCAAATGGGCTGTGGAATGCACTCGAGGACTTCCCAGTGTAGAAGGGGTGAGAAGATGGGAAGAGTTGCAAGGGGCACCAGGGTCACCTCCCTAAATGCCACTGGCTTAGAACATGGACTGAAGTTGGCATTCCGTTTGTGACCACATGTCATTTGGGAGCAAAGGGAACACACTACTATTCAAGTTTCATAAAACTTACTCAGGTTTCAGAATTTTTCGGTGTTACTGGACGTAACACCGAAAGAGTAATTGTAATGAAAAAAAAAAATCATCTTTAATTCCATTCCTCCTGTAACCTAAATGTTTTAAAGTGAAAACACTACACGGCTTTTCAAAATGCTTAAGAATGCCAGTAAACACACACTGAAAAGCAGGCTGAACTTGGGTGAGGGCCAGATGTGACAAAAGAGAAGAAACAACAGGCAGGCTCGGAGGGAAGTGATGAGTGCCGAAGCCAAGGAGAGAGGAGCCAGAATATTATCTGCAGAGCATGAAGCAATGTGTGCCGCTTGCAGTGCAGCTGTAAAGAGGAAATAACGTAAACATTTCAACAAGGAGTTTCCCTCAAATCCTTGAAAGCCTGTGGGTGTCCTCTGAATGACCGAAGCCCATATAAAGATAATGTTCACAACCGAGACGGTACTCTGCTACAAACCAGGACTGTGTGAGATAAGCGGGCCAAGGAGACAGGAAGGTCAAGGGCATATGGATCGTGATGGCCCAGCAAGCTCTTGCCAACCTGTTTGAGTGTTACTCTCTTTTTACCTTTTCCTCTTTTTGGTGAAGTCTGGCTTCATAACTAAAAACAGAATACTGGAGCTTGTAAATAATTTACAAATTTTACTTCCTTTTTTCTTGTCTAAGCTCCAATTCCTTCAGAGCCTGGCAACTCTACGGTCATCTCATTAATCTGGAAATCCAACGTAATTGGTCTGTGAACGGTGCCATGTATAGAAGTGTTAACACCACACTCCTCCCCAGAGGTTAAATTTGTTGGAGTGCTTAACCACCGTGTTTTAAGGTCTCAGCCATTAAATGAAATAACACATATTCAGGTTACCAAGTGCCCACCAAGAATGAAAGTACACGGCAAGCCCACAGCGACTAGGGTCTGCAGTGAACGGAAGACACTGGATGTAGTTCAGAGGTTCCTACACTCACTCTCCCTCAGAATTTCCCGAGGTTTCCTATCAAGCATATTCCAGGGCTCTTCTTCCAGAGATTCTGGTTTGAGGGGTCAGAACAAGAGACTATTTTTAACAAGCCCCTTCCCCCCCACCACCATGTGCTTTTGAGATTGGGACTGGCTTTTGAGAATTACTGTTGGCAACTAATCTTTACCATCTCTGCCCCACTCCTATTACCCAGTCTTTACCCTGCCTCATTCCCCTGCTCCAGGGCCCTTCTGTCACCCTCCAGCTTCAGATGTATTCAAATGCATTACTTTGACATTTAAAGCCCTTCTCCTTCCCTTGACACTTCTGTTCTATCAGATTTTATGTTTCCAACATGCTGGCAGTTTGTAGTTCTTGATGAGCCATGGTCACTTTTCATTGTACATACTATGAACTCTTTCTTAAGTGCCCCACACTCTTCTCAACACCCACTCACCGGCCACCAACCAGCGACAGCACGCACACCCATCCCCACTCCCCCACACTGCCCACTGGAGGACCCCCACATGCCTTTCCAGTCTAGACTTCGTCACCTCTTTGATCACCATACCCCTAGTTTAGTTTGGATGCTCCTGGTAGATGCCCCTATGTTACCCTAGCGCAGGTTCTGTTAACACTTATCAGACGATCCCACTCATACACAGTTGTTAAAAATCTATTTTCCCCACTAGATTGTTAACTGTTTGTGGTCTTGCATCTCTAGAGCCTAACACAGCTTTTGGGCTACAGTAGGTTTCTCATACATGTTTATTAAATGAATAACTAAGTAAGTAACCTGATAAGGTAAACTATATGAGACATACACCATCTGCATTCTGTTCTTTCACCAGTCTCTTTTTTCTGGGCCATCTACAAAGAGGGAGAAGGGATCATGCTGGAGAATCTGGAAGGAATTGGAGAAAGTCCTGGATTCAAGTTCCAGAAAATTAGGTGAGTGTCCATCTAGTGGTGGCAGCAAGGACGGAAGCAAGATGGCCTAACCAAAGGCTTATATACATCTTATATGCAGCTGCCTGGCTGCCTGAGGAGGGGGAGAAAAGAAGGTCTCCACAACCTGCTTCTTTGGTATCTCCTTCTAATTCATTCATTTTCTCAATCCTTGCTACTCTAGCCTTAGTTCAGGTCCTTCCAAGAATATGGGCCTTTCAGTAACAGGAGCAGAAATGTATCATCCAGGCTCAACCAATACAGATACCAAAGTCCTCACCATCCTTTCCATAGCACTATTACCAGGAGCCCCCCAAGCCCGTGGTAGTCAAGAGCCATTTGCTTACATGGTAACATACCTTTGGCACTCATCCACCATTGTAGTCAAACTATAGTGCATAAACATGCCCCATTAATCCCTCTTCCATCTGAGTTAATGAGCAGGATTTTATTCCTCTTATGCAAAAGGAGAAATTGTGTTAGGGGACTACTATTAGATATACCCAGTCTTGTAGAATGTATTCTCTGGTTTTGATGATTATCAAGTGTTGTAATTTTTAATGGGAAATGCAAGCATAAGTTCCAAAATTTTTAAAAGAGAGTATTCATGGTAAAATTAAGTCTTCTTCTCATTCCTGGCCCATGGCTACTCATTTACCCCCTCAAGAGCAACCAACTTCTTATATGTGTCTTTCCAGAGACATTTGATGCATTTATGTTTGCATGAATGCACGTGGGTGTGCCCACAGATGTAGAACAAACATTATGAATACGAATATGATTTCTCAATGTGGTATGAACTCTATCTGGACTCTACTTTCAACTGAGGCCACTGATTTCCATATGTGCCTGCCATTCCGGGCCTCTATGACACAATGTAGCATAAAGGCTGGGGAAACGCATTTGACCGCTCGCCACCACTTCCCCACAGGCTGTCGTCTGTCTGTTGGTCAGCCTCACTTCCGCTAGTCAGGAGGTTACCCATTTTGCTGCCTACTTCCAATTTAGCCCAGATGCAAAGAAAGTAGGGCAACCTCTGTGTATTTTCTGAATCAAACACATCTTTTCAAATAAAAGAACAGCGTGCCATGGAAGAATTTCAATATTGAGGTCTGTTTTGAAATATTCAAGCAAAGTAGCAAAATGGTGAAGGTGACAGGCATCTGGAACACAGGTGGAAAAAGGGGAAAAGAAATCACAACAAAAATCATATGCATATAAAGATGGATATGTACTGAAAAGCAAAAATACTAACCTCTTCCATCCCCACAATTGTGGTGGGAGTACAAATGCTTGCGTTTCATCTCTTTAAAATGATTTTGTCTGTTTCCTCTTTGTAATAATTTGATCGCACCCCTTTACCCTCGATTTCACTTTATTCACTCCATTCTTGGTCAATCCTGCCAACTTGTAGGGCTAGCCTGGATTTGCACATCTTTCCAAGACGACCATCTTGGATGGGTGAAGGGTTTTCCCTCCTCCCCCTTCTGGGCAGTACATGGTGCATTTGCTTCAGATCAGCTGCTCAACTACTATTCATGGATCTCCCATTCTGCATGGAAAGACAATTAGATAAAGAGAGGTCCCTGCTCTCTTTGGGTTGATGTTGTGGAAGAGGTTGGAGCTATAGACTCTTTCTGTCTTTTAATAGGGAAAGAAATAGGCAGACTCATAAACAAAGTGTGGGGGGGGGAATGTTACATGAATGTGACAGAGTTCAAGAAGCGGGCTACAAAAAAAATCCCTGGTTCTCTTAAACATCTGAAATGAGGGTAAGGAGAGAGACTGAGACATAAATCTTTTTTCTGGGGAAGTTTCTCAGAATCACTGATGAAAAATTCGCCATTATGATTGTTTTCTGAGATTGCTGTCTTTATTCCCATGAATGTAGGCATTGTTCCCTCTTGGCTTCTCTGTTTACAGATTCTTGTCTCTTTGTATGTACTTTTCAAGGTTTGGGCCCCAAAGGTGTAAAAACTCTGTGTGGGGAAAAGTGAGAGGGAGGGTGTTGAGCTCAAGGGCAATTTGAAAACAAAGGGGTAAAGTGGCCAGTTTTACTGCCTGGTAAACTGGGTGAGGGGGAGGAGGTCGTGGAAGCTTCCGAGAGCCTGGAGGAGGAGGCTCCTTCTGCCACAAATGGCTATGATGGCCTCCAGGGAGATTTGAGAGATTAGAGGCCTTAATCTTCTGACCTGAGAAGTGGGGACTCTTTTCTCTCAATCTCTCTCTCTCTCTCTCTCTCTCTCTCTCTCTCTCTCCCTCTCAGTGACTTTCAGCAAGTGGACCCACCTCTCAACTGCTTATAACCTGGTAGGAACCTAACTAGAGAATATGCTGAATTTATTTAACTGTCTCCAAAATAAGCAGGAAATCTTGAATATTTTATTCTTAATTGTTTTAAGTTTTACTTATTTATTTTGAGAGAGAGAGAGAGAGAAAGAGAGAGGGTATGAGCAGGGGAGGGACAGAAAGAGGGAGAGAGGAAGCGGGGTGGAGCCTGGGGCTCAGTCTCTCGACCCGAGATCATGACCTGAGCTGAAATCAAGAGTAGGTTGCTTAACCGAGTGAGCAACCCAGGCACCCCTTGAATATTTTCAATGTAACTTTTAATATTGAGGTTTTTCAGGGTGCCTAGGTGGCTCAGTCGGTTAAGCCTCTGGAGGACTTCGGCTCAGGTCATGATTTCACGGCTTGTGAGTTTGAGCCCCTTGTCAGGCTCTGTGCTGACAGCTCAGAGCCTGGAGCCTCTTCAGATTCTGTGTCTCCCTCTCTCTTTGCCCCTCCCTTACTCACACTCTGTCTTTGTCTCTGTCTCTCTCTCTCTCAAAAATAAAATAAACATTAAAAATAAATAAATAATAAAATTGAGGTTTTGCTCTTTTACGTGTTTACTTGAGTTCTTAGCTACCGTTGTTTGCGGGTCTGAAGGAAACAATGTTAGTGCTGGGAAAACAAACATCACTGTCAGAGCAAGCATTTTGTAAAAACCACCTTTTTCCTCTTTGGTGAGCTGTTAGGCCATCAGCTGTAGCCTCAGCACGGCCACAGAGCACAGCTGTGTTTGGGGTTCTCTAAAGGGAGAGAACCAACCTTTCTTACCTGCATCCAGGGTACTAGGCGGTCTGACACTTCTAGGAGGGCCCGAGGAGGGCCAGAAGGTTTATGTCGCCCACAGCACTGGGACATAATATCTGAGTGGGTAAATAAGAACTGAATAAATAGATCACACCTAAGAAGATAACTTGAGGGGCACCTGGGTGGCTCAGTCGGTTAAGCGTGTGCCTTCAACTCAGGTCAAGCCCCACATTGGGCCCTGTGCTGCCAGCTCAGAGCCTGGAGCCTGCTTCAGATTCTGTCTCCCTCTCTCTCTGCCCCTCCCCCACTCTCTCTCTCTCAAAAATAAATAAACATTAACAAATTTTTTTAAAAAAGAAGATAACTTGAGAAAAGCACAATGAGCACAACCTCCTAAAATGAGCCATTGTCAATCTACACTCAGATTATTACAAAACGTGAATAAAGTATTCACATTCAGTTTTGCTGTGCTAGTTAGCGTCGTCTGTGAGGAAATATGCTTCATCATCATGTTCGTTCAGAACGGGTGTCTGAAAGGCAGTGTTGTACGCTGGGAGCAACGTCAACTGTAGCACAAGCGGGACCAGTAAAAGATTCGGTTGGCTTCCCGCAAGACTTGTGGAAACAACTTTTTCTATCTAAACACACCCACTCATACACACCCCACAACATACTCCTGGTATCCTGCCAGAACACTTCAGATCTCTCAACCTCGTTTCTGGGTCTGACAGTATTTCCAAGAGGTAAGTAGAGGCAGGGAGCAGCTGCACTGAGAAGCTGTCTCATAGTCATTTGTGCAGGGGCTGATCTTTATATGCTTAGATTGTGTGACTTAATGGAGCATCTTATAGGGAATTAATAGAAATAGCTGGCAACATTCTTGACATACTAATAGTATTCATATACAGAGCATGATTTTACGAAGTATTTTCATACCCATCCACTGGCTCTGTGCCTCAGTCTTCTCAGCTCTAAAATAGAAGTGATAAGGGGCCCCTGGGTGGCTCAGTCGGTTAAGCTGCCGACTTCGGCTCAGGTCATGATTTCACAGTCCGTGAGTTCGAGCCCCGCGTGGGGCTCTGTGCTGACAGCTCAGAGCCTGGAGCCTGTTTCAGATTCTGTGTCTCCCTCTCTCTGACCCTCCCCTGTTCATGCTCTCTCTCTCTGTCTCAAAAATAAATAAACGTTAAAAAAAAAAATAAAAAAAAAATAGAAGTGATAATAATAATACTGACTTGCACAAGATGACACCACCAGTAAGTGGAGGAGTTAGGTTTTATGAGAGCAAAGGCCATAATCTTCCTTTCGACAAAAGTCCTTTTTCTTCAGTGTGAAAACAACCAGAGCATTGCTGAGATCTTGGCATTTTTCTGTACACTCAATACATGTTTGTAAGTGGATGAATGATTGATGGAAAGAATGAATGAATGATACAGCTTTGTAAAAAGGAGTCCGAGAGATTGCTCCCTGGATTTTGGGGTTCACAAAATAATATGAATTTCACTGCAATAGACTTTGTTATTCTATCTCTTAAAGAAACAATTTTGACAATGTTACAGCATTATTGGGACGAATACTCTACATATTTATACTCCTGCTTTATCACTTTCAAGTTCATTAAGGAATAAGTTACTACACTACCCAAGAATAATAGTGCCATCTAGCGACACTTATGGTTATTGTCTCTAAAATTGCATATGACAAGAGTGTGATGTGTGCCATCTGTGATCCTCAGCACTTTTCTGTCCAAGAAAACTTTTCTCAAAATTTCAGTATGTGATAGACTTTTACATCCTCATTCATATTTCCCAGATGACATATTTACACACCCTATTCCTGTCAGATTTTCAAACACTGTTTATCTTTTAAGACCTATCAGTTTTGAGAGGCAACACCAACCAACACAATTACTTTTCAGGATGAACAATATTCAATAGGTACAGTGATTGTAAGACATCTTGTTTTCAAAAGCATTGAAGTGTAAAAAAAAGTCCATTTACGATCAAGGAAATTCATCATTTAAGTATTTATTCATATATGTATTGCTGAACTTTAAAATCTATTTTATACAATTATTTTATTAGGAAAGATAATCCACTAAATGTATAAATATAATTTAATTTTTAAAATATTAATGGCTTTCATATATATGATAGTATAGTCACATAAATTTACAAATTAGAAAAAAACTTTGGTCAGGCTACTGGCATTATTTAATTAGGAAACGGTAGGTTTCATGAGAAGCACTCCATCTCACTCAAAAAGCTTAGAAGCTAGTCTTGGCTCAGACACCGTCCAGTTACATCAAGTTGAGCAAGTCAGGGAACTTCTGTAACTCAGTATTCTCACCTGTAAAACTGGTTAACAATGCCTACCTTATCCACCTCCTAGAGTTTTGAATCTTCTTTAATGATGGTAAGAAACTAAATGGTGTTATTCCCAATAATCATTTTCCTGGGAGGGCAGGTTCTGGAACTAGACTGCCAGAACTCAAATAACAGCCCCATTGCCCACCAGCTGTGTAACCTTGGTAAGGTACTTCTCTGCTCCTCAGTGCTTCATTTTTAGAACAGGAGTAATACAAATACAGTCCCTATCTGAAAGGGCAGTAGGGTAACATGCTTAGTACATAGTAAACATTCAGCACAGTTTCAACTGCATGATTATGCACAAACATCCACACATCCCCAGTGTGATAGCCAGAAGATCAACTGTCAACTTAAGAGACCATCACTATGTGATTCTCAAAAAAGAGAACGATACTGTATAGAGTTTTCATTTATTAATTGACCAGAAAAGAACAAGGTCCTAACCTAGGTGCCTTCTATTACCGGATTCCACAACTCTCTTTATAGATACTATAGGAAACAGAATGGGATAGGCAGGTCAACATAAGATATTAAGAACAACTGATTTTTAAAAAGCTTGATGGCAGTTAGAATAATATTAGGGAGACAGCGACAAGGCAGGGTTGAAGGAGAGGAAATAGACAAGGAGAGATGTTTTACAACCATCTCCTCTACTATTTCGGGAGTCTGAGCCGCCCCTGGGTCTTACCTGGATGACAGCGGTAGTCTCCTAACTGGAAGCCTTATTGTTTTTGTTTCTACTCTAGCCCCTCCTTTCTTTCCTTTCCTCTCCTTTCCTCTCCGCTCCTCCCCTCCCCTGTCCTCTCTTTTCTTTTCTTTTAAGTAGGCTTCACACCCAGCACGGAGCCCAACGCAGGGCTTGAACCCAAGACCCTGAGATCATGACCTGAGCTGAGAGCAAGAGTCAGACCCTTAACTGACTGAGCCACCCAGACGCTCCTTGCCCCTCCTTTCCATACACAGCAGCAAGGTTAAGTTTTTGAAAATCTCACATTTCTTCACTGGCCAAAGCCCTAGGATTCTGCACTTAGACTAAACAGCAAATACCATTCTTGTCCTTCTGTGCTCTCCCAATGCTCTTGCTATAGCATGCGCTGAAAGGAGTCTTGTGAGTGGTAAGAGGGGAACCTCTTTCTTGTCATGCAGATCTCTGCTTAATGTCACTTCTCAGAGGCCCTCTGCTACACTTGCTCTGTTCTTTGTCCCACAGCACTTATGTGATATGGCTTACTGACCCTGCCTCTCATCAGTGAATGTGAGCTCCAAGAGGGCAGCACCTTTGTCCTCCCCCCTCCCCCCCGTTACCCCCAAAACTTAGAACCGTGCCTGGCAGGGACACTTGAGTGGCTCAGTCGGTTTAGCATCCGACTTTGACTCAGATCATGATCTCAGTTCGTGGGTTTGAGCCCCGCGTGGGATTCTGTGCTGACCGCTCAAGAGCCTAGAGTCTGCTTCAGATTCTGTCTCCCTATCTTTCTGCCCTTCCCCCACTCGTGCTGTTTCTCTCTCAAAAATACATGTTAAAGAAAAAAAATTAAAAAAAAAAAAAAGAAGTGCCTGGTACATAACAGGTGACTGATAAATATTGGTTTAATGATGATCAAGATTATCTCAGATTTCCCCTTAAACATATAACGATTCTCCACCTGGTTTGATATCGCATGGTGACCTTAAGCTTGGACACGTGCTTTGGCTTTTCTAAACTTCAGCTCTCATAAAAAAAGCAGGAATAACATCTGCCCTATCTACCTTGTGAGCTGTGAGGATCAGATGATAAATGTGAAAGCTCTCATGAAGTGCAGAGCACTATACTAGACCATGACAGTGAAACTGCTCACTCATTTTAAAGAGGATGGAAAGGATGCCCAGAAAAATTAAGCGGCGGCAAGTATTACATGGTATGTAAGTGCATTGATTTCTAGCAGATAAAATACCGAAACAACACTTTCAAGAGAGGGAGAGGTGTTGAACAAAATTGGGAAAACCTAGTTTGGTTTTTTTTAAGGTTTTTTTCTCTATTACATTGTCTGGCTTTGAGGATTTTAAATGAACTCCATAGCAGCCTTGTCTGTTCTTCAGTCCTTGCCTATAGTCTATAGTTTATTTATATAATACATGAACTGCCTTCAAACATAGTATTGCTTAAAATCTGTTTTTTAACTGGATACTTTCCTGAAATTCTGTTCAAATCAATTTCTGCAAGTTATTTTAAATTTCAATGACTACAAAATTATGTTAGAATGTAATGGACAGGTCTTGACCTTTTAAGCATTTGGGGCTTTTTGCAGACAGCACAGGGGGGCTGCAGGACTATAAACTCTGGAGTTAGGCACCCAGGTTGGAATCCCACCTCTCGCTTACCACAAGTGACTCTGATCAATCACTCAACTATGCAGAACTCAGTTCCCTCACCTGAAATACAGCACTAATAAAAATCTATCTCACAAGATTGTCGGGAAGTCAGTGAAAATCATCTGTGTGCAGTGATTCACACATAGCAAATGTTAGTAATAACTATTCATCAGAATCTTCTTAGGCTCTAAGATCCATAAACTGTTCAATGTTTCCTCAGATATATTCTATATTTATCATTCAATAAACATCTACCTTACTAAAAAGCATTAAAAACACAAAGGTATGAGTTTTTACTGAATAATGATGTTAATTTGTACTTAAAAGCTCTGAAGGGGCACCTGGGAGGCTCAGTCAGTTGGGAGGCCGACTTCGGCTCACGTCATGATCTCGCAGTTTGTGAGTTGGAGCCCCACGTCAGGCTCTGTGCTGACAGCTCAGAGACTGGAGCCCGATTCGCACTCTGTGTCTCCCTCTCTCTCTGACCCTCCCCCGCTCACACTCTGTGTCTCTCTCTATCTCAAAAATAAGTAGACATTAAAAAAAAATTTTTTTTTTAAGTTCTGAAGAACATTGTCCCACATAACTGAAAAATCAGCTTTACCATGAAATTTGAAATCTGTGAACTTGAAAATCTGAAAAAAAAAAAAAAAAAAAAAAAAAAAAAGACTGCCCCAACTACTTTCCATTATATTCCATTTGAGTCACCATAATCTTTATTTCAAAATAGTGTTTTATTATATAAAAATGTAAAAATCCAGCAAAACCAGAAATACCGGATATATTTTCCTGGGCTTTCACATTTGTTGATTTTTATTCGCAATCTCTTTTTCAGAACAATTTACAACCTCAACCCCATTTGCAGTCTGATTATACAAGTGCTAAATGGCAGAAAGGTCTAGAATACATACATCAAAAAAAGAGGCAAAGCCGTGAAACTAAGTTGCATGCAACAGGTCTATGCGGGTGGGGGACAGTGTCTAGGAGATAAAACAGAGGAAGACAAAGCAATTGGAAGGTTTTAGCTGAAGTTCTTTCAATCATCTTTGTCTTTTGCTCCATGTTTAAGGATGCGCGTGAACTCGATGTAATTGAAATTCCCCTTTTTGTCGATAGGCGCTTCTCTGTACAGCTCGTCCACCTCCTCATCCGTAAACCGGTCTCCCATCGTTGTCAGCAGCTCTCTCAGGTAGTCTTCCTGGATGGTGCCTGGAAGGCAGTAGAAACGGGAGTCACAAACACTTCCTGGCACTGAATGGTTCATTTCTAAGCTACGTCAGTGTTACAAAATATTTCAGAATATCCACGTTTATGTGAACAAAAGAAACTAGCGAACTAAGGCAATACGTAACTACATCATCTTTGAGAGTTCTTTCATTTTAAAGACTCAGTTTATAGGTTATAATGCTTACACAATTAATTTGAAGCAAGTGTTTTTCTCTAGGGGAGGAAAACAAAAACCCTCTGTATTTCAGAGATGTAAAGGAAAACAAAAAGGCAGTTGCCCAGAAAAATGGACAGTACCGGCCAAGACCAAATGTGCCAGAGGGGTAGTGCGGTTATGACAAGTCTGGAGAAGAAAGCAGGAAGGAGGTTGCAAGGTACATCTGAGGAAGTGTGTGGGTGGCTGAGGAGACCGTTAATGGAAAGCAAAGGGGAAAAGGAGAGGAGTAAGAAAATGTGAATAGCTAGGCTTTACGATTTAAAATGAGAGAGAAAAAAATATTCTAATTGTTCAAGTTAGTTCCCTATAATTTTTGGAGAGACTGACAGTCTCTTGAAAAGTAGTTTTTTTTTTTTTTTTTTTTTTTTTTTTTTTTAAATTTTTTTAACGTTTTTATTTATTTTTGAGACAGAGAGAGACAGAGCATGAACGGGGGAGGGTCAGAGAGAGGGAGACACAGAATCCGAAACAGGCTCCAGGCTCTGAGCTGTCAGCACAGAGCCCGATGCGGGGCTCGAACTCACAGACCGCGAGATCGTGACCTGAGCCAAAGTCGGCCGCTTAACCGACTGAGCCACCCAGGCGCCCCGAAAAGTAGTTTTTATTGTCTAAGAAATACTATTCAACAGACAATTCTCCATTTGGCTTTCAGGAAGCTCAGAACCAAATTCAAAGATTAACACCTCAAACCGGGAGCTTTATGACCCACATACCTGTGACCTACCCATTCTCGGTCATACTGTCCTACTATAAATGATAGTTGATTCATTTTTTTTTAAAGTTATATTTTATTCAAAAAAAAAGGGGGGGGGGTTGCACCAGGGTGGCTCAGTCAGTTAAGTGTCCGACTTCAGCTCAGGTTATGATTTTGTGGTTTGTGGGTTGAGCCCCATGTCGGGCTCTGTGCTAACAGTGCAGGGTCTACTTGGGATGCTCTCTCTCCCTCTCTCTCTGCCCCTGTCTCAACCGCACTCTTTCTCTGTCTCAAAATCAATAAACTTAAATAAATAAATAAATAAATAAATAAATAAATAGTTATATTTTACTCGGTTTTTTCATTTCCTAAGAAGTATTTCATATAGTTTGGAATGAGGGTGGGCATGAACAAAGAGCACTCACCAGTTGCTTCTTCATCAAAGCAAGCAAAAGCATTTCTGATGACATCTTCCGGATCTGTGCCGTTTAACTTCTCACCAAACATCGTAAGGAACATGGTGAAATTTATGGGCCCCGGAGCCTCATTCATCATGGCATCAAGGTATGCATCAGTTGGATTCTTCCCTGTAAGATTTTACATTTTAACATTAAAGGACAAAGAACTCATTTCAACACATAATTATTTGTTATTGTTATGCTCCCAGCATATTTTTAAGTTACATCATCATCACATGAAACTATTTTTTTCAATTAACTTGCAATAAGGACATTTTAAAGAGACAAATTTTTGACAATGTAAAAAAATCTTTGATACATCATTATAAAAATGTATTGTGGGCTTAGGTTGCATGTTTTTCATTCATTGATACTTTCTACAACTTTTCCTTCACTATTTTTCATCAAAAACAAGCACCAGAGGGGCACCTGGGTGGCTCAGTTAGCACTGGACTTCTGATTCCAACTCAGGTCAAGATCTTACAGTGGTAAGATTGAGCCCTGCATCAGGCTCTGCACCAGACGTGGCACCTGCTTGGGATTCTCTCTTTCTCCCTCTCCCTCTGCCCCTCTGTTGCTTACATGCTAGCACCCTTTCTAAAAACAAACAAACAAACAAAAAAAGAAAAACAAGCACCTGAACCCATGAACCAGGCAATACCACAGTTTTACATCTTGAATGTTGATAATGTTAAAGGTCCATCAGGGCATTTCAATGCCAGTTGCTTAAAAATTTGAAATAATTCATATTTCTTTTTTTTAAATGTTTTTGAGAGAGAGGCAGGGAGGACGGGGGACAGAGGATCTGAAGTGGGCTCAGCGCTGACAGCAGAGAGCCCGATGTGGGGCTAGAACTCATAAACTATGAGATCACGACCTGAACTGAAGTCAGATGCTTACCCGACTGAGCCACCAAGGCGTCTTGAAACATTCATATTTCCAATTGTGGCACAGTTGCCCATGAATTAGTATTTTCAAAAATTTTATTTATAAGTTGGTCATTTAAGCTAAAACTACTAGGTTGGCTTAGAATCCTGAGCTCATTTTGAACAATAGTATCTATTACTCAGTGGCCAGACATATATGCAAATGCTGTTTACTCATATGGCAGAACTAGTTTAGTATTGCTCATAATGGGAAATCTTAATCTCGGTTCCAACTAAGAACGCTTCTCCCTATGGAGGGAGATTCCCCTGACCCTTCCTTTGAAGTTAGGAGAAAGTCCCCGGGAAGGGCCAGTCACGGTAGGAATAACAAAGGGCTCCTCTTTGTCCAGGCATTTGTGAGGCCCCCCCATGGTATAGGAAAAGTAGCTGTGAAAGAAGGAAGCATCTAGAATTGTGGGTTTGAATCCCAGTTTTGCCACTAGCTTTGCTACTTGAGAAAAGGAAGCAGTTGTCTAGGGTTTATTTTTTTGATCAGTGAAATGGACTGGTTAAACTTGGTTTCTGAAAAGTCCCTCCCAACATTGTTTGTAATGATTCTCTATGAAAAGAATATCTTAAGTTAGATGTTCATATCTAAGGAGAATATTATACCTAACTAAGTGCTCACAATCAAATCTAGAACTGTGGTTCATACGTAGTTTTCATCCTGGGAGTTTGGGCGAAATATGAATGCCAAGTTGGCATCTGTCTTACTATAGATTACTTGTCTCACTCATTACACCTATTCAACATACCAATACAAAAATTAGCTCAAAATTAATTTTAAGATTCACTGAGTAAGTGAAAGGAGCTAAAAAGATCTACTTTTCTACCTTCAAGTTTAATTCAACTCTCTTGCCCCAATTTTTTGGGAAAAAGTCTAACCCAAAGGTGTCAAGAGAACATGGGTACAGGAAAGACACGGGGATTAAAAATGAATTGGTTTAGGCTAAGCACCTATGAACCCATTCAAGGCATCCAATATAATTTGTTGATCTGAAAGATAAATAAATACGTATCTTTAAAGGCATGGGGCTCCCCAAAATGGAAGGCCCTAAAGTCAGCCTCTTACTCTACCATCCCTCACTCATCCAACAAAGATTAACTGAGCATCTATTATGAGAGGGCACAGGTTTGAGTGTTCAATCTTTGTAATACAACTAAGTCCTTCAATTTTCTTCTGTGGCCTTCTTCCCTAGTGGCGCACCCAAAAAGCATACACTTAGCTATTTTGAGTGTGAAAAGCACTGGGATCCAAACTACCTCCAAGGCAACAATTTAGTTCAGTATCCTGATTCTACTCTCACTCTGACTAAAGAAAATGTTGCAAAATGTTAACTATTGGTGCATCTAGGTAAAGGGTGTATGCATGTTCATTACACTGTTCTTTCAACTTTTTGCAGGTTTAAACATTTTCAAAATAGGGACTCCTGGCTAGCTCAGTCAAAAGAGCATTGCAACTTCATTTTGTTTTTTTTTTTTTTTGAGCATGTACCTCTTGATCCTGTCATCATGAGTTCAGGCTCCACGTTGGGCATACAGATTACTTAAAAACAAAATCTTAAAAAGTATTTTTTTCAAAATAATATATCAGAAAAAAAATAAAATAGAGGAACAAAATTATGTTGTGTTACTAAGAGGGAAAAAAATAACACCCTCATTTTTTGCCCTGTGGCCCCTGTTCTGGTTAACAGTCAAGCATAAGAAAACTCCAGAGTGCAGACAGAGCCTAACTGTAGGCTATCTGTGACCTGCACTCCCTTCCCTGCCCAGTCTATAGAAAACTCCTAGGTTTGCCATTTCCAACTGTAAAGTCACTGCTGACTTGGGATAGAACATGGAAGACCTTCCCTCCCATCTTTCTTTTTAAGATCACAACAAACAACAAAATCATACAAGGACTAATAAATTAACACCCATAAAACCAAGTAAGGTGCCCGGACAACCAGAGGGCAGTTTATGTTTGCTTTAAATCTTGTTATTTTTACATTTTATTTTCTTCAATTATAAAAAAGTTATAAATAAAATCCTCTTATGTCTGGCCAATCCCAACATGGCACTTCCCACCCAGACATCTCTCAATAATCCTTTGAGGAATACTTACTCATGATGCAAAAAATAATTCAGAAAACACTGAATTATTATTTTGGGGAAGTGGGCATATTAAGGATATAAAAGTCTACCTAGAGAAGCAAGCATATCATGCAAATCTTCCTTGTCAATGAAACCATCTCTGTTCTGATCAATCATGTTGAAGGCCTCTTTGAATTCCTGAATCTGTGACTGGTCAAACATGGCGAACACATTGGATGTTGCGCGCTGGGGACGCTTCTTGGTGGTCTTGGTCTTTGCCTTTTTGCTCGACATGGTGGCTATTTAATTCTAGAGTTAAAAAGAAGAAACAAAGCAAAGGAGAATGCATAAAACATAAAAAAGAACCTGTAACACCTAGAAGTTAGCAAGTAAAAATATCTTTTAAAAAGAATATTGGGGCGCCTGGGTGGCACAGTCGGTTAAGCGTCCGACTTCAGCCAGGTCACGATCTCACGGTCCGTGAGTTCGAGCCCCGCGTCAGGCTCTGGGCTGATGGCTCGGAGCCTGGAGCCTGTTTCCGATTCTGTGTCTCCCTCTCTCTCTGCCCCTCCCCCGTTCATGCTCTGTCTCTCTCTGTCCCAAAAATAAATTAAAAACGTTGAAAAAAAGAATATTTATTTTGAGGGAGAGTGACGGTGGGGGGGGGGAGGGTGTGGGTGGGGTGGGGAGGGGTGGGGAAAGAGCATGGGGGGGGAGGGAGGGAGGGAGGGAGGGAGGGAGGGAGGGAGGGAGAGAGAGAGAGAGAGAGAGAGAGAGAGAGAGAGAGAGAGATACTCCCAAGTGGGCTCTGTGCTGATGTAAGGTTTGACCCCACGAACCATGAAATCATGACCTGAGCAGAAATCAAGAGTCAGATGCTTAACCAACTGAGCCACCCAGGCACCCCAGTGAGTAAAAATAGGTTACTGTAGAATTATTACTTCAATTGGGTAGGAATACATATACATTTAAGCTTTATTTCCAATGTGACAGTTAAATGGCTAGGAAAAAAGCAGTTTTGAAAATTTTAAGAAACAGAAATCATTATATAGGTTGTCCCCAAATTCCATGAAACCCATTTTTATTGAGTGGAAATTAGTTTAAAAATACATACCAATAGCCAGCATTTACTGAGTAGCTTACTATGTGCCAAGCACCGTTAAGAGGGTTTGGGGCTCTCCTAAAGAGAAATGCTCCAAAGCTGACATTTTACTTTTTACAAGGATTGTCCCATTGAATCCTCATAACAATCCTATACAATAGGCACTCTTCTTTTTACTCCATTTTATTACCAATATTGCATAAGCTCTCTGAATCTTGGTTTTTCAAAACAGTGTGGAAACCAGGGAAGCTCACTCGATCTTCAGTTTTACAGCAAAACACAGCCTCTAGTTCAGTGCAAGTGAGACTTAAATGAGAGGACATTTGTAGAGACTAGTATAGTCACTGTATGGTACATGTTCAAAGGCTCTCATCTTTAAAAAACTATCAAAAGCTACTCTTCTTTCATTACTTTTTAAAAGTCATCTCTATGCCCAACACAAGGCTCGAACTCAGGACCCTAAGATCAAGAGTCACATGCTCTATTGACTGAGCCAGCCAGGCATCCCAAAACCTGACTCAATCTTGCATCCCTTCCTTTGACATTTCCCCTTTCCTTTGACAAAACTTTTAGAATACCAGTGTAATACTCAACTATTTTCATTTTCTCATCTTTTCAATCACTCCTCAATTCTCTGTAATATGGCTTTGGTGGCAGCCTCCAACCCTCTATTGAAAGCCATCAATAATTTAAAGTCATTTTTTTTTTTATGTTTGTTTATTTTTGACAGAGAGAGAGGGGCACAGCATGAGTGGGGGAGGGGCAGAGAGAGATGGAGACACAGAATCTGAAGCAGGCTCCAGGCTCTGAGCTCTCAGCACAGAGCCCAATGCGGGGCTCGAGTTCATGACCTGTGCTGAAGTCGGACGTTTAGCTGACTGAGCCACCCAAGCACCCCATAAATGTCAAATAGAATAAACATTTCATTCCATTTTTTATTTGCAGTTTCAAATAATGTAGATAAACGCAACACAAAAATACTATCAGCTTTGGGATTAGAAAGTCCTGAGTTCAAATCTCAGCTCCACCATTACTAGTTACATATTATCTTGGAAAACCCAGAGGCACCAGAGCCATTTTTCAATCCAATGTCTTATTCCATCTTCACAATTGCCCTATGAGATAGGTATTATTTAGGTTAAAATATAAAATCAATGGCCCTGTGTAGTAAACAATTTTGCTCAATGAGAGTCTTGGCCTTTTCCCTCTGCTCCTGGGAGGTAATCTCTAAGCCTGTGGAATGTCCTGCTGATATCAGGGTCTTGGGTCATATCAGACAGCCTAATAATGTAATTTATTGTGAGGGCTTTGGGTCATGTGTTATCAGTTTGACCACTCAAGGGGCTGGAGACTGAGGTCAGCCACAGAGCAGCTGACAGCATTTATGTGATAGAGCCCCAGTAAAAACTATGGATATCAGAGATCAAGTAAGCCTTCCTAGTTGGCAATACACCATGCATATTGTCACATCTTATTGCCAGGAGGGGTCAACACTGTCCAAGGAAGAGGACAACTGGGGGCTCTGCATTTGGAATGCTCCTGGACTATGCAACATGCATCTCTTCCCTTGGCTGATTTCAATCTGAACCCTTTTACTGTAATAAACCATAACTAACGGTATAACAGCTTTTAATGAGTTCTGTGAATCCTAGCAAAATTATCAAAACTAAGGGTTGTCTTGGGGACCCAAACTTGCAACCGGTGTCAGAAATGAGGGTGGTCTTGGGGACTGTTCTCTAATTCTGTAGCCCCATAGTGTGAAAGCAGATGACTAGATGGGGCAATGGCTGACCAAGGCAATTTTGGACCTGGGTCTCCAGGACTTTTAGTCTTAGACTTAATTTTTTTGGTACTATTTTTAAGATTGTAATCTCTACACTCAATGTGGGGCTTGAATTCACAACCCTGAGATCAAGAGTTGCATGCTCGAGTCTTGGACTTTTAATCTACATTGTTTACTTTTCTTTTTTCAATTCAAAAAAATACACCACTGGGTATTCTAAAGCTTGGCTTAGTGGTGCAGGTTGAAGTACATCAGCCTTAGAGTTTCTCATTCTAACATTCCAACTCCTTCCCTACCCCACATACTTGTCCTGAATAAATGTTAATTTTCTCTTCTGTCCTATAACTTAGCTTATTTCAGCTTAGTTATATTGAAGGTTAGAGACAGAATGTGGTCCACCAGCAAGGCACTTGACTATGCTTTAATTCTTCTTCCCATTCCAAAACTGTTGGATCAAAATTTTTTCATGCTAAAAATCCCAAGATTCTATTTCTTCAAGTCATAATATGTACATAAGACAGTAAATAGGAAGGCAAGAATTAGTTCTCTCAGTATCCACAAATTATGTTTGTAATAGTCACTGAGAAAAAACTCCCAAAGAGTAAATTTTTATTTAAAAAAAAATTGGTTGTGTCATGCTAACCTTACAGCTACCCAAAATATTTAAACATTTCTGAAGCCTATTTGGAGTTCAGGAAGCTGCTGCCAAGATGAGATTAAACACGCAAAATTTTTTTATTAGGGGAAATGCCTGTGAGAGAGAATGGGGAAGTAACCAACAAGGCTGGAAAAGCCCTTAGATGGTGAGCCAAGTCTGACCCCTAGAGTGAAGGAAACAGGGAAGGAAAGCGAAAGACAAGAGCAATTCACTAAATGACCCTAATCAAAATATGTTACAGAGCAGATAATAGGCTCAATATAACACCACAATTTCTTTTAAAAGTGTTTTTTTTTTTTTTTTTCTTCCTGGGGCGCCTGGGTGGTTCAGTCAATTAAGCATCCGACTTTGGCTCGGGTCATTATCTCACGGTTCGTGGGTTCAAGCCCCACATCATGCTCTGTGCTGACAGCTCAGAGCCTGGAGCCTGCTTCAGATTCTGTGTCTCCCTCTCTCTCTGCCTCTCTCTCAAAAATAAACATTAAAAATAAAAAAATTTTTTGTTACTCCATGTTAAAATAGTACACATTTTAAATAGTACACATTTATACACATATAAGGTACCTATAGACACTACACACATACGCACATAAAATATGAGCTGATAATAGAATATCAGCTGAAGAGTGAAGCCAAGTTGTAGCAAAACAATCAATCTCAAAAGAAATCTACCCCCAAAAGAAACTACCATCCTCTTTCTCCTTTTCTTCTGAGATAAGTATCTTGGCTTTCTCTACTTTCTCACTTCCCACTCACTCTCAACCCACCACAATCTGGCTTTTCTCCCCTCTACTGCAACTGCTTTCAAACTGCCAAATCCCTCTTGGCCTTGGTGAACAGTAACAGTAGAAATGAACTGTCCAAAATGGAAAGAGAATGCAAGGTTCCCAACCTTGTATACCTTCCACTCCTGATGAAGTAACATGGGGCAAGCTGAGGGCAAAGTGCAGGCCAACAGCTCCCCCCACCCCCCACCCAGGTGGGACATGTATGATACTCCTTGGACACTCCAGGCTACCCAAAACCAGGAAAGGACAAAAAACCCAAAAATAAACAAACAAAAAAACACCCAAATGGTTAAACTGATAAGAGTCCCCACCAGTTTACCAGAATACCAGAAAAAGGCAATCCCATCATAGCCTGAAGTCCAGGAACTCCCTGTGACTTAATGTTAATGCTTTGCTAGAGGGAAAAACAACCTTAGGTTGACATTAAATAATAGCTAGGCCTCCAGTAAGTCTTTAGTATGTGAAAGTCTCTTTGCAACTCCCTCTACCCCAACTCCATAAACCCATAACCCCCCACACTTACAATGCACAGGCCCTGTCCCCATGCCTTAATAAAATCACCTTTTTGCACCAAAGACTTCAAGAATTTTTTCTTGTCCATTGGCTCCGGACCTCACAAACCCCACCCCAAAACCTCATCACTCTCAGGAGGGGAACTCCTAAATGTTATACTGGAGAGGTTCGTTTACGTTAAATACTTGGTTGACTTGGTGATACCAACTTACTCTTCTCTCAGTTCTATTTCTATGATTGGTCCTCTTCCATTTTCTTGTTAGGCTCTTATCTTCTCCACTCACCTAGGTATTCATGTTTCCCAATATTCTAGCAGTCCATGGCTTATTAAAATTCTTTCCATTCTGCTTTCCTTGGATGATCTCATCAACTCTCACTGGTCTGACAACATTCAATGGCTCCCAAATCTGTATCATCAGGCCTGACCTTTCCCTTGGCTACAGACTCCAACGTCCAACTGCTTATGAAAGGCACTCATTTGGACATCCCACAGACACTCATAATCAATGTGTTGAAAAGTGAATTCGTTATCTTCCCACTTCTAAATTGTCTTAGTTTTCTGTCATTTACCTACTCACCAAGCCAAAAACTTAGGAGTCATCCCCAACTCATCCCTCTTCCTGATGAATCAAGCCCTACCTCTTAAATTATTTCTCAGATTTGCTCATCTTCCTCTTTCCTCTCCCACCACCCTAAACTGGGCCTTCATTATCTCTGTGTAGAATATTTCTATGTCGGGGTGCCTGGGTGGCTTAGTCAGTTAAGCGTCCGACTCTTGGTTTCAGCTCAGGTCATGATATTGGTTGTGTGAGTTCTAGCCCCATGTCGGGCTCTGCTGGTAGTGCGGAGCTTTCTTGGGATTCTCTCTCTGCCCCTCCCCAACTCATGCTGTCTCTGCCTCTGTCAAATAAATAAACTTAAAAATATATATATTTCTATAGCCAACTAACCTATCTTCTTGCTTCTTCATCCCTCTAAACTGCCCTTTAAATTCCAGCCAGTGGTGTCTAACACATGAATATGAATATGACCTTATCTTTCCCTTAAAAATCTTTGGCTGTCCTCTGCATACAGTATAGAATACAAGTTCTTAAGCATGGTACACAAGGTCCTCCTTGGCATACTCTAGAATGACCTCTCCAGCCTTATCTCTAGCCATTCTCTGCTTTGTACTTTTCCTTCAGTAACACCAAACTGCTTGTATGTGTCCATGGCACCACACAGTTTGTTACCTTATATATTTTTGTTCTTGCTACTTTTCCAGCCCCAAATGCTTTAAGACCAAGGAGAAAATTAAAGGTCTACTCAACTTATGGCTCCATTCCATTTATTGAGTGACTCATATGCTAGGCACATTATGTGCATTAAACTTAACACGCCTGCTTCACAAATGTAGAAACTGAAGATCAAAGCAATTAAATAACTTTCCCAAGGTCACCTAGTGGCAGACCTGGGAGCCAAGCCCCATTTATTGAAGGCTATTTCTAACTTTGTATTTTTCACTTTGTACTAAATATTCTTTTAGATATTTTTAATTTACCACAATTTTTTTTTAAGTTTATTTATTTATTTGAGAGAGGGAGAGAGAGAACCCCAAGCAGGCTCCATGCTCTGCCTGACACAGAACCTGATTTCACCATAGTGAGATCACCAGCTGGGCAGATACCAAGAGTCAGATGCTTAAGTGACTGAGACACCCAGGTGCCCCTTGAACTTACCACAAAATATAAAAAACTTTCAGTATGACCAATGCAATCTAACACTGATTTCTGAGCAGTGACTTTCCTCTGAATTCAAATCCTTGAGTTTTCCAATAAATTCAGACGATACTGAGAAACCAATGTACAGGACAGAATTGCACAGTGAAATGGGAACTGCAATGTAGGTTTAAACAAGTGACAATATTTCCTGTCAGTCATGGTCTTGGTTTGACATCATAGGTAAGGCTTGAAACCTTTATCTAGGACTGTCAAGTTAATGTTCAACTTATAAATGTTAAGCAGGAAACAACAACCAAACTCCACTCTTAAACTGTAATTACAAAAAAAGAAAAAAGCAAAAAAAACCCTCATATAAACCAGCATGTAATTTAATGAAGAACCATCAACAGCAGTAAATACTTCTCACTTCCTCTTTAAATATGTCATTATTTTTGTAAATTTCTCATATAGAGTGAACTAAAGGTGTATATAGTGTTCACAGAACTTATAAGGGTTGGGATATAGAAACACCGGTATATGTGGCTGTGGTGTCAACATATTTCGATAATGATCTAAATGTCTGCAAAATCACCTGCGATACTGTTGTGTAAATCAAAACTTGGGCATGATAATCACTACTAATAAGCAGAAATTGCTTGTGAACTTTATCCAGCCTATATGACTTGATTGGCTTTTATGAAGCATATTCTGTCAGCTACCTAGGACTTCCTTGACATTCCTTTAAGGGTTCCTTCTTTATATCTTAAGTCAGTTAGGGGCTGTCGCCATATGACAAGTAAATCTGTCTCTCACAACAGTTAACCTTCTGGTTTCAATATTGGCTGCTGGAAGTTTAAAAAAAACTGATGCCTAAGTCCTAGTCTGGTCTAACTGAAACTGAATGATGATGGGTGGTGCCCAGGAATTTGTAATTTAAAAAAATGCATCAGGTGATTCCATTCAGGAGGGTTGAGAACCAATGAGTTAACCATTTACAAGGCACTGGTTATTTACGCATCGAGTTTCTTTTAGTTCTTTTAAAACTTAGTCATGTTTTAGTGGAGATGCTAGAGAGCTGGACACTAATTCTAGTTCTGTCATTCACAAGTTAGTTACATGACCTTTGGTCATTTTAGCTTTCCTGGGCCTCACTTTCCTCATCTATAAAATAAAATAAGTAGATCAGAAGTCACAAACTGGCAGCTGCCAAACTATATGCAGTCCGCAGGGAGGTTCACTTACTTCTCCCAGGGATGACCTTTTTAAGTGCCTTCTTCAGTAACTGAGTTAGCTTGCCAACACTGTAAAAAACTTAAGTTTACTTTAATGAAAACAACTTTCAGATGTCTTGAAAAACTGTATGATAAAGAATCAATTGACCAGCATTCATAAGTTCCTGTAGATAATGAGTATTCAGTGAGGAATCCCCACTACTCCCTACATCTTCCTGTCACAGTTGGTATTTGTTTATGTGATGGCCTGGCCTCTGAGAACATCTGAACTTGTTCCTTGGCTACGGTGGTAGCCAAACTTCAAGATGGGCCTCCACATTTCTCATGCCCTTGCGCAGTCCCCACCAACAGTGGAAAGGGTTGACCTGTGAAAAGAGGTAAAATAATTTTCCTTCCACCCTTTTGAGTTCCTGGCTGCCACTTCTGTAATTACATATTCACAAGAAAACAGTTTACTAACATGTGTAACAGCGGAGATACCCAGGGAAAAGCCAACTCAGAAAGGTAGCTTAGAACTCAGTCTAAAAAAAAATTTTTTTTAAATGAAAAGAACTCAGCTTAAATATCATCTTCAGCTGAAGACAAAGAAGACAGGTGTGTGTGAGGGGAAGAGGCTAGTGACGGAAGGTTACCAGGAAAAGCAAGCAAACAGGGTAAGGCTTGTTAGGTAGATTTAATCAGGGCTTTCTCTGCTGATAAGAGGCTAACGTTGTCTCCTGAGAATAACCTTTGTCCTTCCTGGTAGACAGGGGAGGAAGGACACCTATGCAAATTTATGCCCTGCTTTTAGGTAAATAGGAGGACAGAGAGCTTTTCTTGTGTCTGGTTCTTCAGCTGCCAATACCAACTTACCAGCCATATGAGTCAGCCATCTTGGAGACTGGTCTTCCTTCAGATGACTGCAAACCTGGCTGACATCTGGATTGCAACCTTATGAGACTCAGAACCACTAGCTCAGCTGCCTTGGAATACCAGATCCTCAGAAACTATTGCTTTTTTAAGGTGCTGAGTTTGAGATAATTTGTTATATAGCACTAGAAAACTAAAAAAAGCCACTGTGTTTCCTTGACCTCTTTAATATTAAAATAGGACAATGGCTTTATTTCAGAATTATGGCCACAGTCAAGTTTACATTGGATACGGAACTTTCTATTCCTGGTTAGAAAATTTTAATTCCTTCTATTCAATTTCTCCAAGTTCTGTGGGTTCCTTTTTTTTTTTTTTTTAAGGGATCTCTATACCCAACATGGGGCTCGAACCTACAACCCTGAGATCAAGAGTCACATGCTCTACCAAGCCAACCAGGCACTAACTTTTGGCATTTAAAAAATATTTCTCTAGTAATTTAACCATTCCATCTAGATTTTTAAATGTTAGCTCACAATTACTCATAATACTATTTACTTTAAGTTTATTTAAAAAAAATTTTTTTAATGTTTATTTACTTTTGGGAGAGAGAGAGAGAGACAGAGCATGAGCACGGGAGGGGCAGACAGAGGGAGATACAGAACTAGAAGCAGGCTTCAGGCTCCTCACTGTCAACAGAGCCTGATGTGGGGCTTGAACTCATGAACTGTGAGATCATGACCTGAGCTGAAGTCGGAGGCCCAACCGACTGAGCCACCCAGGCACCCTGGAAGTTTCTTTATTTTTAAGTAATCGCTATCCCCAACGTGGGGCTTGAGCTCATGACCCCTGAGATCAAGAGTTGCATGCTCTGACTGAGCCAGCCAGGCACCCCTTCTATGGGTTCCTCTTTTAACTTCAATAGAATCACCACTTCCTCAACATTCCCATCAACACTATCCTGTTCTTCTGATTCCTATGCTGTTTTGCTAGTTCTTGTTTCCTAATTGGAGTTTCATGAAAAGCTCTATCTTTGAACTATTGTGCTTTTCTCAGGTACTGGTCAAAAAAACCAAAATGAGGTAATTGGGGGGACACCTGGGCGGCTCAGTGGGTTAAGCATCTGACCCCTGATCTCAGTTCAGGTCTTGATCTCAGGGTTGTTTGGGCTCTGGGCTGGGCGTGAAGCCTACTTTACAAAAAGAAAAAAAAAAAGAGGTAACTGGGGAGGAAGGAGAAGATGGTTTGGTGAGCAAAAGGATGATGAAGAGTTCAAGTTTTAGCCAAGCTACAGTAGAATGGTAGTGGAGACGCTTAGGGTCAGGATACTTAGGGGGTCTCCTTTTAGCCAGACCAATTTGTAAGCAGAGGCAGAAGGTGAGACCTGACAGTAAATGCAGAAGACCAGAGAGCAGTTCTGCTAAAAGCTAAAGTCATTTCCAATTCAATTCTCATGCTCACCAAGGTCTAACAGAATCTTTAGAAATTTCTCATGGATTCCCATGGTCATTATTGTAGTCAAGACTAATGTTGGTGCTAATTAGGAGGATCAAATGACTGGATACATGAGCAACGGTCTGAAAACAGTAATCATAAGGGGGAATTTAGTATATAATCAAGCTAGAATAGTCCACAAAATTAAGCTCATATACTTAATGACATATCATTGTTTTTATGCTACATATTTAGGCAAATATGTAATCAGTTCTATAAATTATTATATGTATTTTTTTAAAGAGCCAAACACAATTTTTACAGCTTTCCTCTTAGTACCAGCTAAACTTTCCCCATAGCATACATATTTTAGTATTTACCACATATGTTATAATGCTGTCATTTTTTAATTATGGGTTTTATGATCACCCCAGTTGGCAGTAAACATTCCATCCCCCGAACAACCATATCATTTTGTTTTATTGCAGTGAAATGTATATATGGTAAAATGCACAGATCTTAAAAATGAGTTTTTGTAAATGTGAACATTTATCTAACCACCATCCCAATCAAGTTATAAATGTTAACATCACTCCAGAAAGTTCCTTCCAAGTCAATGACTTCTCCCAGAGGCAACCATTGCTCAGATTTCTATACACCAGAAATTTATTAATTTAACCATAAATTCGTTCTGTCTTTGAAATTCTTATAAATGGAACTATACAGTGTATATTCTATATGCCTCACTTCTTTCACTCAATACATTTTTGAGATTCATCTATCTTGTTGCATTTATCTGTGACTTACTCTTTTTTTATTGCCCAGTAATATTTTCTTGCCATGCCATTCACCTCTACATTTTTATGGCATTTAGCCTTTTTTACCTTGGATTGTGTGGTATAGTAGACTGCCTTACACTTGGCATGTGCTCCATAAATATTTGTAAAGCAAATACATACATATGCTTCCTATCACAACAGAATTACATATACATATATTCATTATAAAGTAGATCCTGGATCTTACTCCTAAAATAAATCTTTTCTCTATGATTTACCCATGGTTCAGCATAAACTCCACTGGACTTTTCCTCAAGAGATCCTCAACAAAACTTACCAGTTACCCCCTTGTTCCACGCCTGGAAGAAACAATGCTAATAACAGACAATAATTGAGTGCTAAGTATGTGCTAGGCACTGGTCTAAGCATTTCACATGTATTAACATATTTAATCCTCACAACTTATGATATCAGCGCTATTATCTCCACTTCTCAGAAGAGAGAATTAGGGCAAAGAGAATAAACAATTTGTGCCTGCAGCCACACAGCTAGAAAATGGTAGAGTTTATTTTAAAGTTTATTTATTTTGAGAGAGAGAGAGAGAGAGAGAGACAGAGAGAGTGCAAGTGGGGGAGAGGCAGTGAGAGTGAGAGAGAGAAAGAGAGAGAGAGAGTGTCCCAAGCAGGCTCCAAGCTATCAGCGCAGAGCCTGACAGCAAGGCTCGAACTAAGGAACTGTGAGATCATGACGTGAGCCAAAATCAAGAGTCAGATGCCTGATTGAGCCACCCAAGCACCTGGAAAATGGTAGCGTTTAAATTCAGGATCTGTACTCAGGAAGTCTGGCTCCAGAGCTGTACCACTAGCCCGTTTCTCCTATATAAAGACAGCTCAAATTCTCGATCATGAAAACATGGGTAGCTAGCTGGGGGTAACAAGCAATGCCACCACACAGCAAAGATGCAGAGTAAGGAAGATCCCAACGCTGCTGGCAATGAAAAGCATCCCTAGGTACTTGGTGTCTTTGAATCCTAGAAGAGAGGGACAATCAGCCCCCTTTATGGGCTCTAAGTCCTCTTATCTTTCCTAATCCCACAACCCTCACCTGGGGATCTGTCCTTCAGAAGTTTCGGTCTATCCTGTCGAAACTCAGTCTCATTAAAGCATAAACAAACATCAAGCCATCCAATATAGAAGCTGTTTCATTGAACAGTGCCTGAACAAACAAAAAGCTGTGCACTTAGTTATGAGGCCCAGTGGGGTCCACCTAATGCTTACAAAGAAAATGAGAGGCACACGTGAGTCCTTCAAGTGACCTTGGGCAAATTATCTCACTTCTCTGGGTTTCAATTTCCTCAATTATAAAATGAAAGATAATCTATAAGACAAGTCATCTATTTCACAAGATAATCTTCAAGGTTCTTTTGAATTCTAAAATGCTATGATTCTTCTCTTACGAAAAGACCATTTCAAATCCATCTTAAACAAAGGCTGCCAAACTAATTTTCTAAGCACCCTTTCTTCTTATTACTCCCTTAGTAATGAATCCAAAATGACTGCCTAATGCCTCTTACATAATCTGTTATTTCTGGCCAAGTTTTCAAGACATCCATAAAAACGTCTCACTTACCTACCTATCTACCCTTATACCCACCTATTACTCATTATAGTTCTTGTTCCATTCAGGCTGGTCTCCCCACTGTCTCCTTTTCACCCAACACAATTCCCACCTTTTGAGATTTTCCTCTTGTTACCTCCTACCACAGATCCTGCCAGAAATACTTCAGTTCTACCTCCTAGGGCTGAATTTAAGGTCTTCAAGGAGGTTACGATTTTTTTCTTCAGGGAATCTTTCTTGACTTGTGATTTGTCCTTTTCTTCCATCAACACGCATGACCTGAATCTTTACAAGATGCAAGACACAGTGAGAGTTACAACTCCTATGGGCATCGTTCCATTTTAGCCTGTACCAACCATGCACTCCGGTACAGGTTCTCTTAAGTTTCCGTGGACACTTCACCTAAGGCAAAGACGCACGCACCACTAGACTCCTGCACCCACCAAAGCATCCAGCCCTGTGTGCGGCACAGAGTAGGTGCTGGCAGCGGGGCCGCGGGGAGGTCGGAGGCACCAGGTGTGTGAAGTCACCCCGGTGACGCAGGGCCGGTCTCCGCGCTGCCCGGTACCCAGCCACCTCTTCCAGCAGGGCGTCTCCCTAGCCCGGCTTCATCCGCCCTGGCGCTGCCCGGCCTCTCAACGTTCAGGCCCAGGCCCGGCCGCTGCCAGGGCCTCTTCATCAACCCTCTTCGCCCAGCCCAACAGGTTCCGAAGCCCCCGGTCCCCGGCGTCCGGGTCTATTGGGGCGGGGTCCCGGCGGCGGGCGCGAGGCTGGAAGGGAGGGGGGAGAGGGGGGAGGCCCGAGGGATGTCGCGCGCCGGGGCGAGGGCCACTCACCGCCGCCAGACACCAGAGCCCAGTCTGCCCTGCGCGAGACGACGAGCGACGGCGACGATCGCTGAGCTGTGGTGCTACAGTGGCGGCGCCCGGCACTTCCTGCCTCGAGAAGTGGACCGGAAAGCGCACCGGAAGGCGCGGCGAGATCCAACTCGGGACGGGGGGATGCGAGAGGGGTTCTCGCTCAGGACCGAGCGAAGCCCGCTGTGTCGGCCGAGGAGGGAGGCTGCGGCCGAAGAACACAGCCTGGGCTTTAGTTGTCTTCTGTGGCCTGTTGCATCGGCTGTTGCATCCCCTCCTGCGTGCGGCTGTAGCCCCGCGGCCCGCCCTCCTCCCCCGCCTTATGCGGCGGGTTCCCGCGGCCCTTCCGCATTCCTGGGCTGCAGGGCGCCGGCCCGGGCTTGGAATTTGACCCCGTGGGGTGGGGTGGGGTGGGGCGGGGCGCGGTTCCCGAGGATTTGGGGGGTCCCGGGTGCCGAAGGTCTCCCACCCTGGGCTCCCACAGTTGGCACATGAAAGTACAGCTCGCGTAGTTCCGTATGAACTTGAAGTAAAATAACTAATTAGGGTGCGTCCCGCGTAATACTGCGGAAGGTAAGAGGGCGGCGGCGGGGCGGACTCCTGCCTGCTGGAAAACCCTTTCTTTTTCAACGGAGCTCCAGCCAGAGTTCTATCATTTAGCCTTCAAATTGTAAGGTTTATGGCCTTACAGACCACGGCTAGCCTATAACTGTTTCATTCTCCTTACAACCACAAGAAAGTTTTACTGAAAATGTTTTTTGCTTTCCTTGGGTCAACAGATGAGAGAGTTACGCGCACACACATTTATAAAATGCTCTTCGTCAAAACAGGAAACCACGAAGCTACATTACACAAGTTTGTGCCTATAACCTTCACTTCCCTCATTCTAATATAGATGAATGCCACTATTTCTGGGTAATGGAGGATAAGCCAATAGCAAACCTTTATTGAGCACTTGTTACTGCCTGAAAGTGTGCCAGATGCTGGGGAGAGGAATAATAGTCTTTTATATTCTAGAAATCTTTGATCAGAAATTCCTAGATATTA
The DNA here is from genome assembly GCF_018350195.1 of Panthera tigris. Lineage (NCBI taxonomy): Eukaryota > Metazoa > Chordata > Mammalia > Carnivora > Felidae > Panthera > Panthera tigris. The sequence goes on from NC_056671.1 coordinate 40,644,104, forward strand.
GGAACCATGTGTTCAGCACTCTATAGCAGTTCTTAAACAGCAGCATGTGTAAGCAAAACCTGGAGGGCTTAGTAAAAGATTCTTGAGCCCCAACCCCAGATACTCAGATTCACTAGGTCAAAGGCGAGGCGATAATTTGCATTTCTAGTAAATACAAATTTACTAGATGCTGGGGGATGCTGATGCTGTGGTCTTAATCTGAGTAACACTGCCCAAGGTCCAGATAATTAGGGAATGCATTTTCTCAGAATTTGAAAAGCAATTTCTGAAATGTCACACCTGATTTCTAAAATAATGACTCTTTCCCTTGGCCGCAATCTGCTCTTTGGTCCAATAGTATAATTTTTTAACACTCAAAATCAAGAGTTTGGCTTCTTTAGGTCTTTGTCATAGAGCCCTTCAAGTATGGTCTACTACCATCCCATAAGCCCTCACCTTTGCCAGCTTAGTTAAGATCATAGCTGAGGGACTCTGACTGCACTTTGACTTTGATCTCCATATTTGTTTATAGAACTGCTTTCCAATACAATAGTCACCAACCACATGTGGCTATTTAAATTTAAATTAAAAACTCAGCTCCTCAGTTATATTAGACATGTTTCAAGTGCTCAATAGCCATATGTGGCTAATGTCCTTATTGGAAAGCAGACACCATTTCTATCATCACAGAAAGTTGTACTGAAGAGCTCTGTTCGTAAAATAATTCTAGGGTATATTGTTCTTTAGATTCAAAAGAAAAACAATATTTATTAACGAAAAGCCAATTATCTAAATATCTAGCTCTTGGGTTATGGCTAATTAAGGCATATCCTTTTCAAAGATAATTGTGGTCATTAAAAAGAATGGTTACAAATAAAGGTGGCTATGCCAAAACATGAAAAATAATTTAAGCTATGTTAAACTAAAAACAAGGTGTACGTTCATTACAACTATAAAATGTATGTGGATAATAAGACATTATGGCACTACTTGAGTAGGGAGACAGACATCTAGTGTAAAAGGATACAGGGACTTAAAAAAATTTAAAGAAGGGGGGGTGGCTGGGTGGCTCAGTCAGTTAAGTGTCTAACTTCGGCTCAAGTCATGATCTCTCAGTTTGTGGGTTTTAGCCCTGCATCAGGCTCTGTACTGACAGCTCAGAGCCTGGAACCTGCTACAGATTTGGTGTCTCCCTCTCTCTCTGCCCCTCCGCCATTCTCACTCTGTCTCTCTCAAAAATAAACAAACATTAAAAAAAAAAACAAAACAGGGACTTGGAAGTTCAAGAGCAGGTAGAAATGAGAGAAGCAGCATTGGGGAAACTGGGCATTTCTTCCATGTGGGATTAGTTCCAGCAATACTTTCAAGAATAAAAAACCAGGTTTCAGGGAAATCGAGAAATTGTACACTAAAGGAGGACCTAGAAAGACACAAACAAGTCTAATTATTGGATCTACTCAGGAAATCTAAAAAACTACTTGAGCATCTAGTTGGTACCAGGAAACTGATAGACTTAATGTATATTCTCAGTAAATCCTTATTACCACCTTTTAATATAATAAAATTCTAGTTTGAACTAATTTACTATCAAACAACTATGGACCTTTCTCCTAACCTCAGCCTTTTACTTAATCTCCAACTGCCATTAACTCCTATTGCCTATCCTTTCCTCTTTTCAGAGGTAGAAGTATCCATTTTTATTTCTCTAAGGATAATCCTATAATGTGTGATCTAGGTTCTAGCCCTGCCTATCTCTTGGACATAATTCATTTTGTTTCACTGATTGTTTCTTCCAGTTTGTCTTTTTCCTCTGTCTACAAACAGGCTTGAATCTCTAAAGATGAGCCCTTTGATCCTGAACTTCCCTTCAAGCTTCTCTTCATTGCCAAGCTTCAGACCCCCACTGGTAAACAGAACAAGAGTAACTTTTAAATACCTACTGTGTGCCAGACCATTTAGCTTTAGTGTTTCTAATTTTCACAACAGGCTCTAAGGGTACCATTCCTTTTATAGGTGATGAAACTGACACAAGTGACCTGCCCAAGTCTACAAAGTGTGACTCTAAACCCCATACTACTCTTAGTCACAAAAAGTGCTGCATTATATATTAATAGATTATGTTCATATTATGAACCAGTAGCATTACTTCCATTTTACAAATGAATAGAGGTTGAGGGAATCTAATTGACCTAAGGTTATGAAACAATGTAGCAAAAATGGGATTAAAATGTAGATTAGCCTGACCCCTAAACCTAGGCAGCCTACTGTTTCATGCTGCACTATGGATTCTGCATTCGGAACCCTAACAAATCTAGCAAAGGTCACTGACCAATGACTTGATCTAGTGGCCTCCTTTAAACTTAACTTTTCTGTGTCTTAACACTATTGACTAACCTCCTCACTCTTGAAACTATTCACTTGGTTTCCACAATACTGTTTTTATGACTCTTCTCCAAGCCCTTTTATCATCTTCTATCTGATCCTTAACTTTTCTGCATATTCGTAAGTCTAGGTGTTATACCACTTGTCCCCTCTCTCTACATACTTTGTAGGAAATGGTTGCCTTTCCTTTTCGGAATTTGATTTTACTAGCTTTGCTTTCCTCCCTTTTTTATCACAGTAGCACTCATCAATTCCTGCTCTTGAGTCATAGGCTCCTTGATAAATATTAAATTTGGGCCCTGAAGTCCAAATGGTAATATAATCATAAGCAGGTAGATAAGGATGCAGTAGGTTGGTTTCATGAGAACTTTTGGAATGTAGGACTTCCATCATGGAGACTGGTTTTTCAGTCAAATCCACTTTTGGAGATTTTTAGCTTTTTATTGGCAATTATCTTTGCTTAAGCAAACCCTAGTTACTATGTGGAGAATGCTATTACTTTATTAGAAGACTTACTTCATTCAAGGGAGACCATTCACTGTTCCTAATGGAAGTTGATTCTTTGAGAAGTTATTTGAGATGAAAATGCAGATACTATAAGAGCTTATTTTAGTAGATGAGATCACTTTGTTTCCGTAGTGGAAACAATGTTATTTGGACGTTTATTAAAAGCAGAAGTGACCATTTTTTTGGTTGAAATGGAAATTCAATTCAACAAACTGGATTTTAGCATTAAGGCTATGAGCCTAGAAAAAGTATTTTGCTTAACTCACTGAATGAAATTCAGAAACACATAAAGGGCAAAAAGTAGGTGCTGAGATTCTATCCTCAAAGAGGACAGAAGCAGTCTTGTTCCTAGACTTTTTACTTCTCTGTAAAGCTGGCTGCACCAGATTAAAGGATCTCACTCACCTATCCTGTTGAACGCAAAGGTCTGCTGCCTTGAAGGCATTCAGTAATTGTTTATTGAGTGAGGTAATGTCTTATTAATAGTAGCATAAAACATAAAGTTATTAGAGTAATTGTCAATTACTCATCTTTGTAGGCTGTCAACTCTTTAACCAACTTTTCCCCCCAACATTTCAAAGTCTTTTTAAAACTCATGAGTGTTTGAAAGTTAGATTTTTGAAGGCCAAAGCAAGTGAAACTCTACCACTTTCTGATTAACTCTGAAAACACTCCTGCATTTTGCAGATAGCAGAAGTTATTTTTAGGATTGAAATAATGATCTCACTTTCCCAGGCATGTAGCTTCAGCTGTTTTGACTGTGGGCAGGTCAGGAATGTCCAAAATTCATACATGGACTCATGGTGAATCTCTCTATAAACAAACATGGTATTTCAATAGGGACTGTTGTATTAAAGAGAAACTACATACAATAAAAAATACTGGATTGTATTTCCAACATTTTGAAATTCAATACAAAAAAATCTTTTTGGTTAGAAGCATTCCATAAAACCTTTGGAGCTAAAATAGTTTTAAAAATTAGGACAAATTAAAATTAGGCTCAGTGGCCTGGTCTAATTTTAAATCACGTGATGCAATACACAAAAGCTTAGAACAGATAAAGAGGGATGTTGACAGATATGTAAAACTTAAAGATTTAAAGCTACCAAAGCTAGCATGTCTCTGCAAATCTATAGAAAATTATTTTTAAAACTGAAAGACAAAGTGCAAGAAACCCAATTAAGGCAGTTTAAACTGGATTTCTTTGGGAGGGGGAGGAATAAATATTAGAGATAGGATTGTTAGAGAAACTGGATGGAGTAAAGGAGAGGTCTAACAACCATATCTTTTTGTAGGCTTTGCCTCATCTACTTTTCTTTGGAAGAAGCAAGTAACAAAAGCCGATTTTGGTAAATAAGTTTTAAACAAGCCAGTTTTTATCATAAAGTTTAATTATGGTTCAGAAAAAATTGAGTGAATAACTTTCTCTGAAAAAATATACTGAATCTGTGTAGACTGCAGTTATTGAGGGGGAGGGGCTGGTAAGTTAAATTGCCCTATTTTCTATCTGAAATCATAAAAAGTCCCATTTCCAGTCTGAATATAGAGATGCATGTGCCCAAAATGGCTGAGAATAAATACAAGAAAGGCAAAAGCTGCAAAGCTAAGGGCATGCAACAGATTCTAAGAGAACGTCTCAGAAATACCCAAAGTGGCAACAAGGAACGTTTGGCTGGAATCTGAAGTTCTTTCAATCATCTTTGTCTTTTGCTCCATGTTTAAGGATGCGCGTGAACTCGATGTAATTGAAATTCCCCTTTTTGTCGATAGGCGCTTCTCTGTACAGCTCGTCCACCTCTTCATCCGTAAACCGGTCTCCCATCGTTGTCAGCAGCTCTCTCAGGTAGTCTTCCTGGATGGTGCCTAAAGAATAAAGAACTGGGGATCAGAATACGTACTCCTCTGGGGACTGATTACAAGGAACATCTACACTTGACCAAGCATATAGTTCTTTATGTTAAGAACTATAAACTCGCAAATATATGAAATATGGGATCTCCCCATGCTTAAGCCAGCCTCAGCAGACAGTTGCCTAGGCAACGCCCAGCTGCCTAGGTCTATCATCCTGTTCTGCTCTATCATCTTCCCTGCCCAAGTCTTCATTATAGGGCCTAAACCTACACCTAAACAAAAGCAGTAAAGTATGATTAAGGAATCTAAGCCTCATGGTTCCTTAAAGTAGCGTGAATGGTCACACTTAGTTTGGTTTTTGTTTTTGTTTTAAGTAAGCTCTATAGCCAATGTGGGGCTTGAATACATGACCTCAAGAGATCGAGAGTCACATGCTCTACCAAAGGAGCCAGCCAGGCACCCCTGGTCACACTTATTCTATAAGCAAATAACACTAAAATTAATACCATATCATAAATATCAATAAAGTGCTTCAGTGGAAAGAATACTGAAGTCCTGAGGTCCAGTTTTTTTGTTTTTTTAAGATTTTATTTTTAAGTAATCTCTATACCCAACATGGGCCCAAATTCACAACCCTGAGATAAAGAATGGCATGCTTTCCCAACTAAGCCAGTCAGGGCACCCCATGGCATTGATATTTTTAAAAGGTTCTCCAAATAATTCACATCATGATCGAGAGCCACTAATACTAAAGCAAAATTGATAAATGACCAAGAGATTCTGAAATTCATAAAGTAAAAAGAAAAATCTGAATTTTCTTTTTTGTGAAATTAAGCTAAAACACTGATGATACATTTCCTATGAGTTTAAATTATAAGGTCAGTTCACAAGAGCAACTCTAGACTTATGGGGTTTTTGCTAATTAAATTCTACATTTAAAAAAGCTCTTTAAATGTTAGTCTCTCAGCTTGTAGAAATAAATCCTCATCCCCAGCCAAGTGATTCAACTATCATATAAACCTATCATCAACGATGTGCAAGGAGCTGTGGTAGGTGTTAGAAGGGGTTACAAAGATGGGAATATAATGCTGTTGAAGACAGAGCCATGGCTCTGGGTGTGGGGAGAGATTTTGTGATGACTGGGAATAAGTACACAACTAAAACAGAAGGCCAGGAGAGAGACAAGAATATACTTTAGATGTGGAATGAAAGGATAGGCTTTAAGTTTTCCTGGAACCAGGAAAAAATATTATATAAAAACACAGCTAAGGCTCTATAAAGAATGTGACCATTGAGATAAGTTTGAAGAATGGATAAGATATTCTGAGACAGAGCACGAGCAGGGGAGGCGCAGAGAAAGAGAGAGACACAGAATCTGAAGCTGGCTCCAGGCTCTGAGCTGTCAGCACAGAGCCCGGGGCTTGAACTGAGGAATGGCAAGATCATGACCTGAGCTGAAGTCAGATGCTTAACTGACTGAGCAACCCAGGTGCCCTTGGATAGGATTTTTAACTCTTTTATGGCTGTATTCCCTTCCATTAAAAAAAGTAGCAACTGCTGACAGTAAAAAGCTCAAGCAATACAAAAGTGACTTTAGGAGAAAAAAAGTAAGTTTCCTGTCTTTCCCTTCCAGGTATAACTGTTAAGAATTCCAGTTTTAAAGGGCACCTGGGTGGCTTAGTAGGTTAGGCGTCCGACTACGGCTCAGGTCATGATGATCTCACACGGCTGGTGAGTTCGGGCTTTGTGCTGACAGCTCAGAGCCTGGAGCCTGCTTTGGGTTTTGTGTGTCTCTCTCTCTGCCCCTCCCCTACTCATATTCTGTCTCTCTTTCCTTCAAAAATAAACATTAAAAAAAAAAACCAAGAATTTCAGTTTTAAGAGGGAGCAGGTGATATGGTAAGGAAGATACAGAGGGAGCAATGGTCGAGGTAAGTTAGGACAACAAGGCATAGAAGAGCTTGGAAGGAGGTTAGGAAGATGATACAGGAAGATGGTATACCTGAGGAGGCCTAATGGGGCCATATTGTGCGGAAACTATGCTTCCAACAGCAGACTATGCTTGGACTACTTAAAACAGTCCAAGTAATACGTAAATAAAGGGTGTGCCTTCCTTCTCAAAAACTTGCCATGTGAGTTACGCCCTTATGTTTCCTTTATATGCAATTGTGCCAAAGGATCAAACATTTATGTTGTTAATTTTGAGGTTTTTTGAAAGTTAAGTCTATGCCAGCAGTATACTAAGCACTTTGTATAAATTATCTCATTTCCTCATTTAATAATCACAACAACACTATGAAGTAGGTAATATTAGTGTCCATTTTATAGGTAAGAAAACGGAGGCTTAGAAAAAGTTAAGTAACTTGCCCGAAATCACATAGCTATCGCACAGAATAGGTATATAGAACCAGGGAGTCTGATTCTAGAGCAAAAGATTAGACACCAGATTTAAACAATCTCAGAGCTGAGAGGTACCTGATAAACAAATACGGGACAGTACTGGTATCAAGGTCTACAGCAATTTATCCTTTATCTAAGATGGCCCTGGTAAAAGTTATTCATGCAACACAATTACTGACAGCCTAACCATTATGGAGTTATCCTAGTAAAAGAGTAATGTAAGTTTCCTAGAGAAGTTCCAAATACACCTATTAAATTGTAAATTAAATATTTAAGGGCAAAGGCAGTAAAATGAGTGATTAACATGCCATAGGAAAAGCCTGTCCAAAAACAGGTATGGAATAAACCTGAGGGTATTATGTCATCATATTTCAAGTTATTATATGTTTTAGTTACCACAACTAAAAATTAAATCACTTAGTAATTAAAGGTTACCTCAGACTTACCAGTTGCTTCTTCATCAAAGCAAGCAAAAGCATTTCTGATGACATCTTCTGGATCTGTGCCATTTAACTTCTCACCGAACATCGTGAGAAACATGGTGAAATTTATGGGCCCTGGAGCCTCATTCATCATGGCATCCAGATACTCATCAGTTGGATTTTTCCCTGAATAAAAAAGAGGGTCATAATTTTATTTACATCACAAAATGCATCAAGTAATCATCACAGTAAACTTTTTGACAAGAAAGATTATCATTTATGTAGTTTGCTGTGTATTCATAATAGCAAAACTATTTGGGAAAAAGTCTTCTCAGTGAATAAGGCCTGTATTAAGAGTCTAGAGATAGTATGCTATTCTATTGGGATGACAGGAGGAATAACATTGCTCTCATAATCAGTATCAGTGTTTGCAACACACACACACACACACAAACACAGCTGGCCCCCAGCCCAATCCTGAGGCCTGTCCAGAAACTTGCAGGTGGTCCAAGGGCCACACTTTGGGAAACACTGTTCCAGACTCTGAATCTTAGTAAACTACAGCATCATTAGACTGGCTTCACAGGCATTACAGAAATTCTCTTTATAATATTAAAGTTGATCATTACCCAGGGAGGCAAGCATATCATGCAAATCTTCCTTGTCAATGAAACCATCTCTGTTCTGATCAATCATGTTGAAGGCCTCTTTGAATTCCTGAATCTGTGACTGGTCAAACATGGCAAACACATTGGATGTTGCGCGCTGCGGGCGCTTCTTGGTGGTCTTGGTCTTTGCCCTTTTGCTCGACATGGTGGTGGTTAAATCCTAATTAGGAAGGGAAATATACAAAACACAAAGATTAATAAAAACTAAGCTGCATCAAACTTCCTGACATGTCTGAGCTACTTAGAGATGTGCCTAAAAACTACTCAGCAGGGCAGTATCACTTAGCAAACATCTGTCTCTACTAATCAATACTCTTACTCACAGAACCAAACTACAAAGAGAAAAACCAGACTCAACTTTGAGTTCACTCACCCTTAGTAGTCATAACATCTAATGAATAGTCCATCACTAACTTCAAATTCCAAACTGTAACTCACATAATTCAAAGCTCAGAGCATATCAACAAGATTGCATGTGCCCTGTGCTGCAGCATAGCCAGGTAAGTACTGGTTTTACACTTGGGGAAACAGTACTGGTTTTATACTTCAGTGCTGTGGCAGTACTGGGGAATACTAATTCATCTTCAACAAGTCTTTCCCACAGCCCTAGCCTAAACTAGCCGTCCCATTCTCAGGTAGACAGAAAGTAGGAAGGAAGACTAATTGATGGAACAGGTCTTCATCTCTTAATCTCCATTGTCAAATAGCATTCTTCCACTCGCAACTAACAATTTTCTTGCACTCTCACTTCTGGAATCAAAGTAGCTCATGAAAGAGATTTGTTGAAAAGCTAACTGGAAAGTCTAAAAAAACTATGAATTCACCTAGAAGTTTTACAGATACGTCCACTCTGTCAAAACCAATTTCTTGCACAGAGCCAAGCTAAGTCCCTTGAGGTGTGACTAAATTCTCTAGACAAAAGCCATAGCGCAACAGTTTTTAAAGCTATTTATTTGTTTTAAGTTTTAGAAAACATGTTAAGAGCTAAGGAAACTACCTTTACTCTCTAATAATCTAAATTTATCCCTGTAAAATTCAAGTTAAAAATAAAAAGAATGCCTAATAACAACTGAAATGGAAAGGCAATTTTCTTTTCAGCACTCAATCTTTAAAAGACTATAAAAATCTGTTTGATGTTAAAAAGCCCACAGTCCTCAGATAACAAAATGTTACCGTACCATCCTTCAGAGCTGAGGTGGCGATGGTAGTCGGCAAAACCTCTAACCAGCGAGACTAGGTCACTGTATTGAGTTATATTCTTCCAAGCAGGACTAAAATAGGCACTACTGATTTCACTCTCTGACCAGGATAACAATTTTAAAGCTTACGTTCTGAAAACAACATTTAGCTATGATGTAGCAAAACACTATGCCCTTGCTCTAAAAATAAATCTGTGGCCTGCAAAGAATGAAGCACTACCTAGATCTCCCGCAAAGTGACCTTAGAACACAATGCTTCCTATGAGCTTAAAAAGTTGTTTCCTACATTCTTCCTGATTATACCACATCACCCAGACTAAATTCAATTATAGAAATAATTAGAAAAGCTCTGCTTCAGATTTTTTTAAAAAGCTAAATCTGTTCTCAGATTTTAGTAGGAAATTCCACAAAGGAGAGTCACAAATTCCAGTCCATCCAATATAGCACTCAGTGATACACTGGAATGTGCTGTTGGTAAGATATACCCTACGCGACCCAGAAGTTATGATACACACTCCTCCCTAATTTCCAAGTTTCCTTTAATCACAATTTGTGTGGCTGCCTTTGGAAATTTATCAGCACCATGGATGCCTATTTTCATTCTGTAACACCTTTTGGGGCAGCAAATACCATTGTTATCTAATTTTTCCCTCTATTCTAAATGTACTTTTAAAAACTAGAAAGTTACAGTGTATATTATTCCACCATCTTTTAACTGTACTCAAGAACTTGGGGTGAGTGATCCAGATGTAATGAGTGACACATATTTACCAGTCCACCTCTCTTTGCTGTGTCTTTGCAAATCAAAGCATGTCTTTAAAAATCATCGGTTTTGTTTGACAACATTGTCTTCCCTTCATGAGGCAGGAATGTCAGTTATTTTAAGAACAAAGAAACTGATGAGAATTCTAGGTCAAATGGTTGACACATTTTTTAATCTATAAAAACTCAGAATACTAAATTTGATGGGAGTCCTCTAGGTACCTTTGCATATATATATTTGAATTTTAAATCATTTCCCATTATGATTCTTTTAATCATGCATTCTTTAAATTTGTATTCATTGTAAAAACGGTTTGTAAAAGTTATAAAGGTTTTTTTTTTTCTCCCTTTGGTCAGCACTGACAGTGGTCTTTCACAGAACTTTAGCTCAATCAATACTTAATCATCAATCTTTAATATGATCGATGAATTATACCAAAGTGCATCAAATGTCACTAGTGTTGAAAACTACTTAAGAATTAAATGTAAGGCAATTGTCCTATCTTAAAAAGGTTAAAATATAGTTGGGGAAGCAACTATAAAGAAATGAAATGAGGGGTGCATGGATGGCTCAGTCAGTTGAGCGTCCAATTTTGGCTCAGGTCATGATCTCACAATTTGTGAGTTTGAGACCCACATTGGGGTGGCTGTTGTCAGCGCGGGGCGCACTTTGGATCCTCTGTTCCCCCCTCTCACTGCCCCTGCCCAGCTCGCGCTCTTGCTCTCAAAAATAAATATACATTAAAAAAAAAAAAAAAAAAGGAAATGAACTGATTGGTTAAATTTATGAAATGACACATAGTTTTCATTCCTGAAGAACTCTCAAGTTAAAACAATGTGTGACAATAATGAAAAATAACTCAAAGGTGATACATGATTATTAAATACTGTGAGTTGAGGAAGATCTTTGTTTCTAAAAGATCGAGATGGTGGGGGAAGACCCTGAAAAATCTTGTACCATTTAGAAGCTAAGAGAAATCCTTAGAATTAAGAGATTCAGACGTTAGTTTTAATTCTAAAAAATTAAGATAGTTACTTCTACCAAAAGCTGGTAGTATAATGTTAAGACAAGTTACTACCTGGGCCTTTTTCAAGGAGGTTGTGCTCTTGTCTATGAGTTTATCTCCCACCAGAAACTGGTAGCCTTTCAGCAATAGGGAGTTCAGCCTCACAGTAAGTTGTTCTAAAATACAGAAAATGTAGGGGCTCCTGGTTGGCTCAGTCGATGGACTGTGCAACTCTTGATCTTGGGGTTGTGAGTTCAAGCCCCACGTTCGGTGTGGAGATTACTTAGAAAAAGAAAATAAAATCTTTACAGTAAGGAAAGCGTGGTTAAGTTTTTCCTACCAAACTAAAAGTATGGGTGGAATAAACACTGATGAAGAGGGAGCCATATCAGGAACAGTGCTATGATCACAAAGAGCATATCACTTATGGTATTGTCACTGTCCTCCTTGCTATGATTCTAGTTTGTTATCCATTTTGACTTTCCCCAAACAAGCGAGACTGTAACTCTCTTTATGTAACAAACAAATGCACAACTCATAGAAATCTAGGAAGCTAGGGTAAAAAACACTGAAAACATTTCATGCATCAATGTAAATATTCTTTATTTAGGATGGGAAGATGTAAGCATCTGAGATTTTCAAGTTATAGGATTCTCACTCATTCAAAGTTAGAGTCTGGAGTTTATTTCTGAAGCATTTAATGAAAGCTCTTTCATGTGAAGGCATATTTGTTGTATTAAACTTTAAAGCAGGGAAACTTGCAGAGCAGGCCTCTATGAAAAATGAAAGGATTTCAGATGCACAAGAAAGTGAATGAAACATAGTCAATGGTGGTCAAGAATATTCAGTTTACAGATCTAAAGGAGTATAACCTTGTTTTAAATCAGGGGACGTAAGTGTTGGTAGCAATGAATTTGGGGGTGTTTTAGCATGATCAAATAGGAAGAAACTCAATTCAGGGTTATGACAAAAGAAGGGATACAAATCAAGTAAGGAAAATATTAGACTAGATTAAGTGGTAGAAGTAAAGGTCCTCAAAGTCTTTTTCCACACACCGAGGGCAACCAGAAGATTTTTCAGCATCTCAAGATATACTATGGTTTCATTTATAAAATAATATTAATCCATACTAATATTACACTTTGTTACTCTAGTTAGAATTCTAGAGTCTAGCATTTATAAAGTGCTAATAGATATAAAATAATCTAGAGATGTTTCTTCTACAGAACTGATACTACAACTGGTAGTATCCTAGGAAGTATGATACATTCTTTAAAGAAAAACTCCCATCTTTGAAAACACTTCCTAATGTGGTAGCATGTAGTATCTTTTTTCCAAATCCAGACCAAATTTCCTACCTCATTTATCAACGTACTTCCCCCTGAAGCGAAGTTTATGCGATTTTTTTTGGTGCCATCCCCAGTTTTTTTAAAAATGTATTTTCAGGTTAATGCTTCTGTTCCAAATGAAGCGAGCTTTCAACTCCTATGCAAACTTCCGGTTAAAGGTAGGATTAGATCTCTTAGCCACACCCAAAAAGTTCTTAGCACTTGACAAAGGCCATTAGTTGTCAAGGTTCACATGCCAGTAAATGCTCACTCTTGAAAACGGAAAGCTTTTCTTGTTAAGTTTTATCAAAAGCCTTCCAGAACATGAAACAAATAGTTTTAAAAAACATTCACTTTCTTCACCTTCAGATAGAAAACATTTTCCACTTAAGTTAAAATCTCAACTGAACGCATATTTGTTCCAAAGTTCTGCTTTAAGAACTGATATATACTTTCATATACCAGCTCAACTACTTTAAAAGGAAACACTCTGGCAAACTGACAATAACCCGAGGTCTCCACCCAAAAAGGAACATGGTATTGTATTTTGGAGTTTTCTCAAACGGCAGACTACACCCTCAACCCCTCTTTGTAAATTATCACTTAAAAAAAAAAGTTCTAATTACAGAAATGGATGCTGAGCTGAGGAAGCTGCTAATTTGAGTTGGTTATTCCTACTAAACGTAGCCACACAGCTGCGACAACAGCTGCAGCACGGCGGACACTGGGCTTCGGTTTTTGCGCAAACTCTCTTGAATCCGGCAAGTTTACGTTAGAAACTAAACATAGTCCAGGAGTCAGCGCCGCGGGGTTCGGGTTTCGCAGGCCCGGCTGTCGCCCAAGATCGCGGCGCCAGAGAGCTAAACCACACTCCTCTAGCTCCGACTTTGGGCAAAGGGACAAAGTCCGCGCCTCGGCTACTTCCGGGCGTGGCCTTCGATCCCAGAGCTGGCCCTTGGGCTCGAAACAAGGAACCCGCCAGTACACCTGCCCAGGTGCACTCCCCGGCTCCGGTGGCCCGCTACTGCCGTCCCAGCCGCCCCGTCGAGATGGGCCCCCGCGATGGGCCTCGCGCACCTTATGGCGGGCACCACTCACCCTGCACAGCCGCAAGAATCCCAGCACTTCGGTAACCCCTTCGCTGCCCTCGCTGCCGCTATCAGCACTCTTCTACTCCCACAGCCCCCTAAAACCAACACTTCCGGCCTCCGCTTAGCAAACCGGAAGGAAGCCTAGTCACCATTGTCGGCCGACAGAGTGGGCCTGACTTAATAGAAAGACGACGGGTGGGGGGAGTTGCCAGTGTCCTAGGAGGGCGCAATTTTGAACGAGTGCACAGGAAGGAGCAAAAAGCGGGCGACTTAGAACACAGAAGAATGTGTAATGGTTCGTTCGTGTAATTGTTCTACTGGGTTTCCATATTTTTGTACCTCTTCTTACAATGTAGGCTTTTTCCCCCCTTTCCTGTTGGTAAATGGGTGAGCCTGCCCTGTGGGTTTGCCTCCCTGCACATTCCAGGGCACGTCCAGGGGCGGGGCCTGGCAAGCCCAAGTCCTTGTAGGGAAATAGCGCAGAGGGCTGCGCGGCCCACGTGACCCGCGCCCGCGCTTCCCAGAGGGCCAGACCCGGACGCCGGACGGTCGTGCGCCTGCGCGCGGGACTCACTCAGGGCGTGGGTCTCTGTGAGGTCTACGGGTAGGAGGTTCTATGTCTGTGCACTGTGCTGTTTCGAAGGGTCCCACCCCTTATACATTGGAGCAAACTTTCCTAAGTCCCCAGGGCCCTCAGCCAAGCGGCCACTACTTTTTTTTTGGCCCAGGCGGATGTCATGAGGTCACGGATGATGAAGATTTCCTCCCTCTTCAAAACCGTTTGCTGTTTTTCCCACCAGAGCCCCGGTTAACAAGGGAAGTCGGGATCTGACTAGGAGGGAAGACAGGCGACCAGCAAGAGCTAACTAAATCTTGCCCCAATCTCTCACTGTGAAGCGGACTTGCGGCTTGGTGAAAATAGGGATTAAAAAGTGCGGCCTATCTTTTCTCAGCTCTCCTTTTCTTGGACAGCTTCTAACAATGCATCTTGTTAAAGGAAAGCCCGCCCCAGTTCTGTCCTCTGTCCTTTTCCATCCAGAGTCTGGTGAGGAAGAGAAGACTGTGGTGCTCACGGTCACCTCAGCTCTCTGAGCTCAACTACAAAAGGAGTGAGTTGGACCGATATTACTCAGGATCGTCATCCCAGCCCTGAGGTTCAGTGCCTAGTTTGGCTCACGTGGCCAGAACAGTTCTGACTTGGGGTGGCTGTGGTTTTGGCCTCTCACTTGAATCACCCTGCTAAAAGGAAGCTAAAAGTTGCATTATTATGTATTCTGAATATTAACACACTGCAACTTCCAGGACCTCAGGAGCATTTTATCTACTAACCAATAGCATATTCCAAGGTTAACATTGAGGTAAAAATCACTGAAAAATAAATAACTGCCCTAATTCTTTGTGGGAGTGAAAAATATGGGAAAAAAATCCTAATCTTTGTGGGAGTGACACAAAGATGATTAGTTTCCTAAGTGGCCTTGATATTAAGAATCACGGGGGTGCTGGTAAAAATTCAAAATACTGGGTGCCTTATCTCCAACCTAATGATTCAGAATCGTTTTAGAGCAAGTCCTGTGAAGCCATCTGTATAACTGGGGTCCTAAGGAACTCTTAACACTTGGGGATACGGAGCTAGACAGCTTAGGGCCTAAGACCTAGGCAGCGGCAGGCCAAGTCCAGATGGCTTAGAGGTAGGGGTACCGCAGTTTGGTTTTGGAGTCTGACTTGGGCAGCAGTGTGAGCACCCTGCAGTGCACTCGCACCTCCACTGAGTGGTGACCTGCCACCACGGAGACCTGGAGGCTTCCAACTACTGTCCTTGTCTTCAGAAAGAAAACTTGAACCCACAATGAAATAGTTTAGTCTTCTCAGCTCGGAAGGAAGCAGCAGCATTCTTTTGCTTTTCTAAGTGTCAGATAATTGCCTTGTTTGCCTTGTTTCTTTCCTCTCAATCAGTCAACAGGTATTATACAGCCCCTGTATTTCCAAGTGTTGTGGTGGGTGTTGTGGTTTATGCTGTTTGAAATAGAATAAAGCTGCTATCTCTGGGGTTGGCGGAGAGGGAGTAGAAAGGATTGCAAAGGCACAAGGGGTGTCAGGGAACAGTTTGTAAAACAGATCGTTACAGTATAATTGCATAAGGCCCATAGAAGGAACATGGGAAGAAATAAACCTGTGTGGGGATTTGTGGAAGGTGGCCCCTAGAGGACTTTTGAAGAGCTGATTCTAAAAGTCAATGGGGAAGGGCACCTGGCTGGCTAAGTCTGTAGAGCATGCGACTCTCGATCTGGGGTGGTGAGGTCAAGCCCCCACATTGGGCATAGAGCTTATTTAAAAAAAAAAAAAAAGGAATTAAAAATAAAAATTAAAAGTTAAAAAAAAACAGGCCAGTGGGGAAAGAGAGGAGAGGTTCCAGGCAAATGGAGGAGCATGCTTAATTGTCTAAAGGTGATCAGAGAAACTGGGTGATTGAAGAGGAATAGGAATTGTGTGGTCAGTGTTCATTCATGCCTTTATTCATTCCACAAGTAACTCTGGGTACACAAAGGTTAGCAAGAAACTGTGGAAAAATAAAAACCTTGATAAAATGTTTTTCACATTTTCACATGCATCTAATATATTGATACTTGTTTTAATGATTGGACCCACTGCCAAAGACCTCTGACTCTATGTCTCTATTCTTCTGACCCCATAAGAGATTTTTGCCTTCAGGTAACAATCTCCTTTTTACCTTAACTTTAGAGACTTGGGTTCTGCATCATATCCGCTCTTCAGCCTACTGAGTAACACTGAGGGCAAATCACTCAGCTGACCTCAGCCTCAATTTTCTGATTTGTAAAATGGGGATAACATCTTCCTGCCTACTTGATAGAGTTTCCTGATTAAATGAGATAGTTTATGTGAAAGGTCTTATTAAGTATAGAACAGTGGCTTTCAAACTTTTGATTAAAACTTGCTGTATGAAATTTATATCACTAAATAATACGTACATTTTATTGAGTACGTACAATGTTTTCTAAGATTTCTATTTCAAAATTGGGCCATTTAACTTTTTTCCCATTCTGACTTCTTTATTGTACAGCTTTACTTTTTTTTTATTAATTTATTTTCAAGTTAGTTAACTTACAGTGCAGAACCCAGTGATTCATCTCTTACATGTGACACCCAGTGCTCATCCAGAAAAGTGCACTCCTTAATGCCCATTACCCATTTAACCCACCTTCCCACCTCACCTCTCTCCAGCAACCCTCAGTTTGTTCTCTGTATTTAAGAGTCTCTTATGATTTGCCTCCCCCTCTGTTTTATTGTATTTTTCCTTCCCTTCCCTTATGTTCATCTGTTGAGTTTCTTCAGATTCCACATATGAGTGAAATCATATATTTGTCTTTCTCTGATTGACTTATTTTGCTGAGTATAATACCCTCTAGTTCTATCCACTTTGTTGCAAATGGCAGGATTTCATTGTTTTTCATCGCTGAATAGTATTCCATTGTATGTATGTGGGTGTATGTGTGTGTATGCGCGTATATATATATATATATATATATGTATATATGCATGCCACATCTTTTTTTTAAACTTTTTTTTTTTTTTTTTTTTTTTTTTTACTTTTATTTATTATTGAGAGACAGAGCCTGAGCATGGGAGGGGCAGAGAGAGAGGGAGACACAGAATCTGAAGCAGGCTCCAGGCTCTGAGCTATTAGCACAGAGCCCAATGCAGGGCTCGAACCCACAAACTGTGAGTTCAGGACCTGAGCTGAAGTTGGACGCTTAACCGACTGAGCCACCCAGGTGCCCCTGCATGCCACATCTTCTTAATCCATTTGTCAGTTGATAGATATTTGGGCTCTTTCCATAATTTGGCTATTGTCGATAGCACAGCTATAAACATTGGGGTGCATGTGCCCCTTCGAATCAGCATTTTTGGTATCCTCTGGATAAATTCCTAGTAGTGCAGTTGCTGGGTTGTAAGGTAGTTCTATTTTTAATTTTTTGAGAAACCTCCATACTGTTTTCCAGAGTGGCTGCACCACTTTTCATTCCCACCAACAGTGCAAAAGAGCTCCTCTTTCTCCATGTCCTCACCAACATCTATTGTTTCCTGAGTTGTTAATTTTAGCCCTTCTGACCAGTGTGAGGTGGTATCTCATTTTGGTTTTGATTTGTGTTTCCCTGATGATGAGTGATATTGAGCATCTTTTCATGTGTCTGTTTTATGCCATTTAACTTTTAAAAATGCTCTTCAAGACCTACTACGTGTGAGTTTATGATTCATTAATGCAGAGGTTCTCACCCACAGGTGACTTTTTTCCCCAAGGGAATATTTGAATACCTGAAGGCATTTTTGATTTTCACTGCCAGGGAGCTGCTACTGGCATCTCATGCATAGAGGCCAGGACTACTGCTAAACATTCCACAGTGCACAGGCTAGCCCCCTACAACAGCATTATTCGGCCCAGAATGTCAGTAGTGCCAAGGTTGAGAAAACCTTCCATTAATGTTTCAAGAGCTCAGAGTATATAATATTTGATTCTTATGGGTTACTATAATTATTAAAAGGACACTGTTGCCTCAAGGTGAGGCTTTTTTGTGAGACCAGAAAAATCTAGACAGAAAGAAAGGAACTCCTGTTAATATGTACCTATTATGTGGTAGGTATTTTACCTAAGCGTTTTTATCATTTAGTTCTTACAACAACCCTCTGAAGTAGGTATTATTACCTCCACTTCACAGATTAGGAAATAAGGCTCAAATATTTTGATAACTTGCCCGTGTTACCCAAAACGTAATAAAAGAACCAGGATTATAACTCATGTCTCTGCTTGCCTAGGGGTAGGAGAGAAGGGAGGACAGGGACCAGTGTTCCTTACTCATGTATCCCTAACTCCTAAGATAGTGCCTAATTTTCCATGGGTGCCAGTAAATATTTGGTAACTGGTTATTTGTTCAAATGCACATAGCTGGTAAATGGCCTGACCCAAATCCCACATTTTATTTTACAATTCTGTGCTCTCTTCTTTGGTTCAAGAAGAGAAACTCCTTACCCAAACAACAGAAAGTGTGGCTGAATTAACCTTTGGTATTTACTGGCAAAGTCAATAATTTCCTAGTGATCACTTACAATTTGTATTGCATATAAGAAACTTTCGAATGGTGAGAGACGTGGCTTACATTCTGGTTGTGCCTACATAAATGGAATTGTAATTCTTTCTATGTAAACTAGGATGTAAAAAATTAGCATTAATCCAGGAAAACAGTAGGAGGAGTTCCTTTCTTTTAAATAAAATTAAGGCGGTTAAATTAATCTGTTTGGAAATTAGTTTTAAAGCTGCAAAACTACAAATAAATGTATTAAAAGGGTGTAGAAAGTTCTACATAAAGAATTGCTTTAAAAATTACAATTATTTTTAAATTCAGGATTGGTATACAAGATAAAAAATAATGTGGAATTGAATTAAGAATATTTGGGGGAAGTTACTACTTTCACACTAATACTTTTGAGGGGTGCCTGGGTGGCTCAGTCGGTTAAGCATCAGACTTCAGCTCAGGTTGTGATCTCTCAGTTTGTGGGTTCAAGCCCTGCATCAGGCTCTCTCTGCTGTCAATGTGGAGCCTACTTCGGGTCCTCTCTCTCCCTGTCTCTCTGCCCCTTCCCCACTTGCACTCTCTCTCAAAAATAAATAACAACAAAAAAATACATTTGAAAAAAAAGATAAATGCTTAGAAAAAACACTAAAGATTCAAGAAGAGAGAAGAGAGAATATGAATAAGGCAAACCAAAAGATGAAATAAGAATTACCTAGAAAATAATTTACCTGTTCCCGGCAATTAATTAAAGAATTGCTCCTCCACTGATGAAAAAGCAAATATTTCTTTTTTTTTTTTTTTAAATTTTTTTTTTCAACGTTTTTTATTTATTTTTGGGACAGAGAGAGACAGAGCATGAACGGGGGAGGGCAGAGAGAGAGAGGGAGACACAGAATCGGAAACAGGCTCCAGGCTCCGAGCCATCAGCCCAGAGCCTGACGCGGGGCTCGAACTCACAGACCGCGAGATCGTGACCTGGCTGAAGTCGGACGCCCAACCGACTGCGCCACCCAGGCGCCCCTAAAAAGCAAATATTTCTAAGATCATAAACTGTTTTTAGCCTGACATAGTTGATATTAATAATAACTTGTTAATGAATGAATGTAGTGACCAAATCACATTTGCTGAATTAATCTTGTGAGGCAGTTTTTTAAAAATACTCCCAAATAAAACGAATACCTAAAACAAAAATTATGGCTTAGGCTTACTTCAAACAATTCTTTGGTTTTCTTATCTAGACAAGGGCATAATGATAGCATCTACTTTAGTCATCCATTGTGTGCATCAGGTGAGATAGTCCATGTAAATTTCTTAGAAATCAACTTCAGTTGTGTTAAGGCACTAAAATTTGGGGTTTGTAGAGCAGTTGTCCTACCCCAAACTAACTATTATGCTAATGCTTTGTCTGTTCAACTGGAGGAAACAAGCTGAATGGTCACAGTTTAAATTTTTTTTCACTTTGTTTATTTGAGAGTGAGAGAGAGAGCAAGTTGGGGAGAGGGGCAGAGATAGAATCTTAAGCAAGCTCCACAGTCAGTGCTCAGCCTCACAAGGGGCTGAATCCCACAACCCTGGGATCATGACCTGAGCCAAAACCAAGAGTTAGACACTCAACCGGCTGAGCCACCCAGGCACTCCTGAATGGTCATAGTTTACATATGACCAAAGACCTCAAGTGAGCCCTTGATGTTATCTTGATGCTTCTGCTCTCTTAGGTATCAGTTTAAAATTTGTCTCCTTGCATCTCCAGCACCTTTTCTCCCATCCTTGCTCTCAGTTGATGACCTTTTAAGTCACTGGGCAAAATAGACTTCCACAAGCTCTCACCACCACATCTACCTACTGGCTAGCATCTGTCCCCATATGTTGTCTTCTCCCTTTTGAAAACTGATCTTCTGATCTTACCTACAGACCCTGCTCTTCCTGCCATCTTCTCCGTCTAGGGTAAGTTGCTCAAGTCAAAAACCGTTGGCTCATCTTTGCCACCTTTTTCTTTTCTGACCCTCATCCAACCTTGTGGTTAAACCATCTCCAGGGTCTAGAACAGCGGTTAGCCAAACCTATTGGTTAAGTCCTTCAAAACATATCAATTTGACTATGTCCCATCACCTCTACAGCTACCATCCTAGTACAAAAGTATCAAACCTGGATTTTTGCAGTAGTCTTCTAACTGGTCTTCTTACTTCCATGTTTCCCGGAATTCTGCTCTCCATAGTCACAGAGTGATCCTTCTAAAACATAAATTAGATCATGTCATTGTTCTACTCAACACCCTCCAATGGTGTCTCACCTCAGAGTAAAAGCCACATGCCTTAGAGTGGCCTATAATAAGCCCCCCAAAAAACCAGACTTGGTGAACTTCACTGACTTTATCTCCTATTGCCTGCTTTTGCCAATTGCTCAACCATATTGATTTTGCTGTTTCTTGAAGAAGGCATTTTTCCGCTTTGACACCTTTGTATTTGCTGTTCCTTTTCAACGATCTTTCTTCTAATGTTTTCATTGCTTTCTCCCTCAACTCTCTCAAGTCTTCACTCAAATGTCACCATCTCAATAATGCCTTCTCTGGTCATTCTATTTAAGATTCCATCATTCATTCTTCCAAGTCCAGCATTCTCTCTCTTGCTTTATTTTTTCCACTGCGTTTATTACCTCTGACATAACTATATACTTTACTTACTTTGTTTACTGCTTATTTTTTTAATTTTAATTTTTAAAAATTTACGTCCAAATTAGTTAACATATAGTGAAACAATGATTTCAGGGGTAGATTCCTTAATGCCCCTTACCCATTTAACCCATCCCCCCTCCCAGAACCCCTCCAGCAACCCTCAGTTTGTTCTCCATATTTATGAGTCTCTTCTGTTGTGTCCCCCTCCCTGTTTTTATATTTTTTTTGTTTCCCTTCCCTTATGTTCATCTGTTTTGTCTCTTAAAGTCCTCATATGAGTGAAGTCATATGATTTTTGTCTTTCTCTGACTAATTTCACTTAGCATAATACCCTCCAGTTTCATCCACATAGTTGCACATGGCAAGATTTCATTCTTTTTGATTGCTTAGTAATACTCTATTGTATATATATACCACATCTTCTTTATCCATTCATCCATCGATGGACATTTGGGCTCTTTCCATACTTTGGCTATTGTTGATAGTGCTGCTATAAACATGGGGGTGCATGTGTCCCTTCGAAACAGCACACCTGTATCCCGTGGATAAATGCCTAGTAGTGCAATTGCTGGGCCATAGGGTAGTTCTATTTTTAGTTTTTTGAGGAACGTCCTTACTGTTTTCCAAAGTGACTGCACCAGCTTGCATTGCCACCAACAATGCAAAAGAGATCCTCTTTCTCCGCATCCTTGCCGACATCTGTTGTTGCCTGCGTTGTTAATGTTAGCCATTCTGACAGGTGTAAGGTGCTATCTCATCGTGGTTTTGATTTGTATTTCCCTGATGATGAGTGATGTTGAGCATTTTTTCATGTGTCGGCTGGCCATCTGGATGTCTTCCATGGAGAAGTGTCTTTTCATGTCTTTTGCCCATTTCTTCACTGGAGTATTTGGTTTTTGGGTGTTGAGTTTGATAAGTTCTTTATAGATTTTGGATAGTAACCCTTTATCTGGTATGTTGTTTGCAAATATATTCTCCCATTCTATCGGTTGCCTTTTAGTTTTGCTGATTGTTTCCTTCGTTGTGCAGAGGCTTTTCATTTTGATGAGGTCCCAGTTTTTTGTTTTTGTTCTTTTTTTTTTTACTAAGTTCCATGAAGACAGGGTTTGGGGGACTGTTTTGTTTACTGAAGTATCCTGAAGGCCCAGCACAGTAATTAACACATTAAAGGCACTCAATAAATAAAAATACATATTGAATGAATGAAGAACTGGAAGGTAGGGTATGATGGGAAAACGGCAAAAATATGAGGCCTAAGAGGTGGCCAGAGACCATGCCCTGAATGACCTCAAAGCCATGTTTCTGAAGGTCAATGGGATACCACTGATCTGTCTTATGTATGGGATTAATATTATCAGACTTGTATTCTTTAAAAAAAATTTTTTTTAACGTTTATTTATTTTTGAGACAGAGCATGAACGGGGGAGGGGCAGAGAGAGAGGGAGACACAGAATCAGAAGCAGGCTCCAGGCTCTGAGCCATCGGCCCAGAGACAGACGTGGGGCTCAAACTCACGGACCGTGAGATCGTGACCTGAGCTGAAGTCGGACGCCTAACCGACTGAGCCACCCAGGCGCCCCCAGACTTGTATTCTTTTAAAATCACTGTGATAATAGTATAGAGGATTAGTAGAAGGTAAGCCTGAGAGAAGAAGGAATTAGAATTTCTGATAGATGGTAATGCCTATCACTGAAATAAGGAACATGGGGGAGAAATAGTTTGGAGGGTGGGTATGGTGATGGTAAGAAATGACATTTTAGACATTTGAAGTAGTGGATTAGAAGACAGTACTGAGGCCTTCACCAAAATGTAACACAGAGAGACAAAAAAGTAAAAATATAAAAGAGCGGTCAAAAGCCATGGAGGATATATTGAGCTAGTCCATTGTATATTTAATAGGAAATCCAGAACAAGATAAAAATGAGAATGTTGGAAAATGATATTGAAACAGACGACTGAGAGTTTTCCAGGATTGAGAGTCAAAAATCTTTATAATCTTTATTCCGGTTGAAGATGCACCCAAATATGAAACAAGAAAAATAAAAATAAATCTGTACCAAGTCATGTCCCAGTGAAACTTCAGAACATCAAGAGTAAAAAGGAAAATAGTACAAACTTACAGAGAGAAAAGAGATTGCCTGCAATAGACTGACAGTGGGTCCAACAGCATGCTTTCCTCCAGCAACAATACGTGCTGAAGGCGGGTGACTGATATCTACAAAGTGCTATGAGAAGTACCACCTACTCCTCACGCCATCTGTATGTGGAACTGATGCACAGAGCTCTGACAATTCTTTCTGAAGAATTCCGTATGCTGGTCTCTCTAGAATCTTTCAGGTCTGATCTCCTTGTCTCCTATTATTCCTGAATTGGAACATTAACTAGGGGTCACAAAATGGATTTCATAATTATGAAATTGTATAATCATATAGCATGCCTGGATAGATGTTCTGAGAACTAATGCTCTCAGCCTTTGGGCTATCTGCCAGAATTCTGGGATAACATGAACCTCATATTTAACATCTTATTACACTGAAAAATATTGAATCACTTTGGATTGTTCTTTGCTTTTTTATGTGTGTTTGACTTGTTTTCCAACTAGCTTGTAAACATATCCTGTATTAGTTTTACATTTTCAAAGTGGGAGGTTTTTTTTTAAATTTTTTTATGTTTATTTATCTTTAAGAGAGAGAGAGAGACAGAGCATGAGCAGGGAAGGGGCAGAGTGAGAGGGAGACACAGAATCCGAAGCAGGCTCCAGGCTCTGAGCTGTCAGCACAGAGCCCAACGTGGGGCTCGAATGCGTGAACTGTGAAATCATGACCTGAGCCAAAGTCAGAGCTTTACCAACTGAGCCACCCAGGTGCCACCTAAGTAGAAGTTTTTTAATGTATTCATTAATAATAATAATGAATTATTATTGTTATGATTATTTATTGAGTACTTCCTATAAGCCAGGAGCTCTGAGTGTCTTATTAACATTGCCTTTCAGTCATCGCCCTGCAAGATGGTTACTGTCACCTCCATTTTACTAATGAGGAACTTGAAGCTTAGATTAGTAACTTGCCCAAGTTCATATTGTGGGGAAGAGAAGGGGCAGGAATCTAATGTAGGTCTATATGACCTCAGTGCCTGAGCTTTCAGCCTCTATGCTGTATTGATTGGTGAAGCATGCTAGCTGTTGATAAAAATGATTGTATCAATAATTTGGAGTGGGAATATTTGCCCAAAATGTTGACTTATTTTTTTGTTCTTCCCAGGAAAAGAGACTTTATGGTTTCTTGCAGACTTTCCAGCAAGGCTTAGTTCCACTGAAATCAGTGCCTTGGGGCAATATCTGTTTTGCCAGCCACCTGTAAGTATTTTATAACTTTTGATTCTGAGTTCTTCTTTCTCCTCGAAAAATAATGGTAAATGAAAGTAATTTCTATGGGCAGTCTCTGTTTCATATAACTTGTCAACATTTAACACAGAACACCTCCTTTTGTATTACCCCATGGAGCACTGATTCAATAAAGCATTAAATCACTGGTCTGGCAGCACCACCCAATAATCCCTGAAAGACCAAAGAACCTGAAGTTAAATTTGAAGGGGCCTTTCCAAGATTCGTGTCCTTCAGTGTCTTACTGTGTGCTACATGATTCATTACCTGCTTCAGGAAGAAGAAAGAGCCACGATATGAAAGTACACATATTTCCTGAGAGTGCCTCCTTCCGTTTTTATTCCCATGACCTTGCGCTGTGCCAGGCATGTCATGTGTGCTCAGTTAAACCTAAGTTAAAACTGTAACCCTTATTCAAGAACTTTGAGGCAAAGGTAGTAGAAAAAAATAAAGGAGACTTAGGAAGTGGTTAAATGATGAAAGTGGTCCTGTGTTGAAATGCAACCAGATGTACGTTATCAAACTTCTGTGTGGCCTGTTAGGTCCAGAATGAAAATTTTCTTGGTACACAGGTAGTTGTGGTGGCTGGATTAGTCACAGATAGGTTAGATCTTATTTGGATATATAGGCCCCCAAAAAATTATTGCTCAAGACAGGGGAGACAATGAATAAAATCTTGGTGTTCTTCTCTTCTTTTTTTTTTAAGTTTATTTATTATTTATTTTGAGAGTGCATGCACATGAGCGGGGGAGGGGCAGAGAGAAAGGGAGAGACAGAATCCCAAGCAGGCTCCATGCTGTCAGCACAGAGCCTGACGTGGGGCTGGATCCCATGAACTGTGAGATCTTTACCTGACCCGAGGTCAAGAACCTGACCCTTAACTGACGGAGCCACCCAGGCACCCTGTTACTCTGTTACTCTATTAATTCTTATAGTAATTCTATTAAAACTGTTTTCATATAAGGTGCATCTGATGTTTATTAAAATAATATGTATAATAGCTACATGAGATTTATTTTGTGTAACTATATGAGAACATCTGTGTGTGTGTGTGCGTGTGTGTGTGTGTGTATGTACTAACATTAGCACACTTGCCTCATGTAAAGTCCTTTACTTGACTTTAAAACATTACAAATATCACAAAGGAACAAAATTCCAGACCTCCAAACCAGGTAGTATTAGGTTTAAAAATAGAAAAATTGGCCAAGGAATGAAAGATATTAATAGGAATAGATAAAAAATTATAGGCTCAGCACATGACTTTCCAAGTGTAATAAACAATGGTGCAAGAAGTAACTATTTATGAAATGTAGTTGAAAAAGAGAATATTAAAACTGAGAAAAATAAACTTTGATTAAGTTCACATAGCATAAACCACAATAAATTGCAGGTGAGTTCCAATTAAGCATAAAGCATAATAAGTTGAATGAAATAGAATTATTTAAGTATCTTAACTGGAAAGAAGAATATATATGTTTTTAAAAATGGTTTAACTAAAGCATCATTGGCATACAGTAAACCACACATATTTAAATGTATAATATCCTAAGTTTTGACACATGTGTACACTTGTGAAAACTTAACCACACTCAAGATATTGAACATATCTATCTCCCCCTAAGTTTCTTCATGCCTATTTGTAAATCCATCCTTCCTGACTCCTCCCACTTCTCTCCTCCCCCACCTTCAGGCAACCACTCTCTGCTTTCTGTCCCTATTGTTTGTGCAAATATAAGTTTGTGACCTGTGAAAGTGTTACTGATTATCAGATTGATGGTTCTACTTTTACAAAAGTCAAAATGTAATGAAATCAAGGAAAGAATTGAAATAGAAACATTTTATGAACAAAATGACAGATGAAAGCTTAATATCCAGAATGTTTTTTAAATTTAATGAAAAGAGCATTTTGGGGTGCCTGGGTGGTCCAGTGGGTTGAGCGTCCGACTTCGGCTCAGGTCATGATCTTGCAGTTCATGAGTTTGAGCCCCGTGTCGGGCTCTGTGCTGACAGTTCAGAGCCTGGAGCCTGCTTCAGATCCTGTGTCTCCCTCTCTCTGCCTCTTTCCTACTCATGCTCTGTCCCTCTCTGTCTCTCAAAAAATAAATAAACATTAAAAAAAATTAAAAAAAAAAAAGAGTGTTTTATTTTGACTTGTTCAATAGCAAGGAACAGAGACCCAGTCCAGTTAGCTCACGAAAAAGGATACCTAGGTGAGGGATATACATGAATAGCATCTAAACTGGAAAGTTACTGAAAACAGAGGGAGCTTTGAGGTATTGACTCTTCGGTTTTTCTCTCATTCGCCAAATGATTGTTCTCTGATTAGG
Source organism: Panthera tigris (assembly GCF_018350195.1). Lineage (NCBI taxonomy): Eukaryota > Metazoa > Chordata > Mammalia > Carnivora > Felidae > Panthera > Panthera tigris. The sequence goes on from NC_056671.1 coordinate 40,671,167, forward strand.
TCTGCTTCTTTGAGCACACCTACTTAGTTTTCTCTCTACCAACCTTCTTTATCTGCTAACCCTAGTTTCTGGTGCCTCATAATTTCAGTTTGTCATGGCTCCTCTGACTCCAGTATTCGCAAAGCAACTCTTCATTCTACCTTTTCCACTTTTGCTCCTTCTATTAAGTGCACTGATGCTCAACATTTCCAAATTCAAATTCTCAAGAGAGGAATGTGATTGGTTTGGCTCACCTTTTGGACCAGGCCATACATAGGTTGCTGGTAAGGATGTACATCAGTTACCTTTAGGTCTGAAATGACCCATCACTGTGGGTCAGAGAGCAGGAATCACATGGTGCAAAACATCAGCATGTACTGTGAGCAGTGCAAGCATTGAGTGTTCACTTGTCCAGTAAGGGAGATAGTTCTTGAGAGCCAGATGGAGATGAGTTCAAATACCAGCTCCATTATTTATTAGCTGTGTGACTTTGGGTAACTTGCCTAACCTATCTGAATCTTAGTTTTCTCATTTATAATTTGGGGATAATAACTGCCTTGTATAATTTTTGTAAAGAATAAAGCAAAACATATGTAAAGCATGGTACAGTATCTAGCACATAGTAGTTCTCAATCAATGATAGCAATTTTATTTTGTTAATATATTAACAGATTAAGAATGATCTCGAGAAAAATAATCTCCATGGCAAAGGTCAAAAGATAGCTCACACAGAGGAAAACCAAATAGTTAGCTAACATTGATAGAAATGTCCAGACTCAAAAAGAATTTTTAAAATGCATTCATTTTTAAAAAAAATTTTTTTTTTAACATTTATTTATTTTTGAGACAGAGAGAGACAGAGCATGAACGGGGGAGGGGCAGAGAGAGAGGGAGACACAGAATTGGAAGCAGGCTCCAGGCTCTGGGCCATCAGCCCAGAGCCTGACACGGGGCTCGAACTCACGGACCGCAAGATCATGACCTGAGCTGAAGTCGGATGCTCAACCGACTGAGCCACCCAGGCGCCCCTAAAATGCATTTATTTTTTATTTTTTTTTATTTTTATTTTTATTTTTAACGTTTATTTATTTTTGAGACAGAGAGAGACAGAGCATGAATGGGGGAGGGTCAGAGAGAGGGAGACACAGAATCTGAAACAGGCTCCAGGCTCTGACCTGTCAGCACAGAGCCCGACATGGGGCTTGAACTCACGGACCGCGAGATCATGACCTGGGCCGAAGTCGGCGGCTTAACCGACTGAGCCACCCAGGCGCCCCTAAAATGCATTTAAAAATAGCTATGAGGGGACACCTGGTGGCTCAGTCAGTTAAGCATCTGACTCTTGATTTTGGCTCAGGTCATGGTCTCAGTTTGTGAGATTGAGCTCTGTGTCGGTCTCTGCACTGACAGCGTAGAGCCTGCTTGGGATTCTCTTTCTCTCCTCTCTCTTTCTGTCTTTCCCCCACTCACATTCTTCCTCTCTCTCTCAAAATAAATAAATAAACATTTTTTAAAAATAAAAATAATTTAAAAAATAAAATTAAAATAGCAGTGAGATCTATTTCACGCCTGTTAAACTTGCTGAAATAAATTAAATTTAAATTAAATAAATTAAATTTATTTAAATTAAATTTAAGGATGCTTGGGTGGCTCAGTCGGTTGGGTGTCCAACTTTTGATTTCAGCTCAGGTCATGATCTCACAGTTTGTGCGGAGCCTGGTTAGGATTCTCTCTCTCCCTGTCTCTCTGCTCCTCTCCCTTGCTAGGGTACATGCTCTCTCTCTAAAATAAAATAAAAAAATAAATATTGAAAATAAATTAAAATTATACATTGCAATATTGATGTGGCCATGAAGAAAGAGCATATTCATACGTGCTAGATGGCATAGCCCAATTATTCCAAATAGCAATCTCACAAAATATACCCTTTAATTCATAGTCCCTTTCTGCGAAAATACTTACAAGGAGGTAATTGAAAAGGAAAACCTCTATTTGTACAAAATATTTATAGCTCTCTTTTTAATTCAGAGGCTTTCATCATTTTAGAATGGAAAGAGACCTAAGAGATCATTTTTCCTTTGAGCTGCACATTAGAGTCATTTAGGAGCTTTTAGAAATTCTTGTGTCCCATGCCCAGAGATTTTGAGGTAATTGTCCTGAAATATGGTCTGAGTTGGAGTACAGTTTAGAATCTTCTTAGCTATTCTAATGTGTAGCAAGGAAGGAGAACCACTCTTCCAGTCCCACGCAATTGGGGGAACCATGAAGAAACAGCCAGAGAAACAGAGCCTCTGAAGGGAACACACATAGATGTAATAAGAGAGCTGGGTTGCAAATGAAGATGTTCCTAATTCCTAACCCTGACTTCTAGTCTTGATGAATAACTGGAAACATCCATGTGTCCAGTATTTAAGGACTAGGACACCAATGATTGTGGAATAGTACAATGCATTCATTAATTGTTATTGGTTATCTATGGATGCAGTAGAACATAGTGTGTACACATTGATGAGACCCAGGTGTGATAGGGGTGTGTCTGTTTCTCTCCTCACCAAGAGATTCCCAGCTGACACTGTTGAGTTGCTCCTTGGAGGGGCATGGTTCCCCCTTCATGCTCTCCCCTCTGCCCAAGGTGGCCAAGTTCTCTGAGTCCCCCATCTATCTTATGGGGAATGGAGTTATCAATGTCCAGGACTGCTGAACTGTGGGCTGTTCATGCAGAACAGTGATGAATCAGAAGTCCCTGTTTTAAAATTGTGGTGAAATACACATAACAAGAATTTACCATCTTAACCATTTTCAAGTTGCACAGTTCAGTGGTATTAAGTACATTAACACTGCTATACAGTTATCACCACCATCCATTTCCAGAACTTTTTCATCTTCCTCAACTGAAAGTTTCTACCCATTAAACGCTAGTTCCCATTTCCCCCACCCCACTGCCCCAGCCTCTGGAAACTACCATTCTACTTTCTGTCTCTATGAATTTAACCTAGGTACCTTAGGTAAATAGAATCATATAACGTGTTCTTTGTGCCTGGCTTATTTCACTTAGCTTAATGCCTTCAAAGTTAGGAGTTTGTTTGTTTGTTCGTTTGTTTGTTTTGAGATTGAGAGAGAGTATGTGTATGAGGGGGGAAGAGGGGCAGAGGGAGAGAGAGTGACAATCTTAAGCAGGCTCCGGAGAGTTTGACAAAGGGCTGGATCCCCTGACTGGATCATGACCTGAGGCAAAACCAGAGTCAGACGCTCAACTGACTAAGCCACCCAGGTGCTCCAAGAGTCCATTTTTAAGGATAAATTATCCCTTATCTTTCTCTCTACTCCCTTGTTCTTTCTTCCAAAGGCCCCTTTCCTTCTGGGTTGAGGATCACCCCATTCCTTCTATTGGTCCTTGCTCCCCTGCTGTAGTGGGTACTCTGCCTTTTGCCTTTTATTTTCTAGGCTCAGTATTATCTGGTGAGCAGGATAGGAAAATCTAGCTCTGTAAGCTTGTACCTGAAACTCCTAAGTCTGAAGGTTTGTTTTGTTTGTGCATCTTTGTTCTGTTTCAGCATGGACTGGGAGAGAAAGGGGAAGGGACTATCAGAGTATGAAAGAGAGAGAAGAAAACAAAGAATATAATCAAGTTAATACTTGAAGATATATGCCTGCCTCAAATGTGAGACTAGTATCTACGTTATAAAAGAATAGAAGAAGTTATAGAATTTTATCACAAGTGGATTGTTTTAGTTACGAGCAAGTGTTGTATACTGACAAGTGGGTGAGGTCTGGATCTGGATTATGAATTTGAACATAGTTTCTTTTTTTTTTTTTTAAAGATTTTTATTTTATTTTAAATTTTTTTTTCCTTAGAGAGAAAGAGCACATGATGAGCTGGGGAGAGAGAGCGAGAGAATTTTAAGCAGGCTCTGTTCTCAGCACAGAGCCCAATGTGGGGCTCAATCCCACAACCCTAGGATCATGACCTGAGCCAAGATCAAGAGTTGGATGCTCAACCACCAGGCACCCCTGGGTTATCTGAATTTGAATCCTCACTCTTAACATTTTCCTCCCAGTTTTATTGAGATATAATTGACATTCAGCAATGCAGAAGTTTAAAATGCACAGCATAGGGACACCTGGCTGTCAGTTGGTAGAGCGTGCAATTCTTGATCTCAAGAGTGTGAGTTAAAGCCCCATGTTGGGTGTGGGGCCTACTTAAAATAATAATAAAATAAAATTAAATGTACAGCATAACAACTTGAATCACATACATTGTAAAATAATCACCACAATATCTAACACTTTTTAGTTGTATGTACTTGAGCAAGGTACTGAATTTCTCTGTACCTCAGTTTTTTCATTAGTGAAAGTGTATAATAATAATGATAGCACCTACCTCATACAGTGCTCTGAGGAATAAAGAAGTTAATACATATAAACCATTTATAATACCACCGGGAAAATAGTAAGTACTATGTAAGTGTTAGATATCAATATTTTTTGGTCAGTGTTTGGATACTTGTTATCTGTGAGACCAAGTGTGATTAACTATATAAGGACAAATATATTAAAAATTCAAGACAGCATTATTCACAATAGCCTAAAACTGGACACAATGAGAAGTCCATTAATTGATGAATGGATAAGCAAAATATGGTATGTCTTTCAGTGAAATATTTCTCAGCAATAAAAAGAAACAAGCTGCCAAATCTTGGAACAACATGGATGAATCTCAAAAACATCTTGCTAAGAAAAAAAAAAACAGACATAAAGGACTACATATTATATGATCCCATTTGTATGACATTTCTAGGAAAGGCTAAACTATAGAGACAGAAATCCAGGTCAGTGGTTGCTTAGGCTGTGGATGGGATCAATGCTTAACTACAAACTGGCATAAGGGAATTTTTCTGGTGATGGAAGTGTTTTAAAAATGGATTTTGGTGATGGTTGCCCATCTATATAAATCTACTAAAACTCATTGAACTTTACTTTTTTTTTTTTTTAATTTTTTTTGACGTTTATTTATTTTTGAGACAGAGAGAGACAGAGCATGAACGGGGGAGGGTCAGAGAGAGGGAGACACAGAATCTGAAACAGGCTCCAGGCTCTGAGCTGTCAGCACAGAGCCTGACACGGGGCTTAAACTCACAGACCACGAGATCATGACCTGAGCCGAAGTCGGCCGCTTAACTGACTGAGCCAACCAGGCGCCCCGTGAACTTTACTCTTAAAATGGGTGAATTTTGTGATATGTAAATTTTACTATTCTGAAACTGTCAAAAATAAAATGAAATTGGAGATTCAGATCTCTCCCTCTTTAGCCTGGTTCTCATTCATTCATTCATTCATTTATTTAAGAGAGAGCATGTGCATGGTACATGAGTGAGCAGGGGAGGGAAAGTGGGAGAGAGGGACTCTCAAGCAGGCTCCACACCCAGCACAGAACCGGATGTGGGGTTCATTATGGGGCTCAACGTGGGGCTCAATCTCATGACCTTAGCTGAAATCAAGAGTTAGAGGCTTAACCGACTGAGTCACCCAGGCACCCCTAGCTTGGTTCTCACTTAAAACAAAGAAGAGGGGTGCCTGGCTGGCTTAGTTGGTGGAGTGTGCAACTCTTGATCTCAGGGTCATGACTTCAGGCCTCACATTGGGCATGGAGTCTACTTAAAAACAAAAAAGAAGAAGAAAAAGTTATTGTTTTTGCAAAAATAATGTATGTCAGTTGTTGGGAGGCAGTTCTTCATGGGTCCATCATGTTTCTGTATACCTTGCAAGCAGGCCCAGGCTTCCATTTGTTCCAGATTATCTTTTCAGGGATGTCTGTGTAATGAATAGCCTTTGAAGATAGAAAGAGTGTTTCCCTCTGGGGAAAAAGGCAGGCATGCTTACTAGCCAATATAATAAAGAAAATGTCTACCTCTGGAGCAAAGGGCGAACATGCTTAATACTCATTATATAGTATTTGGGTCCATAAGAAGGGAAGTAGGAGTAGAGTTGGTGAATTATACAGGGTAAAATGGCAGATATCACCTTATGCCATGGTACCACAATTATTTTTAAGTAACTACCTGACTCTGTCTACCCAACTACACAGTGGCTACTTTGGGGACATGAGTAAGTTACCTCTGGATCCTGGGTCATGGCACAGTGTGTGATGTAGTAGGTTTTCAATACATGCTCTTTCTTTTTCCATACTGTTGGTGCATGCATTGTACTTGTTAATTACAACTAGCAACTTTAAAAAAAGTTCTTGATTTCAGTTGGAATTTAGTTTTTGTTTTGTTCACATTAAATTTCTTTAAAAAAAAATTTTTTTTTTAACATTTATTTATTTTTGAGAGACAGAGACAGAGCATGAGTAGGGGAGGAACAGGGAGAGAGGGAGACACAGAATCGAAAGCAGGCTCCAGGCTCCAAGCTGTCAGCACAGAGCCCAACGTGGGGCTCGAACCCATGAGCAGTGAGACCATGACCTGAGCTGAAGTCAGAGGTTCAACCTACTGAGCCACCCAGGTACCCCTTCACATTTCATTTCTAAATAATATTTATTTTAATTACTTTTTTGGTTTATCTTTTTGTTTTTTTTTTTGTTTTTTTTTTTGTTTTTTTTTTTGAGAGAGAGAGAGAGAGAGAGAGAGAGAGAGTGAAAGTGCAAGCTGGAAGGGGCAGAGGAAGGGGAAAGAGAGACTCTTTTTTTTGTTTTAATTTTTTTTAACGTTTATTTTTGAGAGAGAGAGAGACAGAGTGTAAACAGGGGAGGGTCGCAGAGAGAGAGACACAGGATCTGAAGTAGGCTCCAGGCTCTGAGCTGTCAACCCAGAGCCCAACATGGGGCTCGAACCCACAGACTTCATGGACTGTGAGATCATGATCTGAGCTGAAGTTGGACGCTCAACCGACTGAGCCACCCAGGCTCCCCTATTTATTTTTGCTTTTAGGATACACTACTATTAGTTAAACTCATCATTTCACCCTTAATTTTTAATAAATATTAATGTAATTAATATATAATATACATAAAAGTATATAATTATACTATATAATAAATGTCAATATTAAAAAGATTGATACTATTTGTTTATTTATTTATTTATTTATTTTAGTAATCTCTATACCCAACATGGGGCTCAAACTTACAGCCCCCAGATCATGCTCTCCAACTGAGCTAGCCAGGTGCCCCCAAAATATTAATATTCTTAAAAGTCAGTTTGAAGAGAGAATATATCTACTTTAAAATTGCTTTTAAAAACCCCATGATTCTAGAAGCAAGTATTTTTTTAAATTTTCAAACTTTTATAGTTCATTGCTTTTTAAAGAGCCATTTCCATTAGATGGTTTCCTAGGAAATTTAAATTAATACTTGGTTAGCATTCCATTAAGTTTTCAGAATAATTACACATCTATAAGGGCTTTATGATTATATCAGACTAATTGACAAGATGATTTTTCATCTATAAGGGAATCATGATTGAATCACAATAATTGAGTTTTATGAGACCAGCTAAATTTTTCTTCTTTAATTTTAGTTTAATTATGTAGTATGTATGTAATTTGGATAGCTATATGTTATTTTTTCATGTTTGTTTTGAGAGAGACAGATTGAGGGGAGGGGGGGAGAATTCCAAGCAGTCTCCACACTGTCAGTGCAGAGCTTGATGCAGGGCTCGAGCTCACCAGCTGTGAGATCATGATCTGAGCTGAAATCAAGAGTCGGATGCTTAACTGACTGAGCCATCCAGGTGCTCCTGGATAGCTGTATTTTAAATAAATATGTTGTCAGGAAAGGGTGAATCCAGATGATGCTATAGCAGAAAGATCACTTGATAAACTAAGTTGATTCTAGCTCATGCTGTTTTGTCAAATCCTATATATTTGTTTGAAATAAACTATTTGGCTTTCACTGGGATCTTGAGTGTGTCAGTGTATAAATGATAATATTTTAGTTTTCCAAAAGTGTGTGTGGACTTCTCTAATTTTGTATTTTTAAGTGGGATCAAAATTCTGTAAATATTTTGAGGTATTGATTTTGTCGCCAGTATATCTTGATGTAATAAATAATTGTTGCACAGGAAATATAACAAATTCTTTAGTAACGGGTCTTCCTTCTGATGGACACTATTGGCCTATGGCTCTATCTACACACACACACACACACACACACACACACACACACACACAGTTAAATTGTTGAAAGGCAGTGTAGTATGAAATTTGGAGACTACACTCTGTATAGAACAGAACTGAGTTTAAATCCTCTGTCACATTCTAGTTATGTGATATTAAGAATATTAGCCTCTTGGTGGGGTGCCTGGGTGGCTTAGTCGGTTGAGCGTCTGACTTTGGCTCAGGTCAGGGTCTCACAATCTGTGGGTTCAAGCCCTGTGTCAAGCTCTGTGCTGACAGCTCAGAGCCCCAAGCTTGCTTCGAATTCTGTGTCTCCCTCTCTGTCTGCCCCTCCCCAACTTGTGCTCTGTCTCTCTCTCTCTCTCAAAAAATAAACATTAAAAACATTTAAAAAAAAAAAAAAGAATATTAACCTCTCTAAATCTTAACTTCATAATCCATAAAATGTTTTTATGTATATGCAGCGTGTTCAAATAAGATACTGTAAAGCAATTAGCATTAATGCCTGACATATAGCAAATGGTCATTAAATATCATCTAGTATCTAGTATTATGATTTGTATATTTTATTTTTGTTTATTTTTCTCCCTCCTGTTTTGAGAAGATTTGAAACATGTTGTCTACAGAAACAGCCCACTGGGAACCATTCTCATGCCTGGTGGATAAAAATCAGAACCACTACCATTCTATATTGGGTGTTTAGAGAACAAATGGATGCTTGGGGAACATGAAACTTGGAAAACTCTCATATGGATTCCAAATAGCTCAAATGTCCATATGCACACTGACAGGAGGTATATGTTGACGAAGAAATGCCAAGTTGAATTTTACCAGGAAACAGCATCAGGACTAAATGGAATGCATTCTTTTACATACTTTGGATAGCTCAGAAGCAGAGCATAATGTAAGAGAGACTCACAGAATACCTAGTTTCTTGTAAACGAAGTGTCACTAGAGGATACATCAATGCATGGCAAGAAGTGCTGGGATTTGGAGTCCAATTATGGATTAAATGAATTGCATTTGTCATTTAATAGCTGGGTGATCTTTGGTAAATGACTTTACCTTCAAAACCTTGATTTCCTTGGCTATATAGTAAAGCTGATTATACCTCGCTTGCAGGAAATTATGAGAATTAAATGAGGTCCTGTATATAAAGTGCCTATCACAGGGTCTCAGTTTTAACTGTAGTTATCATCAAGAAAGTAATTATAGACTACAATATTAGGTCTGTTTAATATTTTATAGTTACAAGTGATCTGTATTCACTTGAGGTGATATCACTGTAATATCATGTTGGAGCTTAACCAGTTCAGTACATATAATATGAACAATGAGCTTTCAAATTATTTCTATCAGTAATAATAGTTGATGTTTACTGTTACGTGGTAATCACTGGGTTAAATGCATTATCTCATTGAATCTCTACGGCATTCTCATAATTTGGATATATTTTGTAGAGAAGGAAAATGAAGCTTAGGAAGGAGAAATAAATTGCTTGAGGTTGAATCGATGGTCAGGAATCTAGCTCTAGTCTGAATCCAAAATGTAGACTGTAACCACCAGGTTCTACCACCTGTTAATTTGTTACATAGTCTGAAAAACAAAGAAAGAATCTCTGGTTAGATAAACTGACCCTACTGTGACTTTGGCAAAGAGAAAAACGTGTTGCTTCTCAAAGGCTTTAATTAGTGAAAAAAGGGATTCAAATACTCAAGCCTGAAGCTGTGACTTTGAAGCATGAGAGAAACAGTGACCGTGTATTGTCAGGCCAAAGTTGCCACCACATGGGACCCATTTTTTACGTGTTTTGCCTTTAGTTAGCCTCAAGGTCTTTTTAAACCTTGTGCCTTTTAAATGTACTGTACATGTGTTACGAACAGCACACCCAGAACCATATCTTGGCATTAAAATTCCATGAAGTCCATTTTGGGAATCAGATTACCACACCTATTTTTAGTTCACAACACAAACTCCTTTTTCCATTACACTTTTAAATATCCAGCCATAAAAGACATATTGAAAATAGCTCTTCCAGCCTCATAAAAATCCTGCATTTGGTGAAATCAGGACAGGCCCATTGACTGGCATTAATGTAAGTGCGTGACTGAGGCAGCTACCTGCCAGTGCCTCTCTCCTCCTCTTGGTTAGGACTACCCGCCCCATCCACTTGCTGCTATATTTGTCTGCCTTCTTGGCCATAAAAGGCTGGCTGTGTGGCTCTGACATTCTACAGCCTGACCACATGCATTATTTTTGAACTGGTCCCCAGGGTCCTGTCTTTAGGCCTGCCTCTTCACGTTTTCTTTGGGATTCATCCTCCGTGGGCTTTTCATTCTCTCGTCCAGCTCCACAGCCACCTCGGAGCATTTGTGCACCACCATCGCTCCTTTGCAAACTGGTAAGTGTGACACTGAGGCAGAAGAATGCACTTGATATTTTAGGTGCTTAACAGAATTGCATGCATGTGGTTTCTTTCTATCTTGTGAGTTCAGTGGTTTGCTCAAAGAGCTGTCAGAATAGCAGAGAAATAGGAAAGTGGAGCCCCTGGGCGGGAAGACAAAAGCAGCAGGGTGCCAGTTTCTGCTGGCACAGCTATTCTCTCACATCACACTGTTCTTTTTAAGTTAAGCTACTGTTCCTGGAACTATAAGGAGATAAGATCTGTCTCAGGTGGAACTGTAAGTGTGAGTCCAAGTACTCTTTCCAAGTTATAGTTCTGTGGTTTGGTTGGAATCTGGAATGGATGAGATGACAGCAAGTAATATGTTTTCTGTTTTCCACATGCCTACAATATTCCCTGATTACAAATTAGACCAAGAGGAAGTAAATTCACTCAGAAGTCCGTAGTTTCAAATTCAGTGATTTTGTTATGTCAATGCCATGTGGACAAATGTAAGAGTGCATTATGATATTTCTGACCCGAAAATGGTTAAGTCATAGTTCAGTAGCAACACAGATCCCCACGTGATGATCCTAAAGTTCACACTTTCTGTGAATGATTCTAATCAGCTTTGGGCCTCTAACGCTTGCACAAAAGTATCATCTCAGGATTTTAATTTTGTAATCAGTATTTCTCCCCAAATTCCCAAATTATATTCAGAAAGAAAATGCCAGTCTTAACCATCTTTCCTCCCCGCATACTCTAGCTGTCACGTGTTGGGGATAATCCTCACTTACTTGAAGCAAAGGTAGTTGTACCTTCGTTCCAGAGGTCAGAGTAGAGGCAACCAGCTCTGACGACTACAAGCCAGGCCCTGTTTACTTGTAATACATTATGGATGTGCCTGCAATGTTAAGTACTATTAAAAATAAATCTACTGAGGGCAAAATAGAAATAAAGAGAGTAGAAAATAGAATTGGGGCAAAATAGAAATAAAGAAGTACAAAATAGAATTGGGGCAAAATATTTAAAGATTTTACTTTGTGAAAATGTAAGCATTTCAAGTCACCTGAGCTTATATGAACTTGTCTTATAACTTAATACATAGGAAGGTCATTCATTTGTTTGGACATCTTTTAAACAACCTTTGCCATGCTGCAATGTAGTATGCATCATTAAAGAAATGTATCTATTATCTTTATAACTGCCTAACATATTTCTATATTAATATATTCTAATTCTTCTTAAATCAAAATTTATCTAATAATTATTCATTACATATGGTAATTATTCTGTATGTTTTAGAACAGAAGATAGCAATCTATTTAAGGGTCGAAGCAAAGTTGCTTGCTAGTAGCTATTTTTTTCCTCTTGGGAAATGCCATGTAGACTGATATCTTCCATGAGCCCCAAGATAAATATTTCTGGAGTGGAGTTTGCTGGATTTTCTTCCCTAGGGAATGCATGCTGACTTACAAAAGAGTCTAAATAAAAAGTTGATTTAACCCTGACAAAAAATATGGCAACTTTAGAAGAATTCATTCCTCATTTAAAATAATCAAAAAAGAGATTTGGAAAAAACTGACTACCTCACAACGACTTTTACTTGTAAAATTTACAAATCACATTTCAGAACATGCACAAAAGTATTAAAAATGGGTGGAGGGACTCCTATAAAACTATTACTTCCTCCAACGTTGTCAGTGTGACTGATACAACTCCTGTCAGTGGACACAGCATTTAAGAAAACTCATACAATGTGAAGCCTCCCTCTCTCTGCTACACAGACTTATCTTTGACTGTCAGTTGAACTGTTAGCTGAAGTTCACAGTGCAACCTTCGACACTGATGGCTGACTTTCTTACTTCTTTGTGCAAGAAGACTAGAAGCCTTCATATTCTTAATGGAGCAAATTGTCTGGTTTGACACTGTACCTTTTTCAAGTGTTCATGGGATTTGAGAGAGCTCATTACAGGATAATGCTGTTGACCCTTAAATAACATGGGTTTGAACTGCATGGCCCCTCTTATACACAACATTTTTTTGATAAATATAGTACAGTACTGTAAATCTATTTTCTTTTTGATTCCTTAATATTTTCTTTTATCTGACTTTATTGTAATAATACAGTATATAATACATATAATGTGCAAAATATGTGTTTATCTACTGTGTATATTATCAGTAAGGCTTCTAGTCAACAGTTGGCTATTAGTAGTTAAGTTTGGGGGGGTCAAAGTTTATATGTGGGTTTTCCACTGTCTGGGTGCGGGCGGAGGGACCCAGTGGGTCCCAATGGCGGGACCCTGCCATTGTTCAAGGGTCAATCATATAAGCAAACTCCAAGGTTCAGTCCTAGAACTTCTTTTTCCATTTATAATCATTCTGATCTATTTTTTTGGCTTTGCATACCATCCATATGTTGCTGATTCCCAAAGGTAGGTGTCCATCCTGGACCTTTACCCCGTGGCCCAAAGTCATGTGTCCACCTTAACCTCTCCACTTGGATATCTAGCAGGTATCTCAGTTGTAGTATATCTCAAACCTATCTCCTGTACTTCCATCCCTAACTGTGCTTTATGACACTCCTGCCCATCTCAGTCAACAACTTCATTCTTCCAGTCACTCAGGCAAAAACCTCAGCATCGTCTCTCACTCCTCTTTGTTTCACACCCTAATTCAGAACTTTCAGCAAATGCTGTTGGTTCCACCTTCAAAACACGTGCAGAGTCTGATCACTTTTCACACTTCCACTGCCACCATCTTCATGTCTAGCCTGGACTATTGCAGTGGCCTTTGTATTCATTTGCTAGGGCTGCCCTAACAAGGTACCATAGACTGGGTGGCTTAAACAACAGAAATGTATCTTGTCACAATTCTGGAGGCTAGAAATCTGAGATCAAGGTGTGGGCAGAGTTGTTGTGTTTTGAGGCCCCCCTTATAGATGATCTTCTTGTCCCTCTTCACAGAGTCTTCCTCTGTATATGTACATGTCTGTGTTCTAACTTTCTCTTCTTACAGAGACACCAGTCATATTGACTGAGGGCCCATCCCAATGATCTCATTTTAACCTCATTTCCTCTGTAACGACCCTATCTCCAAATGTAGTCACATTCTGAAGTACTGGTGGTTGGGACTTCAACATATGAATCTGGGGGAATACAACGTAGCTCATAACAGCCTTCTTTTTTTAAAATTTATTTTTATTTTTTTAAAAGTTTTATTTTTAAGTAATCTCTCCACCCAATGTGGGGCTTGAACCCACAACCCCAAGATGAAGAGTCACACGCTCCACCAACTGAGCCAGGCAGACACCCCCACAACAGCCTTTTGATTGGTCTCCTGGCTTTCCTTCTTGTCTCTCAGTAGTCTATCATTTATATATCAACCACAATGAGTCTCAGCTTGTAACCTTTTGATGGTTTTTCTGCCCTTTCAGAGTAAAAGACAAAGTCTTTGCAGTCACTTCTCGGGCCCTACGCTGTCTACCCTCCCACCCCACCCCCAACATATCCTCTCCTATACCTCTCTTTGCACCCTGCTCACTCCTTGCAGCTTCACTGCCATTTGCTACTCCTGGAGTACAACAGGCACGCTCACACCCTCGTGTCTTTGCAATGGTCTTCCATCTAAACACTCTTCCTCTGATATTCTCATGCTCAGATGTCACTCTCATGCTCAGAAGCTATCCCTAATGAGGCTGTCTAAAATTGCATCCCAACTCTTTGTTTTTTTCCCCCTTTGTTTTTGACTGTAGCATTTAACACATTCTGTTTACCTTACATTTTAGTTATTTTCTCTATCGGCTATCTCCTGCTATAGAATATAAGGTCCTATATAAAGTTATCAGAGCAGGGATTTTGTTTATTTTGTTCATCTGTGTATTTCTTGTGCTGGAACAGAACCAGGCTCGTAGTAAGTGCTCAGTAATTGTTTGTTGAATGAAAACCACGTTGACTATACACAGGCTCTCCTCATCACATATTCTCCCAGTAGAAGCCCCCATCAGAATGAAATGCCAGAAAATTAGAAATACATATTATGAAAGGCCTGAGGAAAAAGCAAATAGCCAGAGTAGGGAAATTTTGTAAAGACCTCCTAGATATTAAAACGAACAAACAAAAAGAAACCTGCGCTATTAGAAGACCTAATGGCAGGAGGGGGCTTAAGTGGGCCATGAAGTAGAAAGTTTGCTGAGTAACCAGTTAAGCTAACCTTCACATCATTTTCCATTTGCTCTTTGGAAAAGATAAGAGTATTAACTTTTGCATATTGGTTTAGATGACTTGTTTCTTTCTTTCTTTTGTTTTTCTTTTTCTTTTTTTTTTTTTATGTTGAGAGAGAGAGAGAGAGGGAGAGAGAGGGAGACAGAGAATCCCAAGCAGGCCCTGCACAGTCAGCACAGAGCCTGACATGGGGCTCGAACTCACGAAACTGTGAGATCATAACCTGAGCCGAAATCAAGAATCAGAAACTTAGGGGTGCCTGGGTGGCTCAGTCAGTTGAGCATCCGACTCTTGGTTTTGGCTCAGGTGGTGATCTCAGAATTTGTGAGTTCAAGCCCCACATTGGGTTCTGTGCTGACAGTGCAGAGCTTGCTTGGGATTCTCTCTCTCCCTCTCTCTCTGCCCCTACCCCACTCTCTCTCTCTCTCTCTCTCCTCTCTCTCTCTCTCTCTCTCTCTCTCTCTCTCTCAAAAATAAATAAATAAATATTAAAAAAGAAAAAAGAAGAATTGAACACTTAACTGACTGAGCCACCCAGGTGCCCACTTGTTACTTAATAATTCACTCAAAATTTGCTACTTTCTTATAGGTTACCTGGTTCCCTCCGGGGCACACGATGTCTTTGCCATTTTATCAGAAGCTCCACCAGCACTATGACAGCAGCTACCGCAACAAGGACCTTCGCACCACCATGAGCCACTACCAGCAGGAGAAGAAAAGTTCTGCCATCTACACCCACGGCTCCACGGCCTACAGCAGCCGGTCCTCTGCCGCGCACCGCCAGGAATCCGAGGCCTTCAGCCAGGCGTCCGCTGCCTCGTACCAGCAGCAGGCCTCTCGGGCCACTGCGTCCACCCATGCATCTGCAGCCAGTCGGAAGACAGCCTCAGCCTATGATTATGGCTACTCCCACGGGTATGTCAAAAGCAGCCTTCCAACCTTAGGGCAAAGGCACGTTCTCTGAATAACCCTCCTACATCATTTCCCTTTCTTTTTAATCTGGCAGCCCTACATTTAAACCAGGTGTGGAGTGAGGCCATGTGTTTGGGAGACCTGGGACTTCTGTCTACCTGTTTCCCTTTACATTCTCTTTGAATTTCACACTTTATAATCACACTGGCGTGCCTTGCTTGCATTGCCAACTGTGATATTGCTAGAAGCAGAGAAGTTTTGCCACAGATTGATTTCAACATTCAGCAGCAGCAGAGCCAGAAAATATCATTTCAACACTCACAGCAGGTTTCCTGGCCCTCAGAATGTTTCTACTTAGATGAGAAGCCAGTATAGAATTTAAAATTCACAGGTCACAGGCGCCCAAACTACAGCAGAGATGTGTTCTACTTTTTCAATATCTGAGAACCAATTCTGAGCTATTGTTCAGGCAGCAGATATTTTCTTTAGCTAGAACACTTTATGTTTTTATTTATTTTTGAGACAGAGAGAGACAGAGCATGATCAGGGGAGGGGCAGAGAGAGAGGGAGACACAGAATCTGAAGCAGGCTCCAGGCTTTGAGCTGTCAGCACAGGGCCCGATGCAGGTGTCGAACTCATTGAGTATGAGATCATGACCTGAGCTGAAGTCGGACGCTCAACCGACTGAGCCACAGAGGCACCCCAGCTAGAACATTTTATAAAACTAGGCCCTTATCTCAGTCAGCTTAAGAATACCAGGAATAAATCTGTACTCTGATCAAAGTAGATTGATCAACCCATTGCAATGAGGGAGACCACGCCACAGAGGGAAAGAGAGTTACTATAGCATTCTAGGAAGAGTGGAGTTTACATGCAGGTTTGGTTTGCAAAGTGAACCCAGGGTCCTGTTTCTACTGGAAACAGTGAAGTTGAGATAAGTGAGGACTGTTGTATCCAGAAACCCTTAATGTGGGAGCTCAGCCCCAGGGTTGGGAACTGAGGCTGCTTCTTTGTGTCAACAGTGACTGGGGTCATCCAGGTAAGAGTACATTGTCTCATTCTCACTGATAAAATTTCAAACAGCAAACTTACTGATAATCTTTGATATTAGAGAAGAAAGTTTCTCAGTGATCTGTAGTCACACAAAGAAGGAGGTTACCACAGCCTTTTACAGCAGCAGTATCCCTTGGAGAAATGTTTCCTGTGAACTTTGCAATTGGCTTCTGTGTCTTTTGTTCCAGCCTGATGAATGCTGGGCAGATGCTTACTTTCTCAGCCCAAGCCAGTTTTTATTTTCTTGATATCCAGAATGAAATGTTTCATGGGAATCAAAAAAACACTTGCAAGATTTATGTGATTTTATTAAAAATCCTGGGGCACTTGGGTGGCCCAGTCAGTTAAGTGTCCAACTTCAGCTCAGGTCATGATCTTGTGGTTTGTGGGTTTGAGCCCCACGTAGGGCTGTGTGCTGACAGCTCGGAGCCTGGAGCCTGGAGCCTGCTTCGGATTCTGTGTCACCTTCTCTCTGACCCTCCCCCACTCACACTCTGTCTCTCTCAGTCTCTCAAAAATAAATAAATGTTAAAAAATATTTTAAAAAATCTATCCATAGTCCACAGAAGACATTGCTGAACTTGAAAACATAGACATTTTTGGACTATGTGGTAAATAACCACTTGCTGCCTTGAATCCCCTCCAAAGCATCTGGCATAGTTGCATTCTTTTGTTATAAACATAATAATATAATTTTAAGTTTTACAAAATTTAAGTCCACAAAATATCTGTTAGGACAACTAGAAAAGTGTTTATTTCTGGGATTTAAAGGTATTATTAAGGAAATAACACAGTGGTTTGTATCAAAGTGAGGATGATTTCTGAAGGAAGAAATTCCTGAATGAATCCCCAGTGGGTTTAAGCAGCACCTGATCTACAGCTGTTGTTTCTTGGGCACGAGCAGGGACCTCCTGGGAGTTTCTGCTCTGTTCAGTAACAGAGCCAGAGTCTGCTGGGGCTTACCTAGGATATATGATGGCAACGTTATGAAATTCCATTTAAAATGGAACAGGATCATCTTGCCATCTCACTTTCATGGGATATTCAGAAGGACTTTGTGTTGGCTGTAAATATGGAAATATTGTCGCTAAGATGAATTCATTTCTTTTAGCACTTGCTTCAGATGAACTGCCTTCCAAAGGAAAGTTGGGGGGAATTAACACCATGTGTATGTGGCAGCATCATTTTGTTCTGAAGAATGTTCCACAGAACATTAAGAACCTCATTTAGGAAAGCAGCTGTCTTGTAATAGAGGAGGATTACATTTTAAATATCCATTTTCCAAGACTGTGCTGAGTCTATAGAAGAGGTAGAAGATGGGTATTTTCATTATTGTATAGTTGTTAATGTCACTGCTTGTGTATTTATTTCCTTTCCCCAAGGCTATAGAATCTATAGAGTTTTCTGCATTTGTATTACAATTTTTTTTAAGTTTATTTATTTTTGAGAGAACATGAGCAGGGGAGGGGCAGAGAGAGAGGGAGTCACAGAATCCGAAGCAGGCTCCAGGCTCCAGGCTCCGAGCTGACAGCACAGAGCCTGACATGGAGCTGGAACTCATGAACCTCAAGATCATGACCTGAGCTGAAGTCGGACGCTTAACTGACTGAGCCACCCAGGCGCCCTATGAATTTGTATTTTAAAGAGATCTTCACTTCTTCAACTCTATTGCTAAATTTTATGTTAAAATTTTAAACAAATTCTTCTTTTAACCATATGTGTAATATTCATATTTATTAAAAAATTTTTTTATTAAGTTTCTTTATTTTTGAGAGGCAGAGAAAGACAGAGCACGAGTAGGGGAGGGGCAGAGAGAGAGGAAGACACAGAATCCAAAACAGGCTCCAGGCTCAGAGCTGTCAGCACAGAGCCCGATGCAGGGCTCGAACTCACAAACTGTGAGATCATGACATGAGCCGAAGTCGGACGCTCAACTGACTGAGCCACCCAGGCACCCCTATTCATATTTATTTATAATTGGATATATTATATTAAACATTAGTAATTGAACTTTGAGCATTTTTATATTTTATTCAGAAAAAAATTGCTCTGTGTTATCTTTGGAACACGTAGCCATTTCAGCTTTAAAAGCCTCACATAATAAGCTTTCTATAGGAAATGGAACTGTAATTATTTTCCTATACTCAACTTCACATCGTGTTCTTTCCTACTATGCCTGTATTTTATGTAGGCAGGAAGGTAGGTAGGTATTCATTAATGGCTTTAATGTTGAAGAACTCAGACTCTTGGTAGAAATATACTAACCTAGAAATGTTGACACAGAAACAAGAGAGGGAAGAAAACACCAATATTTTTCCCTTTATGTAATGCAATGTAAAGGAAAAGAAAGCCAACCTAATCCTGGGGTTATTTTAGTTTTTCTTTTTTTAGACCTAGAGCTAACAGGTGCAAATAATATTCTTTGAACATTTCAGAATCTTCGTAATTCCTTTAGGTTGTATTTTCATTCTCTCAAAATGGAGGAGCAACTTTTCCCCGCTAAATGAAATATCTCTCTTTGGATTGTGAAAAGTGTTGTTGATTAAAATCCTTAGCGTTATAAATGCAATTCTGTGGAATGTATGTAAACACTAGGCTTGATCTATTTTTACCCTCTGCTTTGTTATTAGATGTCCAGTGGTAAAATGGAAACTATGGAGACTGATATGTGCTCAGGGCTTGGCTGACCTCAGTAAATCTTAGGAACAATGGCTCGTTCAGCGTCAATGTGTTTATAAGCACAGATCAGTTACCAATTGAATTGTAAGCCAAGGGTTATAAAATAAATCCTGGAACACTTATTATAAATGCCTTTATTCTTAGTCACAGTGAAAAAAAAACCCCTAAATTAAAGTAATTCAGGAAGACAAAGTGACACAAAATTATTGTTTTATGCAAATAATCCACAAATACTATCAGTGATTAAAGGAGAAATGGTACTTATAACTACCATTCGGCAAGAGTTCTTAACTTCTATCCTTGAATAGATTTCAACAGGGTCTTGGTTGATCTGAAATTATGTGCAAAATTAGGCACAGTTGAGAATTTGTTTTTGTTGAGAAAGACCGTAGTTTTTATCAGATTCCCAGAGAACACTGTGACTCAACAAAGGTCAGAACCACTGCACTAGAAAGTGTGAATATAAACATCAGACAACCCAGTGTGTGGCCTGAGGGTCCCTTTCCCAATACCAATATTATATGAAGTTAGGATGAATTAAGGCAGATGTTTTAGGGAGTGTGATATTATGGAAATCATGGTAACTTTCTTTTCAGTAAGCTGGATCACACATTAAGATGGAAATAATAAATGAAATATTTTGTTACACTTGGTAGGAATGAATAACTTTCAAAAAGCAGAGATAACACAGCATAGTTCTAGGATGATGGAGGGATTTAGAGTTGTCCCTCAACCCTGTGGTAATGGTAGATATTGAATTTCTTGATTCTAAACAGTTGAAATTCAACCCATATGATGCAATTCAGCACAGTATCCTCTATACTACTGTATCTTTACAGTAACCCTGAGAAGTGGAAATTATTATTCTCTTTTTAAAAATGAGAAAATTTGGGGTGCCTGGGTGGCTCAGTTGAACATGGGTCTCTTGCTTTTGGCTCAGGTCATGATCTCACAGTTCATGAGGCTCTGTGCTGAGAGTGCAGAGCCTGCTTGGGATTCTTTCCCTCCCTCTCTCTCTCTCTGCCCCACCCGTGTTCTCTTCTCTGTCTCTCTCTCTGCCAAAATAAATAAACATTAAAGAATAAAAATGAGAAAATTAGAGCCCAAGTAGACTAAATAAATTTTCTCCCTTGCACTAAGAAATGGTACAATAATGATTTTAACCCCCATCGTACCCCAAGCCCCCCACCCTTTCCATGAGTACCCAGTGACAGTTATGATCAGCCAACTCCCCTTCACCTCATAGCCACCAGATTTTTCTTGAAGCAGCAATATATAGTTTTTCATTATGTTTCCTTTTATTTGCCCTCCTACTAGAAAAGCCATTGAGCACCACAATAACAAGATTCAGAACAGGGAACAATCGATCCAGGAGCATTCATGAATGCCAAACCTGAAACCTCACAGACTCTAACTTGTCACTTAGAATCAGACATAGTGACTCACGAGGGACTGTAGAAGACACTAGTGTGGGGACGAGAAAACTGAGGCATGAGTAACTTGTCTGGGATATTCTGCCTAACTTTATTTTTTTTAATTTTGTTGTTTTTTAAAAATTTTTAAATATTTATTTATTTTTGAGAGAGAGAGAACGAAAGAGAGAGGGTGGGGGAAGGGGCAGGGAGAAAGGGAGACAGAATCCGAAGAAGGTTCCAGGCTCTGAGCTATCAGCACAGAGCCCTATGTGGGGCTTGAACTCATGAACTGTGAGATGATGACCTGAACTGAAGTATGGCATTTAACCAGCTAGGCCACCCAGGCACACCTCTGCCTAACTTTAAATTATGCCCTTACCTACACTCATGTCACATTGGTAAACTACCCTTGGTGGTTACCCAAGTAATAACCTCTTTTGAAACTACTATAGTTTGCAAAGAATATGCTAATGCTCAAAACAATTCCAATTCAGACAGAAGATACCAATGTTCAAAATAGAGACCACTGAACACAGAAGCCTCTGTCTTTTATTGGCAGGTTTGATTACAGCAGGACGGAGGGGGACCTGAAAACTTGCTCTATTTCCCACCTTAGGGTGGTTTCAAAAGATGTTACCAAAGAAATCTACTGCCTGTGGACATTTCTGTGTCTTGACCTCAGCTGCTGGCATCAGATTAGTATCCATTTTCTACATATTCATTTCCAGATGTTATAATGCAAAGGGGATAGTCTTTGGGGTCAAACAGGCTGTGCTTACTTGGAGTTAGACTTGTGACTTCAGATAAGCTAGTTAACCTCTCAGTTTCTTCATCTGTAAAATGGGGAAAATGTTTATCCCTCATGTTGGGACGTCTAAAAGAAATAATCACATAAAGTACTTGATGTAATAGCTAGCACACAGGGACAGTCACTGAGGTTTAAGTATTGTCCATTCATTCACTAAATATTTATTGAATGCCTCCTGTGTGCTAAGCACTGCTCTAGGTGCTTGGGATAGATTGCTGAACAAAACTGACAAAGATTCCTGCCCTCATGGAGGATATGTTCTAGCATGGAGAGACAGGCCATAAACAATAAATATAATCAAAATGGCCTTGAATTTTATATCACTCTAGAAGGTAATAGATGTTATGGAAGTAATAAAAAAATCGAGTAGGCTAAGACACATCAGTATGTGGGGTGGGGGTGCAGGTTGGAATTTTAAGTAGAGTAGTCAGACGTCCTCAGGAAGGTGATATCTGAACAAAGATGTGAAGTAGCAGAGGGAATTGTCTGGGGGAAAGGTGCACCAGACATTGAGAACAGCCACTACAAGGCCTTTCAGCAAGGAACAGCATCGAGACCACTGAGGGAACAGAGGAGTGAGGGGAAAGTACGTGAAGATGTCAGAGAGGAAATGGACAGGGCATGGCCAACCAAATGGCCTTGTGGGCCATTGTAAGAATTTTTTATTCTGAGTTAGAGGGAGTCTTGGCAAAGTTTTGAGCACAGAAATGACTTGATCTGACTTTAGTTGTGACAGGAGCACTGTGGCTGCTCTGTGGAGAACAGACTGGTGCATGAGCAGAAGCAGGTCACCCAGATAGGAGGCCAATGCTGTAGTCCAGGAAGGGCAGATGGGAAGTCAGAAAGGATATGATGAACATATTTTTGGATTTATTAGCTTTTGCTGAATTCTTACTTCTACCAGATTTGTCACAGGGCTTTTCAACTCCCATAGTCACATAGTTTTGAGGCTGCAAAAAGATCCATGTAGATTTGTTATACAATGAATTTTCTGAGAGTCTCTTTAGGCAGAATAATGATGGTAAAACCATACCCTTATTCTTCATTCCCCAAGATCCAATGAAGTACATTGTTCCACTGTTAGTGTTTTTTATGGTACTTAATAGGAAAAACACCTGAAATAACCATAGTTGTATGGGGATTTAGGTCCACCTATAGATTCAAGCAGCTGAATATGAATTACAAAAAATTATTGAACTATAGACAGTTATGGGAAATGAAATTTGTTTGGAAAGCCACTGATATATCCAGGTTGCCTACTCTTACCTTTTCTCCTCTAGAAATAGTCTTATAGCCTCATCTCTAAATAAAAGCTTAACTATTGTATATAAGGAAAAAGCACCACAGTTTCTGGATTACAAAAGTCAATTCAGTGTTCTGGGATTTGTCTTCCACATTTTAAATACTAAGAAAATGACGAGTTACATTATTTCCCATATGAAAGAAAAAGATCAGAGAAAAATCTAATGAAAGCAGAAAAGTCAGTTACTTTTTCCTCCCAAGAAATAGGCAAGTTTATTGCCAATTACTTCTTTTTTTACAAAAAAATACTTTATTTTAAAGTAATCTCTATACCCAACATGGGGCTCAAACTTACAACCCCAAGATCAAGAGTCACATGCTCTGCTGACCAAGCCAGCCAGGTGCCCTGCCGATTACTTCTTTATAAGCCAACTGAGTTATGTTCTGAATCCCTGAATCCAAGGAGAGTAGCCTTCGCCATATGTCAATCTCCCTACTATCACTGCTATAAACATGTGGCTCGTTTGCATGGAGAGAGCTGGGACTGTCACTCCTGGTAATACCAGCTTCATATTATCAGCAGTTTGTGGATCCACAGAACTGTGGAATGGTCAAGCAGGAAGAGACCAAAAGCTCATCTAACTTAAGCCCTTCCTTTCACAGGTACTTACACTGAGGCCAGGTAAGATGTGATTCATTCTGTTACCTGTGCTTTGCCCTGTCACTCAAAACCGTTATTTGCTAGGCTCTTTTGCAGGCTAAATTCAAGTTTAGATGATACAAGATACCTCCAGAATGGCATTCATCTTCCACAGACAGGTGAACCATCCTGTGAGAAGGAAGGCATGTCCTTTAGTAGAGTAGGAATAGAATGGGTCAGCCAAAGGTGGAAGGGGGGCAAAGTGGTACCTCCCAGGCTCCAATGTGAAATGTTAGCTCTGTTCCTGGCTGGCTGGGCAGTAGAGTGTAACTGAGCTTCCCTACAGAGATTTCGGAACTCTGGAAGCCCATGGGAGCCGTAGCAACAGGCTTGACCTTTTCCACAGCAGCCTTTCTAGATGCAACAAGAGAAAGCAAGAGCACCCCAAAGGAGGGGGGTAACTTCCATGCAACCACAGTGACCATCCTCAAAGTGGGGTGGGATGTGGATTTCTGGGCTGCCTTATAAATAATAAGACTAACTTTTTAAAACCCTGGACAATTTTCAGTTCACAGACTAAAACTTTATAAGGCATCTCCTTCAAGTGTCGTGCATAATATAATATCTAGGAACTATGGAGTAAACCTTTTCACTTCTGCTTAAAAATAGGCCATAATCTGGGTTAATTTCTAAAATAGTCATAAATGGATAAAAACTGAAAGGTATGTGTAGAGAAGGACCACAAAAGATTTAAATCTCTCAGTGTTTTACTCCTTCACCTTTTCTAGAACACATGACTGTTCTACATTCATGTTAAAAAGTGGTTCAAACCTCCATGGTATTTGCTTTTAGCTCACGGCTATACATTAGCTGTGGAAAATTACCAAAAGGAAGATAAAATGTTAATTATCGATGGAAACTTAAATAATGGAAAAAATAAAGCAATAAAGAGAAGAAAAAATTGTGGCTACATTCCTATTTAAATAACTAAACATTTTTTTTTAAAACTAAAAATAAAATATTTTCATGGCTGAGAAAGTGAAATGGAGAAGGGGAAAAAAGACAAGTGTAAGGTAAATAATGCAAAACCAAACAAAAAACCAAGGATGTTTACTTATTATGACGCTACACATCAGTAAATTTCAAGAGTGATGTTAATCAAACAAAATTCATGCTTATATCTTATTAGAAGCCTTTTCTGCAAAGTGTATTAGTAAAAAAGAAAGGACTCAAAGTCTCCTACTTGTCTAACTTTGATGTTCTCCTGAAACCTCCATAAGTGTTCGGATTGGGAAACAGGAGAATTGAAAGGTCAGTAGAAGTGTTGAGCCTGACATGATACCCATATCAAAGGAGGATCATAGAACGAAGCTACTCTAAATCAAAAGTAGATCCGAAACAACCTTTTCATAAAACCCCAAAGAAAGTATTGTCTTTCAAGTTTTGCAAGAGGGAGATATGACTGATGGAAAAGTAGAAATGAAAAGAGAGACTGCAAACTTCAAGTACTTATTCCTGACCCTCCAGGGGGTGCTGAAGATGAAAGAGATAGGGCTTCAGATACCAGAAGCCCCCAAGGAGTGGCTGACTAGCTGAGTGAAGACAGCCGAGAAGGATGACCCATAGTTCACTAAAACCGCTGCCTCTCCCTTTCTTCTGGTAAACAGCTGAGCATTTTGTTTGTATGCAACAGGAATAAGTTGCAAATATATACGAAGATGCGGTTTTAAAGGAAAATTGTTGTAATAATAAAAGTGAGTTCAGTTCTTTTGTGACCACTCAGTAAAGTCTAACGATGACACATACATAAGTCAGCAATAAAAATCGAGCTTTTACTTTGAAGCTTTTGCACCTACCACTGTGTCATCCCAGGATGACCTACCCCTCTTTCAATGTCCAGCTCTTCCACAAAGGATTCCCTGGTAACCCCAGACGGAAGTTGTCTCTCAAGCCTGTGAATTCAACTTTTGTTTGCACTGCTCTTTCTGCGTATCTGCCTGTGTTCCTTCTGTCCTTTTGTGCTTTCTTCCTTGATGGACATTATATGACATGTCAGGCCTGGTAGCATTTATTCCCCTATAAGTTGTAAAGCTTTGAGAAAGCAAGGGTCTTTAATTTCTCTTTATGTCTCCCTCCCACCCCAGTCAGGCACAGTATTTTGCACACAGTAGAATATGAATAAATATGTTTATAGGATCTGTTGAATAAATCAAGTTGTTAAGGAAAGTTAAAAAATAAACCTGTGAAAATTTCAGTGGTACTGTTACATATAACACAGTTTGAAAGGCTATTTTTGAAGTTACCTTTCTCCAGCACCTTCTAAAATATCAGCTACATGCTGAGTTTATGTTTAACTTTATGAGAAACTATTCAATTGTTTTCTGCAGTGACTGTACCATTTTACATTCCCATAGCCATGTATGAGAATTCCAGTTTATCCACATTAGTTACCTTCTGTCTTATTTATTATAGCCATTCTTGTCGGTAGGTAGTGGGGTCTCATTTTGGTTTTAATTTGCACTTACCTAATGACTAATGATGTTGACCATCTTTTTATATGCTCATTAGCCATTTATATATCTTCTTTGGTGACAAGCCTGTTCAAACCTTTTGCTTCTTTTTTTCTTTTGCATATTTTTAAATGGATTTTTTCTGCTTATTATTGAGTTGTCAGAGTTATTTGAATATTTTACATACAATCCTTTATTAGATATGTATTTGAAAATATTTTCTCTCATTCCTTTCATTCTCTTAACAGTGTCTTTCAAAGGCCAGAACTTTTCAATTTTGATGAAGTTTAATTCATTCCTTTTTTTTTCTTTTTGAATCATGCTTTTGGTGTTATCTCTAAGAACTCTTTGGCTAACTCAATATCATAAAGAGTTTCTCTTATCTTCTAAGAGTTTTATAATTTTCACTTTTACATGTAGAAATTTGATCCATTTTTTTGGTGCCTGGGTGGCTCAGTTGGTTAAGTGTTTGACTTTGGCTCAGGTCATGATCTCACGGTTTGTGGGTTCAAGCCTCGCTGTCTGTGCTGATGGCTCAGAACCTGGAGCCTGCTTCGGATTCTGTGTCTCCCTCTCTGTCTGCCCCTCCCTCACTTGCATTCTGTCTCTTTTTGTTTCTTGAAAATAAATGAACGTTAAACATTTTTTTAAAATAAAAGATATAAAAACAAAGGAAATTTGATGCATGTTTAATTAAATTACGCATGTGATATTGAGTAAAGTTCTAAGTTCATCCTTTCACATATGGATATACAATGGTCCAGCACCATTTGTTGAAAAGGTTTTCTTTCCCCCTTTAATTCCTTAGCACCTTTATCAAAAATGAATTAATTAAAATTGTTACTTATAAAAAGTTTTAAATCGGTGAATATAAGTCTTCAAACTCAGTTCCTCTTCTACAAAAAATCTTTTGCCTATGTGTTCCTTCACATTTCTGTATAAATTTTAAGATAACCTTGGCAGTTTCTACAAAGAAAAAAATCTGCTGGGATTTTGATGAGAATCATGTTGAGGGGTGCCTGGGTGGCGCAGTCGGTAAGCATCCGACTTCAGCTCAGGTCATGATCTCACAGTTTGTGAGTTTGAGCCCTGCATTGGCCTCTGTGCCGACAGCTCAGAGCCTGGAGCCTGCTTCAGATTCTGTGTCTCCCTCTCTGTCTGCCCTTCCCTCACTCATGCTCTCTCCCAAAAATAAACAAATGTTAAAAAATTAAAAAAAAATAATGTTGAAACTGTAGAACAATTTTGGAAAATGTGCCTTCTTAACAATATATTTTAGTCCATGAACATGGAATATTTACTTATTCAGATCTTTTTTCACTTATCATAATAATGTTTTGTCATTTTCAATACACAAGTTTTCTACTTCTTTGTCAAAAGAAGTACTACACCCAACATGGGGCTCAGACTTACAACCCTGAGATCAAGAGTCCCATACTCTACTGACTGAGTCAACCAGGGGCCCCTAAGTGTCTTTGGATATGCAATGGGGCTTTTGTAGCAGCCTACAATTGGATTTTTAAAAATCCCCATTCTGACAATATCTGCTGTTCCTTGGAGTTTTTAATCCCTTCACATCTAATAAAATTACTAATATGGTTGGTGTTATGTTTGCTACTTTTGGGTTTTTTTTCTATATATTTCATATCCTTTGTATATCTCATATCCTTTGTTCATTTATTTCTCCTTTATTGCCCTGTTTTATGTTAAATAGTCATTTTTAGTGTACCACTTAATTTCCTTGTTTCTTAACTACATTTTTTTTAAAAGATATTGCTTTAGGAATTGCAGTGCACATATTAACTTACCACATTCTACTTCAGATTTATACTAATTTAATACTGGTAGAACAGAGAAACTTTGCTTCAGTGTGGCTTCATTTCCTCCCCTGTCCTTTGCACAATGGTCATATATATTAAAATTAATATTATAAACCCAGCAATGCAGTATGATAACTATTGCTTTATGCAATCTATGTCTTTCAAAGTATTGAAGAGAGTGGAAATGTATATATGCAAATACATTTGTCCAAATATTTACTTTGTGGTATTCTTCACAAAGAAGAGTATGTGTGTGTGTGGATTCAAATTACTGTCTGGTTTCATTTCCTTTACATTTTTTTTTAATGTTTATTTATTTTTGAGAGAAACAGAGACAGAATGCGAGTGGGTTAGGGGCAGAGAGAGAGGGAGACACAGAATCCGAAGCAGGCTCCAGGGTCTGAGCCGTCAGCACAGAGCCCGATGCAGGGCTCGAACTCACAGAGCTGTGAGATCATGACCTGAGCCAAAGTCAGACACAAAACTGGCTGAGCCACCCAGGCGCCCTGGTGTCATTTTCTTTAAACCTGAGGGATTTGCTTTAACACTTTTTGTAAGGCAGGTCTGCTAGCAATGAATTCTCTCAGTTTTCATTTGTCTGGGAATGTCTTCACTTTGACTTCAGTTTTGAGTGATAGTTTTATTAGATATAGAATTTTTTCCTTGAAGTATAGTTGATACACAATGCCACATTAGTTTCAGGTGTACAAGATGGTGATTCAACAAGTCTATACGTTATGCTGTGCTCACCACAAGTGCTACCATTTGTTACCATATGACACCGTTAGAATACCATTAATTATATTCTCTATGCTATACCTTTCATCTCCATGACTTATTCAATCCATAATGGGAAGCCTGTATCTCCCACTCCCTTTCAGCCATTTTGCCCATTCTCCTACCTGCCTTCCCTCTGCCAACCGTCAGATTGTTTTTTATATTTGTTTATAGGTCTGCTTCTGCTTTTTGTTTGTTTTGCTTTTTTAGATTCCACATAAAATGAAATCGCATGGCATTTGTCTTTGTCTGACTTATTTCACTTAGCATAATGCCTTTTAGGTGTATCCATGTTGTTGTAAATGGCAAGATCTTATCCTTTTTTATGGGTGATTAATATTTCATTATATATTATATGTATATTATATATAAGTTAATTTTTTAATATATTCATCTATCAGTGGATACTTGGGGTACTTCCATATCTTGGCTATTATAAATAATACTGCCGTAAACATAGAGGTGCATGTATCTTTTTGAATTAGTGTTTTCATTTTTGGGGGGGGTTAAATACCCAAT
Source organism: Panthera tigris (assembly GCF_018350195.1). Lineage (NCBI taxonomy): Eukaryota > Metazoa > Chordata > Mammalia > Carnivora > Felidae > Panthera > Panthera tigris. The sequence goes on from NC_056671.1 coordinate 40,700,246, forward strand.
AGTGGAATTACTGGATAATGTGGTATTTCTATTTTTAATTTTTTGAGTAGTCTCTATACTGTTTTCCACAGTGGCTGTACCAATTTACATTCCCACCAACAATTTACAAAGATTCTTTTTTCTCCGCATCCTCATCACATGTTATTTCTTGTCGTTTTGATTCTAACCATTCTGATAGGTGTAAGGCAGTAATCTTGTGGTTTTGAATTTGCATTTCCCTGATGGTTAATGATGTTAAGAACCTTTTAATGCTCATAGACACTTCTCCAAGAAAACATCCAGATGGCCAACCGACACATAAAAAAATGTTCAATATCACCCATCATCAGGGAAATACAAATCAAAACCACAATGAGCTACCACCTCACACCTGCCAGAATGGCTGACATTAACAACTCAGGCAACAACAGATGTTGGCGAGGATGCGGAGGAAGAGGATCTCTTTTGCACTGCTGGTGGGAATGCAAGCTGGTGCAGCCACTCTGGAAACCAGTATGGAGGTTCCTCAAAAAATTAAAAATAGAACTACCCTATGACCCAGCAATTGCACTGCTAGGTATTTATCCAAGGGATATAGGTATGCTGTTTCGAAGGGGCACATGCACCCCAATGTTTATAGCAGCACTATCAACAATAGAGCCAAAGTATGGAAAGAGCCCAAATGTCCATCGATGGATGAATGGATAAAGAAGTGGTATATATATACAATAGACTATTACTCGGCAGTCAAAAAGAATGAAATCTTGCCATTTGCAACTATGTGGATGGAACTAGAGGGTATTATGCTAAGCGAAATTAGTCAGTTAGAGAAAGACAAAAATCACATGACTTCACTCATATGAAGACTTTAAGACACAGAACAGATGAACATAAGGGAAGGGAAGCAAAAAAAAAAAAAAAAACAGGGAGGGGGACAAAACATAAGAGACTCTAAATATGGAGAACAAACTGAGGGTTACTGGAGGAATTGTGGGAGGGGGGATGGGCTAAATGAGTAAGGCGCATTAAGGAATCTACTCCTGAAATCATTCTTGCACTATATGCTAACTAATTTGGTAAATTAAATTAATAAATTAAATTAAATTAAATTAAATTAAAAAAATAAAATAAAAAAAAAAAGAATCTTTTCATGCTCAACATCTCTTGAGCCATCTGTATGTCCTGTTTGGAGAAATGTCTATTCAGATCCTGTGCCAAATTTTTAATCAGTTTTTTTTTTTTATGTTGAGTTGTATAAATTCTTTACATATTTTAGATATTAACCCCTTACTGGATATATCATTTGCAAATATCTTCTCCCATTCAAAAGATTGCCTGTTTGTTTGGTTGATGGTTTCCTTTACAATACAAAAGCATTTTAATTAGGTATAGACCCAATAGTTTATTTTTGCTTTTGTTTTTCTGGATATAGAATTCTTTTATTTTTTTATTTTTATTTTTTGCAAGTGGGGGAGGGGCAGCCGGAGGTGGATGGAGGATCCGAAGTGGACTCTATGCTGATAGTTTGACAACAGCGAGCCTGATGTGGGGTTCGAACTCACAAACTGCAAGATCATGACCTGAGCCGAAGTGGGACGCTCACTCGACTGAGCCACCCTGGTGCCCCTTGATATAGATATTAACTTTTTCTCAGAACTTAAATAGGTCAATGATATCAATGCCTTCTGGGATATATTGTTTCTGATGAAAAGTCAACCATTAATATATTTTTCTCCTGTATGTGATTAATCATTGTACCCTTGCTACTTTCAAGATTTCTCTCTGACTTTGGTTTTCAACAGTTTAACTATGATTTATCTAGGTTTGTATCTCTTTTGTGTGTACCTTACTTGGGTTTGTTGAGCACCCTGGATCCATAGAGTAATACTTGTCATCAAATTTGGAAAGTTTTAAGCCATTATTTCTTTAAATATATTTTCCTACCCTTTCTCTATCTCTCTTCTTTATGATATTACTGTTACTCATATATTGGAATGTTTGATGATGTCCCACAGACCTCTGAAAATTTTAAAAGTTTTACTCATTCTTTTACCTGTTTTTTAGATTGGATAATTTTTATCTTCAAGTTCACTGATTCTTTATTCTTCTATCTAAAATCTTTTTTGAGTCCCTTTAACAATTTATTATCTATCTATTTATTTATTTTTAAAGTTTATTTATTTATTTTGAGAGAGTGGGGGAGGGGCAGAGAGAGAGGGAGAGAAGGAGAATCCCAAGCAGGCTCAGCACTGTCAGTGAGGAGCCCAACATGGGACTCAAACTCATGATCTGTGAGATCATGACCTGGGCTGAAATTAAAAGTCAGATGCTTAACTGACTGAGTCACCCAGGCGCTCCTTGAATAAATTTGATCCTATTTTATAATTTCTCTTTGTTGGCATTCTCTATTTTTTTGAGTCATTGTCATACTTTCCTTTAATTTTTAAACATGGTTTCCTTTTTTAGTTTTTGAACATATTTATAATTTTTCCTTTGCAGTCTTTGTTAAATCCAACATCAGAGTGTACCCAGAGACAGTTTTTATTTACTGTTTTATTCTGTTGGTGTGGATCACATTTTCCTATTTCTTGGCATGTTCCATAATTTTTGTTGTTGTTTAGAATTGGACATGTTAAAAAATATATTGTAGTAATTCTGGATTCTGAATTTTCCCTTAAATGTTTTGCCATTGTGCTTTGGTATTGTTTAATAACTTGTCTAAATGTACTTATAGGGTCTGTTTACCAGCACTGTGTGACTGCTGATGTCTTTTAAATTATTGTTCTCATTTTTAAGCCTAAATTCATAGGGATCAACTTGTGTGTGCATAGATTAATGACCTGTAAATGAGTGGCCAGACATTGTGCTCAAACAAAAGAGTTCACTTTCTGGCAATAGATTTGGGTGTATATTGGTGAGCACATTTAAAGTTCAGGTAACTTGGGGCACCTGGGTGGTTTAGTTGGTTAAGCATCTAACTTTGGCTCAGATCATGATCTCACGGTTTGTGAGTTTGAGCCCCATGTCAGGCTCTGTGCTGACAGCTCAGAGCTTGGAGCCTGCTTCAAATTCTGTGTCTCCCTCTCTCTCTGCCCTTCCCCACCTGTGCTCTCTCTCTCTCTCAAAATCAAGTAAACATTAAAAAATTTAATAAAAAATTCTTTAAAGTTCAGGTAACTTTTGAATACGTACTTCCTGGCTTTGCTTACTCTAGACTCTCTTATCTGTCTTCTGCACATGGACACAGGCTTAGTCAACCAATTATGTGTGGATAGCTTGCATCCTCTCCAGTTTTTTCTATGCAGGCATATGGAGAACTTTTGAAGGCCCCCTGTGGTAGTCTTATTTCCAAGATCTTCCTATTAAATTGCTGGCTGAACTCTCAACAATAGCCAAATTGTGGAAAGAGCCTAAATGTCCATCAACTGATGAATGGATAAAGAAATTGTGGTTTATATACACAATGGAGTACTACATGGCAATGAGAAAGAATGAAATATGGCCCTTTGTAGCAACGTGGATGGAACTGCAGAGTGTGATGCTAAGTGAAATAAGCCATACAGAGAAAGACAGATACCATATGCTTTCACTCTTATGTGGATCTTGAGAAACTTAACAGAAACCCATGGGGGAGGGGAAGAAAAAAAAACAAAAACAAAGAGGTCAGAGTGGGAGAGAGCCAAAGCATAAGAGAGACTCTTAAAAACTGAGAACAAACTGAGGGTTGATGGGGGGTGGGAGGGAGGGGAAGGTAGGTGATGGGTATTGAAGAGGGCATCTTTTGGGATGAGCACTGGGTGTTGTATGGAAACCAATTTGACAATAAATTTCATATATTAAATTGCTGGCTGATATGCCAGTCTGCTGCTTGTCCTAACCATGATTGGAACCTGAGGCCAACTGAGTTTCTGGTCTTCCTTTGTTTGTTTACTACTTAGATTGCTAGTGTTTCCCACAGTGCTTCTGGATATGGAGTTTTATCATACCCTGCTGCAAATCAAGTCAGCTCCCTCTGGCAGTGAACATTCTGATTGTCATGCCTTTTTCTACTTTGGTAGAACTACCTTATAAACTGAGCTAAGGGAGGGGGGAGGAGAGAGGGCTAGGCAGAATGCCATATTTCCATTGTTCATACCTAAAGTTCAGTGGCTTTTTTATGAATAACTAGTTCTCAGTTTTGTGTATGCCTTTGGTTGATTTTCAGAGCCCTGAATGGGTTGGTTTTGACACTTGTATCCATTTTTATCATTGCTTTTGGGGGCGAGTAACTGCTGAAGTACTCACTCCACCATACTAGAAGTCCCACCTCTGCATTGGTCATTTTTAACAACTCCTCAGCAGATTCTGGTGTGAAGCCAAGGTTGAAAATCACTGAGCTAGGGTAAATACAGGAATGAATGATTTCACTTCATTTAATAAACATTTATTGAACATCATCAGGCACAGTGTGGATACAAAGTGGATAGAGTATGGATACAAAGATTATAGACTATCCCTCTCCATGGGTGGTCATAGGCAGTGGGAAAGATCAAGTAATAATGCAGTATAACCTGAGCAAATAGGGATGGGTGAGGCTAGTTTTGGGAGCAGTGTCAACAGAAGACAATGCCTACAGCCCATCATTTTTCTGCAACATGCCAATAGGTTATCACATTTTCAGAAAGTACTATAGCCAGTAAGCAGATCCCTACTTAATGTAAGTATAAATAAAGTTTCTCATCCTGGAGAACTAGGACAGTTTCCCCAAATTACATGATGATTACGAACATAACTTTAAGGAACTGATTTTACTTCATTTTACTTCATGTAAAATCTAACGAGTTTTTTAAGGCTATATTTTCAACTGAACTGTGATGATTTCATGATCTATGAATAAATTAAGGAATAGCAAATCACAATGGGAGTCAGTATAGGCAGTGTGATATGGTATTATGGTTTCCAAAGTGGGATATCCACAAAGGCAAACCATGGAAGCATAGGAAGAAATATTAGTTAGCACTACTAGTTTTTCAAAAACATCAGATTTGGTCTTTAAAATGTTTCTATTGATTGAATGTTTCATAGAGTGAGTGAGACTATTTATATAGTAGTATATGCATAGGACTTACAAATAAACAAACGTATATAAGTGGCATGCCCCCAATATTTTTGGATCGGGAGTACTCAGTCACAAAAGTTAGAGACCACTGGTCTAGTGGTAAGAACACTGACCTAGACGGGTGCTAGTCCTTCTTGCACTACCAACTTGCTGTGTGAACATGGGCAAGTTATAAAGACACTCTGTGTATTCCAAATATAAAATGAGGAGCCTGTTATAAATATCCTTGAGATATCTTCCTATAAGTGGTTTTGTTTTTTATTTTCCTGTAAAGCATAATTATGAAGTTGTAATAGCAGAATGTTGTCTTTGGTTGTTGTTCAGTATTTGAATTGGATGAAGGTCTAAGCCTCTTTCTGAGTTCCTGAAATATTTCCGGAGAGAGCTTGGCTACATCGCTTTTCTGTGATGCTGCTGGTTGTAGATGTGATGATGCCACACACACCATGATATTTCTTTAAATTCTGTTAACTTTAGGCATATTAACAGGACATACCCCAATTGGTAGCAGAGTGCCAAAATATACACACAGTTATAGATATCTATAAGTGTGTGTGCATGTATGCACACACAAATCAATCCTTAACCATTGCTTAATTTCATTGCCTCCATAAATGGAAATTCAGAAAGCTTCACGATTTAAGCTGAGTACATAAAGAACATTAATTGTAGTTTTAATAGTTAGAAAACACCCAAATAGATCCATGCATATCAAGTTTAGTGTCTACTCAGAAATGGACTTGTAAGATAGAGGATTATTTTCAATACTTAGATACAAGTAAAAACCCAAGAGGTTAGCAAAACCTTATTTCATCTTTTGATTTAAATTCAAAGAAATTTAAATTTTACATGTTCTACTTAAAATATTCTCCTATAAAAACATTCAGCTTCAGAATTCAATAGAGTAAGATGTTGGACTTCAGTGTTCACGGATCATAACAAGATAGACTATTGATGGTTTTCTTCAAATAACTATTTGGACTGATTATGACATAGTCAGTTCCTTAAAATTTGATGTTTCTCTGATTTAGTTTTGTTTGCTATCTTCAGTAAATGAGTTATTGCTAAGTAGTCAGTTGGCATAGTATTTTAACATCTAATCCCTCACATGCTTTTTATATATTATTAGTATTTAAAAGCTTGAAGAAACTTTAAAGAACGTAACAAAGATTTTTTCCTAAGTACTTTGGATTTTCTTTTTCTTTTTCTTTTTTTTTTTTTTTTTTGAGTTTTGAGAGAGAGAGAGCAAGCATGAGTGGGGCAAGGGCAGAGAGAGATAATCCCAAGCAGGCTCTGTGCTGAACCCCATGTGGGACTCCATCTCACAACCATGAGATTATGACCTGAGCCAAAATTAAGAGTTACACATTTAACCAACTGAGCCACCCAGGCACGCCTGGATTTTCTAAATAATACTATATAATACAAAACATCATAATGCTGTCTGTGAAGTTTTTTGTTCCAAATAACATATGACAGGAGATCGATGATAGTGCCATGAATCTTTACCATAAAGTTCAATATTAAAAACCAGCTGCTGTGATTTATCTGTAAAGATGGAATAATGACATTCAGGTACATTCTATGTGATAAGTGCATCATTTAAAAGATTCATCTTAGGGGCACCTGGGTCGCTCAGTCGGTTAAGCATCCAACTCTTGATCTCAACTCTGGTCTTGATCTCAAGGTCGTGATTTCAAGCCCCATGTTGGGCTCCGTGCTGGGCATGAAGCCTACTTTAAAAAAAATCATCTTAAAGAGAAAATGACAGAAAAAAGGAGCAACAATACAACAAAAAGAATGACAAATCATAGCCATTTTGATGTAGATAAATGTTGAAAATATGATCTCATAAGAATGACTATAGACAGAATGAAAGTAAAAAAGAGCAAAAATAGAAAAGCAAGAGTTGGGGCACCTGGGTGGCTCATTCCATTGAGCGTCTGACTTTGGCTCAGGTCATGATCTCACGGTTTGAGAATTGAAGCCCCACATCGGGCTCTGTGCTGACAGCTCGGAGCCTGGAGCCTGCTTCGGATTCTGTGTCTCCCTCTCTCTCTGCCCTCCCTGCTCATGCTCTGTCTCGCTCTCAAAAATAAGTAAATATTAAAAAAATTTTTTTAAAAAGAAAAGCAAGAGTAAAATGAAAAATGCAAATGTATAAGTAGGAGAAAAGGTAACTCTTAAATTCTAAAATTAATTTTATTTTGCATGGTAATTAATTAAAGAGGAGAAGGAAAATAGCACTTTAAACTTAGACCTGCATTAGCACAGCCTGTACTTTGTAATCTACTGGGGGTATAGAATGCAGTCATTTTGCTGCTGCCTGGAACAGGCAGCCAGGAACAAATTTCACTCAGCCTTCCAATTGGTAACCAATCCACAAGCTTGAATTCAAAGTTCTAACCTTTAATTTTAATGCTGATCATAGACTAGGACATAGCTATTCACCCTAGGGGAGGAGCTAGTTAGTGGGAGAGGAAGAAGTTTGCCACTCCAGTCTGGGGATCAAAGACAGTAGCCTACCCTGTACCCCCAGGCCCAGAGCCACTGCACCCACCTCTGTACTCTCTAGAAGCCCTGTGATTCGGTGCTACTTGTTTAGCAGAGGATAGATTTGCTTGCATTATTATGTGTTCATTTTGCACTATGTGTGCATTTGGCCTGTCTTCTGCTTTGATTTAGGTCATCTCTTTGCTTTTCCTGATGCTTCTTAAAGATTGAGAAAAGGTCAGGTTTGGATGGTTTGGAAAGTTGTTCTGTTTCAACTGGGAAGCTTGCTTTTCCCATGACACATCACACACATGGCTTCACTTTTCCCCCAAATTTTCTGTGGACAAGGGGACTTTTTAGTATTAACATTTTGTTTTAGAATTATTTCAAATTACAAGGATAGTACACACAGTTCTGGTAGAGGTCCCTATTGTGGATATCTTTCATTACAATGTAGACCAGGGGCTTTTAACATGAATCCATGGATTAATTTGAGAGATTCCTGAACTCCTGAAATTTATGACCACTTTATATATTTGAATGAAAATGCATTTCAGTTCATTCAAGAGCTACATAAAGATTGTGCATTTATTTATTTTTATTAAAAATTTTTTAATGTTTTTATTTTTGAGAGACGGAGAGTGAGTGGGGGAGGGGCAGCGAGAGAGAGAGAGAGAGAGAGAGAGAGTGGGGGAGACACAGAATCTGAAGCAGGCTCCAGGCTCTAAGCTGTCAGTACAGCTGACTGAGCCACCCAGGTGCTCCTAAAGACTGTACTTTTAGTTTTATCAATCCTTTTCTCTAGGTGCAACCTCTTCTCTCATGTTTTCCACCATGCTAATACATTTTTTTATTAGAATAATATCTACCTCAAAAAGCACCAGCGTGCATGAGCACATTTTTGTATACAACAGAACTGACGAAATTTCTTTATCACACCCCTATCATTGTCTGAGTTGCTCAACACTGTGTGTTCACATAAAAGATATTAACTGTTGTTTGATGGACTTGTGTTCCTTCTAACAGAGGAGTCTGTCTATACTACATAAAAGCCTCAAAGTTGAACCTAGGGGTCCTCCATCAAAATGGTTTGGTGGGGAAGGGAGAATGGTTCCCTATCCAGAACACTTTGCATTTTATCAGTGCCCTGAAAAGACTTGGATAAAACCATTTTTATAGATTGCCTAAAATTTGAATGTTAACAGCAAAGAGTATTTGGAACTATTACAAAAGCACTGCTGTTTTCCCTTGAAACTTTAAAGGGGAAAAAGCTATGAAATTACCATAGACCTATTTTTCTCTTGTGTCTATATAGAGTGCATTATTTGAGGACTTTCTCACTCCACTTGAGTTCTAAAGATAAAAGATATTATAATATTAGAAATCTAGGATTCTGTGAAACCTCCCCCCAAGTTAAAACTTCCCTTTGTAAGCATTTTGAATATTTTCAGTGCAATTTTTGGTTATTATCTAATATTAGGGGTTTTGTTTCAGACTTACAGATTCCAGTCTGATGTTAGAAGATTATTCATCCAAGTTGAGCCCCCAACCGAAGAGAGCCAAGAAAAGCCTTCTGTCTGGGGAGGAGAAGGAAAATCTGCCAAGTGACTATATGGTGCCCATTTTCTCCGGACGGTACGTATGTATTCTCTTCCTGGCTTTAAATATTAGAAAGTGAAGAGTAGGTGTTGTCAGGTAGTAATAATAATTGCAACTAACATTTGTTGAACCATGTTGAGAAAGCTTGAGAAACTTTCCTTGAGAAAGCTCTGAGGAACTTTGGCACCCTGCACTGAGGGAGATGTGTTCATTGTGAAAATCTGCCACCACCTAGGATGGCTACATGACAGAAGAGAATGATCAGGAACTTAGTTCTCATTATGTAACTGGTTGAAATCAGAAGGAGAGCATTGGATGCTAGTGATTGAACACTATATATAGTCACTATAGGTAGAATAGAAAGAAAGGTTTGAAACTGTAAAGTGTTTGATGAACTTTAAAAAAATCAGATGTTATGTTTAGGTAGAGGGAAACTATTGTGGTTGCCAGTGTGATTTAAAAAAAAAATTTTTAATGTTAATTTATGTTTGAGAGAGAGAGAGCGAGAGTTGGGGAGGGACAGAGAGAGAGGAAGACACAGAATCCGAAGCAGGCTCCAGGCTCTGAGCTGTCAGCACAGAGCCTGATGAACCCATGAACCACCAGATCAGGACCTGAGTGGAAGTAGGACGCTCAACCGACTGAGCCACCCAGGTGCCCTGACAGTGTGATTTTAATTGTTATTCATTAGGAAGAAAAAAACCTTAGATAAGGTAGACTAAGTAAAAGAAAGGCATCATAATTTGAATGCCTGTGCTATATTTGTTTAATGTAAAACAGATTACTATGTATTGTGAGGCAAACTCAAACAAAATAATCACTAAATCACAAGTCCGTTAATGCTGTTAATGTTCATAAAGGGGTGTGTGTGTGTGTGTGTGTGTGTGTTTTAAAAAATACAAACTTTTTTGGAATGATTTTAATATAGAGAAGAATCTTGAAACTTGTTTAAGACACCAAATTAAAATTTAATGGGAACCTTCAGAGCCTTCCCTGTTTATTTTCCTGTGAATGGAGAGCTATATCCACAGAGCTAAGGCTATATTCAAAATGAAGGGCAAAATGCCATCAGGAAATTCAGTAGGAATGACATGGTTGTCATTGTTGGTGACCTTCTTCCATTTCCCTGTGTTTTTCCTATTTTTCTCTGACGGTTCCTTTTGGAATTGTTTCAGATACTAATGTCATAATTGTTCTGATTCTGATTAGGAAGGTAATGGGATAAGTAATATACTATTTATAGCTTTTTCTTTGATATCTTTGAGATCTCTTATATTTTAGTGTTTATTTTTGAGAGAGAGACAGAGCATGAGCAGGGGAGAGGCAGAGAGAGGGAGACACAGAATCTGAAGCAGGCTCCAAGCTCTGAGCTGTTAGCACATAGCCCAATGTGGGGCTCGAACCCAAGAACTGTATGATCATGACCTGTGCCTCAGTCAGATGCTCAACTGACTGAGCCACCCAGGCACCCCTGATATCTCTGATTTTTTTTTTTTTTATTTAAAAAAATTTTTTTTCAACATTTATTTTATTTTTGGGACAGAGAGAGACAGAGCATAAACGGGGGAGGGACAGAGAGAGAGGGAGACACAGAATCGGAAACAGGCTCCAGGCTCCGAGCCATCAGCCCAGAGCCCGACGCAGGGCTCGAACTCACGGACCGTGAGATCGTGACCTGGCTGAAGTCGGACGCTTAACCGACTGCACCACCCAGGCGCCCCTCTGATTTTTTTAAAAGTAGACTTTCCCGGGCGCCTGGGTGGCTCAGTTGGTCAAGCATCCGACTCTTGATTTCAGTTCTGGTCACGATTTCATGGTTCCTGAGATTAAGGCCTGCATTCAGCTCTATGCTGACAGCATGAAACCTGGATGAGATTCTCTCTCTCCCTCTCTGTCTGCCCCTCACCCCACCCCCCAATAAATAAATAAACTTTAAAAAAATGTGAACTTTCCATTGAAATATACGTATGTTGCTAAGTATGTTTGCCCAGGCTTGGCCTCTTCACAGTTAGTTTAATATACACTGATATTCTTTATAGGAGATGGCTAGGCTAGAGGAGTAGAATGTTTTATTTTCTGCTTTGTTCCCACTCTGTTTTAAAAAAATATATTTAAAAAGCATATTAACTAATCATGAACCTGCATGGCATACCTCTCCATCTCTTTACCACATGAAATGAAGCTGCTTACTTTCAGTGCCTTCTTTCTCCTAAATCAAACCAATTTGTCTCCTCAGGGCCAGTCTCAAGAAATGATAATTTACAAAACAAACAGTGATAAAAGAAAATGCAAATAAAAAATTATCTTCTGGGTTTTATTTCCAGTGTTTTTGTTTTTGTTTTTTTAATATGGAGCCATGTCCTGTATTCTACTACTGTGTTGAAAATAACACTTCCTACTGGTGTTGACAGTATTAATCTAAGAGGATGGGACAGAAATGAACCTTTGTTAAGTACCTGTTATTTTCTGGGAATCATACTACATGCTTTATGTAGACTATCTTGCTAAATCCTCAATGCAGCCCTAGAGAGGTATTAGTATACCAATTTATGGACAAGGAAATTAAGGCTCAATGACTTGCTGAAAGTGACATGGCTGGCAGTGGAAGAGCCAAGAGTCCTCTAGGGATTGGCCGATGCAACATACATACATGCACTCTGCAATTATAATGTATTTCTGGGAAATACCATTTCTTCTGGATGGCACTTTAAAATTTCACTCCTTGGGGCACCTGGGTGACTCAGTCGCTTAAGTGTCTGACTTTGGCTCAGGTCATGATCTCAAGGTTTTTGAGTCCAAGCCCTGCATAGGGCTCTGTGCTGTCAGCTCAGAGCCTGGAGCCTGCTTCAGATTCTGTGTCTCCCTCTCTTTCTGTGCCTCTCCCTACCACCCCCTGCCCCCGTGCTCTGTCTCTCTGTGTCTCTCTCTTAAAAATAAATAAACATTAAAAAAAGTGTTTTTTTTTTAATTTCAATTCTTGTTCTCAGATAAATTGAGTTAACTTTGTGTCACTGGCAGATTTTTGAGTTGAGACCATCAGAGATCGAGTACTGGGGAGGTTTTAAATTCATCTTAAATTTGTAGTAGTTTATTTTTGTCAGCATATCAGCATCATATTCTTGTTCTTGTACCCAGATTATAGCAGGGTTATCACTGACATACACTTATATTTACTTAAAGAAAAATACCCCTGGTGTCCTGGGTGAAAAAAATATTCCTAAATGTATTTGAGGTCTCTTATGAAATAATTATAGTCTTCCTGAGGTTTAGCTTATTTGCAGTAGAGAAGGCAAGAGACCAGGACTTCATTCTGCTCTCTGGAACTATGTCAACATGTCTACTGTCGGAGATAATGTGAGCTCAAACTTAAAGTTCTCTTACTTAAGAGTTGTCTCAACTCAGGGCAAGGCTAGCATTGAATATAATCTATTATTATATATATTGAATCATTTTACAAAGCTCATTTCAAATCTCTCTATTATATAGTTACTTCTGTATGGAATTCCAAGCAGATTCTCATGATGATTTTTATATTCACTTATTAATTCATTCACTTCCTATCTCATTAAAAAAAAATTAGAGCTAATTATGTCAAGACTCTAAACTGAAAATCTTCCATCTTCCTTTTTCTCTACCTAAATTATAGTGTATATGTTACTGAGTTAGTAAATATTACCTTATTAATATTTGGAAAGATAGAGATAAGGAAAAAGAAATTAAAATTTACCACTAAGTTTAGTAAGAAACAAAGTGGACTAATCTTATCAGATATTTTAGTAAAATTCCATGAGAAATTTCAAACTTGGGCAAATGTTGAGCCCTATTTTTCAGCAAACTACACAGATTCAGGTACCAGGAACTTATAAACATAATGCCAGTATTTGCTTAAATTTTAAGTAACTATTCTTGTAAGAAAAATCAAAGGTAAAATTCAGCCTTCAGAGGCCTAAGGAGACTCGATTTCAAGAAAATCTTCAATATGATCATGATACTTCCTCACTGTTGGGGTTGACAACAAAGGTATTGAAGGAGGTTAAAAATCATCTAAATATGTTTAACAACATTAATAAATTATAGCACAACTTCTATTATAAAGCATTTTGGGATGTTACCATTCACTTGCCATCATCGTCAATTATGAATAAAAACAAGTCGCTTTTATAAATATCACCACTTCAAATGCAAATTTGGTCAATTTTTCTTATCAGGGCTATGTGCAAGCATACGTAAAAGCTCTCATTAAATATGTTTACACGCGCACACACACACATAACTTTTTAAAATTTTTTCTTAATGTTTATTTATTTTTGAGGGAGAGACAGCACAAGTGGGGAAAGGGCTGAGAGAGGGGGAAACACAGGATCGGAAGCAGGCTCCAGGCTCTGAGCTGTCAGCACAGAGCCCGACACAGGGCTCGAACCCACGAACTGTGAGATCATGACCTGAACTGAAGTCGGATGCTTAACTGACTGAGCCACCCAGGCACCTCCAAATAACTTTTATTATCTTAGAAAGAAACCCAGTAGGCATGAGGCCTCCCCATAACTTTAGAATTTATTTATATATGCAACAGCTCTGAGCAATGCATCACATCAACTCAGTTATAGAATCCAGATCAAGCACATAGTCTTATATCAGGATCACAGGCACACAGGCGATATCTCATTTTACAATATCATCTATTCTAGAAGGAAAGTCTTTTATTATAGACTCAATCATATTTAAACACTCTAAAAAACCAATGAAATGATCTGAGGCAAGTTACCTAATTTCTCTGAGCCTTGTTACTATATATCTAAAATAGAAATGATACACTTTACCTCATAGGGTTGTTGTGGACATAAAATGAGATAATATATATAAAAAGCATTTGGCAACACTATGGCCATAATAGGTATTATTATTGTTGTTACCATTACTGGTTAAGGTGGTGATCCCTTCTGTATGTGAACAGTTAGCTCCTGATTTACCAAGTTTTTCTTTGTCACAATGTACTTTGAACTTAGTAAAAGTTGGACAATCCTGTCACTGCCATCCATAATATCTATATTTTGCTCTTATTGTATTTTAGTCAAGTACATGTCAGTGGAATTACAGATACAGAAGAAGAAAGAATTAAAGAAGCTGCTGCCTATATAGCCCAAAGGAATCTTCTTGCTAGTGAAGAAGGAATCACAGCATCCAAACAGTCCACAGCATCCAAAAAGTCTGCAGTATCCAAACAGTCCGCAGTATCCAAACATTCTACAGCATCAAAAGAGTCCGCGGTATCCAAACATTCTGCAGTATCCAAAGAGTCCGCGGTATCCAAACATTCTGCAGTATCCAAACGGTCCACGGCATCCCAAGAGTCTACGTCCAGTCTTCACCAGGAGGAAGCTTTTGAGAAGAAGTCAAGGAAAGTTGCAATTCGAGAGAAGGCAGAACGCCTGTCGCTGACAAAAACAGTAAGGAAAGAAATTTAATATAATTTACAAAAGCAGAAATGCATGTACCATTGTGTGTGTACATATAGATTGATTTGTTTCAAATGAAGAAATAAATATGTAGTCTTATGGAGAAACAAAACTAAAAGAATACAAGGATTCTGCGTCTCCCTCTCTCTCTGCCCCTCCCCAGCTTGCACTCTGTCTCTCTCTCTCTCAAAAAGAAATAAACATTAAAAAAAGAAAAAGAAACAAAGAATACAAAGATAAAGACATTAAAACGTATGGGTCAAACGGGTGCCTGGGTGGCTCAGTCAGTTAAGTGTCTGACTTTGGCTCAGGTCATGATCTCACAGTCTGTGAGCTTGAGCCCACGTTGGACTCTGTGTTGACAGCTCAGAGCCTGGAGCCTGCTTTGATTCTGTATCTCCCTCTCTCTCTGCCCCTCCCCCATTCATACTCTGTCTCTCTGTCTCTCTCTCTCTCAAAAAAAAATAAACATTAAAAAAAGGTTTTTAAATAAAAAAAAATGTGTGTGTCAAAGAAAGACAGACTTAGTAGTTTTAAACTCCATGAAATTTTATTTTATTTTATTTTATTTTATTTTACTTTAGAGAAGAGGTGCAAGTGAGTGAGGGCAGAGAGAGAGAGAGAGAGAGAAGCAAGGCTCACACGAAGTGGGGCTAGAGCTCACCCAAAGCGGGACTCAAACTCACTAGCTGTGAGATCATGACCTGAGCCAAAGTTAGATGTTTAATCGATTGAGCCACCTAGATGCCCAACTCCATGAAATTTTAGGTTCTACAGAAAGTACAGTTCCAAAGAACCTTAAAAAATCCACCATAGGGGGAAATAAGATATGTTGCTGAGGCTTAGAACGTTAAAAACTAAGTGTATCTTTTTTAAAGAGGCAAAGAGAAGGCAAATGGTCTAAATACGCAAGTAAAGCTCCAAGTGGAAAAATGATAATTTTGGTTTCTGTTTGTTCTCTTAGTAGCACAGGCTACTCTGACTCCATAATATTTTGATATATTTTTTTTATAGTTAGAAGAAACTGAAGCATTTCATAGAAAGTTGAATGAAGATCATCTTCTCCATGCTCCTGAATTTGTCATTAAACCTCGTTCCCACACTGTTTGGGAAAAAGAAAATGTAAAATTACATTGCTCTGTATCCGGCTGGCCAGAACCTCGTGTCACATGGTATGTTATCTTTGCGAAAATTACTCATAGAATCTATTACACAAAGTTAATTTTACCTCTAGTGAAAACGTTCAGCGTTATGAATATGCAAGAGTGAATGAAAGCACCTACGAGTTTGTATAGATTTTTTAAATGGTGAAGAAGGGGCACCAGGGTGAATGGTTTATGAATGAGAAGAAAGAACAGTCCTGCATACATTATATTATGATACTTCATAATCCTGTTATACAAGTGGGTCTTTATATAAAGTATTAAAATGTAGTCAACATTTATATACAAAGAAAATCTATGGTTATGACTGCTGTGGGCCATAAAATTTAAATAAAAATTTACTCCCATACGGTATAGGTATCATTTTGTGACCAGAAGCAATAATATTTTTAAAAAATAATTAAAACCCAGAAGTCTTCATCTCTACTCCTCATAGGAGCTGAGGTTTCAACATGCTTTCTAAAACCAAACAAAAGAGGGAATTAGATGGAAGATATTTCTCAATATGGGGTCTTTTTTTTAAGTTTTATTTTTATTTATTTTGAGAGAGAGAGATCGTGAGGGGAGGAGAGACAGAAAGAGAGAGAGGGAGAGAGAGAATCCTAAGCAGGCTCTGCACTTAGTGCAGAGCCCGATGCGGGGCTTAAAGTCATGAATCATTAAGATCATGACCTGAATTGAAGTCAGATGCTTACCTGACTAAGCCACCCAGGTGCCCCTTCAATATGGGATCTTAAGAAATTTTCTTTCCGTAAAGAATAAGCATCCATGTTCTCCTTCCATCCTATAGCCTATTGTAATTGTCAATGACTTCATGATCCCTAACCTCCAAACTTACCTGTCTAATGTCATGAATATCTGCCACAGAGACAGCAGTATGAAAATGTTGGAGCCAGCTTAAAAAGATGTTTTCTGTTTGAGTCTCTGACACATATATTTTGCGTGCTGTTTTCTTATCCTCAAGAGTAATGGTAAATTCACCCTATGTTGCAGTATAAATGCTACACAGGATGACATTGCCATCTGTAGAAGGCCTGACTCCTTTTCCTTTCTTACCCATTTTCTCTGTTGGTTAGACACCTAATTTGGCTAGGACTAATGAAGATAACTGACAAGGAGCATATTTCAGTGAAAACCAAGTGTTTTTTTTTTGTTTTTGTTTTTTTTTAAATTCACTTACAAGCTTTAAAGCATAAAAGTATACTGCAGTAAGTTAGGAATCAATCAATCTTGGCCCCACATTTCTCTGTGACTATGGTATTGCATACTTTGGCCTTTTCAAAGGGACATTTCCTCTTAAAACAGATTACTTCTCACCTCAAAAAATCTAAACTTTTCAATTGAAAATACATGAAGAATAGTGAATTTTTAGCTGTAAGAAATATTATTTCGTACAGTAAGTAAGACAGAGGGTAAGTAAGACATTCTCTCTTCTCTCATGAATTAAAATATACTACTAATAAATGAATAACTGGAATCCTTAATCAAGTAGATATATTTATTACACAACAAATTATAAATTTATAGAAAATTTATTATCAATTTTCAGTTATCCCCACTAATGGAGCTGAGTAGTGTGAATGACTCCCCAAATCTTTCACATATGGCTTTGAGATATTTTTCTTCTTAACATTGAACCATATGTCCCAGGGGCTCGTTTTAAACAAAAATGAAGACACAGACACAAGGTTTGTCTCAGGAATGATTGGAAATCAGTTCATTTACTGGAACAAGTCTTCACAAGTTCCTGCGTGTCATTTAGTGTTTGGAGAAGACAACTCCATTATTTATAAAACTCTCTCCATAGGGATGGATCAGAGCATTTCATGAAAGTCCTGTTGCCTTGCAAACCAAGTGAAAAGTAAACATTAAAACAAAGAACCAGTGGACCACTCATAATCATAACCATCCTTCAGAGAACAAGATTTGCCCCTGGATAAAGCTTAAATTTAGACAGTTAGCTAGCAGACAACTGAAAATTGACTATGGTAATAAACAAGGTCAGATGCAAGTTTTCTGGGGCCTGAAGCTCATAAATTTGGCAGCACTCTTTACAAAAAAGAATGTTAATGGTCTAAATTGGGCCCTGCACCGTGAAGGGACCCTGCTGGTGAGGGACCCTGAAGCTTCATTGGCCTCCCGGTAAACCCACTTCTGGAGGAAACTTTTGTGTGGGATTAGTGTGCCTTCCTGGGTATGCTGCCTTTAAAAAAAATAATCGTTAAGTGAAGGTCTAATTTGTTTCCTAACACTGGTATAGAGTACACAGTCTACAATAAGCATTTCCTCCGTGAGCATGGTCCCACAACCCAAGTACAAACCCAGGTTGTTGATGATTACTCTGCGGGCATTTATGTCTTTTTGTTACCCAACTGCACTTTCTGGGCCTGACACCGAGTGCAAGCATGAAAGAAATAATTGGGGATGACCTTTCTGAATAGAAGGCAGTAACTCATGGGAACAAGTGTGTGACGATACTTTCTGCAGTCATGCTACCTCTGCTTGTAGCCCTTAGGTCCTTAGCCATGGTATTCAAGGGCATTTGTGCCTGGGGCCTGGCTGCCTTAGAGCCCTTTGCAAAGAGGGTTAAGTTCCAAGTTTCCACTAGGCACCCTCAGGACATGGAAGTCCCTGAGGCCTAACAAATGATCTGAACACGCAGCAGTAACAAATGATCTGAACACGCAGCAGCTGCTCTTTGGCCAATCCCATGGACTGACCAAGTCTGTCTAAATGGAATCTAGAGGTTACCCAGAAAGCACTAACTGACAGGAGCACATATCACTCATCAGGGCCAGGTGCAGGGATGCCAAGGAGCACTGTCCTGTTCCCAAGTCACTATGAGAACAGAAAGAACCCTGTTTAGGCGTTGGGTCCAGTAGGAAAGTTAGTTGCAAGGATGCTTCTGCACCACCACAGTGAAGCTGAAGGAGGGCTTTGTCAATGCAGCAGGAAGCATACATATATGGTGAAAAATCCCAAAGTTGTTTTACTTAATTTAAGAGGCTATCTTTATGTAATAACTTGTATAATAGGCTATATATTGGTTTAAAGGAGGAGAAAAAATTATGTTTGTATTTGTTTTACTTGCATAAAGAAATTCTGGAAGGATATATAAAAATCTAAGGAGAACAGTTACCTAAAGAGATGAGGGGAGTAGAGGATAGATACATTTGAGAAAGGAGACTACTCCCTGTGTTACCTTTACACTTTCTTGGACCATATGAAGGTGTTGCTTGTTCTAATTTTTAGAATTATATGAAATAAGGGAGAAAAGTTCTCTTTAAAAGAAGGAAGGAATTTGAATTAATTTAATTTTTTTAAAGAGCCAGATTCAGTTGGATTTCCAGTCCAAAGTCTAGATTGATTTTTGTCAATGAATATCTGGATTGTAACATGTGGGGAGATTCATGCAAACTCACTGTAGCAATGTGTTGGCGTTACTGAGTAGCATTCATTCATTCCCTCACTGAGTACCCATGTTTTTGGATCTAAATGCGAATACTGTGTTAGATCCACCAGTGAGACATTTAAAATACTTGCTTGGAATTCTTCACATTGCCCCTAAAGTTAATGCCAAATAGACCCTTAAAGAAATGTGTCATTAGGCATGATAATAATGCAAAACCTCAGAATAAAATAGTATGAGACATGTATCTCAGGAAGAGTCTAGAGATTTGGAAAAGTCTTATTCAATTTTTGCAAATTATGAGAATTTATAAATTCCATAATAGAATCATGTATTCAATTTGTTTACAAGATTAGAGTTATTCACAATGTATTTAAATTTAGCAGTTACTGGGGCGCCTGGGTGGCGCAGTCGGTTAAGCGTCCGACTTCAGCCAGGTCACGATCTCGCGGTCCGTGAGTTCGAGCCCCGCGTCAGGCTCTGGGCTGATGGCTCGGAGCCTGGAGCCTGTTTCCGATTCTGTGTCTCCCTCTCTCTCTGCCCCTCCCCCGTTCATGCTCTGTCTCTCTCTGTCCCAAAAATAAATAAAAAACGTTGAAAAAAAAATTAAAAAAAAAAAATAAAATAAATTTAGCAGTTACTACTCTATTTTCTTTGGAAAACAACCTACATTTATTTAACATAGTTTAAAATTATTTATAATTTATGCTTACTTCCCAACATAAGGGTTTTATTTTAGATTTTTCTTATTTATTTAAGTCCAAAATTTATCCTAATGGGATAGATCTCTCTCAGCCAACTGGATTTTAAAGTGGGTAATAGCTATTTATTTAAAATATAAAGCTGGATTCTAAGCACCCATGACAGTTGTAGTGAGATACAACATGTTAAAGATCATTTTAGCATGTATTATTTGTTGATAGAAAAAAAAGCAGAATGAACCTTTTTGCTTGAATATGCTTTATACTACCAAAGAGCTTTCACTATAACCCCTTGCTATCAAGTCAGCCCAAGATCCAGTCATTTATTTGGGGGGATGAAGTGTGTGTTTTACACACATAAACCAAGAGTATCCTTCTCCAAATATTTACAGTATAATGGAAGCTCATTAACTAATAAGTAGTTCATAGACTCTACATGAAAATGATAAGGAAAATGGTGTACATCTGAATATTCACAAGAATTTCAGAAGCCTTTTGACAAATAATCCCAGAGTGTAGGTTACTCTCCAAAATTAGCGTCTGACTGTCCTGTTTGGAATTTCACTTTCCAGAAATAGCAAGCCCTGAAGCATATACAGAGCAGGCCAAAAATCCTTCTTTTCTTCCCCGACTGAATACTGAGGATGGCCAATCTCAAGTGACCCCCAAAGTGAATGACTGGCTGAAATTCTTGGAGAATAGAATAGAATTGCTTCCTAATTTAATCCTTGTATGCTGTTTTTAAACAGACTTTTCTTACACTGACATCTGGAGTTCCAGAGGAAAGACTAGAAGATCCTCAAAGTGTTGTGTGTCGTGTGCATGTATATTTTAAACCGACTTCTTGTGCCAGGGGGTCACATTAGAAAAGTCATGGGTTTTTAGCAGAGGGAAGGCACTAAGGTGCTAAGTCGCGTAGTACTGGAGAGCGAGGGAGGTGAAGCAACACTGCGAGCTGCAAGATACTGTTTTAACTCAACTGTTTATGGAGACATGAACAACATTTTTGGCCAGAAGCCATATCAAGTGTCAGTAGATTATTTTCTCAAGTACCACATGCCATAGCCTTCCGTGTCATATTTCTCTTCTTATGCTAAAAAGAACTACTGCAAACACCCCAGCACATGAAAAAAACTGAGTAGTAAGAGGGAGCTGTTTTTGTTTTTGTTTTTTTAGGAGGGAGCTTTAGAATCTAGTGTGAAATTACTGAGACCAATTTATTCTGAAGAACATGCTGATTAACTCGTTGCACCCTGTCATTCATCAAAACAAGGAATGTTTGAAACTAGGAGCAGCTAGCCGATTTCTTTTTCCAGGTCATCCCTGATCAAATAGTCCTGTCTGCTTGGAGCTCTGTGGGGAGATGGCTGGCTGAGGACACTTTGGGGCTGGCAGGAAACGGCTAGCAGTTCTGCCGGGGGGGGGGGGGGGGTGGGGGGGGCAGAAGGTTGTGCTGCTCCACCAGCCACGCAGCTGTGACTCCTAAGCCAATCCAGTCCTCTCATCTCACATCTGAGGGAACTGAGACACAAAGAGACGCAATGTACTTTCTTGGTCTGTACTTACGTTAAATTAGCCATATCATGGGGTGCCTGGGTGGCTCAGTCGGTTAAGCGTCCGACTTCAGCTCAGGTCACGATCTCACAGTCCGTGAGTTCAAGTCCTGCGTCGGACTCTGTGCTGACAGCTCAGAGCCTGGAACCTGCTTCAGATTCTGTGTCTCCCTCTCTTGCTACCCCTCCCCCACTCATGCTCTGTCTCTATCAAAAAATGAATAAACATTAAAAAAATTAAAAAAAATTAGTCATATCATGAAGTTTGAAGTATGCATTTGTCAGAACTCTGTTCCTTCAGCCACGAATGATGAAGCCACACTTAATCTGTTGTTCCACAATAATTCTGTTCAATCCAATTTAACGAACAGTGAGTACCTAATATTTGCCCAAGGATATTGGATTCATACTTCCTGGAGAGTGGGAATAGAAGTAAATGTGGATCAGACACAATCCCCGTCACCAAGACAATGACAGCTCAGTAGAAGACACACATATCCAACCAGAATCTGATAAATGTTGTATCTTGCAGCTTGAACCAAGTAACACTGATGTAGAGAGGCAGGAACAATTAATATCATGTGGGATTTCAATTTTTCTTAATGGGGGGTGTTTATTGATTTTGAGAGACAGACAGACAGAATGTAAGTGGGGGAGGGGCAGAGAGAGAGAGGGAGACACAGAGTCTGAAGCAGGCTCCAGGCTCTGAGCTGTCACCACAGAGCCCAATGCAGGGCTGGAACTCATGCACCGCAAGATCATGACCTGAGCCAAAGTTGAATGCTCAACTGACTGAGCCACCCAGGCGCCCCTTGTGTGGGATTTCAAGGAGGAGTTTATTGAAGAAATGGCATTTGATCTGAACCTTGAAGGATGAGTTGGGATTTTGCTAGGTGGAGGAGAAAGACACATTTTTTTAAAGTATATTTATTTATTTTACTAGAGAGAGAGAGAGAGAGAAAACAAGAGTGAGGGAGAGTCAGAGAGAGGGAGAGAGAGAGAATACTAAGCAGGATCTACACTATCAGCACAGAGCCTGACGTGGTACTCACACTCAGAAATCATGAGATCATGACCTGAACTCAAACCAAGAGTCGACGCTTAACTGACTGAGCCACCCAGGTTCCCTGACATGTTGTTTAAAGTATAGAAAATGAGCATGTTTTAGGGACATAGGGCATGTGTGTGCACATGTGCGTGTGTGAGTGTGTGAGCTGGGGAGAGGAAGGAACTGACTGAAAATTATTTCCTTTCTTTCTCTCCCTTTCCACCACTTTCCCTGCTCCCAAACCTCATTATCACCATTTCCAGAAGTCTGAAGAAATAAAATGCAGCTAAATAGAGAACAGTTGGACAATGGAAGCATCATATGTTGTCACAAGTCAGACTGCTTGGGTTCAAATCCCAGCTCTGCTATGTAGCTGTGTGAACTGGGACAAGTTACTTAACTTCTCCTGGCCTTGGTTTTTTTCATCTGGAAAACGATGTTACAAATAGTACTATCTCATGCAGTTGTGAGGATTGAATTTTCTAACCTATATGTAAAGCACTTAGACTCTTGCCTTGGCTCACAGTAAATGCTCTGAGTTGTGGTTATTAGTGTTATTTACATTATCTGGGCACGTGAAGTGGGGTGTTGGAAAGGGAAGCAAGTGAAATCTAGCTCTCGACAGAAAATGCCTTAAGCAAAAAAGCCTGGTCTGGCACCATAGCCATTGGCTATTGAGGGCATGAGGAGGTGGTGAAGAATCAAGGTGAGACTCCAGCCTTGGGGGACAGTGTCTGAGGAAGGGCCCCTCCGTGTAGCCCTACCCTCTGAGGGCTGACAGGCTTAGCCAGGAATGGGACAGTCAGAAAAAGGGAATCTTTCAGCTTTTATTTGTCAGACTTTTTCTTTCGTGATTGATATTTAAGTTCTTCCAAGCCGAGAGCCATGCTTGCCTTTAACAGAACAAAACGCTTAAATATAATGAGCTTTCAATACAATGGCATTGTTTTTAACAACATGGAAGAATCTTAGTAGGAAGAATGTTTTACTTTCATCCTACAGACAGCCAATGATAAAACTCCCAACATAAAGCCTTCCTTTCTATCCTGTCAACAATGGACAAGTTTTTCTTTCAGTCTTTTATTGAAGTATAATATACATACACAAAAAGTGCATATTACATGTAAATGTAGAGCTTTGGTGAATTTTTGTAGACTGCACACACCCATGTAACCAGTACTCAAACACAAGAAACCAAACATTATCAGCACCTAAATGCCTCCTTCATGTCTGCTGTCCCCCCCCCCCCCACCCCGGGAAGTCACTCTCTTCACTTCTAATAGCATTAATTTGGTCTCTTCTGGGTTTGTACTTTATATAAAAGCAATCATTTTATACTCTTTTGTGTCTGGTTATTTTCACTCAACATTATGTATGTGAGACTCAACCACATTGTTATGCATGGTCAACTTCTTAAATGTAATTTTTATGATGGAAGAGAGGAAAGGACGCTCATCGAGAAGTTTTACTGGATTTATAGTGCATTTTATTTAATCTGCCATAGATTTGTATTTATTGAACAGTTACTGCTGCTAATCTCAGTGCCATGTTTATAGGTGTCCCTTGAAGAACAAGGATTGTGTGGGTGTGCTTTTAATCATAAAGCTATTTACATTTCTACTTATTTCACCTTGTTCTCTTGTCTCACAGGTATAAAAACCAGGTGCCAATAAATGTCCACGCAAACCCTGGAAAGTACATTATTGAGAGTCGATATGGAATGCATACTCTGGAGATCAATGCGTAAGAGGACATCTGGGTCCATATGTGTGTTGTTCGACAATTGCCTGGGGAGTCATCTCACCACTCCACTTAACAACCACTCTCCCCCTTTCTTCCCAGTGCAACAGGATCACAAAGTGATCTTAGATTTGAATTTAGTAAAAGATGATGAGAATAAAATTAACTTCTGTCTTTTAATTTATCATTTTACATACTGGAGAGTTTTTCTAGACATTAGTAAGAAAATAAGTTACATAAGTAGGCACTTATATTTAGTTATCCTTCCATCATCATCATCATCATCATCATCATCATCATCCTTTTTTGCCTTTAGTCGGCAGAGGCCATGGAGATTGCGGTGGGTGGCAGTGAAAGTAAGCTTCCCACCAGAAAGTGTGGGAAATTATCTGCCCACCCTGTCAGCCTGCAGAGGGAGGCAGGACTGGACACCGGAGTGTTTTTAAAGCAAAATGCAAAGCAGAATTGAAAGCAGAACCCACATCAAAATTTCTAAATCCTCAAAGGTTTATCATATCTCCTAATATGGTTTTGAAATCCAAGCTTAGTCATGTGAATGAAAAAGCTAAAACTCCCACTATTTGCAGTTCACATGAAACTGTGACATGCTGAGACGTCAAAGTAAAATTTACATCATTGTGATCTCAAGAGAGTTTGTAGTCTTCTCCTCAGATCAGAACAGCTGCCACATGGGATACAGGGTTTCAAGCAGGACTCTGGGGCCCTGTGACATTTGCCGAGCATCGACCTCCAACCAGAGTCACTTCAATTCTGCCACTTGGTGGTTCTACTGAGGCTGCAGTGAGCTCTGTGGTTGCTTTATAATTCAGTAGTTATGAGAAAGGCAACCATATTGACCTTCCTGGGGTTGTGCTGGTGTCTATAAAATTTCAACAAGAAATAGGTTTTTACAAATGACGCTAAACCCAGAAAGTCAACGAGGAACTCAGACACTGGTTATGACAAGACACAAAAAGACCTGCTTTGAAATCTTAGCTTATTCATCTCTGTGAGATCATTCTTTCTTTTATTTTATTATTAAACACATCCCAGTTTCTGTATTATAACTTACAGGAACTTCCAAATAGCACTGCTTGTGTTGTACTATGGGCTGAATCTCCAAGTGCGACCTGAACCTTGGTAGAGTTGAGACAGAAATAGCATATTTGTACTTTGGAGCTAGAACACAGACCCAACCATTAGACAGAGCCAGATCTGGTTTGTGGCTCCAGGAGAGCGGCTGTGTCTTTCCCTCTCTGTTCCCCCCAGACTGAAACTCACCCTGAGGGATGCCAGCAGGAAGACTGTCCCCCCAGGGTGCTCTGCGTAGTTACTACTACAAAAGTACATGGCTAGACATTTTCTGTTCCTGACACAGTTTTAGACCAGTTAATTGTAACACTGTTTGTGCTGTAATTTATGCGCTTAACACTTTGCTGACATTTTTTTTGGACATTTAAAAAAATTTTTTTTTTTTTACGTTTTATTTATTTTTGAGACAGGGAGAGACAGAGCATGAACAGGGGAGGGTCAGAGAGAGGGAGACACAGAATCTGAAACAGGCTCCAGGCTCTGAGCTGTCAGCACAGAGCCTGACGCGGGGCTCGAACTCACAGACCGAGAGATCATGACCTGAGCTGAAGTCGGCTGCTTAACCGACTGAGCCACCCAGGCGCCCCTTTTTTGGACATTTTAAATGAACCTGGGCTAGGGTCACAGTGGACTATAGGTGTCCTCCTCCCATTCTGTGCAGCTGGCCTCAAACTGCAGTAGATATCTTGCATTATATAAAATCCCACAGGGAGCTAGATTGGAGTTAGTAGCTTCATCAAGAGTCCCCAACAGCCAGGGCGCCTGGGTGGCTCAGTTGGTTAAACGTCCAACTGTTGATTTCAGCTCAGGTCATGATCTCACGATTATGAGATCGAGCCCCACATTGGGCTCTGTGCTGACCATGGAGCCTGCCTGGGATTCTTTCTCTCTCCTCTCTCTCTGCTCCTCCCCCTGCTTGTGCTCTCTCTCTCAAAATAAATAAACAGTTAAAAAGAAGAAGAGTCCCCAGGAGCCACGTTGTTAGCCAGTGATTTGCAGTGTGTGATGTCAGCAAAGATACCTTTGATAGAACAGCATTGTTGCAATGGTCACTCACTTCCTTCTGTCCTTTCAGATGTAATTTTGAAGACACTGCCCAGTACCGGGCTTCAGCGATGAATGTTAAAGGAGAGCTTTCAGCATATGCTTCGGTTGTCGTAAAGAGTGGGTTTGCTGGGCTTGTTTTATTCAAAATGCATTTTTTAAAAATTAACTCTCATTGCTAAAAATAAATCAAGAAGCAGTTCATATGTATTTCTGCTTTCTTTTCTAGGATATAAGGGAGAGTTTGATGAGACCCGCTTCCATGCTGGGGTTTCCACCCTGCCCCTCAGCTGTAAGTATAAAAATATATTTGCTAAGTGTCATCTCTATTTAAAATCCAGCATAATAAGCCATTCTATAATGCTGAAATAAAAGCATAGGATTATTATAACATATGCTAGTACGTATATAATAGCACTCTTTTCTTATTTTTTAGATTCTTTGGTTACTATTCTCTTTCTGGATATAATTGCTTTGTTCTGGTTTTATAAAAGCCCAGATATGATGGGCTAAAAATGGCAAATGTTTTTAAGTCTTTCTGTGTTAAACTGAAGAAGATCATTACACAAACCTGGGCAGAGTGATTTAACCACACACACACACACACACACGCACACATGCCCACACGCACACACACACACACACACACGTGCACACACACACATATGTACTGTATCAGGGCATCCAGGTCAGCATCACTCCTGGAGACATCTATGTGTGACTCCCACTGCTACCCCACCTCTACCCAGTCAAGGTTAGGTGTCCTTGGTGAGACCATCAGAGCATCCATCACATTGGATGCTGTTAACTGTTATATGTCTCTTTCTCCCACTGGCCTCTAAGCCACTTAAAGGCAAAGCTGAAACTTTTATCTCTAACCCCAGCACCTGACACAGCGTAGGTGTTTGATAATGAATGAATAAATAAATACATTCATTTATGAAGTACAAATCAAAATACATGATGTCTAAATGTGCTATAATAACAAACTATTAAAAATATTCTGATCTGTGGTTATTTGTGAACTCCAATCATTTTGTCTATATCAGAACTTCTTTTCATAGGAAACAATAAAAGCAAAATCCTTATGGTTGTTCAATAATTCAGTGCTTACAATGGTCAGACTGAAAAAGGTAGTCACGCCTGAACTTATTTTCTGAATGTTAAAATGTAAATGGTAGTTTTGAAAATGCTTGATGAAGATACTTTCTCATGGGTTGATGAAGATACTTTCTCATGGGTCAGTTTTTCACCTGCTCAGTTTGATGTCTATAGATCACCTGTTCCATCAAATTCGTGGAATGGCTCCTAATTTTAATATTCCAAGTTTTAATCATTGGTACAAATCCCATGGGTGTCTGGGAGGGGATGATGGGTGGGAGTGAGGGAGGAGCACATCCCCAATCATGTTTTTCTTCTATCATTTCGTTTGTATTGAGATAGAATAGTTGGAAATTCTGGAACTATGACTTATCTCCCATTGTCCCTAAGGCTGGTTTATTAATCATTTATTTCACGGTCCTCTAAATGTATCCTGCTCATTCCCACTGCCATATCATCATCCATATTTCTCCTGTTTCTCTCTTCTCCACCAAGCCAGGGTTGAAAAGCCCAGCTCAACCTACCTCTCTAACTTTTTAATCTGACCGGCCCCTGAATTAAGTGCAGTTGTTTCCAACAGAGAAAACAGAGGGATTTTATTCATTTATTCAACTAATATTTATTGAGAATCTGTTATGTGCTAGGTACTGGTGTAGTTGCTTGGAATATGCTGGTAATATCATAGATAAAGCTCCCTGCCCTTGGTTCTGTTTTAGTAGTTAACATATATTGATCAGTTGTACCAGACAGCATACTAAGATATTTTGTTATATGCAATAATCATGTAATGCTCTCCCAAAGCTTATAAAATAGGTGTCTTTTATCTGTGCTGTGCCTATGAGGAAACAGTTTTTGATAGGTTAAATAATGAGAAAACACCACATAGAGTGGTAGAATAGGGACTTGTAAATTGGTCTCTCTATTCTAAGCCATACTCTTATTTTTTAAAAATTTTTTCAAAATATTTATTTATTTTTGAGAGAGAGAGAGAGAGAGCGAGCAAGTGGGGGAGAGCAGAGAGACAGGGAGACACAGCACAGAATCCAAATCAGGCTCTAGGCTCCCAGCTGTCAGCCTAGACCCCAACATGGGGCTCGAACTCACAAACTGTTGAGATCATGACCTGAGCCAAAGTCAGACGCTTAACTGACTGAGCTACCCAGGTGCCCCCTAAGTCATATTCTAAAACAGGAGTCAGTATTTTCTGTGAAGGACTCCTATAATTATGATTTGTGAACTACCTGTAATTTGTAAATTGTAAATACTTTAGGGTTGTAAATACTTTAGGCTTTGTGGGTCATATATGGTCTTTGTCACAACGACTCAACTCTACCTTTGTAACACAAAGTAGCCATAGACAGTAGGTAAATAATAAATGAGCATGGCTGCCTTCCAATTAAAACCTTACTTATGAACATTGAAATTTGAATTCCCTGTAACTTTTCACACATCACAAAATATTCTTCTTTTGATTTTATCTTGATCATTTAAACAATTGAAATTTATTTTTCTAGTGGTGCAAACAGGAGACTGTCCAGATCTGGCTCACAGATTTGCCAAACCCTGACCTAATCCCAGCTTTCTTTGTAACTGTTATCTCTACTCCTAAGACAGCTTCGGAGCCAGCCTGGCTCTCCAGACAGTAAGGTCTGATTGAGTTGTTTCACTTTTTGATCTCAGTGGGATACCATCATATACAAGTGGGGCAGATGTAACCTGTGCTTCAAAGGGAAGTTGTTTCACTATTGGTTAGGGGTTGCCTGGGAACACACAAATTCAAGGCAATATCATGTCTTGCTTGAGAGCACAGGTTCTAACAGCCCTCCCGTGTAAATCTTGGCTCTGCAGGGTGAACATGGGCAGTTACTCGGCCTCCCTATGCTTCTGTTTCCTCATCTATAAGACAGAGAGATGATAATAGCACTTACCTGATTGAGCTATTATGAGGTTTGAGGTAATAGCTATTTAACATGTGGAACACTACTTGGCACAAGTTGAACTCGATACATTTTCGCTTGCATTTTCAAATTAATTCTAAGACGTTTTAGGAAGAGATGAAATCGGAGAGAAATTTTAGAGTTTGAATTTCAATTTCACACATAATACTTCCGAAACCTGGACATTAGCTGTATGTTATTTTTGTGAACTTCTGCATTCTCATCTGAAAGAGAGGAAAAAAATATCTATGCCATGGGGCTTTTGCAAGGAACAGACGACATGTCAAATGTAAAGTGCCTGGCATGGTAACTGTCCATAGAGTCATTATTTTCCCAAGCCCTTTCTTTTGAGAAAAGAGAAAATAAAACCTGGGAGGGTTTATGATGCAGGAATTTACTTAATCAATGAATAAGTTATTGCTAAGAAAAATATTTTTAAAGTCATATTATTGTGAACTTTTCAGTTTGACATTTCTTATAATATTTTTTTTATACAGATAGTTAAACTGAAGTGACTTGCTGGAAAACTGTATTTTTATGAGTAATTGATATGGCTGTTTGAACAGTACAGCAATTCAGTTTTAAATGAACTAGGAATCTAAAAAGTACATATATTGTGCTAAGTAGTTAAGTATAAGCTAAATGTGGTATTAATTTATATGCTATGTGAGGTATTAAACTTGATCCTTTAAATTCTATTCATTGCAATAATAATAACAAACATTTAGCTTATCTGACCAATGAAGCAAGAATTTCCACACCTATAATTTCCATTTCACATAGTAATATGTGGGAATGTGCTTTGTACTTCTTTATAAGACTTAATATTTTGCCCGAATAAACCATTTGATCACTGTTTGTTGTAACTGCTTGTTAAAATGCTTGCGTCTCTCTGATGAGAAAAAACAAGTTAACCAATGTTTGTTTTTGTCGTACCCAGTTGCTGTGACCCCTTATGGTTATGCGTCCAAGTTTGAGATCCACTTTGATGACAAGTTTGACGTGTCTTTTGGGAGAGAGGGCGAGACGATGAGTCTAGGCTGCCGTGTAGTTATCACTCCTGAAATTAAGCATTTCCAGCCAGAGATCCAGTGGTACAGAAATGGTGAGACTCTGTGATGAATTCTCACTTAGATTCTTATTCACAGAATAAGGCTTGGCACCAGAGCATGAGTGTCCATAAGACTGCAGACCTGTTTATCAGAGCTGGCAGAATCTGGACATTAGGAGGCATAACCTATTGGATGTTGAAAAAAAATTCATACATGTATCAAAGTAGCAGAACTTTTATATTTGTGGAGATTATAATTTCTTATCACCAAGTAACGTGGAAAAGATTATGAAAAATGTATTTTTGTAAATTAGTTATATATTCGTTTTCTAAGTTAATTTTAGTTGGTAAAATAAAGGGAAGTCCATTGCAGTTCAGTTGAACTATGGAGCATGACTACTGACCCTTGGGCGTGGTGGGCAGCAAGCAGCGTAGTCACCAAGCAGTTGGCCTGAACTTCAGTTGTGCAGACAGGCATCTAGGGCATTATGGAGCATCTGGGTCCAGACCGAAGCCAGTAATGGCAACAGCAGTATTAACAGTGAACATGGCCCTAGAGAAGAGGAGGGACTCCGTGTGGGGGCAGCATGGGAACCTACAGTGGGAGATTGCCAGGCTGCCCTTTCTTCCCCAGAGCTCACTTCTATGGGATCTGCACAAATACTAATTTACTAGGCTAGCATCAGGACAGGAACTATCAGCAACTAGGCAGTGAACTTTGTCAGTAAAATTACAAAATAAAAGCATGTATATAGACATCGCACTTAAGCATAAAAAACAGTTGTTGGAGATCTTCAGTTTAGAATCTCTGGTTTTGAAAACTATTATAACACTGCATGGCAAATATTCAGAGGCTTAGAAATATAAATTAAATTTAAAGATTGTCACATTCAATGAAAAAGAACACTATTTTCATATGAAACTTTGGATGAAGCAATTATTAACAAGGAAGATAATTTTAAAATTAATTTTCCTTGTAATTGAAGATGCAGTGATAGAATGCATAAGTAGACATTTGATTTATGTACAAATCATTTTCCGTCTCTTGTATAACCTCTACAAGTTACAGCACATGTTAGAGAAACTATTAAGATGTAATTATGTAAATTTACATTTAAAATTAAATTCAGACTTATGTGAAACTGATTTATATGAAGAATAAAATATTTTTTCAAAGTTTATTTCTTTATTTTGAGAGAAAGAGAGAGTGCAAGCAGGGAAGGGGCAGAGAGACAGGGAGAGAGAATCCCAACCAAGCTCTGTGCTGTTAATGCAGAGCCAACACGGGGCTCGATCTCACGAACCATGAGAACGTGACCTGAGCTGAGATCAAGAGTTGGACACTTAACCGACTGAGCCACCCAGACACCCCAAGAATCAAATTCTTTTAGAAATTTTGTTCCTTAAGAATCAATAGTTCTAGAGTACTAAAATTTATATTTTGAAATAATTTATCAGAAAGTTAACCCAATGTTAACTTTATAAGAATATAGCTATATATAACTATGTAATATCTGAATAGCTGCAATAATAGTTGCATCAGCAGAAAGATCCTTCTCAAAATTAAAACTTATCAGCTCATTTGTGATCTTGCATTTGCCAAGAGTGACTGATGTTGCTTTCAAGTATATTGATTTAAAATAACACTGCCTGGGTGGCTCAGTCGGTTAAGCATCTGACTTCGGCTCAGGTCATGATCTCACTGTTTGTGGGTTCGAGCCCTGCATTGGGCTCTGTGCTGACAGCTCAGAGTCTGGAGACTGCTTTGGATTCTGTGTCTCCCTCTCTCTCTGCCCCTCCTCCATTCGTGGTCTGTCTCTCTCTATTTCTCTCTCTCTTTCTCTCAAAAATAAAATAAACATTTATAAAATATTTAAAAACAAATAGATAAATAAAGTTGCTAAAAGTATATATCTGATGACCTAATAACTGAATTTGTAGAAAAGCAAGCCAGAAATATCTTATTATCAATCAAGATATTACATTGATAAATATTTTTGTGTATAAAATTATGGCATAAAAATATTATTTTTTGTATTTTGGGTTACCCCAATTATATTTTATATGCAATAAATTTGTTTTAGAGAAAAAAAACCTTATATTTTAGTACCTCTAACTGTATTTTTTTCTCTGCTTTTTTTTTTATTTTAGAGAGCATGTGAGTAGGGAGCGGGGAAGAGGGAGAGAGAGAGAGAGAGAGAGAGAGAGGGAGGGAGAGAGAGAATTTCAAGCAGGCTCCATGTTCAGTGTGGACCCCAACATGGGGCTTGATCTCATGACCCTGGGATCATGACCTGAGCTGAAATCAAGAGTTGGACATTCAACCAACTAAGCTACCCAGGTCCCTGTTTTCTCTGCGTTTTAGACAGGGGGATTGTAATTTCATTTTGCACTGGACCCTGCAGATTATGTGTCTGGCCCTGGTCCCCTCACTTCTGATCTAGTATTTTCACCAATATTAGCATGGCAGAATGGCCCAAAGCCCTAGAGACTTCTACTAATTGTCAGATCTCTTGCAATATAGAAGAGGCAGAGAGAGAGAGAGAGAGAGAGAGAGAGAGAGAGAGAGAGAAAAGGTGGAAGAGAATGAAGGAGAGAAAAAGAAGGGAGCAATGGAGGAAAAACATCACTTAATTTTCTTTTAAAAAAATTTCTAGGAGCACCTGTTTCTCCATCAAAATGGGTACAAACACACTGGAGTGGAGATAGAGCAACGCTGACGTTTTCTCATCTCAACAAAGAAGATGAAGGCCTCTACACGATCCGTGTGCGAATGGGAGAATATTATGAACAATATAGTGCTTATGTCTTTGTTCGCGGTAAGACCTAGCAAAAAGCAGAACACCCAAGCATGTTTAAAACACTGAGACCAAATCAATCTATCCAAACATGTTTTTTTGTAATGAAGAAAGAGCCATTTGAAAATTCTTCCAGTATGCATGGCATAAGATTATTAACTTCCAGTGAAATTAGACCTAGTAGAAAAAGGTTAACCCTCAGGCACCAACCCCAAGGTAACTTGTTCTCAGACTGTGTTAATATCTCTGATGTCATTACTTTCTTCAGCTTCAGTGAGCTACCAGTGCAGGTCTCTATAGGTGTTCCATTGGAGATAATCCATCCTAATGATCTAAAAAGCCGTTTCAGTTTATGGGAGCTGCAACAAAAGAGGGATGTGCTACTTGGGGACTTACTCTTTAATATCTATTTCAGAGAGCAAATTTATCATTTCACTCCAGCCCCCCTTCTTTATACTTTCAGCTTTAATGAACTAGGAAACAAGTTGCTACAATTTAATCTTTAACAAAATTTTTTTAATGTTTATTTATTTTTGAGACAATGAGAGACAGAGCATGAGTGGGGGAAGGCAGAGAGAGAGGGGGAGACACAGAATCCGAAGCAGGCTCCAGGCTCTGAGCTGTCAGCACAGAGCCTGACATGGGGCTTGAACCCACAAAGATCAGGAGATCATGACCTGAGCCAAAGACGCCAAAGACTGAGCCACCCAGGCACCCCTACAATTTAATCTTGAAGGCAAACTAGAATTGTGATTTTAGGAGTCTTTAATTCTTCAGCTGTGTTTTAAATGGATTGGCTGTATACAAGTGGGAATGTGATTTGTATGGGATCCCAGTGCATTTGGAAGACCATTGACAGTTCCAGGTTACAGGAGCAGTGTTCTGTGTTCTCTTCTGTGATGGTTAGTCAGGTGTGGCCACAAGAGGAGACACAGGAGAGGATCCAGAAAACAAAGTTTATTGCACCCACAGATCCTAGAGACAGGAGGTACTGCACACCACACAGGGCCACATGGGGGAAAATCAGCATTGGTTGGCCAGGAAAAAGAAGGGGTAGGAAGCAGGGGAGAGCTTAGGCCATGGCTTTTATTGGAGTTTCTGTGGGAAAGGCAAGGCAAGGCAGGGCAGGATAAATAGTTTAGGATTGGCTAGTTTGAATAATTTGGGTAGACTCTAAACTATAGGCGTGGTCCTCACTGGCCTGCTACCAGGCCCTGGGATGATTAAGGCAGGGGAATATTGCTTCCTGGGGTGCACAGACCAGATAGAGAATGTGTGGCTCTGGATGGGTCAGTTTGCCTATTAAACTGGCTGAGCCCATTCTACCCAAGAATTGGCTAGCCCTGGGAGGGGCAGCATCTCCCCAGTCAGAAAGGCTTTTAAGGTGTCAAAACATCATAATATACAGAAAATTAAAATATAAACAATACAGGAGACTTACTATATTTTTTAAAAAATCTCTCATGCACTAAATAGAATCATAAACTCACAGGAATTTTGATCAAGATGGAACTTTAGAGGTCAGGTGTCCTTAAGTGGGATCCACAGACTCCCAAAGGGTCTATGATTAGAATTGTATTTTGGGGTGTCTGGGTGGTCAGTTGGTTAAGCATCCTGCTTCAGCTCAGGTCATGATCTCACGGCTCATTAGTTCGAGCCCCACATCAGGCTTTGTGCTGACAGCTCAGAGCCTGGAGCGTGGCTTCAGAGTCTGTGTCTCCTTTTCACTCTGCCCCTCCCCTGCTCATGCTCTGTCTCTCTCTGTCTCTCAAAAATAAATAAACATAAAATTTTTTTTAAGAATTATATTTCAATATATTTAGTTTCTTTGGTAATCTCATGTCTTTTATTTTATGCATTTGAAAGCAATATTCTGAAAAGAGGCTTCTAGACTTTCTTTGCCAGTCTGCCAAAGGAGTCTATGGCACAAAAAAGTTTGGATTCCCATTCTGGTCCACCCCTTTAATTTTAAGATGCAGAAACTGAGGTTCATAAAAACAAAGTGATTTACCAGTAGACTCACAGTTAGTTAAAAGCAGCAGTGGACATAGGATACAGGTCTTCGGAAGCCTAACCCAGGATTTCAATTAGGGTATAGGCTAAGCTGCTGAAATGATACGAAAAGGTTAATTTCTCTTGTATGTCTGTCAACTCAGAAGTAGAGGTATGGTTCAGTCCCAGGTCCTGTCTCCATTGGTGTTCCACTGCCCCCATGGTGTTATCCCATGTTCCCATCCCAGACTATGGGAAGGGAAAGGAAGTGGAGGGGGAGATGCAGAGTTGCACACATCCCTTCTGCATGGTAAACACTTAGCCATAGGCACACATTTCACTGTGAGGGAAGCTAGGCATCATGTATCCACTTGGGCAGCCATGTTTCTTGCTAAAGCTGGGGCATCTAGGAAACACAAAGAATGGATAATGGGGATGGTTAACAGCCTGTACACACCAGTAGTGAACAGTAACGATTGTTGAATTCTGCCATGGGATCAACAACCGATAAAGATATAGGAATATCTACATCACCTGAAAATGTGTCAGACTTTCTCCTACACAAAAGTGTTATAGGAAAAGTCCAGTATCACTGAGGGAAGACAGATGCTAGCCTCTGGATCAATTGCAGTGAAAACAGACACACTGAAACTCATCAGCAAGTAAGTTTGTTCAGCCAAACCACCTGGATAAACCTGGCTAGACAAGGACTGAATAAGCAAAGTCTTTTCCTTTGCTCTCAGTTGTCTTACCCAAACAGAGAGTATCTCTTGGTGACTCAAAAAAACCTTAGTTATGCCTCGATGATTCTTTATTGGACTTTTTCTGGGACCTCTGACATAGCCTAGGGTTTTTTTCAGTGCCATTTCTCAGTGCCTATAACCAGAATTGTGGCTCTCTGCCAGATTTAGGCCAGACAAATGTGATGCACCATAACACAGTATTTGGATTTGGCTTCTATACAGAATCTGTTTTGTGAGGGACTGTCATGCCCATCCCAAGAATGGCATAGTCCAAGAAATGTTATAAATATGCTGAAAAATGGCTCCTGAAATGCCTACCATCTGATAGGTTCTGTTATATATAATGGATATTCAGCAAACTAAACTGCTTTATCAACTCAGGGATTACTGGTTGTTACATTATGGGCCTTTAGCAAAAGGACATGGGTAGAGGTGACCAGCTGTCCCCATCCAAATGAGCAGCTTTCCAGCCTTCCTCTTCTGCCATTTAAGCCTATTAACCTCAGCATCTCTACCCCCTTCCAGCTCTGCTCTAACTTCACCATCAGCCGGCTCTGCCCCCATCCAGTGCTCTCAAAGCCTGAAAGGAAAGAAGTTTCTCCCCACCAAAACGCTTGCTTTTAGGCACCAGGATTTAGTTAATTCTACACTAAGTTAGTCACTTACACCAGAGAAGTTGCCTAGAAACACTTTCCTACAGGTTCATGGAGCAAAAAATAGAATATTCAAAACCAAAGTGACTTTAGCTCTTCTCAGGTAATGCAAACCTATCAAATTCAGAAGTGCACAGATATCTCTGCCTTCTTATCAAATATTTTAGTAATTCATAAGAGTTACAGAAGTGTAGCTCATTGTAAAAAAAAAAAAGGATTTATTCAGTCAACCGGAGTGTTTTGCCTGAGTTGAGTGGTCCGACATGTCTCAGCCTCCTCTCCTATTAACTCCAGTTATGAAAGGTTGGCTGGAGTTCAGGAGAAATTGGCAATGTGGACCCCACCTCCAGGAACTCCACCTCTCATCTTAATCTCACTTAAAAGGCTATTAACTGATTATTTTCATTCCCCTTGCTCTCCTCCTAAAAACATCCCTGATTCACTATGCGAGCTATGCCTGAAGACGCTGCTGAGGACACCCACTGTCAGAGGATCCTGTTTCATGAACAGTCACTGCCGTCTCTTTCCTGTATAATCCTGGACTTTTACTAAACTCAGATAAACTCCACTCAGATGTGGGTATTGCATCAGAGTTCCTTTCGCAAGTGTCTTCAGTCTGGGAACAAACATTTGATTAAAAGGAATGTTTTCCTTTATCTTCCAAAATGGTAGTGCCCAGCAGAGGAGTGGGTAAAGTTTTTTATTCTTTTGTGGATGCATCGAGAAGGTGACAGAAGGGACTCTTTGTTCCCCTTTGGAGTGGCTCATGTTTCTGAGTAATATTGTACAAGAGATCTCTTAAGAACAGACTTTCTGACTCGGCTCACCTTAGACTTTTCTGATAGCAATTCCTGACATCTCCATACTTATTTTCCTTTAGAACATTTTGGGTAGGCAAAGGCCATAAAGCAAAGGTCACGGGTCCTTTTGAGAGCCCTTACTAACATAATGTTCTTTGTGCTGATGACGAAAACACACATCATCATGTTGGTAAGCAAATTATAAGGTTGAAGCTTGCTCTACTTGAGCCAAAGATGTAGCCACTATAAATGTGGTAGGAAATGTATGCACTAAGTCTTGGATTGCCAGACTGTGATGGAGCTTATCTGAGAGGGTTAATGAGATCCTTCTGTGTCTCCACAGATGCTGATGCAGAGATTGAAGGAGCCCCAGCTGCTCCCTTAGACGTGATGTGCTTGGATGCCAACAAAGATTATATCATCATCTCTTGGAAACAGCCAGCTGTGGATGGAGGGAGTCCTATTCTGGGATATTTTATTGATAAGTTAGTACTTAGTCTATTTTCTTTTCTGGTCTCCTCTCCCTCTTTCTCTGTCTCTCTGTCTCCCTCTCTTTCTCTCTTTCTCTCTCTCTCACAAATACACACACACACACACACACACACACACACACACACACAAACACACACCTATCTATTGACCTAAATCCCAAAGACAATTTTTGAATCTGACTACTAATGCAAATCACTAATTTGGCAAGAATGCTATGAATTTATAGACATTCTGGAGACCACTTTGGAAATAGCTGGTGTCCATTATATTTAATGTCCATATTCCTAATTTGTTAGTAATTTTAAAATATTAAGTAATTTAAACAATAATGCTTTAGGAATACTAACAAAATCCTATTTACATTACAGGATGTGGTTTCAAATTAGACAAAGAAATAACAAATATCAATAGTATTAAATCATATTCTTTCTATAACTTTTTGTTGTTCACATTCTGTAAAACTTAGAACTTCTGATATTTATAGCAGTTGGGTCTTACACATTAATTATACAGTGAGTTTGGTCAATATAGACAACAAATTTAGATTATCAACCTAAATACATTATTATCTGACTTAGTTTCTATTCAAATAGTTGTTCCAATTTTCTTTCCAATTTTCAGTAATAGAATCTAATTGTAGAAACCACTAGGGACAGATAATCTGTGCCACTGTGGTACAATAGGTTTGTACTAAGGTGTATTAAACCTAATATTTATAGTAATAAGTAAATATATGCTTATTGGGGCACCTGGGTGGCTCAGTTGGTTGAGCAGCTGACTTTGGCTCAGGTCATGATCTTGCAGTTCATGGGTTCAAGCCCTGCATCGAGCTCTGTGCTGACAGCTCAGAGCCTGGAGCCTGCTTTAGATTCTGTGTCTCCCTTTCTCTTTGCCCCTCCCCCACTCATGTTCTGTCTCTCTCTCAAGAATAAATAAACATTAAAAATTCAGTATTTTATATATATATATATATATATGCCTATTGGGCTCAATACCATGCAGAGAAATATTTATAATAAATAATACACTATTTAACCCATACTAAATTCTTCCACATTGTTTTGTCATTTAGTGATGATGAACTGTCAAGTTTTAGGTAGATTCTTTTTCATTTTTACAGACTGCCTCATTGTCTTTGGCAGATTTTCAAGGGATTTTAAACTTCATCAGTGAAAGACCAGCCACAATTAGTAGCACATTTTGCTTTGTCATCATGAAAATAACCATATTGTGGCTTGTATTTATTAAAATTGGTTACATCCATGGCACTGTTCTAAACACATCACATATATTAACCATTAACCCATAACCACCATTTGAAAGGTAGACACTCTTATTACAAGTAGGAAACAGTAGCTGGCCCAAAGCCACATACTCATGAGAAAACACTAAGTTGCCTAAAGTCACACTAGAATTCAAATATCAGCCTGGCCATATGTTGATGTCCTTTCTGCTCCAACATGCTGTAGGCATCTCCAGAGCAGCTACTTCCCACCTTTCTTTCTGCCCACATGAGGGTTGGGAAACACACTCTACTATCACTGGGTCACCATGACAGCATCTGCATAGGGAGAGAGAGAGAATCTCTGGAGACAGAGGCAGTTTGAAGAATTGTCCTAGGCCTCTTGGCTCCCTCCCAAACCCTACCCATAGCAGCTCCGGAATTTCTGCAAAGGCAAGATTTAAGGGTGAAAGGCAGGGATTTAAGCCATATTTGACAGCACTTTACATAAGGGTGAGGAAAATGTCTATTGTCTATATCAAAAACTGGAAGGGTGAGGCTGAGGAAGTGAAGAGAAACTTCCCACCCTGACCAACTTTGCACTGCCATTAGAACTCCCTCCCCCATCAGAATTATTTGGGAATTAGATGTTTTAATGTTTTTATTTATTTTTGAGACAGAGAGAGACAGAGCATGAGCAGGGGAAGGGCAGAGAGAGAGGGAGACACAGAATCTGAAACAGGCTCCAGGCTCTGAGCTGTCAGCACAGAGCCCGACGTGGGGCTCGAACTCACAGACCGTGAAGTCATGACCTGGCTGAAGTCGGACACTCAACCGACTGAGCCACCCAGGCGCCCCGGGAATTAGATGTTTTAGACATAGACCATATTGGGGAAGTGACGTAAACTAAAAGTTCTGTGTTCTCATAAAAGCTGATGAGTTACTTAATCCTAGTGCTGTATAATTTAATCACATGCTGAGCCCCTAGCCCCGTCTATCAGGCCAATAGCATGATATGAACCACTCCACCCCAGACACCAACTGCAATAAAAGCACCCAGTTAGAAATCAGAGGTTCTAAGCACTTAATCTTTCCCTGCCAGTGGGCCTGGGAATTTCCCTGCATCTCATCAATCTCATCTGTTAAGAAACAAGTATATTATAATACTCTCTTCACCCTTCTACCTACACAGCATATAATGATCATTGAGTAGGCTTTTTCCAAGGGTGCCTGGCTACTCGGTAGAGCAGGCAACTCTTGATCTCAGGCTCATGAGTTTGAGCCCCACATTGGGTGTGGAGATTACCTAAGAAAAAAAAAGTGAGCTCTTTCCAAACTACAGTATAAACAGGTACATTTAAGGTGTTAACTTCCTCAAACAAAATTTTTATTTTTAAAAGAAAATGTGTAAAGAAGACAAAGAAAGAAGTCACCAACAGTGGAATTAAAGACGTCAGCCAGGGAGATGTCTGGGGGTCCTCCCTCTTAGTCTCTCCAATGTCGAGAGTGTACATACCTGCCTGCTGCTTCTGCTTTTTCTCCCCAAAGTTCCTCTGCCTAGCATACAAGGCCCTCAGCTGCTAGTTTTCAGGGAATTTAAAGGAAGTATATGTGTTTAGGAAGGACCTGAGGCTTCTTTCTTATTAAAGAAGACACATTGCAATTAAGTGGAACTGAGTGCATGCAGTTAAATAACTACTGAACCACACCCGAGCTGGGTATTTTATAGGGAGATCTGAAGCAATTGGGTGGGTTTGCAGCTTTGGAGCTATTACTTTAGTCAGACTTCTTTTAATTCTTATTGATCACTCTTTTTCCCATAGGTGTGAGGTGGGCACAGATAGCTGGTCTCAATGCAATGACACACCTGTGAAGTTTGCTCGTTTTCCAGTCACTGGGTTGATAGAAGGTCGTTCTTACATATTCCGAGTTCGAGCTGTGAATAAAACTGGAATAGGTCTACCATCTAGAGTTTCTGAGCCCGTGGCTGCTCTGGATCCAGCTGAGAAAGCTAGACTGAAAAGTAAGCATTTTTCAATTTTCAGGATCTTCTTGAACTTTTTTAAAATATATTTATAACTGTAGTACAGCTCATTGCGAGGTCATTCCTCCCCCTTCCACTAGAGGGAGAAGAGAATAGGAAATCCTTTATGGGTTAGAAAATCCTAGAGGAAAAAAACAAAAACAAAAACAATTTGTTTTCTTGACTCATCCATTCACTAAGAGCTTTATTTTTTTATTTTTTAAAAAATAACTTATTTATTTTTAAATTTACATCCAAGTTAGTTATCATATAGTGCAACAATGATTTCAGGAGTAGATTCCTTAATGCCCCTTACCCATTTAACCCATCCCCCACACACACACGCACAATCCCTCCAGCAACCCTCTGTTCTCTATATTTAAGAGTTAAGAGCTTTATTTCTTATTTTGATTCAGAAAATTCTCCTTATTAAATTGAGTTCTGGTCATTCTGTTTGAAATGAAATATGATAATCAAGAGCCCGGGAAGCATTTTTATTCATTTTATTAGCATACTCCAAATATGTTTTTCCTTTAATTCTTAAAATTATAAGATGGTCACATCTTTTGATGGTCACAATGGGGAAGGGAGGTCGTTATTGGCATCTAGTGGGTAGATGCCAGGGATGCTTCTTAACCTAGAATTTGCCCCCTAGAGCATTAATATCTCCACACCGTGAGTTCCTTTATATCAAAGGAAAAACACATTTACAACATATCTGATCTATACTTGAGTTTCCATATCAGACCATCAAAAATAATCTTTTCATATATTTAAACTCCAAGTCTCAATGTCAAAACCATGGTATATGAATTCCGCTCTGCATTTGTTTCATGGGAACCCATATGCATCCTCAATAATAGAAACCACAAAATGATATTTTAAAAAACTGTTCGAGGGGCACCTGGGTGGCTCAGTCGGTTGAGCATCTGACCTTGGCTCAGGTCATGATCTCACGGTCCATGAGTTTGAGCCCACGTCGGGCTCTGTGCTGACAGCTCAGAGCCTGGAGCTTGCATCGGATTCTGTGTCTCCCT
Organism: Panthera tigris; assembly: GCF_018350195.1. Taxonomy (NCBI): domain Eukaryota; kingdom Metazoa; phylum Chordata; class Mammalia; order Carnivora; family Felidae; genus Panthera; species Panthera tigris. The sequence goes on from NC_056671.1 coordinate 40,742,470, forward strand.
CTGTCTCTGCCTCTCCCCTGCTCATGCTCTCTCTCTCTCTCTCTCAAAAATAAATAAACATTTTAAAAAACAAAAATAAATCATTGGATATTAACACTTCAGTCTATAACAGATTTTTCAGCGTTGGCCCTATAGACAGTCTAGGCCAGATAATTCTTTGTTATGGGGGCTGTCCTGTTCATTGTAGGATGTTGAGAAGCATCCCTGGCATCTACCCACTAGATGCCAATAACGACCTCCCTTCCCCATTGTGACCATCAAAATTGTCCCCAGACATTACCAAATGTCCCTGAGGGGCAAAATCACCCCAGTTGAGGACTGCTAGTCTATGTCCTATTTGCAGTGTTTGTTTGTTTGTTTGTTTGTTTGTTTTGTTTTTGCCTTAGGTAGATATATGGCGTCACAAAAAGCTAAGCTCCAGAAAAAGTCTGGAGACTTTTTCTAATCAGGCTCCTTGATTGCCCTCTAATTACTTTTCACTTACTATCTGACTTCCCTCCCTCTTTCCTAATTCCATCTCATTCTTTCATTTACTCTATTTTTTAAATAAATTCTAATGAGAGTAAGATTCGTTTGAATTGAAAATAGGTTATCTTATGTATTACCTTTCTGTTTCTGTACAAACTATGGTGAAAAGTCTGGTGATAAAGCAGGAGTCGAACCATTCTCTCTGATATTTGTGGGAACACAGAAGTGAATTTCCTCTTCAATGAATGAATGAATGAATGAATGAATGAAATGGATTTAAATGCATTTTACTCTTTTCCTGCCCATCTCACCCATTTTTCTTACTCCAGATCAAAGCTGGTTTCCTTCATAAATAACACTTGTCAAAATACAATGGAAAGAAATCGCTTTCATTGAACTGTACTGCAGGATTCACTTCATTTACTTTCATTTCATTGTACTGCAGGATTAGCCCCCCTCTCCTCTTTGAGCTTCATTATTGCAGATAAATAACTACTGGGCTTACAATTGTTCCAGAAACGTTTCCCCCAAATACATGCTATCTCTTAAGAAGACATGAGGGAACCTACATGTTTCCAGAGATCTATATTGAATAGTAAACAAACACAGGTTATTTACCTTGCTTGCGAAAGTACATTTCCAGAAATATTGACTCCAACTAGGCAGGTTCTGTGCTCTAGCAGATTGTGAGTCCCTTGAAGACGTAACACCGTATATGTGCTCAGTAAGATTCATTATGAAAATACCTAAGCAAACGAGTAACAAACTCAATTCTGACTAATATGGCCAGTTTGTGAATACAGTTGAAACTGCATTTAAGAATTTCTTGATTTTTACATTTATCTATGTTTAGGTCGCCCTTCAGCACCCTGGACTGGACAGATCATTGTCACTGAAGAAGAACCTTCAGGTAAAACTCTGTTTTCCCCAGATATTATTGCCCATGTTTTGCCATGTGGTTTATCCTTTATTGTGAAGGGTACAGTGCATATCATTTAAGATGTTTAGAGAGGACATTCTGAAATATTTGGATACCATAAAGGAACTTATATTTTCAGAGATTCACTGTTTTAAAAAAAGGCTTATTGAGGTACAGTTGACATATAGTAAATTGATATCTGTAAAATGTGCAATTTGATAAATTCTACATGTGTATATTCCTGTGAAACTGTCACCATGATCAAAATAATAAACGTATGCATCACCCCTAAAATTTTCTCAGGCCCCTTTGTAATTTCTTTCTCATACCTCTTCCCCATCTCCAGGCCATCACTGATCTGCTTTCTGTCACTATAGTTTGCATTGTCCAAACTTTTAGATGAATGAATCATACTCATTTTTATCTTATTTTCCTCACTGAGCATAATTGCTTTAAGATTTATTCATGTTGGGGGCGCCTGGGTGGCTCAGTCGGTTGAGCGGCTGACTTCTCAGGTCATGATCTCACAGTCCGTGAGTTCGAGCCCCACGTCGGGCTCTGTGCTGACAGCTCAGAGCCTGGAGCCTGTTTCAGATTCTGTGTCTCCCTCTCTCTGACCCTCCCCTGTTCATGCTCTGTCTCTCCCTGTCTCAAAAATAAATAAAACGTTAAAAAAAATTAAAAAAAAAAAAAAAAAGATTTATTCATGTTGATGTATATATCAGTTCATTTCAATTTTTTCATCCATTTACTGTCAAAAATTTCTATGAATATCCTTGTTAAGTGTTTGTAGGGACATATGCTTTCATTTTTCTTGGATGAATACCTAGGAGTTGAATGGATAGGTCATATGGTAGGTGTGTTTAATTTTTAAAGAAACTGCCAACTGTTTCCAAGATGGTTATACCACCTTGCATTCCCATCAGCAGTATGTGAGTTCCAGTTGTCCACGTTATCACCAGTAGTGGTATTTTATAGTGGGTGCATAGTGGTTTTAATTTACATTTTCCTAATAATGTTGGGCATCTTTTTTTTTTTTTTTTTACATTTATTTCTTTTTGAGAAACAGAGTGAGACAAAGCATGAGCAGGGGAGGGGCACAGAGAGAAGGAGACACAGAATTTGAAGCAGGCTCCAGGCTCTGAGCAAGCAGTCAGCATAGAGCCTGATGCAGGGCTCGAACCCACAGGCTGTGAGACATGACCTGAGCCAAAGTCAGACGCTCAACCGACTGAGCCACCCAGGAGCCCCAATGTTGGGCATCTTTTTATGTATATATTGCCATTTTTGCATCATGATGCTTGAATCTTTGCCAAATCAAGTTTACTCAGATATTTTTCCTGTTTTGTTTTCTAGAAATGTTACAACATTAGCTCTTAGATTTTAATCTATGCTCCATTTCAAATCATTTTTTTCTATATTTTATGAAGTAAGAACCCAAGTTGTTCTTCTTATTATCTTTATCATTTTGCATATGGCTATCCAATTATTTCAGCAATCTGTTCAAAAGATAATCCTTTTCCCATTGAATTGCCTTGGCACAATTGTCAAAATCAATTGGTTGCATATTTCTGGACTCTCTATTGGTCAATTTTATTTTCTCTACACCAATCACACTATCTTGATTACTGTAGCTTTTATAAGCTTCAGGTTGTTGTTGTTTTAAAAAGCTTCATAGTTTAAAACAAAAAACCAAACGAATAAATAGCTTCAGAGTTTTGAAATTAGGTAGTATTAGTCCTCTGATTTTTTCCCCAAAGTTGTTTTTGCTATTCTGTCTTTGCATTTCCATGTAAATTTTAAAATCAGCTTATTAATTTCTATTAAAAAACTTATGGATATTTCAACTGAGTCTTTTATATCCTTAATGATTTTCTATCTACTTGGTCTATTAAATTGATAGAGCAGTGATGAAATCTCTGACTGAAAAATAGATTTATGTATTTCTTCTTGCAGCTCTACCAGGTTTTGCTTCATATAGTTTGAGGTTTTGTTATTACATGCATAAGTAATTTATCTTCTAATGAATTGACCACTGTATTATTATAAAGTGATACTTTTTATTCATGGTTGTGTTTTTTGCTTAGGAATCTACCTTGTCTGATATTAATGTAATCATTCCAGGGTTGTTGTTTTTTTTATCAGTGCTAGCATGGCATATGATTTTCATCCTTTTACTTTTGACCTATATTTAAATTGTATTTTTTTAGGCAGCATATAACTGAGTCTTGACTTTTTATCCACTTGGGTAATCTTTGCCTTTTTACTAGAGTGAACAATTTACATTTTGTGTGATTATTGATATGGCTGGATTTAAATCTACCGTCTTGCTATTTATTTTCTATCTGTTCCATGTGTTTGTTTCCTTTCTCCTCTTTTTCTACTTTCTTTTGGATTTAGTATTTTTTATTATTCCATTTTAGCTGTGTTATCTTATTAGCTATAATTCTTTATTTTGTATTATACTAGTTCAGAATTTATAATATACATCTTATCACAACCTTTCTTCAAGTAATATTATATTACTTCATGTATAGTGTAAGAACTTAAAACAGTATTATTCCATTTCCCCCTTCAAGCCTTGATGCTGTTATTGCATGGATTTTATTTGTGTATATATTATAAATTGCACAATACATTGCTGTTATTTTGGTTCAAATAGTCACTTATCTTTCAAAGAAATTTAAAAGTAAGAACAAATTTTCAAATATTCACTCACATTTTTACCATTTCTGTTGTTCTTCATTTCTTTGGGTAGATCTCTTTGTTTTTGTAAGGTTTATTTATTTATTTATTTATTTTTTAATTTTTTTTTTTTAATGTTTATATTTGAGACAGACAGAGACAGAGCATGAACGGGGAGGGGCAGAGAGAGGGGGAGACACAGAATCTGAAACAGGCTCCGGGCTCTGAGCCATCAGCACAGAGCCCAACGCGGGGCTCGAACTCACGGACCGTGAGATCATGACCTGAGCTGAAGTCGGACGCTCAACCGACTGAGCCACCCAGGCGCCCCTAAGGTTTATTTATTTTTGAGTGAAAGAGAGACAGACAGAGTGCTAGTGAGGGAGGGCAGGAAGAGGGAGACACAGAATCTGAAGCAGGCTCCAGGCTCTGAGCTGTCTTCACAAAGCCCAGTGCGGGACTTGAACTCACAAACCATGAGATCATGACCTGAGCCGAAGTCAGCGCTTAACCTACTCAGCCACCCAGGTGCCCCTGTGTAGATCTCTTTGAATCTCAGGCATTTCCTTTACTATTTCTTATAGTGCAGGCCTGCTGGTTATGAATTATTTTATTTTTTTTTGTATGTCCGAAACAGTCTCTGTTTCATCTTCATTTTTGAAATATATGTTCATTGGTTATAGAATTCTAGGTTGACAGTTTTCCTTTCAGTACTTAAAAAAAAAATTTTTTTTAATGTTTATTTATTTTTGAGAGAGAGAGACAGAGCTCAAGAGGGGAAGGGCCAGAGAGAGAGGGAGACACAGAATCTGAAGTAGGTTCCAGGTTCCAAGCTGTCAGCACAGAACCTGATGTGGGGCTCAAATTCACGAACTGAGAGATCATGACCTGAGCCAAAGTCAAACGCTTAACCAACTGAGCCACCCAGGCACCCTTCCTTTCAGTACTTTAGAAAGGATGGTCCATTATAGCTCAGACCTACACTATAAGAATGACTATTGTTATTCTTACTTTGTCCCTCAGATATTTTCCTCTCTGCCTGATTTTAATAGATTCTTTTTATCACTGGATTTACAAATTTGATTATGATATGCATCTGTGTTATTTCCTTCATGTGTCTTGTGCTTGGGGTGTACAAGTTTCTTGGATTCATGAGATTGGAATTGGATTCATGAGATTGGTTTCATGAGATTTGGAAAATTTTTTCACCAGTATTTCTTCTTTAAATTTTTAAAAAATGTTTATTTTTATTTTTGAGAGAGAGAGAGAGAGAGAGAGTAAGTGGGGAGGGGCCAGAGAGAGGGACACAGAATCTGAAGCAGGCTCCAGGCTCTGAGCTGTCATCACAGAGCCCGATGTGGGGTTCGAACTCATGAATTGCAAGATCATGACCTGAGCCGAAGTCGGACACTCAACCGACTGAGCCACTCAGGCACCCCTCACAAGTCTTTCTTTAAACATCTTTTTTCTGTATCCCTTTCTCTCTTCTCTACTTTAGGAAATCCAATTACATGTCACTTGAAACCACAGCTTGCTGATGCGATATCCATTTTTCCTTTCAGTCTTTTTTGATTTCTGTGTTCCATTTTAGACATTTTCTACTACTGTGCCATAATTTTACCATCCTTTTCTTCAGTGTCTAACTTGCTGTGAATTCCAGTCAGTGTGTGGGTTTTGTTTTGTTTTGTTTTCATTTTAGGTTTTGTAATTTACAGCTGTAGAAGTCTGTAGAAGTCTGTAGAAGCTGTAGAACAATTTGTATTATTTTTACATTTTCCATGTCTTTAATTAACAGGTTGAATCTTTATGCTCTGGAACATAATAAATATATTTATAATAACTGTTTTTATATCCTTGCCTGTTAATTCTATCATCTGTGACATTTTTTATTTTGTTTTCATTGATTGATTTTTCTCCTCAGAAGGGGCTATATTTTCATGATTCTTTGCATACTTAATAATTTTTCATGAGATGCCATACATTTTGAACTTACATTGTTTGGTGCTGGATATTTTTGTTTTTTTATAAATGCTCTTGAGCTTTGTTCTGGGGAAACGATTTGATCTTTCAAGGGTTGCTTTGTTAGGTGAAATCAGAACAGCCTTTAGTCTAGGGATAATTTGGCCATACTACAGAGGAAATACCCTTCTGAGCAGTACTCTACCGGATGCTTGGGAATTAGATTTACACTCTGACTGGTGGGAATATGGACTCTCCCAGGCCCCATGAGAGCTTTGAGGATTGTTCTCTCCAACTCTTTTGTGTGGGTTTTCTCCAGCCTCAAGTGGTTTCCTCATATTCATGTTCTGATCAGTACTCAGGTGAACACTCCAGACAGACCCTTTGCAGATCTCTGAAGCCTCTCTCTCAGTGTAGCCCTTTCCTCCAGTATTCATCCTTCTGACTCTATCTGTAGATAGATACCTTGCCCTTCCTGGAATTCCAGCTTTTTTTCCTCCAGCTGGGGAGACTGCCAGGCTCTACGTGGTTCCTCTTCCTGAGCTGCTGTCTTGAACTTCTCTCTGGACAATAAACTAGGACAATAGTAGAGCTCACTTTAATTTGTTTCTCTTCTATCAGTCATCATTGTCCTAAGACAGCTAATATCCAATGTCTATAAACAGGTGTTTCATGTATTTTGCATGGTATTTTAGTTATTTGACATGGAAGGGTTACTCTGATGTCAGGAACTGTGGAGGCTCTAAAATTTTACCCGACTTACAAACTAATACATTTTCTACCACAGTTTCATAGATGCTGACAGAAGACAAGAGAGTCCTAGATCAGAAACAAAGGACTCTATAATTCACAGCGTGGTAGACCACATGAGCTTCACGTTCCCATTATTCTTCCCTGCACTGTCTCCCCCTCCCCACACCAAGTCCCACAGGGTGGTATGGAGGAGCACAGATGGGTGTGCACACACAGTACATTTGTGTCACATCTGAGAAACCTTGTACTTAGGACACCCCAGTCTTCTAAGGGGGCTGCTGACAGATCTACCCAACCTTTCTCTGAAGGACATTATCTTTACTATTCTGGGCAGAAAACAAGACAACTTTCTGCCCTAGAGAATATACTATCTCATATTCCAAGTTTGTTTGCTTTCCAAACATCCTTGAAAAGATATTCTATATATTTTCTTAATGTTTATTCATTTTTGAGAGAGAAAGAGACAGAGCGTGAGTAGGGGAGGGGTAGAGAGAGAGGGAGACATAGAACTCAAAGCAGGTTCCAGGCTCTGTGCTGTCAGCGTGCCCTGAAAAGATATTCTGTAAAAAGCTGATGTAAGATGTACAGAAAGTAAAACTTATGTCGTTACTACTGTTTTTAAGGACCAGAAAGAAAATCAGAACTGTCAAGCAAAGAAAGTAAAATTGTGGCTTTGAGTGAATGAATGAATGTTTTAGGAAGGATTTCAGAGTTGGGGTACTTCTTTATACTGTGGAGAAGTAATGAACTCTTCCCCCAGTAGGAGAGAAGCATCTGTGCCTCTTGGAGCATGCTGGGCTTCCCAGAGTGTGTGCTTTTCACTTTTCCTCATTGTTTTTCAGAGGGTATTGTTCCTGGGCCCCCCACAGACCTCTCTGTCACAGAGGCCACCCGGAGCTATGTGGTGCTAAGTTGGAAGCCCCCTGGCCAGCGTGGCCACGAGGGCATTCTGTACTTTGTGGAAAAGGTAAGACTCTGGGATCAAACATTATTACCTCATGCCACTTCCTAAAGATTTCTTTAGAGAACTAGAGCTTAAATTTCCATTGTGTCCTGAACTCTTCAAACCCGTATAAACTATGAACAATCTTCACAGAAAAATGCATATCACACAAAACTTTGCCTAAAAGTTCAGGGGGTGTATAGATCTGTGAAGCTCACCCATAGACTCCAAGGAGGCCCACAGACCTCAAATTATAACCTTTAAGAAGAGAATTGCTCCCGAAACTGTAGATTGTTCATATGGCAGTTTTCTAGAAGCTTTCTCTGTCTCTCTCGCTCTAGTAATAGCTTTTCATCTCTCTACAATTTGTCTTAAGCAGTCGAAACTGAAGATCAATGAGGGTAGATGAGCCAGAGGAATAGAAGTGACAATACTTTCAGAATACTGTCAAATAGCTGGAGGATCAAAGAGAGAAAGTCCTTACATGCTGCCTGGCACTTGGCCAGCACTACTCTAAGTACAGGTAGTAGGATGGGGTCAGAGATTGCAAAACAGCATGAGATACTGGCTAGTTCTTTCCCTCAAATATCTTGTAATTTTATTGTCATGCTCTTGGAGAGGGCAGCGTATAATGAAAGCCTAAAATGGGTGGAATGATGAGAATTATATGTGAATCTACCATAGACACAGATCTAAGGGCAGTTACAGTAAGCATTTATGCCCAGAAAATGGAGAAGAGCCAAGTCCTAGACAGGACGTTATTTGGGGCAAGTGCCCTAGTTTCAAGGGCAGACACAAAGGAGGAGTATCTGCCAGGCAAAACATAATTGCCTCCGGGACGGGGCATTTCAAGAGAATTTACTTAAAATGAGGTTCAAAATCCATTCATTAAGAAAGTTTTGATTAAGATATAATTGAAAAAAATGAAACTAAAATAAGCTTATTTTCTGTTACCCATAAGAACATTTACATTTATACTGGCAGCCACGCACCATTATTTTTGAAGAACAACAAATGAAACAATTGGCTGTAGTTTTTGTGTATTTTGTTTTTATAAAATTGTGTGATAACAGGGTAAGTTGTCATTTACTTTACATTTTACCTTCGTAGTAAAATTATAGAAAAGGTTTCTACTTGGCAAAAATATTGCGGAGCTTGGTGAGTTTTCCTAAGAGCTTTTGTGTTTCATCCTTAATGCTATTCTGATCATTCAATTTCAGAACATCTATTAGGTCACCTTCCCTGATAATTATTACAGGAGAATAGACATGATGGGTATATAGGTACTTGCAAACTTCTGCAAATTAGGTGACAACATGAAAGTAATATGCAACTATCTTCATGGCCTTTTAGTTATTTGAGATCATCAGAGAATATTATACTAGCATTAAAAATGCTAGGGTCTGTGGTTTTCCTATTTTAATTAATAAATGTATTAATTTATGTCCTTTTTAAAGACATTTATCATGTCTTTGAGGAGCATGCCTCACTTCTCCTTGTCCCTAGCACATTGGTAACAATAAATGGATTATTTCTGTAACATGGACATCTTTCAAAAGAATCTGATTTTACTAAAAACATATTAGATTTTTTATTGTTAGTAATTTGTATATTTTCTAGATATTAACCTCAAATTAACTAGAACTTGAGTAGCATTTCTGATTTTAAAATTTTTCTTTTCTTTTTTTTTCTTAATAGAGGGCAAGACTAGAGTGGAAAATGTTTATTTCCTGGTGTGCTTAATACATACCCTCCACTGAATCTTTTCGAAATTCTCCACAGGAAGAGAGTTCTGAGTAAGCTCTCTGACAGTAATTACCATCTTTCCTATAATAATGACACAGTAACAATGTACCACTGAGGCGTTTTCTTCAAATGAGTCAACTTTGGCTTCTGTTAAACATTTCCTCTGGTCACATAAACTCTAATTTCTCCAGGAAAGTCTATTAACTTCCCTAGACCTAAATACATATGAGTCTGTGATTAAAAATGTAAGTGTTCATCCACCAGCAAACCTGGCATGGAACAGAGGGAACATTTCGAGTGCAGGGTGAGCAGAGAGGCCTGTAAAGGCATGGATGACGTATACAAAAGGCCCAGGATGTTGACATATTGGGGGAGCAGAACATGTCCAGAGACCTAGGGCACACTTACAGAACTATCCAAACATCACACCGTTGTCCTGAGCTAAGACTCAAGCTATTCTGATGAGCCACTTCTAATACATTGACCTTTCTTTTTTTTTTTTTTTTTAACATTTATTTATTTTTGAGACAGAGAGAGAGCGTGAACAGGGGAGGGTCAGAGAAAGAGGGAGACACAGAATCTGAAACAGGCTCCAGGCTCTGAGCCGTCAGCACAGAGCCCGACGCGGGGCTCGAACCCACGGACCGTGAGATCATGACCTGAGCCGAAGTCGGCCGCTTAACCGACTGAGCCACCCAGGCGCCCCTACACTGACCTTTCTAAAGAGAAATGTTCTACATGCTTTTGTCCCGCAGCACATTTTCATCCCCAGAATATTCATGCCCATGGGAGTTCTGCTTCTTTAATTACCCCTGAGCTTGCACTTCTTTACAGAACTTTTTACCAGAATTTGCATGCACATAAAGCACAAAGTCACCTGTTATGGCTAAAGCTTATGCCCAGTTACACCATGTCTGTGAGCCCTAAAATGGTTGATAGTGAGGGGTTTATTAGCAAGGTTATTGGATGGATCGGCCTCCAGTGTTCCCAGCCTTCCTATACTGTGTTCTTCTCAGCCCCAAACTTTTTTCTCAGATGTCTTATGTCTTCAGCTCTTTCTCTCTCATTCCCTTATCAAAAATCTGGTCCTGTCAGAGATAAGGGTTGTATCACTTGCTAGCTCTGTTTCTGCATGCAGGAATGTTTACCAATGACCAGGCACTGTTCTTTTTTTTTTCCTTTCATAAAAATTTATGTTTATTATGCTTAATCAAATGTAAGTGATACATCCAAGGAAAAATTTGCTATTTTTTTAAATGAAATTTATTGTCAAATTGTTTTCTCTACAACACCCAGTGCTCATCCCAACAGGTGGACCAGGCACTGTTCGAAGCACTCTGCACATGTTAACTCACCTAATACTTACGGTAACCTTATGAGGGAAATGCTTTTATTTTCATCATGCCTATTTTGTAGATGAGGAAATTGAGGCTTCGGTGGGGCATATAATTTGCTCAGGGTCACACATTTAGTAAGAGACAGAGCTAGTATTTGAACCCAGACAGTCTGGCTCAGTTTCATATACTGTATCCAACTAGTATACATTGCTGCCTTTCAACCTTCCCAAGCCTGTCTTCTCTGGACAACATGGATAATCACACAGTGCTACCTCCACAATACTTAGTTCAGAGCACAGTTGAGAAGATTAAAGAGTTACAATGACATAAATCCCCTAGCATAGTGAAAGGCAGCTATTATTTTTTATTATGAAAGTATAAATGACTGATAATTGTTATATGTTCCCCAGGGGAGAATGTGTCAAAATGAATTAAAGCCATAAACTGAAGAATTGAAGGTCTGGGAGAATTTTATCCCTCAGTTATCAGCAGATTGACTCGTTAGGGGGAATTTATCCTCTCTACCCTTCCACACACAATGACACATCATGAAAGATTCGACAAGGGACTTTAGAGGTTACCCTGTCACATTTGCTTATTTTGCAAATGTTAAAACTGAGACCAAACAATACTCATGTGACTCTCCCCAGGTCACATGTCTTATTCTTAACAAAGCTAGGACCAGAGTGGATGCCTCTGGATCCTTTTCACCATACCATGTTGTCTCTCATTTCAAATCCATGAAGGTTATGCCAAACGATATACCAGTATTTTTATAGTCCCAAGAATGTATCATCCCTCACAGCTGGTCACTATATCGCAAGGTTTGGATTTCTGGAAAAGTATCTTGAAACTGTTCAAAAGTTCCAAAGCAAAATCATTTCTGCTGACCTTGGGCAGAATTGAGAGTACAAATAGGAGGGGAAAAGGATTACTGAAGACTACTGATAGTTTTCTCACTATATTCTCTACCAAAGTGCAAATAGACACCACATCCTTTCAAGGATTTCAGAGTCACTCTAGACCACTTTAATTCCAAGAATAGAATTGCTTTAAATTAGTTTTTCCCATAATTTATTCTAAAATATGGGTAAGAAAAAAAGAACATCTTTATCTTTCATTAGCTTCCTTCCTTCCTTCCTTCCTTCCTTCCTTCCTTCCTTCCTTCCAAATTCAAAAAAAAAAATTCATTCATTCAGGAAAAAACAATTGTTGATTATTTCCTATGTGTCAGATACAATTCTAGGCTCTGGAGGATAGCAGTGAACAAGACAACTTGCTGAACTCAATTCACTGAAACTTATTTTTCAATGGAGGAGATGACAAATAACTTAATTTCAAATAGAGATAAGTGTTTAAAAAAATAATAAAGCAAGATAAAGGATAGAGAGTGATGAGAAAGGAACAAAGAACTCTTTCAGATTCTTTGGTAGAATAGGGAGGGGGTGATCAAGAAGGGCTTTCTGAGGAGGTGGTGTTTGAGCACAGACCTGAATGATATTCTGAATCATTAAATAACACTCAATTAAAATAAAAGTTTATAGCAGTGAAAATTAAAGTATCTTATATAGCACATTAAATTGAATTACCCACCCTAAGAATTAGAAAAGGATCTGACCCCAAGCAGTCCTCAAAATAAATTAAGGTCTTTTATAAGTCGATCAGTGATCTTACTTGGTTAATAAAGTCAGTGAAGTATTAAAGTATTTATCAAACAATGCAAAGCCAATTTTATTTAGATAATCCTATGGACTACAGATGCTTCATCCCCATTTCCTCCAAATCTCTTCTCCAGTTCAACTCACTGGTAACAGGTAGGTGGTTTGTTGACGGATAAATAAGACTGCTAGATGCCTGGCCTAGAGGTCCCATTTATTCTTGCCGTGCCGTGAATGGGTCTCACTGTTTGGGCTGCAGTGTGACGCAGAGACAGAAAACTGGCAGCGGGTGAACACAGAGCTCCCTGTGAAGTCTCCCCGCTTTGCTCTCTTCGACCTGGCTGAAGGGAAATCCTACCGCTTCCGCGTCCGCTGTTCTAACTCGGCAGGAGTGGGTGAGCCCTCAGAGGCAACGGAAGTGACCGTGGTAGGGGATAAACTTGGTAAGTGTGGAGTTCCCTTGAACAACTGTAAACTTCTTTTACTTCAATTTAAGAAAAACTTCCAAAGCAAGTACTCATCAGAACGTATATGCCCGGAAGCAAAAGTAGTGGCATCCTTCTTTCGTATCATGAATTTAATTGATGACTATACTTGACTGATACATTTCAAAAATTCATTATTATGAATGATGAAGTTATGAAAAGTAAACTTCTTTGGGAGTTTCAACAGTATTGTTAATGTATTTTTTCTGGAGTGGGTTGGTAGGTTCCTGGGTATTTAGTTTATCATTATGCCCCCACACTAACATATTTTTTTTTTTTATTTTCTGCTTTAACAAATATAAAGTAAGTAACTGTATGTTTGAGATGATTACTTATGTAAAATTTATGTGTGTGTGTGTGTGTGTGTGTGTGAGAGAGAGAGAGAGAGAGAGAGAGAGAGAGATAAGAATGAAGTTTTTTAAACCACACCTGAGTTTGATCATCATTTTCCTCCTTTGTCAGATATCCCAAAGGCCCCAGGCAAAATCATCCCAAGCAGAAATACAGACACATCAGTGGTAGTTTCATGGGAGGAATCCAAAGACGCCAAAGAACTGGTCGGGTACTACATAGAGTCAAGTGTGGTTGGCTCTGGCAAGTGGGAGCCCTGCAACAACAACCCTGTGAAGGGCCCACGGTAACCACAGTGTTGGGGGGTGGGCTGTGGGGAGCCTTCTGACTCTAGAGCATAGAGGCTGTCAGGAGGAAATCAGCCATGGACCCATACAGCAGCACCAACATCCAGTGGAGGAAGACTTTTTAAAACATTATGCTTTAAGGGGTGGCTCAGTTGGTTAAGCGTCCGTCTGACTTCAACTCAGGTCATGATCTCATGGTTCATGTGTTCGAGCCTCACGTTGGGCTCTGTGCTGATAGCTCAGAGCCTGGAGCCTGCTTCGGATTCTGTGACTCCCTCTCCCTCTGCCCCTTTCCTTGCTCATGCTCTCTCTCTCTCTCTCTCTCTTAAAAATAAATAAATATTTAAAAAATTTAAAAAGAACATTATGCTTTATATATCCAAATGAATTAAAAATTGAACATTATCTACTGCTATATTTTTTTTTAAAGTTTTCTTGGGATATTAAACACTTAGAAACACATTAATGCCAGCTATGATGGGTTCACTTTATAGCTCTTTTCTGATTCTTTTCCTTTATGCTATTAGTTCTTTCTACCCCTCTTTTGTGGTCTTTAATATCCAAAATGATAAGATTTCAAGGGTCTAATAGGCTCTAGCTGACATAAAATAGCCAGGCATTTTAAATGAATAGGAAAAAAGTATCAACATTTTACAAATTTTGAACATGGTGAAACTCAGTGCTAAGGAGACATAAGTAACACCAAAAAAAAGGACACTCAGAATACTTTGCCACTTCTTTACATCTGTTTCTAATATGGAGAGGGTTTTTTTCTTGCTTTCAAATGTTTTGTCAACCAGTCTTGCAAGTTGATGATGAATTCTGGTCTGCAACCAAACTCTGAGACTCCTTTGATTTAGGACTGATTTGAGAGGAGAATTCCCCCTGCCCCCACCAGAATTGTCATGCAGGCTTGTTAGGCAGCTTCTGGCATGGCCACTTTCAAGTCCAAGGACCCCCATAGGATGAGTTGTTTCTTTTGCAGAACATGAGAGAATAGAGAAAAATCAATTAATGGGTGAAAGCAATATGTTTTTCAAGAGATTCACTTGGCCTGTTTACTCATTTCACTGTTACTCTCAGTTCCCAGCATTTTCCTGGGGCTATTTAGAAATATTTATAGAGGGTGAGGCAGGGTCTGCCTTTCCACAAACAGATGGCAGCTTCTCAAGGGCAGGCACCATTTTCTATTCATCTTTGTGCCCACAATACCTAGCTCAGTGCCTGGAACACTGAAGTGCTCAATAAATATTTGCTGAACTGAGCTGACCTGAAGAATTGGCCTCATTTATGTCTGCCTTCATTAAATATTCCAACTTTACTAATGGTAATAGAGTCATTAGCAGACCTGTTATTTCCTCTGGTTACAGTGTTCAGGATGGATTAAAATGTTACAGTGATTCATGAAACAGCTATTTATAGCCATAATAGCTATTAAGGAAGGAGGTTGTTTTATGTGTGAAACTGCCCATGGATTCACACCTCATTACTGGATCCTCATTTCTAAATGGTTATCCATATTTCATCTTATTTTCAGATTCCAGTGTCATTTCTCAAGTCATTATGCCTTCCCTGGTATGCAGGGAAGCAGTAACTAGGCCTCTATAACAGGGAGCAGCCAGTGTCTTACAGCCATAAGTGTAAACCTGAAATAGCCATTAATGATATCATTAATATCACCTATTATTTATTAAAAGACTCCTCTATGCCAGACCCTGAAATAAGTACTTTAAATACAGCCAGTCTTTACACAAAAGTTATTATGGAGGCATTATTATCCCCATTTTACTGATGAGCACACAGAGCCTCGGAAAAGTTAAGGTACTTAATTCGGGGGAAACCCAGGACTCTGAATTGTTTGATCGAGTTTAGAAAATCGCCTTAATTAGCTGCCTTCTTGTCTAAAGCACATACATTACCTGATCTCTCTACGAATTATTTTTATAAACCCAGATCATTCAGTTAAGCTAAAATCATCTTGTCTAATTTGCCTGCTAGAAAAGTTTTTAAAAACTCCTTTTCCTTTTAGATTTACTTGCCATGGACTGGCAACTGGCCAGAGTTATATCTTCCGGGTCAGAGCAGTTAATGCGGCTGGACTTAGTGAATATTCACAGGATTCAGAAGCGATTGAAGTAAAAGCTGCTATAGGTAAGTACCTTCTGCGTAGCTTTGGAGGGCAAAAAGTGAATTTTTATGTTATAAAGGAAGATACCATCCTCGCCAGAAATGGTTTTAAAGCTTCTAGTACTGCTCGAGGGTTCTGTCCTCAGATGATCATTATCTCTGACTCCAGGTGACAGCTAACCTTCCATAGCCATCATTTTACAGATCTTCATCACTTACCCAGACTCTGTGCATCTGTAGCCTTGCCATCTTCACAAGTCCGAGTGTCCTCAGATAGTTCCCATTGTGTGAAACTCCATTCTAACTTCGTGCTCATCCTGGGAGTGTGGAGGGCCATCCGGTTCCGTGAAGTGGTATATCACCCATAACCCACGTCATTTTGTACCTAAATGCCATTTCACCTGCGACAAAGCCTGGCTTGTTTTCACTAACAACATGCTTTTTACAAACTCCTCTAAATTTCGTGCAAGATACTTGTGGTTGCTTGGTCATATGCTACATTTCTGCTCACAAAGTAACCAACAGAATAAAACCCGTAATAAAGTAATTGTATGAGTGTACGTGATGTGCCTCCCAATCTTAGATAAAGCAGGGAAAGGACCCACATAGCTCAGAGCACTAAAAATGATGTCTGTGATAGAGTGACACACATTTGAAGGGAAAGATTATTTAATACCAGTTATCTTCAGTTATCATGCCGTATTACTTTTTAATATTCCTTATAATATGGACAGTAGGTAACTTTTTTTTTTTTTTTTTGAGGTTGGGAGGTACAGGCCATTAATATTTCAGTAATGTACATAATTCTAGCTGTTATAAAATCAGGATCTTTAATGTATGTCCTGTGCACTTTATGATCCATTCTGCCCCCTCATTCTGTGAATTAAGAGGACTTAATATCTTTCAAAAAACGTCAGAAGTTTGCTTTTTTCCTGTATATACTTGGGTTCTGCAAATCAAAATGGTTCCTGTTTCTGTCTGTGGTTTTTTGTTCTCATTTCTTCTTTTCCAGAATATGGAGAAGTTGAAATGTTTCCTTGGTGTAAATTATGTGAAACGTGTGCTTTCCGTATTTCTTGCAAATCTGAGTGATTTCTGTTAAACTAAGATTCCTTGTTCTGTTTGTGGTCCTAATGGTTTTCCCTTTGTTCTGTTAAGTAAGAGCAATTTGGACTGTGTCTGGGCTCAAAGCGTTTCTGTTGTTATCTGGTGATTGTAGGGGGAGGAGTGTCTCCAGATGTGTGGCCTGAACTGAATGATACACCTGGTGGACTAACAGACTCCAGGGGAGGCATGCATGAAGCCTCCCGGCCAACCTTTAAGAAAGATGCTTTGCTTGGTAGCAAACTTAACAAACCTTCACTACCCAGTAGCGCTCACAACCTGGGCCAAACAGAAGTGAGTAAAGTAAGTGAAACAGTTCAGGAAGAGCTTACCCCATCACCACAGAAGGCAGCTCTTAAGGGGAAAAGTAAGTCTGACCCTCTGAAAAAGAAGAAGGACATAGGTGAGAGTTGAAAGAGTCAACTGTTCCATCTGTCTCCATCAGTGTCCTCACCTCATCGTCCGGATCACACTCTTCCATCTGTGTTCGCTTTCATCTATGTATATTCTTAATTTTCTGTGTTTTCAGCTATCCATTTGCAATACTTTTGTCTAGTGAGTTGTAAAAGTAATTTTATATGAGCTTGGCTTTTATACATAGTTTACTGTGCTTAGTGACAATAGAATAAGGTGATTGGGTTATAGAGTCCTTTTTGGTTTCTCAGACAGACACAGGTTTAGCCTCATTTTGCTAAGAAAATTAGAGCTAAGAGCACAAAGAATTTGAGAATCACAGCCTATGTGAGGTCCTTTGAAATGTTTATGTTCAGTACATGTATAGGAAAAATATTTTACAAAGAAGTCACATTTAATCAGGATCATAGTTATTAACTTCCATTGTTTATCTTCAGGTGTTCAAGTTATCCTTCATATTTAATTCAAATAAATATGAGTAACATTATCTCTCTGAGTTACCATGAAAAGTTTAATAGGGTATTATAATCATATAAAGCTAAATTCTATGATTTATGAATCACATTCCCAAAACTGTTTTATTTAAGACTATTTATCAGTAAGCTCAGAATTTTCTGATTAGGATATTTGATACTTGTGTCTTATATATTCTAGGAGACAGTATTTTTCTTATCAAATAAAAATGAAATGATAAGCATATACTGACAAACTATAGCATGCCTGTCTTCCACCCCCTATTACTTCCCCACCCATAACTTCTGTAATGTATTTTTTTGACACCTTTATTGTCCCTTCAACTTTGAGATGGGATATTCATTTGAGAATTCACATTCAACATTGCTCTGTAATAGGGAGAGAGAGAGAGAGAGAGAGAGAAATTTCTTTTTTAATGTAAAGAATGAAGGAGGTTGGTGAGGGGGAAGAGAAACACATGTATTATTTTTAAAATCTTTATTGTTCTGAGAATCTTTTGAGTAAGAATAAATAGTTCTTTTTTTCCTATAATCCAAATAAATATTTAGAAAACTCTTTCTGATGTTATTGCACATCTAGATGGATTTCTTTCCACCATCTCACCTTCTCTTTCTTTATCGAAAACCATAATTTAGCAGTTAGGTGAAAAGTTGATCAGCAAAGCCACATAAATGAAGTAAGTCTTTTAAAACATCGTCCACATGTATTTCTGGTTATGCACTAATAAACACAGTGACAACTATTCAGTATTTTGTACTATATGAATAATAGTCCAACATCAGATTAAAAATAATGCAGCAAAAAGTATTATGTAATAAGAGAAAAATCACATGGCAGATTGTGCCTGGCTTTAAAAAAATTTTTTTTTTAAGGTGGCATTTAGCTGAGTTCCAGAATAAGATTTGTCCTGTGTGTAGACAGAACTTGTTTAGTTGTAAGGTCTCACAAGGGTATGTATGCCCAAATGGTGAAATGCTATCCTTTTGGAAATCATATGGAAATTCTCAGTAAGGAAATTGAGGGAGAAATTAATATACACATTTCATTTTCCTGAAGGAGCAAATAGAAACAAAACTACAAAAAGAAACAAAAATATATATCTTGGGGAAAAGATGTCTTCTTACGGGTAACAGAATCACTTTTCATATTATTGCACCATCTTGCTGTTAGTATTTCAAAAATTATTCTTCCGTGGAGGGGTGGGGCAGCTTCTTTTTATCTTTGCAATAATAATTGCAGTGCCCTTTTTACTGTGTGTTGGCTTTTTTCTCACACACCAGATTGGATGCCAAGTTACTGATCAGTCTCACAATTTAGTCTCATACTGCAAGAGCCTAGTGCCCTCTCACATGGTACTAATGACATGAGTTTAATGTACATAGAATCATAAATGCATTTCTGTCTACTCACGAGCGATTCATATTGCAACAGCGGCACCATCGCCACCCTATGATATCACTTGTCTTGAAAGTTGTCGTGACTCGATGGTTCTTGGATGGAAGCAACCAGATAAGAGTGGAGGGGCTGAAATTACTGGCTATTATGTGAACTATCGTGAGGTAATTGACGGGGTACCGGGAAGATGGAGAGAAGCCAACATCAAAGCTGTCAGTGATGAGGCATATAAGGTAAATGTGTGACCTTCTGTAGTGTGGAGTGTCATGTATATGATGACACGGTCACTTGCACACCATGCACACTCACCTACACACCCAGCACCTTGTAAATGATTCATGTCATTACTCCAGGGTCCATTGTCTGCAATGACATGAGTTTTGTCATTGTCATATACGGTAAGTCATATAAGGTAAGTAGAAGTGATCTGACCAGGAAGGATTTGTATTTTCTGATTCATACACATAAGCAATAACTTCCCAGAACATTTACTGTGAAATGTATATCTATTATAAAAATTAGTGTTTATTTCAAGACTTATGAAATATCTGTAACCAATATGCCACTAGCACCAAGGGTCCCAGGATCCAAATGACTAGATTTTTAACTTTCAGTGTTCAAATGACAAAGGATAAAGGGACATGGGCCTGGTGGTCAGACTCAGCTCACCACTTGTGAAGTGTCCCCCATGAAGGGATTGTTCACATGAGTATACCCACAAGTTTCCCTTCTTCACTGCTTTGCCCATCTCAGCACACTTGAAGGGTCTTACTGTTGCCACAACTATGCTCCCCCCCACCCCCCTTTAGAGCATTGTCAGCTGGAGGAAAGTTACCACCTCCTAGTACTCACAGAACCCCAAGCTGTGGGGGCAAGAGCAGGGCGAGGCTGGGCGAATGCTTTCCCTAACTCAGTGCCACGCTTTTTAAATCTAACACTTAAAATTTATGAAATATCACACACATACTGAACACATAAAGAATAAAACAAGAATACTTAAAATAAAATTATGTTTTTAAGATTCTTCCATGTCAGTGTGTAGCTATGACTTCATTACTGTGTTGTATTCTGTCATAGGACCATCTCACAATCTACTTTTCCATTCAGTTATTGATTGATATTCGGGTATTTTTGCATTCATAGCTATATCAAACAGTGTAGCTATGAACACTTTTGTTTGTATCTGCTGGCACATACATGCACTAGTTTCTGTAGGTTATTATCTAAAAGTAGAATTGCTGGTCCAGAGAGTCTGTTTATCTTCAATTTTAGTAGATAATTCTATACTGTTTTTCTAAAGAGTATGAGAATTCCCATTGTTGCACATCCTTCTAACACTTGCTATATTCACACATTCTCAGTTTTGACAGTCAAAGTGTCAAATGAGTCTGAACATCTCTTCTTGTGTATACATATTCCACTTGAAATCTCCTTTTATAACATGCCTATTCAAAGGTTTTGCCAGTTTTCTACTAGGTTTTCTTACTGACTGGTGATGTTCTTTATATATTCTGAGTTTAAATCCTTGGTAGCTGTAGAATCTGCGTCTATCTTCTCCCATTTATTGGCTGGCATTTTCTTCTCCCTATGGTAATGACACTAGTTTTAATGTCAGATTTATTGTGGCCAGACTTAACAGCATTGGCTTTGTCATTAGTGATTGCTGTACCCCCGCACCCTTTTTTTAAGAGATGCCTTCCCTATTGAAGGTCATGGGGATATTGTATTAGATTACCTTCTCAAAGCTTTATGGTTTGCCACTTACGTTAAAGTCATTACTTCACCTATAAATTTTGTGTGTGGTGTAAAGTAAAAGTCAACATTCACTTTCCCCCCATGGGTTTTCAGTTGTCCCAGCATTATCTATTGAAAATTGCAGCTATTCTGCTAGGCTATCTGTATCATGTATCAAGTTTCTTTGATGTGAGTGTCTGCTTCCATGTTCTCTATTTTGTTCCACTGGTCTGTTTGTCTACCACTGGGCGAGTACCACACTAATTTAATCATTACCACTCTATAGTAAATTTGATAACTGGTAGATCAAATTATCTTCGTTTATTTTTTTATTCCAAGGCTATTTTTAGCCCTTTGCACTTTGATATAAATTGTAGAATTAGGTTACCAAGTTCTACCAAAAAACAAGACAAGCAAAAGAAAATATAATAAGAAAAATTAAATTAAACAAAAACATTTTAAAATTCTGATTGGGATTGTATTGACTCTACAAAGAAATTGAGGAATCATTGATATCTTAAAATATATTTTTAATGTTTATTTATTTTGTGAGAGAGAGAATGAGTGCAGGAGTGGGGGAGGGGCAAAGAGAGAGACTCCCAAGCAGGCTCCCTGCTGACAGCAAGGAGCCCAAGGTAGGGCTCAACACGGGGCTCGGCTAGGGACCTGATCTCAATCCCATGAACCATGAGATTATGACCTGAGCCGAAATCAAGAGTTGGACTAACCAACTGAGCCACCCAAGTGCTCTTGACATTTTTAAAATATTAAATCTTCTAATACATGAACATGATATTTCTCTCCATTTATTTTGGTCTTCTTTAAAGTTTCTCAATAAAGTTTTATAATTCTCCATAGAAGTCCTACACATCATGTTATTTATTTATAGGTGTTACATATTTTCAGTGTTTAAATAGTATATTTTATATCATTTTGTTATTGCTGGAATATAGAGATATACCTAATTTTTATACATTGATTTTACATGTCATTGTTATGTATAGGTTTTTTGCTAAATTGTCTCATAATTTCAAAAAGCTACCTATGAACTCTTTTTGATTTTTTATGTATCATCATATCATCTGCAAATGACAATTTACTTCTTCATTTCCAAATTTTATATTTTTTGCTTCATTTTCTTAACTTTCTGCTTAGAGTCTTTACAAACTGTTGATAGAAGTGGTGGTCTTGGTCATTCTAGACTTGATCTTTATCTTAAAAGAAAACTTTTCAACATTTCACTGTTAAATGTTATATTTACTATCAGTGTCTGATAGACATCTGTTATCAACTAAAGGAAGTTTCCTTCCGTTCCTAGTTAAGAATTAATTTAAATTATCAAATATTTTTTCTGAATCTATTGATATGGTTATACAATTTTTCTCTTGAGTTTTAATGTGGTATATTCTACTAATTGTCTAATGTTAAAACAACCTTGCGTTCCTGGCATAAATCCAAACTGGACATTATGTATACTGTGTCTGTATATTACTTGATTTTTTTTTTTTTTTGCTTATTATTGTTTAGGATTTTTTGCCTCTATGTTCATGAATGAAATTACCCTGAGACTGTAATGAATTGATATAAATACCTGACAAGGATAGTACTGGAAGTGAAAATTCCAGGAAAATCTCACTTTATTGAGATATAATTCACATATTGTAAAATTCACCCAATTAAAATGTTGCTTTATATATTTTGAAGGGATGTTATTAGATGCGTACGAAGTGACTTTCTGTATCACTAACAATATGTTTTTCCTTAAAGTCTATATTATCTGTTATTAATAGAAACTTACCAATTTTCTTTTGGTTGGTGTTTGCATGGTATATAATTTTTCATCCTTTAACTTTCTATCTATCTTTAACTTTATGCTTTGTATGTGTCTTTTAAAAATAGTATAGGGTTATGTATTTTTTCCTACCTGAGAGTCTTTGTCATTTAACTAGAGTAATGTTACTACTAGTTACTTTTTTGAAAAACCAGTTATCTTATTTTGTATTTTCTATTTGTTGTGCCTGTTTGGTTTCATTTTCTGTCCTTACTTGACTACTTTGAATAGTTTTTTTCCCCGTCAGTCATCCCCTTATTCCTGTACACTACCTTGAAAGCTATAGATTCTGGGTTTCTGGGTTTGTTTTTGGTGGTTATTCTAGAAATTACCGTGAGCAAATTAACAGTCCAGTCTGAATTTATTCTATTGTTTTACCCTTGTCTGAGAAACATAGAGCCTCAAAATACCTTAAGCCAGTTCCCAACTTGTATGCTATTGTGTGTGTTAAGTCTTTTTTTGAATCCAAAAGTATTGTTATTATTGTTTTATCTCAATAATTATTTAGATTTATCTACATATTTTACATTTTATTTGATTTTATATCTTTGGCCTTCCATTTGAGATTACTTTCCTTTTGTCTAAATTAAATAGTTTAGAATGTTCTTTAGTGAGGGTATTCTGAAGATACATACTCTTCACGTTTATCTGAAAATAACTTTATTCTCATTCTTCAAAAAATTTTTTCTGGATAAAACATTATATAATAGTAGTTCTTTTCTTTCACACTTTAAAGGTATAATTTCACTGTCTTTTGGCTCATTGTTGCCACTGACATGTCAGCTCTTATTTTTATTTTTTTAAGATTTTTTTTAAGTAATCTGTGTACTCAGTGTGGGGCTTAAACTTATAACCCCAAGTTCAAGAGACACATGCTCTACCAACTGAGCCAGCCAGGCACCTCAACATGTCAGCTTTTAGTCTGTTTGCTCATTGGAAGATTATTTGTCTTTTCTCTTAGACAGCTTTTAATATTTTCACTATCTCTTTGGTATGCTACAGTTGAAGTAGTATGTGTCTAGGTATAGGTTTTTTAACAATGTCTCTTCCAAGGATTTTGACAGGAGGAGGATTTTTAACCTGTGGGTTGGATTTTTTCAGGAATATCTTTCTGGAAAACTCTAAGCCACTATCTCCTAAAATATTGTTGCTGCTCCCTTCTCTCCCCTCTTCTCCTGAAGCTCTAGTTAACATGCATTTGGCGTTCTCATTCTATCTTCCACGTCTATTAATTGCTCTTCTCTCTTTCCCATCTTTGTGTCTTTCTCCACTGTGGTCTGTGTAATTTCTCATAACTTTCTATTAGTTTACAAAGTTCCTCTTCTTTTCGTCTGATTTCCTGTTAATCACATCCCGTTATTTTTTTCTTATTGTATTTTCCCTTTTATAAGTCATATTTTACAAAATATTTTATAGTTTGCTCTCTCCTGCAGATATTTTAAATTTGTGTTTTATACTTAAAACATAGTAACCATAGCTGTTTTTCTAATCTATGTCAGATGATTACATCATCTAATATCTTTGCAGGTCTATATCTGTCATCACTGGTTTTGTTGTCTTGCTCATGGTATCTTGTTTTCTATGCTTGGTTATCCTTGATTATGTGATGCTCATTGTCCTTAAAATATTGCTTGCATTAATAATTTGAGGTTTAGCATGAAGGCATCTTTCTCTGGAGAAAATATGTATTTGCTTCTGCAAAGTACCTGGGGATACCCCATGTTCAGTTTTTTCTTAAATCAAGTATAAGGCTTTAATTTTTTGGACAAACAAGCAATGTGAATTTACACTGTATGAAGGCAGAATGATTTCTAATTCAACTTTATCCCCAAAGAGTAAAACCCTTTGGGGTTCCAGCTTAATAGTAGAGGGTTCCCTTTTATTATCTCCTTTTTGGTTTCGCTCTAGGCTTTGATTTCTGAGTCCCTCTACTTGTCAGATAATCAAAACCAAAGGTCAAAAAAAATTTTTTATTGGCCAGTTCCCCAAAGTAAAAGCCACTTCGATGTTTCATTTATCTCTCTTTGTTCCCTATTTCCCTTTATGCTGGCCTGATAATTCTGTAACATCTTGACACTAATTTGATGCTTTTGAGAAGATTTTTAAAAGATATTTTTATCTGGTGTTTTTTAATTTTTTAGCAGGGTGATTAATCTCTATAGCCTAGTTCACCATTGCCAGAAATAGAAGTCCCATGCCACAGTATTTCACCTAAGCCTAGAATGACCAACTTTTCCAGTTTGCCTAGGACTCTCCTAGTTTCAGCACTAAACTGCCTACATCCTTAGAAACCCCATAATTCCAGGAAAATTGGACTAGTTGTTCACACTAACGGAGCCCCAGAACAGCTGGTACCTGAATAAAGTGCTTTTAGATCCAAGTTATCTACATGATAGTTTCCTCTTAATTAACAAGATTTCCCCTTCTTAAAGGGAGTGTATGTATGTGCGTGTGAATCAAAAAGGGAGTTTGTATTATTCTGTTACCAAAACATATAGCCATTGTATTCTACTTGTACCCTAAATAACTGGCAATAGACCCTCTTGCAGATGAACTTACGACTTCATGATCAAATCAGGAGTAGACTGGATCAGAGATATATATTTGTCTTGTGTAGTCTTAAATCATACAATGGGTAAACTTTGTTAATTCAGGTGTTTCCATCAATACCTCCATTTATTAAGTATTTTTAGTGCTCAGAGGATTGTTCATAGTCCATGGATTTTTTTCACACTAGTATATTCTGTCATTTCTATTTTGCAAATGTTTTCACATTCCTTATTTTATCACATATATGTACAACAACCCAATTTCTTCTGAGGGATATAGAAAATATTAGTCTCTCAGTAAGGAGCACAAAAACGACAAGATTTTAAATATTTTGATTCCTAGTTTAGAATTCTCTTAATTTTTATCTGTACAAGCATTAATTTTCTATTAATCTATTAATCTGCATAGCAGATTACCACAAACTTTGTGACTTGAAAAGACTCACATTTGTTATATCACAGTGTCTGCAAGTCAGGAGTCTACATATGGCTCAGATGGGGCTTCTGCTCCCCGTCTCACAAAGTTTTAATCTAGGTGTCAGCTGGGCTCATTTGCATCTGGAGCTGAGTTCCTCTTGCAAACTGATTCAATTGCTGGCAGAATTCAGTTCCTTCAGCTCTGAGGCTGGGGCCCTCTGCTCCTACAGACTGCCCTTCTCCAAATGTGAGTGGCTAGGCATTTCTCAACCTGACATTTGCTTCTTCCAGGCCATCAGGAGAGTGTTCTCATTAAGAAAGTCCCAAACCCCATTTTAAGAGCTTTCATCTGATTAAATCAGGCCTACCCAGGATCATCTCCCTTTAGATGAACTCAAAAATAAACTAAGTAGAGACCTTGATTACATCTATAATATCCCTCCCCCTTTTCCGTATGATGGAACAACAATCATGGGACTGATATTCCAGTACCTTTGCCGTATTCTCTTGGTTGGAAGCAGGTGACAGGCTTCACCCACACTCAAGGGGAGGAGATTACAAAAGGGTATGACTCATTGGGGGTCACCTCAGGGTGTATCCAGTGCAGGAGGTAAGTAAATAAAATATTGAACAACTTTAAAAAACAAACATGAATCAACATCCACTCTCTGTGATGTTGTGTTGCAGATTAGCAACTTGAAGGAAAACATGGTGTATCAGTTCCAAGTGGCAGCCATGAACATTGCTGGGTTGGGAGTGCCCTCAGCAGTAAGTGCATGCTTCAAATGTGAAGAGTGGACCATTGCTGTTCCAGGTAAACTATATTAACCGTATCTCAGCAGTGAGGCTTGGGGTTTCTTCCAAAAGAAACTACAACTTGGAACTACATTTAAGTGCTATATAAACAACTCCTAAGGGAAAAGAATTCTCTTGACCCCTTATGTTTAGTTACAATATTTTTATAATCCTATTAAATAATAGGTACCTATATAAAATAAAGTATAATTTCTTGTGCTTGTATTCCAAATACATCCGAGAGCCCTCATAGTTATCCCTCTGCTTGGAATAGGATTAACAGAAGCACAAAATAGGAGTACCACATGATCATTGAAAAGGAATTCTGGGGGCGCCTGGGTGGCTCAGTCGGTTAAGTGGCCGACTTCAGCTCAGGTCATGATCTCGCGGTCTGTGAGTTCGAGCCCTGCATCGGGCTCTGTGCTGACCGCTCAGAGCCTGGAGCCTGTTTCAGATTCTGTGTCTCCCTCTCTCTCTGACCCTCCCCCGTTCATGCTCTGTCTCTCTCTGTCGCAAAAATAAATAAACGTTAAAAAAAAAAATTAAAAAAAAAAAGAAAAGGAATTCTGATTTTTTACTTGTGCTTCTTAAAGACTGCTGAAGGCCATCCAATTCATATCCCCCAACAAAGTATCTCAGAAACTTCTTCCTGCACTCCCTAATTCTCATGCATTCTCCCACTGCACTGGAACCTTTCATTTGTCAACCTGCTCAAAATCTCTCTCTCCGGGCTCAGCCAGTATGTCTCCTCTTCCTTGGTGTATCTCTCCTCCCTTGCTGCCAGCTCTTTGTTATGTCATGTAGGTGGACTTAACATGCCTGCCTAGGACTTAAGCCATAGACTTTCTCCACTTATCTCTCTTCACTTCTCCAGTCCTTTTGCTCTCTCTACACCTTTGTCCCAACTCTGCATCATAACAAAGGTACTGGTACCTGGCTGGAAGTAGTCTCTTTTGGAGGTTGCCATTGTGAGTAGTTGGCTGAACAGGGAAGAAAATGGAAGAAGGCAGAAACATTTACCTATGATTTTAAAAACTCATACAGCTACAACACTGAACAAATTAAAAAATTGAATACAAACAAATGTATGAAGCCATTAGGTTTCAAACTAACAATGTTAATGTATTTGGTAGATGATTTTATTTTGCTTCCAACAGTACTAACTTCAGAGATCCAGTAAGTGCCACAGGATGACTAGATTCTCCCACTTGGCTTTAATATTCAACATATGTAATAACTGGTATAGCACCAGTATTGACCACATTAGAACACAAGGCCACACTGGAACATATTGGGTGGATCCAGCTTTGTCCTTAATGCCACCCTCTTCCTCTATTTGAAATCCTAGTGCCCTTGAAGAACCATCATTTTGCCTTCACTTAGTGAGTGTTTATCTGCATGACTTCTCTACCCAGTGTGAATAAAAAAATTACAAGAGGAACCCAAGAGAAGCTCAAGTACTCACTCAACTTCAGTAAATATAAGACGCAAACATGCTGCTTTCCTTGTACCTCCACTAAGCTGGTTGATATTTCTTAAGCTCCTTCTGTCACCTACATGAAAGCGGATCTGTTTTTTTTAATTCTGTAATTCCTGAATAAAGTTAAAATATGAGTGACCAGAGACTATGAAATTCTGAGCAGGCCTGTGGGAAATGTTTGATTCAAAAAGATATAGTTAGCAAAAGAGGTTGCAGGGTGAGTGCTAAGTGTTTGGATGCCTCATTGGGTTCCAAGGATGACACAAGAAAATGGTTTAGGGGCGCCTGGGTGGCTCAGTCGATTGAGCGTCCAACTCCGGCTCAGGTCATGATCTCACAGTTCGTGGGTTCGAGCCCCGCATCAGGCTCTGTGCTGACCGCTTACTCAGAGCCTGGAGCCTGCTTCAGATTCTGTGTCTCCATCTCTCTCTGCCCCTCCCCCACTCATGCTTTGTCTCACTCTGTTTCTCAAAAAAAAAAAAAAAATGTAAAAAAAAATTTTTTTTAAATAATAAATAAAAAATAAAAAAAAAAAAGAAAATAGTTTAAAAGCCCTTTGCAAAACAGAACATGACACACTAGTATAAGGTATTGATGTTAATATTTAAATCTATCACCACATTATTTAAACCTCTTACCTTGTCAGAAGGCAAGGCTGACACAGTTCTGTGACTGTTAAGCCAAGGTGCAGGACCCAACAAATATTGAGCTATCAATTGCAAACTGCCAAGGCACAGCATGGTAGAGTCTGTGTGTGTAGCTGGCTTTTTAGGGCACTGTGAGTCAGTTCAGGGGATTTTAATTGATTGATTAGGAATCACTTATTTTTTTTTAAAAGACAGGAAAAAAGAAAATATATCATCTGCACATATCACCAGCTAGCTGGTGGTCATGGAAAGATGTGGGAAATCACTTACTGGTTTGGACTCTCCCAAGAGTGCAAAGAGCACACGGACAGGGAGAACATTTTTCTCTCTTCCTGAACAGGTGGATCAAGTTATTTGGCTTCTCTGAGCTTTCTGTTAATTGTCTTAAGGATGAATGAGATAAATAAATAAGTATCTAGCAGTGTTTAGCACAGATTCAGGGCTCACGGGATTGATTGTATCTGTTTTGATGAAAGTTCTTTGTAAACTGTAATGGTAGTTTGGTTTAAGTCCTAGATGGGATATATGCTTTATGGGAAAGATTTCCCTCCAGAGGGGAGCTCTTTGGTAATATATTCCTTTTTCCTATAAAAGAAATATTACTATATATATTCACATGCCATCAAATAGAGTTGCTTTCTTCCTCCTTATTTGAGATTTAGGAAAAGTTTCAGATTACCATCGAAAAATAATCTGAAATTGAATCTGCAACCACGTTAAAGTGTTCTGATGAAAGGTGAGGACCACAGGGCCTAGGACACCCTGAAGGCAAATTTTCATCCAGCCTCTGAGGGGCACCTTGAACTGGCCCCTAACCACCTACTGCTCATAAAGGGACTGAGTGGGTTGATGTAGAGCCATTGAGTAAACTTGATATGAAATGACCACAAAATACCTATTTCTAAAGGAATGGTAGATTTTACAAAAGAAAAACACTGGATTCAGCTTTAAGACTTTAAATGTGGTTCTAGATTTACATGTATTTGAATGTTTTCATATACAGCATGATTTTTATGTATTGGTCTCTTTCTGTTTCTCAGGACCCCCACACAGTGTCAAGTGTAGTGAAGTCAGGAAAACCTCCCTAGTTCTGCAGTGGAGGCCTCCGATCCACTCTGGAAGGACTCCAGTCACTGGTTACTTTGTGGACTTGAAGGAGGCCAGTGCCAAAGATGACCAATGGCGAGGACTCAATGAGGCAGCTATTAAAAACACATACCTGAGGGTAAGAGTGTGCTCATATTTTGAGAAACACTTTTTTGTTTTAAAGAAGAAATGCTCCTCTAATGGTATTAACTTTAAAATTAGCAAGATAGAATACAACATTTCTGCTTTGGTCTGTTTCATATATTGGGCTCCTGGTAAGTTTCCATTTGGCAGTGGTTGGGGTTGGGGGCAGTTTCTGATGCTTAAAGCAATTTGGTTCTATTTAACCTGAATCCCTTAGCCTACCTCTGGAAAACATCCACAAGCTCCCTTCTCCCTCTTCTTTCCTTCCTTGCCTATACTTACCTACCTCACATTTTTGTTACTTACAGTCTTAGAAAGGTGACTTTCACATTTCCACCTCTGATTTTTTTTCTTTTTTTTTTTGAGGATAGTTTTTGATTTGAGTGTGCTATTTTCCTAGTGTTAATGCCGGCAAGTGTTTACCTGTGGATTCCTTTGAGTCATGCTGTGTCTCACTTCACAGGCTTCCTCATGCTTGTGTCATATGAGCTCTCAGAGGCCAGTGGAATGAATTCACTCAACTCTTGACCTAATCCTCACCCTTATCTGTGCCTTTGCCTTCCAGATTCCTTTAAAGTGCTCTAACTGAACAAATTCCTAACTTCATCTACCAAAGACTGTTCTACTAAAGCCACTGAATCTCGCTTGTACCAAATGGATATCTCCAAAGAATGTTTTCCCCTATGTCATCCTTGGCACCTGGAGACCCTGAATCCATACTAGGGCTTCAGAAACTGTGGGGTGTATGATTCTAGCTCTTATTACTTAGGATGAAGGGTAGCTTCACCATAGTCATATAGAAATACCTGTTGGCAGAATAAGCCACTGCCTAGAGGTGGACCTTGGAAGATATTCAGAGTATGCCTGCTCTAAAAGATCTCTACCATTGACCTGCCACTGTGGACTAAAGTCCATACCATCTGTCAGCCACTTTCAAAGGTTAAGGTATCTACTGTCCCCATAAATATATCTTCCAAGAGAGATGACCTTTAAACATGACATCTTAGCATATAGCCAGTGAGTTCCCCAGCCCCTTACAAAACCTTGAGGAGGTAGGCAAGGTCACATTTCAAGGGGAAGAGAAAAGGTAAATGAAGGGCAGGAAGGTAGCATGCTGTTTGGTTCTCCAAATGAGTCAGAAGGCCAAAGGATAGTGTAAAATGAAAGTCAGACACATCCTGGATGGTGGTGGTATGTGTTTATGGCCAGGATTATCTCCACCTCCCCAGTTTGCACAGCACTGGATCCCAAGTGCTGAAGTTGGACTTGACTCAGGTGAAGCAAAACAAGGATGAGAAGCCAAGAAAGGGGATCAAACGCCCAGAAAAAAAGGGGGGAGGGGCAGAAAGAAAAAATAATAGAGTTTAAACCTATCAAAGAATGGTTAAGTTCACTCATTTAAAAAAACAAAAAGTAGAAAGGCAAATATAGGGAGGGAGGGAGAGAGAGAGAGAGAGAGAGAGAGAGAGAGAGAGAGAGAGATTGACTTGATATAAAATGAATGTACCTCACAACCCGGGAAGTGAATGTTCTGTGAGGAAATTATCTTAGAGTTTGTCCACAGTTTCTAAAGTGAAAATAGAATTATTGACTTTTCTGATTATAAAGCTGACACAGGCTCATAATGAAAAATCCAAACAATATAGACATAAAAAACTAGAGATGTCCTGTAATCTCCATACCCATTGAGATGTAGATTCACTCTTTCAGATATTTTATATTCAGAAAATTTTCAAGTCTGAACTGGAGAAAAAAATGTACATGTTAAAAAGTTTAATCTGGGGTGTCTGAGTGGCTCAGTTACATGTCTGACTCTTGATCTCGGCTCAGGTTGTGATCTCATGGTTCGTGAGGTTAAGACCCACATTGGGCTCTGGATTGACAGTGCAGAATCTGCTTGGGATTCTCTCTCCCTTACTCTCTCTGTGCCCCTCCCCTGCTAGTGCTCACTTTTTCTCTCAAAAGTGAAATAAACACTTAAAAATTTTTTATTTAATGTTTATTTTCGAGAGAGACAGAGACAGAGACAGAGACAGAGACAGAGACAGAGAACGAGCAGGGAAGGGGCAGAGAGAGAGACACAGAATCTGAAGTGGGCTCCAGGCTTCAAAGCTGACAATACAGAGCCTGACGTGGGGCTCAAACCTACAAACCGGGAGACCATGACCTGAGCCAAAGTCAGACGCCCAACCAACTGAGCCATCCAGGCACCCCAATAAAATAAACATTTAAAAAAAATAAAAATTAATAAATAAAAAGTTTAACCTGAAAAAAAAAGTTTAATCTGGTCAATTTCAGTATTGATGGGAGATATAGTTCCACGAATGGGAGAACTTGGGCTACACAACTAAATTGTATTTACAGAGGAAGAGCACTTCTGTTTAAATGACACAGAACACCCATCACTTCTGTACCTGCTTCTTCCAGGTGCAAGGCCTCAAGGAGGGTGCCAGCTACGTGTTCCGTGTCCGAGCCATAAATCAGGCGGGTGTCGGCAAGCCGTCTGACCTTGCTGGGCCTGTTGTGGCAGAAACCCGTCCAGGTAGGCTTTTACTTTTTTTAAAATTAAAGTTAATCTCATCTTTGTAAGATACCAAAGTAACATTCAACCTTATTTTCTATGTTTTTCCTAATTTTTAAAATTATCAACGTATGCCAGCTGAATAGTTGATAAGTTTGGCTTTCAGACATGAGTCATTTATTGCATCAAAGGTGCTCTCAGGATAGGGGTAAGCCAGGTTTGAAATGATCCAGGGCTATTCTGGTCTACACCTATAAACAAGGAAGTTCTTGATCAAATTATGCTTCCTGGATCGACTGTTTCAAGTATACATTCCTATGACATTATTCCTTGGCCATTAAGTCCTGTAAGAGTAATTTGCCCAGTCATAGGAGAAGCTGGAACAGCCCAGTGAGCAAGCATGATTCTTAAACAAAAGCAGAATTTATATAATTGTAACTATTATGTTAAGCCAGGGGTCAGTGAATGTTTTCTGTGAAGGGCCAGATAGTAAATATTTTCAGCTCTGTGGCCATATGGTCCCTGTCACAATACTCAACTCTGCCATGGCATAAAAGCAGCCATAGATAATACATAAACTCATGTGCATGGCTGTGTTCTAATAAAATTTTATTGTGCCAGTTATGTGCATTATATATTACATGTATTATGAAATTTAAATTTTAAATAATTTTCACATGTCTTGAAATATTATCTTTTGATTTTTTTCAACTGTTTAAAAATGTAAAAACCATTCTTAGCTTGCAGACCCTACAAAAGGAGGCAATGGGACAAATTTAGCCTACAGGCCACATTTTGCTGATCCCTGGATTAAACCAACAGCAGTTTTAACTGGATGATCTATAGAGTGGAGGCGCTTTCACTTCCCAGTTTCAAGAAACACCATGATTAGACTAGAGAAGATAGTCTTTCCCTTTATTATGTAAACAAATTTTACAATGTTTACTGTGCAAATAACTTCAGATTATTACATTATTATTATTTAGTCGTTTAATCTCTATTACTTTTCAAAGTTATTATATATTTCAGTTCATAGAAGTTACATAAAAGGAAGCACTGTAATATACAGTGTAGGGAATATCGTCAATAATTTTGTATACTTTGTATATTAACAGATGGTAACTAGGCCTATTGAGGTGATCACTTCTTAAGGCATGAGAATATTGAATCACTGTGTTGTACACCTGAAATTAACATGATATTGTGCCAATAAATCAATAAATATATTTTAAAAATGAGGCACCTGGGTGATTCAGTCAGTTAAGCATCTGACTCTTGATTTCAGCTCAGGTCATAATCTCATGATTGATGAGACTGAGCCCCGTGTTGGGCTCACGTTGACAGGATGGAGCCTGCTTATGATTCTCTCTCTCCCTCTCTCTCCGCCCCTTTCCTGCTTGCACTCTCCCTCTCTCTCTCTCAAAATAAATAAACATTAAGGAAAATTTTTTTAAACATTGGAAATGAAAGAGGATAAAAAAGTATTAACCAGTTATTTTCAGATTAAAATAAAGGCTGGGTATGTAATGTAATATTTATTTTTACGACAAGGAAAGAAAGTAAACATAGAAACCTTTGATCTCACTACAAGTTACTTGAAAAGTATACCAAAAGTATACTTTTAGGAAATATCTACCCCTGTCATCCTATCACTTCATAACCTGCTTTCAACTACTCTTATAACTACCCTCTAAGACTGGGGTGTGAAAAGTGACCTTATACACAAGTGTGCAAGTTGTCTGGAGAGAGTGCCACACCTCATATAAGTACCTTTTATAAAATCCCATAGGAAAATAGGAAAATGCTAGAAACACACATAAAAGGCAACACACCAAGACACCAGGATATATATTCCTGTAGGAATCAGACTCTGCAGTTGCCCACTGTAAGGAAATAGAAAATGCCAAATGGCCAACATGCAAAAGGATCCAACTGCAGACCCTTGTAAGAACAACATTTAGGTTACCATGAAGGTGAGCTCTTAACCTAGTCATTGATAAGTTAAAAGCACCGTGGAAGCAGTGGATTCCAAATCAGATTAACCGAAGGAAGGTTAAATTGACTTTTTATTTTCACATCAATAGCCTCAGAATAGCAGCTGGCCCGGCCTGACATTAACAAAGCTATCACTATGGAAATTTTACCACCAGAGAATGATCTTCTGGTGAGTTCCTGGGTGAAGAGTTTTGTTTCACTGATTTGTAATAAAGCAACACAAGTCATTTTGGGGGCCCATTCCACTCTCAGAATATAACTACAAAGAGCAGCTGCAGACACTGATCCACTAAACAGCACCAGATTAAGCCATTCTCTGGCTCACAGCTTAGGACAAAATCCTACGATGCACAATGTCAAAGTGCTTCACCATGAAGAAGCCCCAAAACCAGGAGACACTTGGACTTGTTCATATGCAACAGACACATTCATTCTTGGAATATAGATTTCTTCAGCACCTACAATTAATCAGGTGCTGCATGGGCAGCAGGAGTAGAGGAATATGATATCATCATTGTATACTGGGCTTACAATCTAGGGGAAAACCCAGACTTTACACCATGGTGTGAGATGACAGCTATGACAGACATTCATAAAGTATTTGTCATACCTGAACAGGCTATAAACTGGGTTTCATAACTCCCTGTAAAAACTTATGTGTAGTGTAAGGTTGTCTATATTTAATAATTTTGTTAAATACCAGTATTTTATTTTTACCCAGATATTTATTTTATGCTAGAATGGATAGGGCAGGGGTGGGAAAGCATGTTATCAATTTCAAGATTTGGGATGTGAAATTTGGATTGCTATTTCAGAAGAACAGCTTCTTTTGGAATGCATTATTAAAATTTCAGATAGAAAATAAAGCTTATCATGTAACAGCAAACTCAAATACATCTAACAAGATACCTCAAGTGTAATTTGAATTTGTGTTAAAAGTTAACTTAATCCACCAGGACTGAGAGGATCACTGGTCTCCCTTTGAAGTCAATGAATATGCCAGCAGAGTAGCTCAGCCACAGCCAGAAAGTCCATTTGTGCTGCTAATGATGATCCAGAAAAATGGACTAAGTGTATCATGCTTTACCAAGAAATCTATTAAGCTAGAAAAGCCTATAAAGAAGAATACGCTGTAAAATATTGAGTGTAGATTTGTTGGTACATAAGATGGATGCACTTCTATTCTCGATATTCGATATTTTTCAAATAGTGTCTTGCTGATTGCATCAGGCCTGGGTGGAGGGGGAGGTAAGGTGAGCCTGGTTAGATGGGAGATAAGAGAGAGACCTGCCAAGGTGTGGCAGGTGATCTGGCCAGCAACAAATAACTGGTGGTACAGGCTGCAGGTATTTTTACCAGTGACTCACCAGCAGGCAGGAGAATTCAGGTGATGGGCAGGAGGACCCAAACACAAGGCAGAGTCCGAAGCAGGACCTGGGTTACCAGAAGTTAGGACTTAGTCACTAGGAGGGAGGCAGTTAGAAGAACTAGAGGGAATAATGAGCTGGGGTGGAGTTAGCCAATTCCAGTTTCTAAAACTTGCTTGGTCCTAGAACCTGGCAGGACCAAGAAAGCAAATGTAGCCTGGAGGTAGAGTTTTAAAGGATTCTGAAGCTGGAAACCAAGCTGACTGTTAGACTCAACTGGTGTAATTTAGAAATACTCACTTGTATTTGCTTATTAACTGTTCTCTTTCACCCATTAAAACAGTAGTTCTCAAATTCAGTATACATTAGAATCATGCTAGGAACTTTTTGATAATACTGACTTCATTCCAGACTCCATTGCAGACCAATTATATCAGAATCTCCAGGACTGAGTCTGGGCATATGTTCATTTTTGTTTGTTTGTTTAGGTGTTTGGGTAATTCTAGAATGAAACCAGGGTTGTAAACTGTGTTACACTGTAGGCTCCTTCAAAACAGAAACTGTGTCTTTTCTCCCTGTATTCGAGGGCCTAGTACCTGGTGTGTGATAATCATTTATTTCAAGGAAAAAATAATGAAAGACTACTATGTTTTGGCCAGTGAGTATGACTCTGTTTTATAGCCACAGAGTATAAACTTAACGCTAGATATTTTGTAATGGAGGCCACAATGTGGACAGCAAAGTGATAGGTTAACCCCGTAGTTCTGGTCTTAAACATAGGGAGCTAAGTTATCATATGTGGCTGATTACATTAATTCATTTCTATCTGTTTCTATTCTGTCCCACTCTCCAGACACACACACACACACACACACACACACACACACCATGGAGGACAAATAACTAAAGCTTGTAAAAGTGATCTATTAATGCTGATGTTAAAGACTAAATTATATGAAAAAATCTGCATACCAGATTATGAAATATATGGGAAAGTGAACAGTTTACTGTGATTTCATTTTAGCTTTTAAATTTTATTTTTTTAAATCATTTTTTGAAGAAGAGAGAAAAGTAGGACAGTTAATTTCCAAATCATTCATTTTAGCCCTGGGCTGTACCTTAACTCTTTCACATATTGAGTGTGGTAGCAAGCCTGAAGGGACCATTAAAATGCCATTCCACACAATCTGGTATATCCCTGTGTCCCTATGTAGGATTTCTGTAGGATTGAGGCAGCTGACTCAAGACAACTCTTCTTAAATCCTTTTTAGACCAAAGTAATCTCTCATTTTTATGGCCAAATATCTTGTGTTCTTAACCAAATTCTTCATGTTCAAAGATTCACAGGTCATTTTTGAGAAAATCTAAGTCCTGACAGATTTTGGTCTACTTTTCCAGTGCCAGCTATGTGGGAAAGTGAGATGGCCTTTCATCCAGATGAGAATATCCACAGAGAAGCCTTTAATATGACAGCAGCATATCAAATTTACTGCCTACCTGTCAAATATCTGAACCATTTTGATCATACATTAATCAACTTTAGAGAATGTGGCTCTTCAGACATTTATGAGTTCAACCGTGAATTGACAGTAGCTCAGTACCTGACAAAAAACAATTAGGCCATGGGACATTCTAAAAAGAAAATTCGAGGATGTCATAGCTACAGCTTTCTTACTCTGACACTGCACCAGGTCCCTCTACACGGGCATTGTTAGGTGGATTAGCCTGGGGCCTATTAGAAATGCTGGCGTTACTTTTGCTCTTGTTTTTCTAGAGTATTTATAAAAAGAATCACCCATTTGAATGTCATATATCTTTTTGAAAATTGCTATGGAATTTTTTGCCCAGTGTATTTTAAGGACTTCTTTATTTAAGGAATTCCACTGCGGAACTTCCTCTTATTTTTTTTTTTTTTAATGTTTATTTATTTATTTTGAGAAAGAGAGCGCGTGCCTGGGTTCGGTGAGGTGAAAGAGAGGAGAGGGAGAATCCCAAGCAATCTCCAAACTGTCAGCATAGAGCCCAACACCAGGTCCATCTCACCAACCATGAGATCGTGACCTGAGCCGAAATCAAGAGTCTGACACTTAACCGACTGAGCCACCCAGGCGCCCCATAAACTTCCTCTTAGATTTTAATATGTGGAAAAATTAGCCCTTCCAGATGACCGTAGTGATTTCCTTTTTCATACAAAGAGGAATATACAAGCCAACATGTCCTTCCTTTTCAGATACGAGAAACTCTGAGCTCATTTTTCAGTTGTTTTCAATTTTCCAAGATATATCTTTTTGTTTTAAACTCCTCACATTTATTCTTTGTTGTCCCATATAATTTCTTTAAATTACTTTCCCCAAACACCATTTTCTCTGTAAACCCTGAACACAGGAAAACTCTACCTTTTTTTCCAAAGGAATTTCCAATCAATCTCCTGTTATGGTACTATTGTAAAGTACTTGGCTTACTAAGTCACTCTTTAAAAATATCTTTATTCAAAGAACTATGTTAACAAATTAATTTAAACAGTAATGGAAAGCTTTGAATTTGAAAAGCATTGAAAGATTGGATAGCATCAACATTGTAATTGATGTGACAAATAAGAACAAGCTATAACTTGCTAAGCATTTTAAGACAATGAACTTATTTTCTGTTTACAAAATGTTTTTAAATTGCATTCTTTCTTTGAAGTGTTACTTTGACTAAACACAATGTCCTAATGAGAATTGTTACGGAGTTCAAGAAATAGGCTTATATAACTAGTATTTGAAATATTTGCAGTGAATTTGATTTTTCAAAAGCTTGAGATGATGATTACTTCTAGAGAGATAATTTTAGCCAGTTGACATGTTACTGATTTGTCATGGAAGAGATCAAGCTTTCAAATCTGGGTATAAAATTAAGTAGGAAACCCACTGTGATTAGAATACTTTCTTGTTGGTATTTTTATTTCACTTGTCTGTTTATCAAAATATTGGTATTATACTTAATCTTTACCAAGATAAGTTTGAATAAGGCAAACATTGCAATTCTAAACTGACATTTTTCTTTTAAATCTGTTTTTTTCAATCCAGTCCCTTGCAAATGTAATATGTATGGAAAATATGGCACACAAAACCCCTGCTCTTTATACTTTAATCCTGTTGTTGATAAATGAAACATGAATATTACTTTTTGAAAAATGAAATCCAATCAAGTACAGGTCTTAGCAAGTATTTGATTTTTAAACATTAAGTGCCAAATATAGCTTTATTTTTTGTTTTTCCTTTTATCTATATAAATCAACTAATAGTACTTACTATAGCCAAAATTATGTGTGCATAAACTGAAGAATGTTCATGCCTCTTTTTCTGCCCACTATATATATAGTGTACCATGTACTTTGACATGATTAATCAAGAAAAGTCTCACAGATGAGGAAACTCTCTTAGATACTAGCTTACATTACATCTAATCCTTCTCATTTTGTCTCTCTAGGCAATTACTTAATTTCAAATTATAAATTTTAATCTAAGACTTCCAAAAAATTATCATATTTTTTTCTAAAAGTATAAATTAGTACATTTCTTATGTTAGAACCCAGCTATAATGTAATGATGTAAGACTTATAGGTTAAGGTAGAAACACATATATCACCTGGGACTTTAAAATAGCATCTTTTCTTTCACTTCATATTTTCACAAAAGACCTCCAACTACTTTATGAAAATTAGTTCTCCAGAATAAGTCAACAAGATAATTCTATAGTCTTCTCTCAGTAATTGGGACAATTGAGACAGCAACTAAGCAGGGTTTTCTTATTCTTCAAGTTGCATGAGTTTGGGATCAAATTTGGCCATTCAGACACCTGAACAATGCCACAGCACAGCCATATATTGCAGCTGGCCCAGACACCAGCCCCGCCCACAGCCCAGCTGTAGACACAGACTTGCCACAGAACATGAGTACATGCAGTCCAAAAAAGGAATGTCCCTTGAGCATCTAGCTCTGGTGGTCAGAAGGGGTTGCACTTCTGGGCTCCACATGACATCTACACAAGACCACTCCTTCAAGACCAGGAGCAGTAGCTGATTTGTCTAATATATAAAAACAAACACAGAGAGTCAGGAAAAAAAAATTAAAGAACAGAAGATTATGTTCTAAATGAAAGAATAAGACAAAACATCAGAAGAAGACATTAATGAAACGGGTAAGCATTATACCTCATACAGCGTTTAAAGTAATGGCCATAAAGAGGTTCACTGAACTCAGGTAAACAATGAGTTAACATAGTGAGAGCCTCAACAAAGACACAGAAAATATAAGGAAAATTCCAAATCAAAGTTACAAAGCTGAAGAATATAGTAACTAAACTGAAAAATACACTAGAGGGATTCAACAGCAGACTGGATGAAGCCAAATATCAGATCAATGAGCTGGAAGACAAAGCAATAGAACTCACCCAGACAGAGTAGTAAAAAGAAAAAAGAATTTAATAATATGAAGATACCTTAAGGGATCTCTAGGACAACATCAAGAGGAATGACATTTGCAGTATTGGGGTCCCAGAAGGAGAAGAGAAAGAGAAAGGGCCAGAAAACTTATTGAAGAAATACAGATGAAAACCTGCCCAATCTGGGGAAGGAAACAGACATACAAGTTCAGGAAGCCCAGAGAGTTCCAAATAAGATGAACCCAAAGAAATTCGCACTAAGACACATTGTAATTAGAAGGCTAAAAATTAAAGAGAGAATCTTAAAAGTAGCAAGAGAAAAACAGCTTATTGTGTACAAGGGAAAGCCCATAAGGCTATCAGCAAAATTTTCAGCAGAAACTTTGCGAGCCAGAAGAGAGTGACACAACATATTCAAAGTGCTGAAAGAAAAAAATTCTCAACCAAGAATTTTCTACCTGGCAATGTTATCATTCAGAATTGAAGGAGAGATTAAGAGTTTTCCAGATAAGCAAAAGCTAAAGTTCATTACACTAAACTAGTCTTACAAGAAATGTAAAAGAGACTTCTCAAAACCAAAAAGAAATGGCACTAATTAATAATAAGAAAATATATAACAAAGTAAAAATCTCACTGGAAAAGGTAAATATGTAGTAAAGATAGTGGATGCATCCATTATAAAGCAAGTATGAAGGTTAAAAGACAAAAATAGTTAAAATTAATTAAAACTACAATAATCAGTTAAGGGATGCATAAATAAAAAGATGTAAAATGTGACATCAAAAATAAAAATGTGTGGGTGAGAGAAAAATGTAAAGTTTTGGAATATGTTCAAATTTAAGTTGCTATCACTCAAAATACACTGTTATATACATAGAAAATTATATATGCACCTCACAGTAACTACAAAGCAAAAACCTATGGTAAGTACATTTGAAAAATGAGAAGAAACCTAAATATAATTCTGAAGAAAGCCATCAAACCACAAGGGAAGAGAGAAAGAGAAGAAAAAAGGAACAGAGAGGAACTAGAAAATAGCCAGAAAGCAATGCACAAAATAGCAATAAGAACATCTCTATCAATAATTACTTTAAATGTAAATGGACTACACTCTTCAATCAAAAGATAGAGTGGTGGAAGGGGCACCTGGGTGGCTCATTCAGTTGAGAATCTGTCTCTTGGTTTTGGCTCAAATCACGATTCATGGTTTGTGGGTTTGAGCCTCACGTCAGGCTCCACGCTGATGGTGCAGAGCCTGCTTGGGATTCTCTCTCCCTCTCTCTCTGCCACTCCCCTGCTCATGTGCTTGCTCTCTCTCTCATTCTCTCCCTCTCTGTCTCAAAATAAATAAATAAACTTTAAAAAATAAAAATAAGATACAGAGTGGTGGAATGGCTAAAAAAAAAATCAAGACCCATTTTAGGGCGTCTGACTGTCTCAGTCAGTTAAACATCTGATTCTTTATTTTGGCTCAGGTCCTGCTCTCA
Organism: Panthera tigris; assembly: GCF_018350195.1. Lineage (NCBI taxonomy): Eukaryota > Metazoa > Chordata > Mammalia > Carnivora > Felidae > Panthera > Panthera tigris. The sequence goes on from NC_056671.1 coordinate 40,784,053, forward strand.
CTGTCATGGGATCTAGCATTGCATCAGGCTCCACACTGGGCTGGTTGTAGATCCTGCTTAATATTCTCTCTTCCTCTCCCTCTGCCCCTCCCTTGCTTTCTCTCTCTCTCTCTCTCTCTCTCTCTCTCTCTCACACACACACACACACACAGACACACACACACACAGACACACACACACACACACACACACACACACACAAAAACACCCCAACAAGACCCATTTATGTGCTGTCTACAGATCTAAAGATACACTTCAGATTTAAAGACACACAAAGACCGATGGGAAGGGATGGGAAAAGACATTCTATGCAAATGGAAATGAAAAGAAAGCTGGAGTAGCAATACTCATACCAGAAAAAAATAGACTTTAAAACAAAGACTGTAATAATAGACAAGGGCATTTAAATATATATTCACCCATAATAGGGGCACCAAGATATATAAAGAAAATATTAACAAACCTAAAGGGAAAAATTTATAGCAATACAATAATAGTAGGGAACTTTAACACTTGTATCAATGGTTAGATCATCCAAACAAAATTCATAAGGAAACATCAGCCTTAAATGATATATTAGACTAGAGGGACTCAGTAGATATATACAGAACATTCCATCTAAAAGCAACTGAACATTCTTCTCAACTGCACATGAAACATTTTCTAGGATAGATCACATGTTAGGCCACAAAACAAGTGCCAATAAATTCAAGAGCATTGAAATCACATCGACTATTTTCTGTGACCACAATGGCTTGCAACTAGAAATCAATTATAAGAAGAAGACTCAGAAAATTACAAAAATGTGGGGATTAAACAACATGCTACTGAACAACCACTGGGTCATCAAAATAATCAAAGCAGATATTAAAAAAAAACCTAGGGACAAGTGAAACCAGAAATTACATACCAAAACCTTGGGGATGCAGCAAAAATGGCTCTAAGAGGGAATACCTTAGCAATATAGGTCTACCTCAAGAAACAAGAAAAATCTCAAATAAACAATCTAACTTTACACCCAAAGGAGCTAGAAAAAGAACAAACAAAGCATAAAGTAAGTACAAGGAAGGGAATGGTAAAGATCAGAATGGAAATAAATGAAATAGAGACTAGGAAAAAAGTACAGAAGATTAGTGAAACTTAGAGCTGATTCTTTGAAAAAGTAAACAAAACTGACAAACCTTTCACTATGCTCATGAAGGGAAAAATAACAAAATTAGAAATCAAAATTAGAAGAAGTTACAACTGACACCACAGAAATATGAAGGATCATAAGAGACTATGAAAAATAATACACCAACATAGAGGGCCACCTAGAAGAAATAGACAAATTCCTCTAAACATACAATCTTCCATACAAGACTGATTCATGAAGCTATAAAAAATATACTAATTACTAGTAAGAAAATTGAATCAGTTATCAAAAACCTCCCAACAAACAGAAGTCCAGGCCAGAACAGCTTCACTGGTGAGTTCTTTCAAATATTCAAAGATTTGATACCTATCCTTCTCAAACTCTTCCAAAAAATTGAAGAGGAGGGAACACTTCCAAATTTATTTTATGAGGCCAGCATTACTTGATCCCAAGACCAGATAACACCACAGAAAAAGAAAATTACAGCCCCATATTATTGATGAACATTGATGCAAAAATCCTAAACAAAAATCCTTAGCAAACCAAGTTCAACAATACATTAAAAGGAATCATCCACCGTGATCTAGTAGGATTTATTCCAGGGATATGAGGATGGTTCAAAACCCACAAATCAATAAACATGATGCACCACACTGACGAAATAAAGGATAAAAAAATATATGACCATCTCAACAGGTGCAAAAAAAGCATCTGGCAAAATTCAACATCCATTTATGATAAAAGCTTTTAACAAAGTGAGTATAGATTAGAATGTACTTCAACATAATAAAGGCCATATATGACAAGCTTTCAGTTAACATTATACTCCATGGTGAAAAGCTGAAAGCTTTTCCTCTAAGATCAGGAATAAGACCAGGATTCTCACCCTCACCAGTTTTATTCAATATAGTAGTTGGCATCCTAGCTACAGCAAGAAAAAGAAATAAAAGGCATCCAAATTATAAAGGAAGAAGTAAAACTGTCACTGTCTGTAAATAACATGATACTATACATAGAAAACCCACAAGACTACACACACACACACACACACACACACACAACTGTTAGAGCTAGTAAATGAATTCAGTAAAGTAGCAGGATACAAAATCAACATACAGAAATCTGTGGTGTTTCTATACACTAATAAATTATCAGAACAAAAAATTTAGAAAACAGTCCCTTTTACAATTGCATTAAGGGGTGCCTGGGTGGCTCAGTTGGTTAAACATCCAACTTCAGCTCAGGTCATCATCTCACAGCTTATGAGTTCGAGCCCCTGTCAGGCTCTATGCTGACAGCTCAGAACCTGCAGCCTGCTTTGGATTCTATGCCTCCCTCTCTCTCTGTCCCTCCCCCACTTGCACTTTGTCTCTCTCTCTCAAAAATAAAAAAACATTAAAAAAAGGGAATAAAAAATACCCAGGAAAAATTTAACTAAAGAGGTAAAAGACCTATACTCTGAAAGCTTTAAGATATTGAAAAAAATTGAAGATAAAACAGACAAATGGATATACCATGTTCATGGATTGGAAGAATTAATATTGTTAAAATGTCCATACTACCCAAATCAATCTACAGATTCAGTGCATTCCCTATCAAAGTTACAATGGCACTTTTTCACAGAACTAGAACTAGAACTAGTAATCCTAAAATTTGCATGGAACCACAAAAATACAAAATAACTAAAGCAGTCTTGAGAAAGGGGAACAAACTTGGAGATATTATGCTCCCTGATTTCAAAAATACTACAAAGCTATAGGAATCAAAACAGTATGGTATCAGCATAAAAACAGACACACAGACCAATGGAACAGAATTGAGAGTGCAGAAATAAACTCACACATATATGGATAATTAATTTACAACAAAGGAGACAAGAACATGCAATGGAAAAAGGAGAATATCTTCAATAAGTGGTGTTGGGAGAAATGGACAGCCACACATAAAAGAATGAAACTAGATCACTATCTTACACCATACAAAAAATTAACTCAAAATGGATTAAAGATGTGGACGCAAGACCTGAAACCATACAATTCACGGAAGGAAATAGGCAGTAAGATCCTCGATATTGGTCTTAGCAATGTTTTTGTGGATCTGACTCCAAAGACAAGGGAAACAAAAGCCAAAAAAGAAAAAAAAATGATTACATTAAGCTAAAAATCTGCTAGTGAAAGAAACCATCATCGAAACAAAAAGGCAACATACTGAATGGGAGAAGATTTTTGCAAACCATGTATCTGACAAGGGATTAATATTCAAAACATACAAAGAATTCATACAATTCAACAACAAAAAACAAGCAACTTGATTTAAAAAATGGACAGAGGGGTACCTGGCTGGCTCAGTTGGTGGAGCTTGTGACTCTTGATCTCAGGGTTGTAAGTTCAAGCCCCACACTGGGTGTAAAGATTACTTAAAAATATTTTTAAAAATGGGCAGAGGATCTGAATACACTAGACATTTGTCCAAAGACATATAGATGGCCAACATGCACATTAAAAGATGTTCAACATCACTAATTAGTAGGGAAATGCAAATCAAAACAGTAATGTGATATCACTTCACAATGGTTAGAATGGCTATTATCAAAAAGACAAGAAATAATGATGTTGGAGAGGACATGGAGAAAAGAGAACCCTCAAACACTGTGGAAATGTAAATTGGTGCAGCCACTGTGGAAAAGAAAATATGGAAAATTCCTTTAAAAAATTAAGAATAGAGCTACCATATAATCCAGCTCTTCAACTTCTGGGTATTTGTCCAAAGAATACAAAAACACTGATTTGAAAAAAATATAATCATCCCTTTGTTCTTTGCAGCATTATTTATAATAGCCAAGAAATGGAAACAGCCTAAATGTCCACTGATAGATAAATGGGTAAAGAAGATGTGGTATATATATACAATTGAGTACTACTCATCCATAAAAATAATGCAATATTGTCATTGGTGACAACATGGGTGGACCTCAAAGATATTATGCTTAGTGAAGTCAGTCAGATGGAGAAAGACAGATATATGATATCACTCATATGGAATCTAAAAACTTAAATGAACAAACAAAACAAAAGCAAACTCATAGTACAGAAGATGAATTGGAGATTACCAGAGGGGAACAGGGGTGGGGGTGGGAAAAATGAGTAGAGGGGATCAATTGCATGGTGATGGATGGTAACTAGACTTTTAGTGGTGATCCCTTTGTACTACATACAGATATTAAATTTGTGTTACATACCTGAACCTTTTATAATCTTTCTTTATTCCTTCCTTCCTTCCTTCCTTCCTTCCTTCCTTCCTTCCTTCCTTCCTTCCTTTCTTTTAAAGTCTGGTTCTCAGCAGTTTTTATTTGTTTGTGTCAAGTTTTTATTTATTCTATTTAGTTAACATATAGTGTAATACTGGTTTCAGGAGTAGAATTTAGTGATTCATCACCTACATAGAACACCCAGTGCTTATCACAATAAGTGCCCTCCTTAATACTCATCACCCATTTAGCCCATCCCCTGTTGTCCTCCCCTCCATCAACCCCCAGTTTGTTCTCTGTAGTTAAGTATCTCTTACGGTTTTCCTCCCTCTCCTCTTTTCCTCCTTCCACTATGTCCATCTGTCTTATTTCTTAAATTCCACATATGAGTGAAACCTATGGTATTTGTCTTTCTCTGACTGACTTGTTTCACTTAGCATGATACAAAGTCCACACACTAGTATTCCTGAACACTCACTGGAGAATTCTAGCTCCATCCATGTTGTGGCAAATGGCAAGATTTCATTCTTTTTGATGGCTGAGTAATATTCCATTGTATATATACACCACATCTTCTATATTTATTCATCAGTCAATGGACATTTGGGCTTTTTCCATACCTTGGCTATTGTTGATAATGCTTCTGTAAATGTCAAGGTGCATGTGTCCCTTCAAATCAGTACTTTTTTATTCTTTAGGTAAATACCTAGTAATACAATTGCTGGGTCACAGGGTAGTTCTATTTTTGACTTTTTGAGGAACCTCCATACTGTTCTGCAGAGTGGCTGCACCAGTTTGCATTTGCACTAAAGTGCAAGAGGGTTCCCCTTTCTCCACATCCTCACCAACATCTGTTGTTTCCTGTGTTATTAATTTTAGCCATTCTGACAGGTGTGAGGTGATATCTCATCATGGTTTTCATTTGTATTTCCCTGATGACGAGTGATGTTGAGCATCATTTCATGTGTCTGTTAGCCATCTGTGAAACTTATATGTTATAGACTAAATTTTCCTCAATAAAAAAAAAACCTGAACAAATTATTGTTTTAAATTCCCGGTTGTTCTATTTACCTGAGAATTTACTGCTGAAGCATTAAGATTTGAAAATACATTCTAAAACTCTTTGATAAAAAGTCTTTTGAAATAGATTGGACATTTTAGTATGTACTTTTCAACCTTGGATGCAGTGTACTGAATCTTATTTACCTCTTTCGGTGTGACTCAGGGCCATCAAGATCAACCTTATTTATTGTACAGTGTTGGAATACAATGATGTCATTAAGGAGTGAGGAGCCATTTGTCCCTCTTTAAATATGCCTTTATGCCTCCATTTATGTTTTCTGCCTCCTCTCTTGCTGTCATTTTCCTTATTCTCAGTGTACCTGCTGAGAGTAGTTTTTTGCTTCCCTGTGCTTTGGGGGTTTAATCTGCTGACAGAAACCAACCAACCAACTTTCTCGAAGTGAAGTTTAAACAGATTCCAAGTGACAATCTACAGAATTCTCCAGTGAGTGTTCAGGAATACTAGTGTGTGGACTTTGTCACATCAGCACTGCCACTTAGGGGCTTGTTTTCCTTACTTCTTGGTTTTGGGCAGGGTTCCAGATGGATGAAGTGTTACTGCACAAAGGCTAGCTGTGGAATTGAGAAAACAGCTAAGCTAATTATATACTATTCATATTCTTTCAGTTTTGTAACTCCTTTGCAATGAAGTAAAATCTTTCACTTTAATAAAAACAAACCTCACAATTCTTGACCTAAGCAATATTTTTTTTCTGTTGTAAACTTAAATCATGCCTCTAGTATAATAAACAGCAAGCATATGGATGATTCACTTCCTTTTAAAAGGGATTACAGATCAGACAATGAATGATTAATATGAATAATCCATCATGCCTCCAAAATAGATATTATGCAAATAGCAAGGAAGGTTTAGTCAACCTCTGTCATTTCTTTCCTCTTCATAACAACACAGATATACAGAAATTTTCTTATTTGTACTCTCTCTGTGACTCAACCATGCCGTGTATTCTAACACTGCCTCAACCTCCACACTCTTAGGTGTTAGTCTTTTCTTAAGTTTTAATGAGAGAACTTTCTCACTATTTGTTATACAATAATGGATGGTAAGGATTCATCATATGTTATCAGGAGTAGAACTAAAATATGGTCTGCAACTTTCAGTAGAGTAGACTCAGCCCTTTAGAAGTAATACATGGGGGACATTTCACTTAAATATAATTAAGTCTTTATTTGATCATTATTTCAGTTTATAGCCAAATATGAAAATAGCCCTCTGTTTGTTTTTTAAAAAGTAATTTTAAAAATCACTAGAAGTAGTCTTCTCTAGCTATTCCATGTGTTAAAAATCACTTTTTGGGAATTTATAATTGAAGCACACACTGCCATCAGTAAGGACACAAATTAAATCAACTGCCTGGCTTAGGAACCAAGATCTTCATGTTGCCATGCACAGTTTGGGCACTCATTTTCTTTTGGCCTTCCCCTGGGAGGAGTTTTGCAATCTTTTCCCCCTGACAAGTTTTACTGCACAGTAAGCCAGGATGCTGACTTCTTACAATTTAGAGAGAAAAACTTCAGTCTTTTGGCAGTATCTATTGGAAGACTTTTTTAATGCTTTCTTTTTAAGTTTATTTATTTATTTTAAGAGAGAGCAGGGGAGGGTCAGAGAGAGAGAGAATCCCACACAGACTCCACACCATCAGCGCAGAGCCTGATGAGGGGTTCGAACCCATGAACTGTGAGATCGTGACCTGAGGAGCCAAAGTCAAGAGTCAGACACTTAACAGACTAACCCACCCAGGTGCCCCTTTTAATGCTTTAAAAAAAACAAACCTGTACCTTTCTCAGATTGAATATATTTTTTCTAACATATGGAAACAAACTGAGTTTAGACTGGTAACTGAATGAGTGTCAATTTGAGAAGAGCATTTTACCTTTCAAACTGGATTTATGCATAGATGTGAATGTTTTATGTGCTATACAAACTCTTTGAATCACCAGATTAGATGCAGGTGCAATTTATTATAACTCACAAAAACATAAGAACTCAAAACAGTAACTGAATTGTTTTCTTTTAAAAGCTAAAAACCAATCTTCTTGAAACATCTGGATCTCTTGAAATTAATTTCCATTTAAATTTCCATACAGTTCAATAACAGTCATGTCTAGATTGCTGTCATTCTAATCTAGAGGGGCATCTTTAGATTTATATATGCTTACTTGATAAACAGAACAAGTTTCCATGTATTTCATCATTTTTTAAATGATTTACAAGCTTTAATCATGTAACTATAGGCAATTTTTACCACCTCTGTTTCTCCCCTTTGGTTTCTTTATCTATTATCTATCCTTTCCTGATGAATAGCTGGATATGGGTGTTATTGAAGCAAAAGTCATCAATTCAGTCCTAACAAGGATCATTCAACTTTCCTTTTGCCCAGGGCTGCCTTGTCCTCCTTATTATGACCAACTTGCTCCTATAACTGTACTTAAGTCACATCAACCAATTTTTATTTAGCCCTAGAATGGTGGTGTCTCTACCTGAAAAATATGGCACATTAATTAAATTCCATGTTGCAGTATAGAAGTTGAATTGTACAGCAGGATGCAGGCTTGTCCATCCATAGTGAGCAGTTGGGTCTTTTCTCTTGCACAGGCTCAAGGCCCTGCTTGAAGGCTAAAGTAATGGATCCCAAAGTAAGGAATTCTCACTTTGTTGATTTCTATTAGGAAATAATCAGTGCCTTGTTTTGGATCTTCTAGGAACCAAAGAGGTTGTTGTAAATGTGGATGATGATGGCGTAATTTCATTGAATTTTGAATGTGATCAGATGACTCCAAATTCTCAGTTCAACTGGTCCAAAGATTATGTATCCACTGAGGGCTCTCCACGATTAGACGTTGAGAGCAAAGGCAACAAGTATGTACCATTTCAATCAAAATTAAATGGGTTTCCTTTAATGATAGGAGAGTGAAGTTAAGCGCTTTGCTTTCTATCTCAAATACTTGGCATAAGGGGATGAAATCACAAATATTTTATATTTGGTCATGTAAAAAGTAATAACGTCAACCTTAAAAAATAACAATCCTGCTTTCATATTATTTCATTTAAAAAGCTTTCTTATATGTTATCAAATTTGCGATGTTGGAAAAGCCTTAATTGACATTTTAAAAGTCAGCTTTAATGATGCTTTTCATTATTTTATGAAACTTTATAATCTTAAAGTAATGGTGAGGATGCTTATGGGGAGGGAGCAAGGAAGAACTTGCTGCTTGCTGATTCAAGTTATAGTGAATTAAACGAAATAGGTATAATCTCGTCTGTTTTTTTCACCCCCACTTAAGAATGACATAATAATACACTGGAATGAACCTTGTTTGGAAAGCAGAGGACAGATGAGTTCTAGCCCTAGCCCTACCAGGGGCCAGCTCTGTGACCTGGGGTAGCTTTGAAGTTCCATGGGCCTCCAATTTCTTTTTCTATAAAATGGGAGAGATCGAAGATTAATTTTGTGATCAATTACTTCTTTCACATCCAAGATTTTAAGTTTTCTTTTTACTTTGCCTTGTTTAGCAAGTTTTATATTTTTTTGGTTCCAACCATATTGGATTGCATTTGGTAAAACAAAATGCTTTTAAGTATTATTTTTATTACAAAGATGCCCAAAATATCTCAAAAATAAAGAAATAGTAATTTTGTTGGAGGATGACAAGGACATATTGAATATAACTAAAAGACATTTTTCCATCAGCATGCTATAAAGTCCTTGAAGTAAAACATAAATCTGATTAAAGAAAAGGCAATCAAACTATACATTTTTTCTTCCAATTTGTGCACTTGGCTCACATTTATGTTTGGCTGATCTTAGACAATGAGTAGCAACATCACTCACCAAAGTTAGAAAACACAGTGAACTAAACCATTGACCCATTCATTTATTCATTCCACAAATATTTACTAAGCACATATTATGTGTCAGAAAACTATTGGATGCTGGGAGACACAACAGGAAATAAAACATATCTCGTCCCTAAAGGCACAATGACTATATAGTGGAGGCATACGTATAATAAAATAGGTAATACCAATACAGTATGATAACCTCAAAAAGGAAAGTTCAGAGGTTAACTAACATAAGAGGGGCACTTGGAGTTGTCAACAGAAAGTTCTGCCCTGTGGAGGAAAATGTTTTTTTAGTTCCCCCCAGCAAGGGCTGATCAGTTAAAAATATCTTTCTGGGGGATGGGCATTGATATGCAACATAGCTTGGGGATGGGAGGTTTGTACCAGCTCCCCACTCCTGTCCACCTGTCATCCTCGCAGCCCCAGGAGGAGGTCAGGAAAGTCTTCCCAGAAGCTGCAGGAATGTGCAGGTTTTAGGTCAGTAGGGGAGTTAGGAGCAAGTGCTCCCAGTGAAGGAAGTCGCATAGGTAATCACCTGGAGACAGTACAGGACGCCAGCCCACAGACCCTGGACAGCCTCCCTTCTTAACAAGAGTATTCTGTTCTGCAGGACGAAAATGACCTTCAAGGACCTTGGGACGGAAGACATAGGTATTTACTCCTGCGATGTAACAGACACGGATGGGATAGCATCAAGCTACCTGATAGACGAGGACGGTAAGCTTAAAATCAATCCATTCATAAGTCTAATGCTGCTCTGATTCACCAATGATCCTCTGGGATCAGGTGAGTTTTGTTTTAGTAGTTTAATTGTTCTTTTTTTTCTCCCTACAGAGCTGAAACGTTTACTAGCTCTCAGCCAAGAACACAAGTTTCCAAGTAAGTGTCCGCAGTACATTCACAGAGTTTAGCAATCCTGCTAGGTGGTGACTTCTGGAATAGGTCAGAAGACAACTCTGACAGGGTCAAGACAAGAGGCTCTTGAGAACACACAATGGAATATAGACTGGTAGCTACAAATGCACTTTCCAGAAGTGCTGCTTTTATCTTTGCCATTGTTCTAAACAGATACAAATACTAACATAGAAAAAATGTCATATGCTCTGTGACATAGTGAAGTGTCAGGTTACGTAGGTGTAACAGCTGAATAATCAAGTTCTTCACCTTTTGCCTATGTGTTTTGGAACCCTATATATTATATAATTCTGGATACATTAATTCGCATGTTTTTTAGGCAAACCAACCTCTTCCTGAGCAATTTAATGTCAGCACATAATAGAAGAATCATACCTCTAATTAAAGATAATCTAAAGACATTATCTACCATTTTAAACTCCTGGAAAATAAGGTAAAGATGCCTTAGTCGGAAAAAGAATCTCTCTGCACTATCTACAAACTCTTCAATAAAGCACTTTCCACATAAAAGATTAAATTTTGCAGTTGACACCTAAAAGAAGAGAAAGAAGTGTGAAATGACACCCGGAAAGTTCCATTGGCCTGATAAGATCTCTTGCCACTTATATCTATTGACCAAACTAGGGGATTATCTAGAAAGTTATACCCTAGAATTTGAGAAAACAATTAGGGAGTGATAATCCACACTCACTCTTTTAAACCAGGATTTTTTTTTTTTTTTTTTTTTTTACTGTTTGGTCCCTAAAATATAATTCCTTTACTAATACAGAATTTTCAGGAACTCAGGAAATTATACCGTGATCCCAGACCATAGACAAAACCTTGCATGTTTGTATATGTGCATTTTTCTAGGAGGAAGGTCTGAAGCTTTCCTGAAAGTCCCAGTGAAGGCTATGATTAAAAAACAAACACTGCTCTGGAACCAATTATCTGACTTCTTTTCCATTACCAAGGAATGCTTGTTCCATTGTGAGGCTGAGTGTTGGTGACTATTGGCCTTAGTGGTTCAAAACCACATTTGTTCAACAAAGCAGCACAGCAACATGCTTATGGGGTGTGAAAGTAGGATACAGACTTTCTGAATTCTGGGAGAGAACCATTTTTTGTCTGTATGCTTATTCACTATGAAACTGGAAAAGTAATACCATGGTGTCTTAAAAGTTATTATCATTTTTTAATTGTATGGAAGGTAGATATTTGGCCTGTACTCTCCTATTCAGTACTTTTGACCCAGTCTATGAATCTGGGAAACTCATTTTAATTTCCCTGTGCCTTACTTAGTATCTTTACTAGCAATGGCTGTTGTAATAGTTTATAGCACCTACTGTATAGAGATGTTGTGAGAGATAATATAGTATTGGTTGATCCTTGAGCTCTTCAGGAAAAACATAAATACTAATTGAAGTAGAATAGTGATCCTCAAAAAACCCACTTGTAGAAGATTTTCTGCAAGCTGTACAGGATGCTCTCCCTTCATGTCCCCAGGGCTGTGAAGTAGGGAGTAAAGGAGAGGGTCACTGTGCTGACCATTAGTGATCATGGTCTACTTTCAAACATTGGTAGAAATGGAGACAAACAGCAGCTTCCACTTATCTAGTTAGACAATAAACATTGGCAAAGCATCTGGGCAACAGCTGATCCAAACGACATTTACATTTAGCTTAAAGGATGGAGATGAGACAATATTGGGTGTTAGTGTTGAATTGGAGGTGCCCAAGCCTCCCTGTAGTTCAGTGATCTTATGCACTTGGAGGCAGTAATTGCCCAATGTCGCTGTCATGGATGCTGAGATATTTTATTTTGCATAAACATAATCACTCGAATTACTGGTTCTAGGGGAGAGAATAGTAGCAAACTGAGGTTCCCTTTTTATTAGAGCCCTGGTATGGCATTGGGTAGGCAGAGAGAGAGAACTCAAGGATGTGTTAAAAACTCTGACATTCAAGTATCAGATCTCCCAACCCAAGGGTGATTTGCTTAGCCCATTGAAGCAGCATTTTATTTTATTTTATTTTATTTTATTTTATTTTATTTTATTTTATTTTATTTTATTTTATTTTATTTTTAGACAGAGAAAGATAGCACATAAGTGTTAGAGAGGGGGCAAGAGAGAAAGAATCTTAAGTAGGCTCCAAGATCAGCACAGAGCCAGATGCAGGGCTCAATCCCATGACCCTGGGATCATGACCTGAGCCAAACTCAAGAGTTGGACACTCAGCCAACTGAGGCACCCAAGTGCCTCGAAGCAGCATTTTAAATAATACAGCTCCCACACTTTTCTTCCCCCACCACTACTAGATCAGCTTGGCCACTACATGAATATTTTCAGAGATCTGATGATAGGGTCAAAGTAGCATATCTAGTTTCTCAATTTATGCCCACTTCCTTCTGGTAAATGTTGACACATAATTAAGTCTTTTCTTGAGATTTTGTAAAGTTTTAAATGGGTCTTACTTCTTACCGAATGTGAAAAAAGAGTATGGTGTTCCTTTAGCCCTTGGCACAGTAAATTCTCCTACTTTAAGCTGTTTTCAAAAATATTTTGAAAACCACTAAACATATGCCTTAAACATACAAAAAAACCCAGATATTTTGCTGGAGGAAATTAACTGCCAGAGAAAAGAGCCTAAAGAAATTTAGGACTGAGAAGAAGAAAAAAAATATGTATAAAACTGAAAACAGAAAACAGCCTAGTGGGTCTTACCAGCTTTGATATTAAGATGCAGTATACAGAGGCAACCTACTTGAGAGAAACTTACTTTATTCTCCAAAGATTTCAAGGTATTATGAGGGAGATGATGGAAGGTATACTTCAGTATCGCCAATGGCTTGCATAATATCTCTTGGTTATTATCCCACGTGTACCTATGTGTGCAGGTATATGCAAGCACATACACATCACTTATATCTATTTGGTATGTCCTTTTAGGTATCAGTGTATTATATTTTATCAGGGGTAGTTGTAGGGTTTTGTTGAATTGACTGGAAGAAGAAAGAGGTACAAAAATATTAATAGCCAAATTTATAGAGCACTTATTATATGCCAGCGTATTTATAGGGTGCTTAAATGGAGTATATCATTTAAACTCCACAATGACCTGAAAAGTTTCAGTTCTAAGGTGATTTAATTTTAGAGATGTATACTATGAGGCCCAGAGAGATTAGGTAACTAGACCACAGGTACACAGCGGATACCCGTGGTTAAGCCCAAGTAGTCTGTCACTAACCAGGACATGAACTGTTACTGTGTGTGCACCTGCTGTTTGCCACCACACCCTCTCTGGCAATTACTGGTGGCCAGTGTTTCCTCTGGTGATTTTCCTATTACTCAGAGAGTACCGTGAATATTAAGGGAGCTTGAAACTTCCAGGAGGGCATGCCCTTTCTCCTCCACCACCACTCTGGCCCTCTTAGATAACCTCATCACTCATGTATTAGATTTCCCAGAACAAGGTCTCCAGACTTTTCTAGGACAGATTATACTTTCCATTCCCCTTAAGAGTTACTAGTAGCAAGCAGGAGTGTTCTGTAGCGAGAAAGCTTAGCTTCTGCTCTCACAAGCCTAGAGTCTGTCCATGGTGCCTTACTCAGACATGTTCACACTGGAAAACCACTAGTGTTCTTCAGAGTGGACATCCAGGATGAGGAGGAGCACAGAATCGAGGGCATAGCCCTGGTCTCAGCTCTGCTACTCAGATTTGTTACTAACCTTTCCTGGAGGTCACTTTTTTCATCAGTAAATTAAGAGAGAAAGAACTAACATTTCTTGAGCACTGGTCATTATTCACAGTGTCTTAGTGTCTTCTGGTATGATATTTACTCTTCTTGGTGGTCTTATGAGGCAGATAATATCCATGTTAGCAAGTGAGGAATGCAAGGTTTTAGAGGAGATAACTGTCCAAGGGCATGGTGTGACACCAGAGCCCATTTTCTACCCATCGTGGACACCCCTCAGTAGATAACATCTGAGCCTCCTTATAGTTCTGCATTGGAACAAATCTGTAACTGAGTTTTACAGTGACTATGGAATAGTGCAAATGATAGGCATCCCTTAAGCTTAGAAAGGATAGTTTTAGGATAAGTACAAAGAAATATTGATATACATTTCATACAAGTTTGGGAAGCTTACAATTTAAAATGTAGCATGTGTTGAACTTTTCAGGTTAGTTTGAGAACAGTTTAGAGAAAGCAAAGGGTGATGATTTCCCCTAAAGGAAGTGAAGGACTATTAAACTTTGAGAAACAGCCATGCTTTTCCACAAAGTTTGCCCTGGAGTCACCTCTGATACAAAACCATTGGTTGCAAGAGCCTTTATAAAGAACACTTTCAAGTTACAAGAAGTTTAGAAAATGGTCTTTGAGAGATATCAGCCAAAGACTGAAATTTCATTCAGACTTAAATGGCTGAAGCGATACAGGTATAAATCAGAGATATCATATGATTTCTTCACTTTCTTTATGAGATAAGCCATGCCATATTTTAATATACCTTCTCAATAGTGACTCAAGTATTTGCCTCTGAAATTTTGCCTAGTCTAAGAACTTAAATGAACTGGTATACCAGTGGGATGAATAGAGTTTAAATGATAAGCTGGTTCATCTTATATATATAATCAAAATTAATTCTGTTTTAAAATTCATCTTTAAAAACATTTGAAAGAATGTCCACAGAGAGTTAAGTTGTTGAAAAAAATAAAATTTAACTCCTTTCCCAATATTTTGAAGCAATTGAGATTATAGAATGTTGGTGCTGGAAACTATCTTGACCCTTTAGGACATTCAGTTCAATCCCCTTCATTTATAAACAAGTCAACTGAGGTCCAGATATGTGAAGTAATCTGCCTAATATCACACAGTTTGTTAGTTGCTGACATTGACATTGGACTAGGCTCCAGATCTCCTGGGGCCAGCCCAAGGCTATTTCATCACACTTTGTTATTGTCCCTAAATAAACCTAACCAAAGCTACAGTAGAGAGTCACACAGGTTAGCTGAAGGAACCCTGGAGGTAAGTTCATCTTCCTCATTTTTACGGTTGAGACATCTATGACTCAGAGAAGGGGAATGACCTGCCCAATGTGGCAGCAGGATTAGAATCCAGGTCTTCCATCGCTGAATATCGTTCTTTCTCTACAACTTTCGTACTGCCTCCAGGCTTTGCCAGAAGCAAGGTGCTATATTGTCATTTCTGTTGAGTGTTTTTTTCACTGAAAAATCTGTATCAATACAATTGGTTACCAATAAAATTGCTATTTTTATTTTTATTGTGCATAGTTGTTCCAGTTAAGTCAGAGTTGGCAGTTGAAATTTTGGAGAAAGGCCAGGTTCGGTTCTGGATGCAGGCTGAGAAGCTATCTGCCAACACCAAGGTCACCTACATATTTAACGACAAGGAGATTTTTGAAGGGCCGGTATGTTTTACGCTTTTTAGATTCTAAACTTATCACTGTAGAATGTACTGAGGAAGCCCTACTAAGATGCGGGTAAGTTGTCATGAAAACCACTGAGCATGGAGTGGTGGGGTTTAAGTCATTTCATATGTAAAAAAAAAAAAAAAGGAGAGGAAAATATAGATTGATTATATCATATTATCGAAACTGGGACACTTTTGAGAATGAAAGAGGGTTCCAGTAATAATTTTTCCAGGACAACAATCGAACCAAAACTGTCCCAGGCAAACCAAGAAGTATTGTTACCCGTGCAAATGGAGCTGCTCTCCTGAGAAGTCAGAGGAGCAAGAACGCTTAACTAAACTCACATACTCCCATCAGAAACTCCAACAGGAACTTGGTTCTTCACGGGGGAAGAAATGGCTTCTATTATTCTGATGGCTCAGAAAAAATTACAGTAAAAATATCTTTCATTGGTCTTCTGGTTAAAATGCAATACATTTTTATTGTAAGAAAAAGTTTAAAGACTCAGAAGAATCACAAATTCTTACAGTTTTGTAATACACATATCGGTTTATACTTCTTGGTCTGATTCTACACTTCTGTGTGTGTATGTCTATTGATATCTTATTTACATAGGTAGTTGTGTATATCTACTCTTTGCTTTGCTTTCAACACGTAGTTTCCATAGACAGAGTTACAACATCTGCACTTTATTTGTCCTCCCTAGATATCAGTAGAGCCAGGATCAGGCCAGCACTCAGTGGTACTGAAGAATTTGGGTTTAGGAGCTCTGGCTCTTACCTGTGCTATCACGGGTATGAATGAGAGATTCAGAAGATGGGAGAGAAGTGTGACTTGTGGCCAATATTAACAACCTGTTCTCCTTTCATCAAGATATGTTTTTAAAACGTTTCAGAATTCGTTAGTGAAGGGGAGAATGAATCACATAAATAGCAAAAGAATATGTAATGTATTTCTTTTCAACTCATTTAACAACTGTGTGTAGAGCCCGAATAGGTCACACAGAGTCCACTGTGGCCCATCTTCTCCCTGTTTTCAGAATATTCTCATTGACTGTGTGCTCATCACCTGACCAATGGAGGGGAAGGAAAAGCAGCGTTGGCATCACCCTCTGACCACTCATGCATACGTGCACATAGACACACTCCCTTCATGTGTTCGCACACACTTTCATGTTGTTGCCCACATACACATACGTACCCTGAACTTGGAGACCTGCCCATTGTCATCGAAATTAGTTCTTACACTATTTCATTGGGTGGAAATTACTGTCTTAGGCTAAGTTCCTTAGAAGGACAGTCTGAAATAAGTTTCTCTTCCAATTGATTTATGGGAGAGTACTCTCAGGAGTGGGGATTAGGGAAACAAGCTAAGGTAGATGACAGCTAAGCAAGAATGTGGTCTCAGTTGGAGACTGGCTTCCTTCAGGGGAAGCTCTAGGACATGAATTGCAGCACAGAGTTGATCCCAGACGTGAGCCTTCATTCTGTGACAAGTTATAGGAGAACTTTATTAATTCCAATCCATTATAGAACTTGTGCTTGTATGCCAGAGCTAAGATTTATTTTTACATTGAAAAGAAGTTGCCTAAGTAGTATGATAAAATAAGCACAGTTCAGTAGGGCAATTTCAGTTTATTAAGAACAAATGGACTTCAAATGCTTTGGAAGCATTTTTATTCACATGTTAATTCAGCAGATATTTATTAATTGCCTGCTATATACCACGCATGTACAAGATGCTAGGGATATAATCATGAATGAGCCAAAATACGTCTGCATGCTGCCTATTTTTTGCATTGTTCTGCTAATTGAAGCTAATGTAATCTGGAAGGTAAAATGGGAATCTAAAAACACGTTTTTGACAAAATTTGTGACTTGGGATAATAAAACTTTATTTGTATTTAAAAAATTAAATTTCAGAGATTTTAGTAATCATTTCTGGTCAAGGTCATCTATTCCATGTAATGTTTTCCTTTTCCTGGGCACAAGATTTTGAAAGCTTGCATCTAAAAAAAGTGTGAACAAGAAATTGTGTTAACATTATGATTCTTTGGAGTTTGTGTTTATTCTATCAGGCATCCTCATCATATCTAGCTCACTGATTTCTGTTTTCCTTTTCACACTGAAGAAATATAAGATGCATGTTGACCGAAACACTGGCATAATTGAAATGTTCATGGAAAAGCTACAGGATGAGGATGAGGGCACATACACTTTCCAGCTTCAAGATGGAAAAGCAGTTGGCCATTCTACTCTTGTTCTCATTGGAGATGGTACGAATTCTGTGAAACATCAGCTGAAAGATTTCCCTGCTCCCTTCAATGCAAACACCCATGGCACAAAAGTAGTCGCGTGGAAGGCAGTAGGAATTGCTTCTTGTATTTCAAAATTGGAATCCAATTTTCAGTTAATACTTTCCATAGTACTTCATTTCGTAGACACCAGATTTATCCTTAGCCCACAAGGAAGACTGCAGTTCAGTCATCTCATATATAAACAAGTATTTATTACTAAAATTCTCCAGTGAAGGAGATTGCAACACAGCCAAGTCTGTATATGTATCTCAGGAACGATGCTCCTACCTTATATTGTGTACTTACTTTAAATTACTTAAGAAGAAAAATATGCAAAAGTAGTGTAT
Source organism: Panthera tigris (assembly GCF_018350195.1). Lineage (NCBI taxonomy): Eukaryota > Metazoa > Chordata > Mammalia > Carnivora > Felidae > Panthera > Panthera tigris. The sequence continues at coordinate 40,802,333 of NC_056671.1, forward strand.
GCCAAATCAATTAGTCATACTTTAGAACTAGATTATATGTCAGCTGCCATAAGCCACTGTAGAAACCACCAAGATGTAAAATGTGGCATTTAGCAAGTGTGGCATTTGGGAAGGTTGGCCAGATCTCTACATTTGCAACTTCCGATACTGCTTCACTATTTCCTAGCGCAATGACCTTAAACAATTTACTTAACCTTTCTAAGCCTACTTCTTCATCATGAAGACTTACAACAAATAGGGGGTCATGATGTATGAGCGTTATAATAATGAGTACAAATCACTTAGCACGGTGACTGGCATATACATTTATACCACTCAACTCAGTTTCATACTTCTTTATTTTTCAATCTTTAGTTTATAAAAAGCTCCAGAAAGAAGCTGAATTCCAGCGGCAAGAATGGATCAGGAAACAAGGTAAAAATGGGCAGTGAGTAAAAAGAATAACTTCAATTTCTTGAACAAAATATTCCAAGATTATTTCCATAACAAGTTAAAATGCATTATTTTTGCTTATGTTAATAATGCCCTGGTAAATAAAAAACAATTGAAAATATTTATTATTAAATATGTATCCATTTAAATATTTGAAAATTAATCTTGAATTTTAAAATATCACTTCACACATGTATCGCTTTAGAATTTAAGAATGAGCTTTGATTTTGCATTTGTGGTTAATAGGGTGATTACTGATGTCATTAAAATTTTATAGGTCCTCATTTTGCTGAGTATTTGAGCTGGGAAGTGACTGGTGAATGTAATGTCCTATTGAAATGCAAGGTAAGAAGTAGATAAGTTTTTAATATTTGATATAAGGGAAATAAAGATAAAATAGAATGTGAGAAAAGGAAGATCAATTTTTCATCTCCTCCATTTGAACCAAAATGCTAAGTGACACATTCTTACTGTTGAATGTTACTGTAATCATTGGTTGGTAAGAAGCATAAAGTAAAATGAAACATAAAATAAGATAAAACAACATAAAAATATGGGAAGACAAGATGATGGCTCCTATTCATTACACCTTAGCTAATAAGGACTGGCTCTTCTTTTCTTTTTTTAAGACTTTGTGGGTTTTTTTTTTTAAAGCTTTTTAATGTTTATTTTATTTTTGAGAGAGAGAGAGGCAGAGACAAAGTATAAGTAGGGAGGGGCAGAGAGAGAGGGAGACACAGAATCTGAAGCAGGCTCCAGGCTCTGAGCTGTCAGCATAGAGCCCAACACGGGGCTCAAACTCACAAGCCATGAATCATGACCTGAGCTGAGGTGGGTTGCTTAGCTGACTGAGCCACCCAGGCGCCCCAAGACTTTACATTTTTTAGAACAATTTTAGGTTCACAGCAAAATTGTAGGGAAGATATAGATATTTCCCATATACCCCGCCCTGTCCGCACAAATGTACAGCCTCCACCTACGTTACGTCCCCCACCAGAGTTGCACATTTGCTACAACTGATGATCCTACACTGACACATGATAATCACCCAAAGTCCATAGTTGACATTAGGGTTCACTCTTGACATTATATATGCTATGGGTTTGGACAAATATGTAATGACTTGTATCCACCATTGTAGCATCATTCAGAGTTTTTTCACTGCCCTAAAAAGCAAAAAGCCTCTGTGCTCTGCCTATTCATTCTTCCCTCCCCACTCCCAACTCTTTAAAAATTATTAATCTCAGAAGAATCTCACATGGTCTTTGTTTCAGGCCAAATGTGCATTCTAACTAGTAGATCTATTCCACGATCATTCTAGATACACTGTCCTTCCCTGGAAATTTAACAATTTCGTATCTATATTCTGTGACTGGTGCAACAATTCCTTTGAGTATTGGCTAGCTCAGAGGCTGGTTCTGGAACCAGCATGCTGCCAGGAGGGGAGAGGTTTGATGAAGAGTGTACAGCTCTCATTAGGCCTTGGGAAAGATTTAGGGGAAAAAAGGCCATATCACACCCTTAATCATTTTATACCTTGGCACATGGTGTGTTCAGCCGAGTGAGTCACCAAAATGTTTTGGACAGGGAACTGCTGGATGAGGTCGGAGTGTAAAGGTCATGACAGCAGACAGTGGCTCCAAGTAGAAGCATGGGTCTGGCATTTGGCACTAGCAAAGCCAGAACCCAAGCGCCCCCGTCTCTTCTAAGTCTGATGAAAGTTACAGAAACATCAGTCTCCCAGAAAGGTGTCTGAAAATTAAATTCTAGGCTTTAGTCTCAATGGAAATGGCAAAGCTTCCTAAAAGCAGTTTCTCAGGCAGCAGCCAAAACCCTCTCTCTCCTCCTGGCTGTCCACTGCCATACAGCCCCTGGCTCACTTTCTCCTCCACAACTGCCCACCCCGCAAACCACCCTTTCCCAGGGGCCCACACATCTATCCTGCTTCCTGTTGTACTAGCCTTTTGGGATGTGAGCTCCGGTGTCCTGTTCTGATGGCTTTCCTCAGGAGAATCAGCCCCTTGCCCAGATTCTGAACAACCACGGAAGCCTAAAAATAGAATCTAGATATTCATACATTATGTACTTATGCTGTTCCAGTGCCTGTTCCTTATGCTGTCTCAGCTTCTCCGACAAAATCTTTTCTCTAGTCCCAGCTTAGTCATCTTTTCTGTAAGACCTTTTCCTTCTTTGTGCAGGTAGAATGAACCTTCCTCTGTCTTCCCATAGCTCTTTGTTTCATTATTAGAGCAGTTTAGGCGCATTTAGCAATTTATATATTCATTGTAGTTAATGGAGTATGTGTAACTAAACATTCAGACTCATGAGACTATCATGGACCCCATTTGGAACTAGTCTACTCAAAAGAATATAGGACAAGAACCCCAGCGTGCCTGCAAGGCAGAGCTGGGCACTCCTCTCCTGCAGGAATCCACACCACCATTTTCTTCATCTGTTTGTTATATAGTTTGTTATATAGTTATATTTCCTCTTTGGGGAATTGTGTGTGCATTTCTTCAGTTGTTCAGTGGGGTCTTAAGGATTGTTCTCTTGATTTGTATGAAGTCTTTACTTTTGACACAATATTAATTACACCAGAAATACAAGAATATAGTCTTCTTTGTAGAAAATGCAAACATTGTAGATAAAGGTCAAGATCCCTTTAACTGTACGAGTTTGAAACTTATGATGTTATGATGTATGGATATAGGATTTAAATGAGTTTCCTCAAAATTGCTAAGCAATTAATTTACTAAACCATACTTGATGGTTTTTAACTAAACTTACTGTGAGAATCAATTCACAATATATACATATATCAAATCAATATGCTATATACCTTAAACTTACACATTGTATGTCAATTTTATCTCAACAAAACTAAAAACATTTTAATTAAAAAATGTTTTCACAAACATACTTCCCTTCCACACTTCTTTGCAAAGCTTCAGTCATCTTTTTAAAAATATTTAGATATACATTGGGGCTTACTCATTCTGTTGTTTTGATAAAGCCATTTGTTTTTGTGACACAGGCTATATTTTAATGTGATGGGATGTGTCTTCTATGGTTTTCAGATATTTATTATTTATTTTATTTAAGTATACATGTTAACATGTACATATCTATTCTTTTCTGTCCACCAGACAATCTTAAAGTCAATTTTTACTGCTAGAAATAGGTGCTATTGATTTAGGTTTATTCATTTGTATCCATTTTATTCTAAACTCTTTACCAATTAAAATTGCTTTCAATTGATCCCTTCAGATATCTATGCCTTCTGGAGTGCCTGGGTGGCTCAGTCAGTTAAGTGTTTGACTTTGGCTCAGGACATGGTCTCAAGGCTCATGGGCTCGAGCCCCGTGTCAGGCTCTGTTTTGACAGTTCAGAGTCTGGAGCCTACTTCACATTCTATGTCTCCCCCTCTCTTTGCCCCTCCCCTGCTCATGCTCGCTTGCTCTCTCTCTTTCTCTCTTTCTCTCTCTCAAAAATAAATAAACATTAAAAATTTTTGAAAAAAAAGAAATCTATGTCTTCTAATTTCATGCATTTCTTCTTTCCAATGCTACATTAGAAACTAGTTTTGTAAGAGCAACATTCCCTTACTTCAAGAAGTATAATTATGGCTTTTCTTCCAGGTGGCAAATATTAAGAAGGAGACTCATATTGTGTGGTACAAAGATGAAAGAGAGATATCAGTGGATGAAAAGCATGACTTTAAGGATGGCATATGTACACTGCTTATAACAGAGGTAGGTGACTATAAATGTGAAATGTAATTTATTAGTTCTGTACCCTACATTCTTCTAAAAACAGAGATAAGATTCTGTATTCCTTAACTCCAGACATTTGTAGTACCTTACTTCTAGCTGCTCCAAAGATCCCTCCCTTGACATCACCCCAAAAATAAACCGTAGGAACACAAAAACTCTCACTTTGTGATAATGCATGGATTTGTCAGATATCCAACCAATATTGGTTAGACACCACAACTCTGGCCTCTCTAAGCTACTTCTTTTCATAGATGGGTGAGGGGCAAGGCAATTAAGTAGATTCTTCTTGGTTTGCTCTTAAGCCTCATGATAACTTGTTCCCTCAAAGTACAGAGACATCAGGCGTAGTATTCATGTAAGTATAGGGTTTTACCTCCTTTTTCGTCTAAAAGGCCATATCTTTCAAATATATGTGATCATTAGTTTTTAATATGAAGGAAAAGTAAAGAATAAGGACTTCATAGCCCTAGAGGGTGAAAAATCAGGACCGCTAGCTGGTGAAATGATGATGGACACGTTCGTCTGTGAACTCCTCATTGCTCACATAGCCACATGCTTGTTTAATGTGTGATTTGATGGCAGTTCTATAAACCAGAGGACCTTAAGAGTGCAAACACGGTACTCTGAGGCTGCTGGCAGCTGCAGTGTGGTGTATCCATCCCCCCCTTAGTTTTCCAAGAAAGATGCTGGGATTTATGAAGTTATCCTGAAAGACGACAGAGGAAAAGATAAGAGCAGACTGAAGCTTGTGGATGAAGGTCAGTCCACCAACTGGGGGGGTCCATTTTGTGTGTTCTGTGTACAGGTTACCAGACTGGTGAGTAAGGCTGAAGTCCTGCTGTGTTTGTCCACAGGTTTTGTTTTAATTGAAACTCCAGCAGAGTGAACGACTGTTTTATTCAAAAATACTTCACGTTTAGTCTTCGTGGATATCAAAAGTGTACTTTAGGCGTTCAGAGAATTTGTAGTCCATAGTCCCCTAGGGTTCCATTTTCATTATAAAGCATCATTTTTGTTTCAACCGTATAAAAAATGTTCCAGGATCAAGAACTACTGTGAGGGGAGCCTGGCTGGCTCAGTCAGAGGAGCATATGACTCTTACTCTCAGGGTTGTGAGTTCAAGCCCCACATTGGGTTTACTTTTTAAAAAGATGTTCACTTAAAAAAAAATTCAATGAAAAGTATGTCGCCAAATAGTCCACTCTTAAAAGGTGGCAAGAAAGATTTATATGTGAACTGTGAAACCTCTCAGGTATTAGCAGAGCAAGAAAGCAATTTCCATTTTTGAGAGACTTCTAAGAACAAATATATCATGATAACAAAGACCTACCTGTGACCACCAAACTTCCAAGTGTGTTCTTGGAAAAGATCTTTAACAGTATTACTAACAAACAGTGTGAGTCTGACTTCGATTTCACCTTCCTGCTCCTCGTGGAGGCAAGACTAAATGTGCTTATTGGCAAAAAGCATTATAAGGCTGAGAAATATCAGGGAGCCTGGATGGTTAATTCATTATGAGTTGATGGCACAGATGAGAAAACTTCCTCTTAGGTAAACTAAGACTTCTTGGGATTTAAGAAGAAGAGAATCCTAAAGCCAAGAACCTTCCTGGAAATCTCACGGTGGCTTTCTCTAGAATGTATATATAGTTACAAAGAATTAGAGGGGGAAAAATATCAAAATAAGAGCAGGGACCTTTTAAAAGTTGATACAAATTAAAGTATTATTCCCTCAAAGAGTACTTATTCTCATTTGGTCAGCAAATTCACCTTATGGCCAACACCCTTCACCAGGCAGGATAATGTTGACAACACATGCTACTAACAATTTGAGATTTGACCTTAGTGAGCATTTTTATGCTAAAGTTCTGTCTGTGACTCTCTATCCACAGCCTTTAAAGAACTAATGACTGAAGTATGTAAGACAATAGGTAAGTTAAAATGGTCTCCCCGTGACAATGCTTCATTATGCTCCTGGTTAGGCTTACAGCTGTATGAAATATGCTGTTTTCCTCTTTCAGCTTTGTCTGCTACAGACCTGAAAATCCAGAGCACAGCCGAGGGCATACGGCTGTACTCTTTTGTTACTTACTATCTGGATGATCTGAAAGTTAACTGGTCCCACAAGTAAGTAAGTGGGAACTTAACTGCCCTGTAGAAACTCTTTCTCCATGTATGTGTGTGTGGGTGCACGTGCGCATGGCAGGGGGCAGGAGGAGGGCAACAGCAACCCTCTGTTCCTCTCATGTAAGGAGCCTTCTTACTTCTCAGGTCTGACATTGATGTGTGTAGGATACAAGCACCCCCACAATTCCCTTAGGACAAGGTTAGCACTTTCCCTCAACACATACATGGAGAGGCCAGTGATGGCTAAAATCACCTGTCTTTGTGATTTGGGAACTATCATAATCCATACACGTCTCTATAATGCAACCTCCACCTCCAGACGGTAGACCTTGGGCTACCTCTGCTTTGCCGGGAATCCAGATCCAGATTCTGATTCTTCCCTCTCTACCTGCAGCTAATCCCTGCTATGGTCTAGAACAAAACTGAAGCAGCATGCACCAAGAGGCACCAAATTTCCTGTTATTTGAATGAATAGCCATTCGCCAAAGAAACCTGACCCAGTGGAGTGCCTGAGTTTGTTGTTAGCGTTGATAGCAGTCGGCATAGTTGGGCATTAACTTGTTTCTCATCCACCCCTGGAAGGCTTTGGGGATTTGCGATTACTTTCAGAATGTGTGTTTGAGCTAGACTGAGCCTGCATATCTGTTCTAATCCCAGGGTCCTCTGTGGTGTTATAGGTGAACTCAAGTTCACCTCTGGGATTCTAAGAGCTGAAGTAGGTTTCTAAGTCAAACCAGCTCCCCATTATACTTTTGGCCGTGACCTCAACCTCTGCCCGTCCTTGAAATTTCCTGAGCTGAAAGAGAACTGCAGCCTAGCATAGACATCTGATGGGGTACAGTCCCCTTCAGTCCACTCTTTGGATGCAGACCTCCTTAGCAGCCCCACTGGGCAGTAGGTCACTGTGGCAGCCCTGGGAAGGGGCGCACAACAGTGTTTATCTTCCCTACAGTGGGTGTTTATAACATGCTGGTCACTGCTCCACGCCCTTTCCATGTATGAATTCAGTTAATATTCACAACTCTAGGAAGCAAGTAATTCTCACTCGGTGATGAGGAAGCTCAGGTTCAGGGAGGTGATTTGCCTGAGGCCACACAACTAAGTGGTAGATGGAGAACTGAGCCCAGACAGCCTGGCTCCAGAGCCCCTCATCCTGGCACTACTCTGTGTTCGTGTTGCTTTAAAAGTCTAGATTGAACATTTAAACCAGAGCTGGGTCCCACAAAACAGTCATTTGTGTTTTCTTTAAAAATGACTTTATTGTGATATAGAACACAGTTTTTATTCGTATTCTTATTCATTTCCTGAGTTCTTAAAAAAACAGAGCGGGGGGGGGGGCGTGGGGGTGGGAAGAGAAGGAGTAAAATTCCAATTTGAACGCCTGGGGTTTCATTCCTTTGTTCTATTTCTTTCAGAACATTTTAGGAAAGTAATTATAAGTTAAAATAGATCAAATTCTAGGAAATTCCTCTGTGACAGCTAGGACATCCTAATATATCAGTCTGAAGAATAAGAGAAGATAAATTAACTGAATCATCAATCAAAAGGCTTTACATCATCTTTAAAAGAATTACTTGTTCACAAAAATGAGAGCATTCAGTTTTGAGGAAACTCCTGTTAGACTAGCAAGACATAAACCTCTGACTCTATTCAGTCTAGTCAGCTGAATGACTGTTTTATGTACCCGGGTACCTATGAAAGATTCAGGAATCAAGGACTCATTGTCTTCACTGTCTTTATGTAAATATACGGCATAACAGGAAAAAAAAACCCTGAAATGGGCTTTAGTCTTGACTTGGCTCCTATCTTCCTTTGATTCTTAGGCCAGTCATTTAATTTTCTGAAATGTCAGGTTTCTCTCATATGAAATAGCAACAATAATACCTGTTTTATCTCATAATACTGATGGACCCAATGAGAGAATGAAAGTTATGGCACTTTGTAAACCGTGAAGGGCTTTACAAATGTAAGGTATTATGCATGTTGGTCAGAGATTAGAGATTTCAAACAGATTTATTATAGCAAACCAGAGGACTATCTATCTTTCTAACTGTCTAAGACATATATATTGCTCAGACTCAAGTCTGTGGGTGCAGAGGGGCTCCATTACTGTTCATTTTATGGCAGTTTAACTTTTAATAGCTTTTAAAGAATGTAGTGTATAAGAAAAATGCTGTGAATGTTTATTTGAAAGCTGAAACTTTTTTAGTCGTGATTTTTGTTTTTCTGTTTTTAAAGTTCATTTTATTTATTACAACTACAAACATAACACATTGCTTCTTTTAGAAAATACACATAATATCATATTACATATTAGAAAGAGTTTATAATATGATATCATCTCTAGTTTTCTTAGCCATAGGGTAAACTTTTTGGTGTACTTCCAGTCTTTTCTCTATGCATAATTGTTGCTATCATTAAGTAGTTTTGTGCCTTTTTTTCTTATTTCCTCTTGTGTTTACAAACTCTTCATAAAGTTTCTTTTAGCATCATTGAGAGTATATCTACCTCTACCTCTCTTACCTCATTTATAACAGTAACATGTCTAGGCCATCAGATCACAAAGCAAAGGGTTCTATTTGCTTTCATTCTCTTGTAAAGAATGCAATGTATGTGTCTGCTCATGACCTACTACAGAATTTAGAGAAACTCACGTTCAGGGACAGAGAAAGTGCCTCATTCATTTTGGCAGAGATTCTGCTTTTCATTTACTCTAGGCCTTCCTACCAAGTACATATTTACATATGTTTTAAATAGCTTTGTAACCACGTACATGTCAATAGATTTCAGCCACAGATGAACCTCCTTAAGTCTGTTTTTAATTATTTTGTAAAATCTGATTTATAGCCGTAGACCATCTGCGTGAAATATGCTGTAATATAACATGGAGTTTGGCCTTTTCACTTTAAAGATTCTCTTAGCCCTACAAATAAACCCAAGCAAAAACAAAGATCATTAATACCACTGAGAAGTATTGGTGTTGCAATCGGCTAGGGCCCCACACTGCTGTTGGGAGTTAAATGTACAGACTGTCAGACCCCCTACCCTCACCGCCGCCCTGGACCTTGGAATCCAAGTTCTGTGATGCAGGGCCCATAATTTTTCTGAAGCAGAACATATGTGGATCCCATGTTGTTTGAAAGCCTGTAAAACTCTATGGTGAGATCTTCAAGAAAGAGTAAAAATGAGCTCTGGATGAAAGCAAACAATAACAATGTTTTCTTTGATATGAACAGCGGGACTGCTATTAAGTACACAGACAGAGTTAAGAGTGGGGTCACCGGGGAGCAGATCTGGCTGCAAATCAATGAGCCCACTCCGAATGACAAAGGGAAGTATGTAATGGAGCTCTTTGATGGCAAAACTGGACACCAAAAGACAGTGGATCTTTCTGGACAAGGTAAATGGATATTTTGCAGGTTAGAAATTCTTGAGGAGGAGAGGGCTTTTAAAAAAGAATGAAGGGTGACAAGAAGCCATTACATTTGACTATTGAAAGATGATTGGGGATTTTAATCAAGTAGTTTAAATTTAGCGTGGTGGTAGAAGAAAGAATTCAGTGGGTCTTGGAGTATCAGTGAAAAGTATACAGTGGAGACAATAAACATGGAGAGAAAGAACTACCTTTTCAAGATGCTTACAAAGAAAGGCAGGTTGATTTACAATCACTTGAGCAAGGACGATCACTGAAAAAGAAATGTGTCATGGTGATTGGAATTTGAGCATGTTTAATAGAGTTTAAGAAATCAGTTGAGATGGAAGGATTGAAGGTGGGAGTGGAGGGGAATAACCAATATATCAGTGTTCTGAAGAATGGAAGGCTTGAGATCTAGGGCTGAGGCGGAGGCGTTGACTTTGGGAAGAGCAAGGGATTCCTTTTCTTCAGAAACCAGAGGAGGGTAAATGTGAGTTGGCAAACATCAATATTAAGGAGAAGAGAAGAAAGTTGGAAAAGTTGGGTCCTTATGGCCTCAGATTTCTTGGTCATCTGCTGAGAGAATGGGGGCATCTGGAGAGAAGAGGAAAGAGGAGCAGGAAGTAGTGAGAAACATGGACAAACGCAGACCAGAAGTAACACACAACTATCAACCACAAGTTAAATGGTTAAAAGAGGTGGAAGAGGAAAGCGAGTGTGTGTTCCTCACGCACCTGTGGCTCTTGATCTGTCAGCCCCAAGGCCTTGGAAGCCACAGGGTCAGGATATTGTACCCTCAGGCTTTTAATGTGTAGCTTACTTATCACCATCCTTGCCTCCAGCTCCTGTTTCTATCATCCTCCTTCAAGCACTTGGGACTCTGCCTTGGGGTGTTCCTTCCACTGCTCCTGTCTAGCTTCTACCTAATATTTCTCAAGAAGACTGTGGACTGACTTTTTCTTCCACTTCTTCATGTACTCAAATGCAATCTAAATATCCCAGAACTCTTAGTGTTTTTAATCCTCAGAGAGTAGATTCACAATTCAGAGCACAGCCTTTTCAGTCCTGCCTTGAGTTATTTTGTGCTGACTCCCCTTATCTTTACCCCCCATCTCCCACTCATTTGGACTGGAAAGATTCAAATGGGAGTTGTTGCCTCCGCCTCCCCCTCCCCCCTGTGCCTGAGTCACACACTGCAGTGACAGGGGATCTCTCGCACAGTCCTCTAACATTTTGAAACACAACAGAAAATGGGAAACAGGAAGGGGGTGGATTTAAAAACAAAAACCAAAACCTAAAAAACTTTTTCTTTTACTCTCTGGCTCACCAAAGCCTATTGGTTCAGCGATGCCCACGTCTCAGTGTAGTGTGGGCAAAAGGAAGGGCACTGAACGCTTAGCTAGGGGTAGCCTAACTGGCCTACCTCCCCAGACTTGAAGCCTGACTTTGTGCTTATTCTTCCCATCCGTAAAAGCAGGGGGATGGACTGGTATTATGTAAATACTTTCTAGACATAAAATATCATGATTCTCAGACCAAAGAGGAGCTTAAAGAAGAGATGAGAGAGACTTCAAAATAAAGCTGCCTTTTTACCTGAAGTATTCCAAGCGGCTTGCTCTGCAGGCTCAGGGGGGAGAAGAGATTTTAGAACAGTGTAGCTCTCATTTCCTCATCTGCTGTCTTTTATCTCGGCTCCTGGCCAGCTCAGAAGCATTGCTTCGGGCCCATACTGGCACACACTGTGAGTGTCATAGTTCCTGTGCCCTTTCACACAGATAGACGGGCCAGACTATGCAACATGGAAACACTTAACTGTCCAGCTAGGAAGCTGTGACGTACATGGGGGATGATTTAATAACAGAAAAGCCTTTTTGATGTTCGGGATGTTTAACCACCTTTATTACCATTTTATCTTTGGCAGAGTGAATCTTTGCCTTTCTGTTTGAAAGGATGGTCTTGCAACCGGATTGGGAGCTTCTAAAATCCACTACTTCATCTTTTCTCCCTAGAAAGTATTTGCTTCCCCTGTGAAGTCCATCAAGTTGCAGAGTAAAGGAGGCATAGCCTTATTCAAAGTCAGCTTAGTCATGTCTGGACTGATCACACTGACCTCAGGCTGTGAATTTTAATCCACTCCTGTTGTGTCCTCAGCTCTGGGTGAGAACATTCTAACTTGTCTTTTTTTCTCTTAAAGCATATGATGAAGCCTTTGCTGAATTCCAGAGATTAAAGTAAGTCCCTTGCCATTTGCGTGCACTGATTTCTCTGGAACATGGTGTGCTCAGGTCTTCCCCCACCTGAGGGTTAGAGAGGGTCTTTTATTTTGGCAAATGCCTAAAAGCAGCACTTCCCACTGCCTTGTTGAGCAGCAAGATGTCTCCCAGGCAATGAAATGCAGTCCAGGTTTCGCCACTTTGAAGTAACACTAAAACAAAATTCTTCTTTGTTTTCATGTTTGTTCCTGTCTCTCAACCACAGACAAGCTGCCATTGCAGAGAAAAGTAAGTAAAACCCCCTTCCCATTTATTCCTGGCATAGTTTCAAAACATAACTTTCATTTGTTTATTGTGACTGCAGATGGAGAAGAATGAATTTTTTTTTCCTTTCTTTTTTCTTTTTAACCTTCTACATGTGTTTTCATTTAGTCTCTTGAGTAAGAATGTGAAAGGAAGGTCTCAGGTTACATTTTAAGACTGTCACTCAGCTCTTGAGCTAACCACCCAGGTGTCCTGAGAAATCTCTGGGCACAAATTATGCAAGTTGTTAACCACTTGCAGCAGGCACAATGTGTCAGAAAAATTTATTTGTATTAAAGAAAAGAAGAAATAAGAAACTTTGTGGGGTGCCTGGGTGGCTCAGTCAGTTGAGTGCGTGACTCTTGATTTCGGGTCAGGTCATTATCTCACAGTCTGTGGGATCGAGGCCCACGTCAGGCTGTGTGCTGATAGCGTGGAGCCTGCTTGGGATTCTCTCTTTCCCTCTCTCTCTGCCTCTCCCGTGCTCATGCTCTCTCTTTCAAGATAAATAAATAAACTTAAAAAAAATTTTAATGAAAAAAAAGAATTTTTGTACATTTGGCATCAGGTAAATCACTATCACTGATTTACTCCTGCATTTTCCTAAGAGCCTTTGTAGGATAAAAGCTGCCAAATAAGGCCTTCTTGAATACTTCACGGTCTGAGTGAACAAATGCCAAACTGTCAAGTCTGTGTACCCAGAAATGTGCTCACTACTAACTTCTGTCAGCTGTTTGCCTCACACATGGAGATTTCTGGAACGCCCAGTCTTTTAGGATTTCAGGGGTCATGGACTAAATATCGTAATCATGCAGGTTCTCTCTGAGTGTGTGAAGCAACAATTTGAAAATGGTTGAAGGTTAAAATTGTAGAGTCAGTCCTGAGCTGGAATGGAAGGGAACCATAGGGGAGTGAGAAATGAGGTCATTGCCAGCCTTTTAGTGGCTCCAGGTCATTCAGGATGGAACTTTTCACCTTTGACTTGCACTGCTTCCCGCCTCCTTCCTGCTCCTTCCCTCTTCCTGCCCTTGTGCTGGGTTTGTGTGGCTGCTGCTAGTGGTGAGTGGGGCAGGCACTGGGGCCCACTGTGGGCCAGAGGGGAGCGCTCCTTGTTGGTACCCAGTGTGCCCCTCCTGCTCCTGTACACACGCACAAGCAAATCCAGTGTCCACAGTTGGTGGCTACTCCCCATTCTCAAACTCTGGTGGGCAAGGAGCCTGACCCTCCTTCCAGTTCATGAACTCTTTCTGAAATTTCTGTACCAAAGCAGTTTAGAACTGGAAGAGACTTTAGTGCTTTTCTAGCCCCATGTGTTTAATCTTTTATATGTTGGGGGATGCTTCATTCAAACACCATCTTTCACGCAGATCCAGTATCTGTGTGAAAGATATTTTACCAAAATGGGTAAAAGCTGAGTTAGCTTCATTGGAGTTGGGAGGGGGTCTGAGCTCCCTGACTCAGTGCCCCTCCTCAGAGGGCCCCCAGAGGAATCCCACGGATTCTGTGGAGCAGAGCTGGGTGACATCATGTCCACAGCTGTAATGCAACCCTTCCTCCACGCCACAGATTAGGAGACTGGGGTCCACACAGGTGCCCTGCCTGATATCACACATAGGGTGTGGCAGGAGCCAAATGACGAGTTGAACTTACAAGTGGTGCAAGGTGCAATGGAATCAACAGGAGAAAGCAGTGAAGATTCAAGACTCATTCAAAGCTTTAGTCTTCTGACTTCGGGATCTAGAGTCACACGTTAATTAAAGTAGGCCTAAAATTGAGAGTGTGGTGGCTACTGCTTTAGTGGCAAACAGTGTCCCTTTGAGCAGATTATACAAATGTTCTTCTCTGGGGCTGGGCCAGTCACACCTAGAGCACAGGGCTTAGTGGGGGCAGGGGGGCAAGAGGTCAGCTCTGGATTTCAGCACCCTTCCCACACCTCGCCCCCTCAGCTGGGGCCCTTGCACTCATGGCCATAGATGGCAGCCCTACATACCAAGAACTAGTAGGAGACAAGAAAGAAAAGCTCTCTAGAAAAGTCCACAAAGAAAGCCCACAATCTGCATAAACCTCCAGATCTCATGGCTTGTAGCCTCCAATTATGCAACTTTTTTTTTTTTTTAATCATAGGGAAGCCCATAAAGGAGGCCAAGCAGAGTTGGAGGCTGTCCATAGAGATCTGCTCTGCCTCCTCGAGCTGAGCCCCACTGAGCTGCAGAAGGGCCAGGGCTGAAAATAGCTGTGAAAATTATAGAGCAGGTCTTGATGTCACAAAGCCATCCATCTCAAGCTGATAATTTAGGCACAGATAGAGGCACCCACGCACACAAAGTATCTGTATGAGGAAGGGTAACATCCATAATCACTGGATCATTTTCTTATTTTACATATTAAAAACAGGTATAAAGGAATTATAAGGAGAAGGAGGCTAAATTGGAAAGTTAGTTCCCTGGGGTGGTTTTGTGAATGGGATCACTGACGCTCATCATTTCAGTGATTAACCAGAAATGCCTATGCTTGCAGATCGTGCCCGGGTGCTGGGTGGTCTCCCCGATGTGGTCACCATCCAGGAAGGCAAGGTAAGCATGCACCACTCCTGTCCTCACGTCTTCCACACTAGCAATGGGTTCCAGTGGCCCAGACTTTGTTCTAAGCAAGTCCCCACCACTGCTTCTTAGGGTTCATTTCAGAATAGCCAGATTCAAAGCACAAACCAAGTCTGTTTTTTAGGCCAAGGATCAGGATACAAGTTCGCCTTTCACAGGCCCATGTGGACCACAGAGTCTATTTCCAGAGGTGCCCTTTCATACCATGAGAAGCAAAAAATGTTCGATCACAACTATATGACAAACATAAATGAAGAAAGATGTGAACGTTAATACCTAGTGGAAAATAGGCTGTCCTGTTAAATACTTCTCCTCTGAAGGGAAACGTGCTGCTCCGCGAATTTCTGTTGGCTCTATTTCGGTTGAAAGCTGATTTCTTTCCATTTAACTTTAAACTGGTATTTCCTGGCTCTGTAATCATCTCTCTGAAAAGCAATGAACATAATTTCTAACCTGGAGTCATTCTCTTCATCCCTATGTTTCATGAGACAAATTTCAGGGGTGCCTGAGTGGCTCTGTTGGTTAAGCTTCTGACTTCAGCTCTGGTCATGATCTCACGGTCTGTGGGTTTGAGCCCCGCGTCGGGCTCTGTACAGATAGCGCAGAGCCTGGAGCCTTCTTTGGATTCTGTGTCTCCCTCTCTCCCTGCTCCCCCCCTGCTCACACTCTGTCTCTCTCTCTCTCAAAAATAAAATAAACATTTTAAAAAAGACTAATTTAATAAGCCAGCCATAGGGGAGGGGTACCTGTAGTGGCACAAAACCTTTTCCCACCTCAGAAGGACACTGAAGACATTCAGTAGGTAGACTAGGGATAAAACAAGGCATGTAGAAAGGCTTTAGTGAGAGGCAGGTTTCATCCAGCTAAATTTCTTTGCAGGTAGAATATGTGACCACAGCTGACTTTAAGCTCAACCACTGCAGGGTTGCAGGTTTTCATGTTCCTCATCTAATGGGGTTCAAAATATTCAGCTCACTAGGTTGTAGTGAGAATTAAGAGATAGAATGTATATGAAAGCACTTTGTGATCTATAATGGAAATAAATCTAAAGTATGGATAGTTTTCCATGACACCTAAGGTATTTGAGAGTTTGGTTTGGTTTTGTTAAAAGTTTTAACCCTCAAGGCGTGCCTGGCTGGCTCGGTCAGTAGACATGCAATTCCTGATCTCAGAGTCATGAGTTTAAGTCCCACATTGGGCATGGAGCCTACTTAAAAAAAAAAAAAAAAGTTTTAACCCCTAAGTAATCACAGTTTCCAAAATCATGTACCTGATCCACTTGGGTAAGTTTAATGGCAATAGCTTGACTATTTTTCTTGTTGAAATGTGTTTGTAGAATAATCCAGTAAGAAATGCTAATTAACCATGGAAAGGAAACTGATTTCTTAATCTCCTGTTTTTAAACAATACTCTTATAGAAGAGATAATAAGTGATCATATAAGACTCTTTAGAGAAGAATATCCTTTTCCCTGTATGTTGTGAGCCCTAGTTCTTTTTCTTATAGTTTCTGGATTTCAGTAAGAAAAAAAAATGCAAGAATGGAATTTAAAATGTGAAGTAATTTCAGAGAAATGCAAATTACAACCACAATGAAATATCCTAACACACCTATCAGAACCGCTAGAATAAAAACAGTGACAACAACAAACACCGATAAGGATGCAGAGATACAGATCACTCATACATTGCTGGTGGAAATGTAAACCAAGATTGTACAGCCACTCAGGAAAACAGTTAGACAATTTCTCAAAAAAGGAAAACATGGATTTACCATATGAGCTAGTAGTTGTACTCCTCAGCATATATCATAAAGAAATTAAAATTAAGCTCAAATAAAAACCTGTATACAGATGTTCAGTAGCCACTTTAGTCATAATAGCCCCAAACTGGAAACAGCCCAGATGACCTTTATAGCCACACACACACGCACACGCACACACACCATGGCACACTATTGACCCATAAAAAGGGACAAACTACTGATATCTGCAGTAACTTGGATGAATCTGCAAGGAGTTGTGCCTGGTAGAAAAGGCAATCTCAAATGGCTACATACTATACGATGCTATTTATATAATGCTTTGGAAAATTCCGTCTTGGAAATGGAAAACAGATTGGTGGTTGCCAGGAGTTGGAAGTGAGGTTGGGAGGTTGGGGACAGGGGAGTGGGTGTGGGTATAAAGGGCAACATGAGAGGGGGCGCCTGGGTGGCGCAGTCGGTTAAGCGTCCGACTTCAGCCAGGTCACGATCTCACGGTCCGTGAGTTCGAGCCCCGCGTCAGGCTCTGGGCTGATGGCTCAGAGCCTGGAGCCTGTTTCCGATTCTGTGTCTCCCTCTCTCTGTCCCTCCCCCGTTCATGCTCTGTCTCTCTGTCCCAAAAATAAATAAACGTTGGAAAAAAAAAAAAAAGGGCAACATGAGAGATCCTTGTGGTGATGGAAATGTTCTCTGTCTTGACTGAGGGACTAGATACATGGACCTAGACAAGTGACAGAATTGAATAGAGCCACACACACACACAAACACCAATGAGTGCAAGGCAAACTGGGGAAACCTGAATAAGAACAATGGATTCCATCACTGTCAATGTACTGGTTGTGTTCTTATACTATCATTTTGTAAAATGTTACTGTTGGGGGAAACTGGGTAAGGGCACATGGGATCTCTCTATTATTTTTTACAACTGTTTATGAATCTACAATTACTCTTAAACTTTCAACAGAAAACTATGGTAAAGTTAAAAACTACAGGCCTAAGCATTGATCTTTTAAAATAAGAGGGTTTCAGCACAGATCGTAGTATAATAAGATATCAGGAAATAGGAATACATTTTGGTAGAGCACCTTTGCAACTGCAACAGACTGGGTGGAGTTTTGGGGGAGAAATAAAATGAGGAAGGTGGAACCTGAAAATCAGTCCCATTATCTGAAACAGCTGTTACGATTCTGCTGCCGGGCTCTGTGAGGCAGACAGAATGCAAAGTGAGCAGGTGGTAATTACGGCAATGAGATTTCTCTACCGAGACAGCGTCCAGATGCCACATGAGAACAAAAGGCATATCTAGGTGTTTACGAAAGCAAGAGTGCCTGTGGGACCTGAAAGCAAACTCCTTCGTGTGGTTCTGATGATAAGCACTCCCAAAGCCAGAAGGCTGAGGCCCTACAGAAACCTACTCAGGACTGAAGTCAAATTGTAATCCACGCAGGTGCATATGCCACGTAACTCCACCCATCATTCCATGGGTTTTATATTTATCCTCCTTTGGGTCCTGCCGGACCACCAGAAGGATTCTTGAAATTGGATTATCGTACCAAATATATTTCCTTCCCTCTGATAAAACCTGTTTTGCAGGCGCTTAATCTCACCTGCATCGTGTGGGGTGACCCGACTCCAGAGGTGTCCTGGCTGAAGAACGAGAAGCCTCTGGTCACAGACGACCACTGCAGCGTCAAGTTTGAGGCTGGCAAGACGGCCTACTTCACCATCAGTGGGGTGAGCACCGCCGACTCTGGCAAATACGGGCTGGTTGTGAAGAACAAGTATGGCTCGGAGATAAGCAACTTCACTATCAGTGTGTTCATCCCAGAGGAGGAGGCAAGGAAGGCCACTGAGCAGCACCAGAAAGGCAACAAGAAGTCCAAGTGACGGGAGACCGCTGAGAGTGTGCGCAGGGGCAGCTGCACTGAGCTGCCTCGAGTTACTTGTGTGCAAATGGCTTGAGTTAAGCATAAGGAAGTCTTCATGCTTTCTACTCCCTATTTTTGTGCTGCTTGGGGGAAAATTGTGAAATCTTTTACTCCTGTAAAAAAGCATCAACTAACAACATTTTAATAGTTTTTCTTTATCTGCAAATTCTGTGTTAAGAAAATACCATTGGTAGCACAAACATTAGGAAATGGTTTTAAGGAAAAGGCCAGAATAAAAGTCAGAGGGACGTTGAACGATGGTCAGAGAGCAGACGAATGTGTTGTGGAGCAGAGTTTGGACTTGGCTAGACTTTCTCCGGTGAATTCTCATGGGTTGCAATCATACTTCAGCATTTTTGTCAAGACAGGGATGAATTGTTAAGCCAACCAGTATGTTTTGTGTGTTGTTACGATAGTGACGTGCATTTCTATTGGCGGTCTTGTGATTTGGAGCCTCCTTGGTATTAATAAACAGTCCTCACACCTCTCCTCTTCCCCATCAGTGTTTCTCTTATTCTTCCTGTTCGGCTGCTCAGTTTAGCGGTCTCTGGTGCATCCTTCTCATTGCTTCTTATAGGGCATCTTCTGATGTAAATTCCTCTTGGTTAAAGTGGTACTTTCATGGGGCACCTGGGTGGCTCGGTTGGTTGGGCGGCCAACTTTGGCTCAGGTCATGATCTCACATCTCGTGGGTTCGAGCCCCACTTCGGGCTCTGTGCTGACAGCTCAGAGCCTGGAGCCTGCTTCGGATTCTGTGTCTCCCTTTCTCTTTGCCTCCCCCACTAGCACTGTGTATGTGTCTCTCTCTCAAAAATAAATAAATGTTAAAAAAAATTTTTTTTAAATAAAGTGGTACCTTCACAGACTTGTCAGAGTCATCCAAGGTCAATTGAGGATCCAAGGTGTAAAATTGAGCTGTCACTGTACATCTGGTGGCTTACTGTACAATCAAGTCTATTCCATTGTTAAGATACCCAGAGTAATTGCATGTAATGTGTCAATTAAGGATAATAAGATGGTGTGGGAGTCTAGTGCCAGAATTGGTGAATAAGGGTGCACAGCTAAGAAAAGAAGAACCCTGATTCTGAGTTCAGAGAACTGCCAGCTTTGGAGCCTGCCCCTCTTTGCAGGGCTTGCTGGCAGACAGCATTATGCTTTAGGAAATTTGATTCTTCCTCCATCACTACCCCACAACCACCTCTACCACACACATTCACACGCACACTGATGCTCACTCACACACCACTAGAGGAAAACAGTAATGGTAAAAGGAGGTTTCCCCTCTCCATCCTCCTGCCAAAGGTCAGGGATGGGACAACTGACCCTCTTATAAGTTTGGAGGTACACCTACACATCTCCTTTGCAACGTTCAGGACCGGAAACCCCTCATCTGACTGTTGCTGATTCCCAAGTGCAGCCAAGTGCCCCCTGCTGCTGCTGTGACATTGAATGCCAGTCAGCGGAGAGATGCTGTGCTCTCACTAACAGGCATGGCAAGTTGATGAGCTTCCCAAGGGTCAAAGCCAAGGGCGGCTGACCTTGTGTAGTCTGAAGCTTTCCCCCCTTCAGCAAGAGGGCTGTCTCTGGACAAGAAGACCTAAGGAAAGTGGACACCAGCAGGGAAGCCAAAGAGAGGAGAAAGGAGTAAAGCAGGGGCAGTTCTGCATGCAAGGGAGCTGTGCAGGTGAGAGACCCCCAAGACTCTCCTCCACACCTCAGATGCCCCCCTTATGAGAACCAGCAGCAAAGTTGCCAGTGTTAGGGGAAGGGAAGGAGGGAGGTGTGCGTGTGAGCAGAACCTGCCACCCCCAGTCCCAGTTCCAGTCCACTGGAGCCCAGACCAGAGAGAAAACAAGAAGGACGCTGAATCCCAACAGTGTGTCCTGAGTTCTGAAACTGTGAAAACTTGGGAAATCAAAGTGTGCATCACCAAGATCCCTGCCATCCAGTTCCAAGGGACTTGATGGAGCAAGGTGGCACGTAGGGGGAGAAGTGGCTTTCATATTCATAGCTCTATAAGCTGAGACTTCTCAACAAGATGGTCGTAAGAATTATTTCAGCCATTGTAACGACAAAGCTAAATCAACTACATTATGGTTTGATGGTTTATGTAAAAAGCCACTGTTTCTACAAGGGAAAATAGAACAAAAGTGTAGATCTATCAATTTAATGATGCTGAAAATCTTTCTAACTCATGAGAATTCATGGATCTGTGACCTGCTAAATGTGAGTTACTGGTACACAAAGGATCATATTGAAGCACAAAAAAAAAGACTCTTCAGAGTTTTGTTTTTTAAAATTAATATTTACTCTATTAAAGTAATGAAGTTAAAAATCTAGTTCTTCCTAAATCCTTGAAGGTTAGCTTTAAGATCTTATTTTTCTATTTAAAAAATCTAACCATTGAAAAGATTTAAGGGTGTCTTAGTAGTATAACTAAATTCCCTTTAACTTGTTAAGCTGTATTTATAAATTAATATATTTGCTTTCCATTTTAGGTACTACTATTGTCTGACTTACCAAACAAAAACTTTCCAAAAACTTAAATAACCTTACTTACCTATGAAACTGAGTATATAGATGTGGAAGATTTTGAGTTCTCTTAAATTTGTCATTTGGTGTATAAACTTACTAATAAGCCTTCCACATAAAATTACAGTTAAACATTTTAGGTTAAAATCATAAAGCTGAGCTATTACTGGGATAAATTATCTAAAACATCCCAGGTACCTAAAAATCAAATATGTCCAGATGCCATAATGCAAAAATATTAATTCTACCTAGATCAAGCTCCTCCAGCGAGAGACATGGCTCCCGTTGCTGGAGATGGGTGGCTGTGCACCAAGATCCTGCACAAAGCTGGGGTACACAAAGGGTAGCTTAGTCAAAAAAAATAGGAATGGTAAAAATATCACCAACTGACAGAGAAGCTGTATGGAAGCTTGCCATCTGCCTGGGGGTGGTTCTGGGTAGAAAAACAAAGTTAATGGATTCCTGAAGCCAGTACTGCATGCTTGTGGGGTCCAAATTTACAGCACCACATGGTGTAGGAATCTCAAGCCAAGAGTTCCCATAAAAATGGCCAATGTCTGGGGCCCTAGAGAAGCAAATGTAAAACTACACCACAAGGGACTTCTGTGTCTGCCCACAAAGGATTACTGTTATGGAAATTGTCCTCCTATCATAAACAACTAGAAAACCAGGCAAAATATATGGGGGGAAAAACTGTTTAAGGAAGGGCACCAGCGTGCAGACATAGAGGACTGTTATCCCGAGAGAAAGAGAAAGAGAAATGAGAGATCTGTGATTGCCTGGACGGAGCATTGCCCTGGACAGAGTGTTCAGGCTGGAGTTCAACCGGTGGGAATCCAGACAGAGCCTGACAGTCTCATTGAGCCGAAGGCGCAGAGACCAAAGTTCAAAGAGGCTGAGGCGGCTAGAATTTGTAGAGAAAAAGGGATAGGGAGAGAGTGTTGCATAGAGGAGCAGGGCTGGACAGCTGTACATGGGTCTCTGGCTGAGCACTGCTCTGTGAGTGCTGGGGAAAGAGCCGCGGGGAAGCACGAAGCCAAGCAGTTTTTGCAGCTCACACAGGTTGGGACTAGTCCTTCCTCCCACCAGCCTGAATGAAAGGACTTTGTAATACGTGGAACATCATGAGCATCCTCAGAAGTTTCTCACCCTAGAAGCAGGGCTAAGTTAACCCTACACTAAAAGCCACTCTGGACCCACCTTAACAAAGGGTAAAAGCAAGCCTCAAAAGGCTCAAATATCTATCATAATCTAATGGTGTGTCAGAACAAAGTGCAGCAGACTTTAAATGGATGCATTATCCAACAGTGTGAAATTCTTTCTACAGGATATCCAATAAAAAAATCAGCAAGCAAACCAAGAAGCAGGGAAATACGACTAACAACCAGGAGAAAATTACATTTAAAATAAATAAGGGGCACCAGGGTGGCTCAGTCAGTTAAGTGTCTGACTTCAGCTCAGGTCATGATCTTACGGTTCAGGAGTTCGAGCCCCACGTCAGGTTCTGTGATGACAGCTCAGAGCCTGGAACCTGCTTTGAATTCTATGTCTGCCTCTCTCTCTGCCCCTCCTGCCCCTCAAAAATAAATAAACATTAAAACATTTTTTAAAAAAGATAAATAAGTCCTGGGGATACAATGTATAGCATGGTGACTATACTTAACAATATTATATCATATATATGAAAGTTGCTAAGAGAGTGTATCTTAAAAGTTCTCATCACTCAAAAAAAGTTTGTAACAGTGTGAGGTGACAGATATTAACTGAACTTATTGTGGTAATCATTTTACAATACATGCATATGTCTAATCATGTTGTATATCTAAACTAATACACTATTTTATGTCAGTTATATCTCAATAACACTGGAAAAAATACTTTATACACAAGTATTATGGAAATATCAAGAATAATTCAATATAAACTTAAATTATTTGAGCAGATAATGAAAATCCAAAATAAATTTTAGTAATTTTAACACTATGTAATCCCAACAGCAAATATAATAATAATTTCAAGAAAAGATACATAAGTAGCTTTTGAAATATGGCAAGCTATGTGTATATCAGCAATCTGTTGGTGGATTGTAGGAATATAACTTGAAATGTCATCACTATAATTTTATAATCATTAACCTAAGTTAGCAGATCTCTATAATAAATATAATTTAGCAGATCTCTAATAAAATAATGCATTCTGGAGGCACGGAGGAGAAATACATTAATCAAAGCAAACCCAGAAATGACAGAAATAATAGAATTCTCAGGCATGGACTTTAAAACATCTATTATAACTACATTCTATATTTTCAAGAAACCAGAGGAAAGATTGGATATATTAAGTAGAGACATAGAAGAATACTAAGAATGACCAAGAGTCATAATAAATTTGCTGGAGAACATTGGTGAAGACAATATCTTAGATACAGCCAGAGAGAAAAAGACATGTACAGAGGAATGAAAGTGAGAATAGCAAAAGACTTCTCAGGAGAAACTATAGAAGCCAAAGGGCCATGGAACAAACTCTTTAAAGTGCCTAACAGAAAACAAGCAAAAAACTCTCAACCTAGCATTCTCTACCTGCAGAAAATATTATTAAAAAATTAAGGCAACATAAAGACTTTACCTGACAAACTAAAGCTGGGAGATCCATCACCAGCAGAATGCTCTCTGCTCTCAGATCTTTGTCAATTCAGGCACCCCTGGTTCATGAGCTTCCCCCAAAGTCCAGTCCCCATCCACCATACTGTCTCAGGAGATGTACCTCTTCCTCACACACCCAGAAACAGGGACCACAATGCCAAGAGGGGCTTTTTATTTCTCTGAAAAGAAAACTGTACCAAGGGAGAAGAAAACAACTCATTCATTGCTGGAGCAGAATCAAGAAATCTGAAATCCTCCTCTCGGAAGAAAGTTTCAGCAGTGTTGAAAGTAAAGATAAAGAAATTATGGCAATGGAAAAAAATCTGTGTTTCCTTCTCAAAACTTAAGGAAATGACAATGACCTGTACCTTATGCCAATAAAAATATAAGCTATCATTTTTTTCTACTCGTTCATTCATCAACGAATATTGACTTGGCACTGGTCTGGTCCAGGCCCTGTTCCTCACAGGCTTCCCAGCATGACAGACTGAACCTCAGTAGTGGGGAGAACACTCTTGGCCTCTAAAATCCCTGCCTTCTCACCAGGTTTATGTCCAGTGACAGTGGAAAATCCCAGGCAGCTTTGCCCTCTGCACAGACTCTCCCAGAAGTCATGGAACTGAACTGGGGTGAGAACTGTTTTTTTCCGTCTCTCTGGAGGGGGAATGAGGCAAGACGAGAGCTGCTGGGTGTGTGGGAGGCTGGAAGCCAAGGACAAGGAAGGGAAAGGAAAAGAGACTATTGGCTTCTATGCCTCAACTTCACATCTATAAGAGTTAGACTATTTTGTGTCAACACTTGTAATTGGACTTCTCAATTTTACATCTCTTCAGTCTTTTAATATTAATTTTGTTTCTTACCTAGGCTACATCATGGTTAACATTTCAAAAACTTGCTGCACACTTCTAGCACTATGTTAAAGAAGGCTGTTGCCTTAACGTATGAGGCACCAAAGAAATAGAAAAGCTGTAAGTAAATATATAACTTAGTGTCCTATTTTTATTTTAATAAGTGTTATACAACAATTTATTACTGTTGTAGCTAGAGTGATAAAAGAAACTATTTGTATTTTAAAATATGGTCATGCTCAAATCATTCTGCCTTATAAAACAGAGACATTTGGTTGTCCCTATTTCTGCTAATATCTGAGTCAATGACATTTAACAACTTTTATGAAGTAGAAGTAGATTGATCTCTGGTAGAGCAGAGATGCAGAGCCAATTTAATACTTTAAATTTAAATACTTTCTACTTTAATAATATGAAACTAAAATAAAGGGAAAAGTTTATCACCACAAGGCAGAAGATATTCTGTAAGTGTTCAGATCTCTGTTGATAAATAAAGCAAAATAAATCAAGGTACTAGGAAAAGTTAAATCTTGAAACACATTACTTGAAATATTATTATAGTGGTATGTTCTAGAGATAGAGTTGTATATTATTATCATTGTATTGTTTGTATTACAGATATACTATATATTTATATATTATGTATTATTTAGAGATACAGTTGCATATTATAGTTGTATTATATTTTATTAAAGTGTATATTATAGAGATATACACATGATAACAATTATGGGGCTTGAAATCTCAAAAAAAATTGCATAAAGACCTTAAACTAGCAAGACATTTGGAACTGTTCCTCATTTCTGTGGAACTGCATTTACAAAAATGCAGTGTGTCTCTTGACAACACAGGAGATTTGTTATAAAGACATCATTCAAAACAAAAGTCAAACTCTGGGAACTCCATTTAAAATGAAGTAGAAAAAAATTCAAAAAGTGTCTACTTTTCTAGCCTTTAAAGTATCTCATATAGAAATCAATTGCGTCACTGAAAAAAAAAAAAATCCAACCCATCACTTCTGCTGTGGACCTCTTGTGTGGGTTCTTGAGAATTCCACGTCATTATAGCATGACATTCTTCTCTCCACTAAAGGTATCCATCTGCCCATATAAAGGCATACATTAATTTCATGGTTCTTCCACTCAGGCTTTCAACATGCTCACCTTCAGTAGCTAGCAAAACTTCCACTAAGCATGTAAGGTCTTGCAATAAGTCAATTATCAATCAGAGATTTGGGGGAACTTCTCAATACTTGACTTCAAGTATGAAGCATAGGTCAGTTTGGCGGTCACTGTTAACATTCATGTTTTCATTCAACAAGTATTCAGAGCACAGACTGTGAGGACACAAAGGTGAATCAGATGGAGAACTTTAGATGCTCACCCCTAACTGATGAGAGGGCAGGAACATGAAGAACCATTAGAAGCAACGAGTTCACAAGGAAAATACAGACAGCAGGCTGTTATCTGAGTTCAAACGAGGGATGCAATACTTGCTTTATAGTGATAGGAGGATGAAGGAGAAGGTGGGATACAGGATTCAGAACAGGCTTTGTAGAAGTAGGAGGATTTTTTCTGAGCTCTGATGAGCCCATGGGGTTTAGCCATTTTGAGACTGAAGAAAGAAGTATTTCAGTTAGAAATCACTCGGCACCATGAACACATCTCAGGAGCAGACAAGTCTACACAGGAATAAGCTGGAATAAGTGCTCCCACAGAAAGGAAGTGTCCAGCAGAATTTTTTCTGTCCTTGTTATGGGCTGAATTGTTTTCCCCAAAATTCATGTTGAAGGCTTAAGGCCCGGTACTACAGAATGTGACTATATTTGGAAATGGAGCCTTTTAAAGAGGAATATAATGAAGTTATTAGGGTAAGCTCTAATCCAATATGACTGGTGTGCTTAATAGAAGAGGAGATTAGGACACAGACACACACAGAGGAAAGACCATGTGAAGACACAGGGAGAAGACAAACATATACGAGCCAAGAAGAGAGGCCTCAGAAGAAACCCTGCCAACTCCTTGATCTTGGACTTCTAGCCTCCAGAACTGTGAGGAAATAAATTTCTATTGTTTAAGCCCAGTCACTCTGGTACTTTGTTATGGCGGCAAACTAATACAGTCTCCATCTAGACATTAGACTTTAGACATTCACCTGGTTTGGATCTGGCTTGATTTCCCAGCTCTCTATCTTGCTCCAGTTTACAACTCAGCCCAGACTCGTGGACCACTCATGGGGCATCTCACCAGCATGCCCTGACCCATTAGTCATGCATATGACACAAAACAAAATACAGCAATAGAGGCAGCAATAAACATCTCCTGAAGCCCTACAAGGCATAGAGCATTCTGTAATTTAGCACTGGGTCACTGTATTAGTCTTCTTAGGCTGTGATGACAAAATATCATGGACTGGGTGGCTTTGATAACAAACATTTATTTTCTCACAGTTTTGGAGGCTAGAAGTCTCAGGTCAAGGTTGCAGCCAATCCAGCTTCTATTGAAATCTCTCTTGCTGGCTTGCAAATGGTCACCTTCTCACTATTTACTCATGTGGCCTTTCTTTGGTACGGGCATGCAGACACCATCCTCTTGGATTAGGACTCCACCCTTATGACCTCATTTAAGCTTCAATGTCTCGTAAAAGCCCTAGCTCCAAATGCAATTACATTAGGGATTAGAGTTTAACCATACAAATTGGGGACGGGGGCAATGCAATTCAGTCCACAGGAGCCACTGATATTTGTGTTGCAACTACTAATTAATAAGTACTTACAATATTCCAGGTACTGTTTTAAGGATTTTAGACACTGAATCCTTTTAATAAGTCTATAAGGAAGATACTACTATTGGACTGCTTTTCCAAATGAGGAAACTGAGGCACCAAGAGAGACATAACTATTAAGTGGTTGCACTGGGTTTTGAGCCTAGGCATTTAGATTTCAAAGTCCACATTTTTAATAGTTAATTATACTCAACTGCCTCTAGGTTACATGTGGATAGAAATATATTCATAGTCTGCAAGGTATGCCAAAGGACTTATCATCCCCCAAGGGGCCCCTGGGTGGCTCAGTTGGTTAAGCATCTGACTTGAGCTCAGGTCATGATCTCGCAGCCTGTGAATTCAAGCCCTGCATCAGGCTCTGTGCTGACAGCTCAGAGCCTGGAGCCTGCTTCAGATTCTGTGTCTCCCTCTCTCTCTCTCTAACCCTCCCCCACTCACGCTCTGTCTCTGTCTCTCAAAAAATGAATAATGTTTTAAAAATTAGAAAAAATAAAAAGAGGACTTAGCATCCTCTAACCTTTGCCAGGCAAAGGTGGGAGGGGAGGAACAACTGGGCTTTCTGGTAAACTGAGTCTCTGCGGAGAGATGCCCTCTCCCCCATAGCCCCCACATACATACATATAGAAGTGCTGGACAAAATGTAACAAAACTGTTTCTAAAACATAGGGAGAAGAAAGAGAAATCTCTCAAAAGTAAAATGCTTGAGGGCAAAGACATTGTTTATTACTAATTCTCTAAGGTTTAGAATTGTGCTTAGCACATTTGGATGCATTTGATAAATGTTTGTTGAACGAAAGAAACTAATTTTAAGGGCTAGAAAATGAGCAGTAAGCTCAAAGCCAAAGTAACAGTAAAATTGGACCGAGGAACAAGGTGTTAGAACTCGACACAAGCTTCAGGAGTTGGGAGCTGGGGTTTTGATGTTCATGTACCCAATGTTCACAGATCAAACACATGATGTTCACACATGTCAGAAGATGAAGCCACTAACCTGTTTAAGAAGAACTCCTGTATAAGGCCAATGAGTTGTCCCATGTGTGAAACAGAGACTAGGACACTCAAGGCAACCAGTTCTGAGAAGCCACAAGAAACTGACCTGCCCTCCCTGTAATGTGTCTACAAAACCAAGGAAGGTGGGACTCATAGAAAACAACATCCACCATGGATGAGCTCATAGGTAAAACATAGGTAAAAGCTACAAACCATCTAGGAAGTGAATCACTCCAAGGAAAAACCACAAGTGAGATAATTCCTATCTAAGAACAAGAGGTACTAGAACAACATGAAAGAATATTTAAAATAATTGTGTTTAAAATATTGAGAGAGGTAAAAGAAGAAATACAACTTATAATGCAGGAATAGCATATTAACAAAAAATATTCATTTGGAAAAGAACATATAGAAAGAAATTCCACATATGAAAAATACACTAATTGGAATTTTTTTAAAAACTCAGAGGATGGGGCACCTGGGTGGCTCAGTCGGTTAAATGTCCAACTCTTGGTTTTGGTTCAGGTTATGATCTCACAGTTCATGAATTCAAGCCTCTCATCAGGCTTGGCAGTGCGGAGCCTGCTTGCAATTCTCTCCTTCTTCCCCCCTCTCAAAATAAATAAATAAAAACTTTAAAAACAACCTCAAAGAGAATAAGCTAAACAGCTGAGTAGAGAGAGAGTTAATGAAGTGGAAGATAGGCTGAAGACATATTTTAGAATTCAGACTAGTGATATGAAAAAGGAAACCATGGGTGTGCCTGGGTGGCTCAGTCAGTTGAGCATCCAACTTCAGCTCAAGTCATGATCTCACAGGCCGTGAGTTTGAGCCCCGCGTCGGGCTCTGTGCTCACAGCTCAGAGCCTGGAGCCTGCTTCAGATTCTGTGTCTCCCTCTCTCTCTCTGCCCCTACCCTGCTCATGCTCTGTCTCTCTCTGTCTCAAAAAAAAATAAATAAAAACATTAAAAAATTTTTTTCAAAAAAAAAAAAGAAAACCATGAACGTCATTTCAGAGACCTGGAGACTAAAATGAGAAATACCAAACAAGTCAAACAACACTTCCAGAGAAGAAAGTAAAAAGAACAAAATCACTATTGAAAAATGGATATTTTATCTGAAATTAAAGATAAGTGGTGAAGTTCCCTATATGAGCAGAAATAAAAACTAAATCCACATGTTGACCTCTCAGAACAAAGTGCAGAAAGAATATTAAAGACAAAGGGAAAATATTAGAGTTCCTGTGTGAGTAAGGCTGGGTGCTAAGGAACCCATAGCAGGCATAGAGAGTGGGGTGTGGCCAGTATGCACTTCATTCTTGCCCATTCTTCACAAATTTCAGCTTCAATGGGCAGAGAGCACTGGTTTGGTAGGAGAATCAGAGTTCTGTCTTGTCAACAGGAGGAGGTGAATAGATTAGGGGGAAAACAGCTAGATTAGAATTTTATTACAGTCTCTGGAACTATCTCAAATATAGTATTTAAAAGGACTCGTGATGCTAAGTGAAATAAGCCATACAGAGAAAGACAGATACCATATGGTTTCACTCTTATGTGGATCCTGAGAAACTTAACAGAAACCCATGGGGGAGGGGAAGGAAAAAAAAATAAATGAAAGAGGTTAGAGTGGGAGAGAGCCAAAGCATAAGAGACTGTTAAAAACTGAGAACAAACTGAGGGTTGATGGGGGGTGGGAGGGAGGGGAGGGTGGGTGATGGGTATTGAGGAGGGCACCTTTTGGGATGAGCACTGGGTGTTGTATGGAAACCAGTTTGACAATAAAGTTCATATATTGAAAAAAAAAAGAATTTAGGGAAAAAATAAATAAATAAATAAATAAATAAAAGGACTAACTCTCCAGGGCGTCTGGGTGGCTCAGTCAGTTGGGCATCCAACTCTTGATTTTGGCTCAGGTGATGATCCCAGGGTCATGGGATCAAGTCCCACACTGGGCTCCATGCTGAGCATGGAGTCTGCTTGAGATTTTCTTGCTCCCTCTGCCCCGCTCCTGCTCACATGCATGCACACACACGCTCTCTCTCTCTTTCTCTCAAATAAAAATTTATAAATAAATAAATAAAATGAAAGGACTGACTCTGAAGTAATGCCAATATATTATTTGTAATTCTATTCACATTTTCCTCAACTTTAGTCTTGCTTCAGTTTTGGATAGATTCCCCAACCATGTTTTTTATTGAAGATAATTAAAGCATAAATCAATCAGTGAACAAGCTTCACTGATCAGCATCATTTGTTTATTCCAAAAATATTTATTGAGCATCCACTAAGAGTAAGATGCTTTGTGGAAAATTTTAGAGTTAAGAGCTATAAAAACATACAACAGGACAATGGATAATGAGTTTAAATGGTTTAGATAGAATGATCCAGGCAGAGCATTCAGCAAGTGCAAAGGCCCTGAGCCAGGTCTGCATTTATGTTTGAATAACAAAGTAGATCTGGAACATAGTGTGTCTGGAAGACAGTGACTGGGGAGAAGGAAGCAGGGGTCAGATTATATGAGGCAATTTTAGAGTCGGGTAGGAGTTTGGACTTTATTCGAAATCCAATGGGAACCTCCTGGAGGATTTTAAGCAGAGGAACAACATGAGTTGATTAATTTTTTTAAAAGGTCATTCTGGGTGCTTAGTGGAAAATGGATTGAGGGATAAAAATTAAAGAACGGAAAGGAGTTAAATTGTTTTCCCACCAATTAAAGAGAGAATTGATGACAGTTTTGACTAAAGCTAACAGTAGAGTCGGAGAGAGGCAAACAGATTTGAGATATAACTTGAGGGTAAAGTTTTATTGGTGCATTGGATCTAGTGAATGAAGGAGGAAGAGAAGAATCAAGGATAACTTCAAGATTTTGGCCAGTCCACTGGAAGGGTATCACTACTTGAGGTAGGTAAAAAGATGGGGAGAAACAGGAAAATCAAACACCCCATATTGGGCATATGTTATTTTGAGATACTTATTATACCTGCCAATGGAGATGGATACGACAGGTAAGAAGTCAGATGAAATCTGTGGTTCAGGGAAGAAATCATGAGAGAGATGCCTATTTTAGAGTCACTGAACTTTAGACACTACCAACATCTATCGGCTTCCAAGAGAGAACCACCTCTGTAAAGAAGGAAATGAGGAAAGAGAGTCCTGATGCAGGCCAGCATGAATGTTCCAGAAGACGCAGAGAATCCAGCAAAGGAAACTGGGAAGTAGTAGCTTCGGAGGTAGAAAGAGGACCAGGGAGTATCTGTCCCAAACAGAGTGGACAACTATATCAGATGAGGATGACATTTGGCATTGAGTTTAGTTTTAGTAACAGAAGCCTTGGAGTGGGTTTGAGAGTAAATGGAAATGGAAAAAGTGGGGACACAAAGTACAGATAATTATTTCAAGTAGCTGTTGTGAATGGGGATTAAAGAAATGAGATGGTGGCTGAAGGGGACTTGGAGTAAGGTAGAGGAGAATTATCTAGGATGATAGATATCAGAGGTGAAAAGATGTTGATGAGGATGATTGAGCAGAGAGGGAGAAAGAGAGGATGCAGAAGCCCTTGAGTAGCAGGAAGGGACAACATGCAGAGCACAGGCAGAGGTTTGGCTTTGCATGGCCTGGGACCCTTTCCCTGTGCTGCAATAGGACAGAAGGCAGCAGACGTGAGTACTTAATGGTGAGGTGATGAGGAAGTTCCCATCTAACCGTTTCCATTTTCTTCATGAATTACGAGGCTAAGTCATCAGTTAGAAGTGAAGGTGCAGGAAGAAGATGAGGATCGGGTTAGGAATTGAAGAGAGGAAAGGGAACAATATAAATGTCTTAGCAGAAAATGTGGGGGTTTCCAGGAAGTGTCCAGAGCCCATAGAAACCTGTGACTCATCTTAAAAATGAGACTCACCAGCACTGTTGTGCAACTTTCTACAGTATTAAGTTGCACAAGTGTAGTTGGGATGGAGGACGGACGCTTTGCCAGCTGAATAAGTGGAGAGAGAATGGAGAATGGAGTCAAGGCCAGTTGGTGCGGAGGCAGTTACAGAGTTGGACGGTGGAGTCTGAGGCTGGGCAACAAGGGGAGAAGAATACTTGAAAAATGATGCTCAACAGATGGGTACCCCCAATAAGATAAAACCATTTGGAATAAAGCATTTTAGTAAGTAGGCCAGAGGATAACGAGTCATGGCCAGAGAGTGAAATGCTTAAATTTGAGATTTCAGAGATACTTCCCACCCCCTTAGCCTCCCCTTATGAGTAGGCAGAGTAAGTAACCATCTGTGGAGTGAGGTTACAGAAATAACAAGAAAGGTTCATTGTCTTCACCTTGCCCAGAATACATCCCCCTACTTCTTCACAGTTGGCTGAAATTGCATAATTAAAAAGCCATTTCTCCATCATCAAGTGACTTCCTGTTAAAATGTAAACCCTGTGGGAGAGATGACTTATGCCCGCCCAGGCAGGCACACCTCATCCACTCCTTTCAGTAATTAGTAAGCACCTCTCAGCAATGCTGCTCCCAATGGTGACATTCTCACAACCTCACCCTTAGGTGAGAATAAATTTATCAGAGTATTTATAGAGCACAGGTTTTTATGTGGAAAAGAGCTTGATACATCAAGCACCTGAACCAGAAAGTTTGGGCCTTCACAATTTATCTGGGCCTGGCATTGTTTCCCTAAAGTTAGAGCATAGCTAAAAGTTTTATAAAAGGGGGCAAAAAGCAGAAATATGGATTGAATCAACATTGGAATTCTGCATTAAACAATTTATTGTAAAGAAATAGAGATGATCTATTAAGATGTTTGAATAAGAATGTTTATGGGGCACCTGGGTGGCTCAGTTGGTTAAGCTTCGACTTCAGCTCAGGCCATGATCTCAGGGTCTGTGAGTTCGAGCCCTGCTGTGTGCTGACAGCTCAGGGCCTGGAGCCTGCTTCGGATTCTGTGTCTCCCTTTCTTTCTGCCCCTCCCCTGCTCATACTCTCTCTCTTTCTTAAAAATACATAAACATTAAAAATTTTTGAAAAAAAAAAGAATGTTTAACACGATACTACTTATAATATCAAAACATGGAAAACAATTTTAATACTAAGAAATAGGAGGGGTGTCTGTGTGGCTCAGTCACTTAAGTGTCCGACTCTTGATTTTGGCTCAGGTCATGATCTCACAGTTTGTGGGATCAAGCCCCACATTGGGATTTTCTCTCTCCCTCTCTCAAAATAAATAAATAAACTTTCTTTAAAAAATAGGAGATTGGCTAAGAAAAATGTAGTCATCCACAGAGAGAATCCTAACGCAGGAATATTCATTGATATATTGCCTACTTGGAAAAGAAAGTGCTTTTCCTTTTTTTAAAATTTAAAATCATATAAATAAATAAAAAGGAAAAACTATCAAACTTTTAGCATTTTGTATCTGTAGGGTGGGACTATGGGTGGTTCTTAGTTTATTTTGTTTTTTCTGTCTTTGTGCTCCACTATGTTTTTGTGTGAAAGCAAAACTAAATGTGAGCATATTTGGTCAACAAAGAAAATATCCAATTTGATTTTATTTCCTAGCTGTGCAGAATATACATATATACCAGTCTCAGAATTCTGCTGTAAGACTTAATTAACTTTAACAAATAAAGCTTTTAATTCACAATATTTATTCTGACAGCATCTATCACAAAGAAGCAGTTGACTTAAACTGAATTACTTGATTATAAAATTATTCTTGTCAGAAAATAATGGTGCCCATGAATAGACAAGAAGGTACAACATTCTTTTTCTAATATATGTTTTTTCTGATAACTAAATTATCCTGCTTTGGGAAATGTAGTTAATGCAGTAGCATGAGCTGGAAGACACACACTATTGTAAGGCTTGGTAAAAATAGTTCTGGCATCTTCCTGGAGTCAGAGTGGGAACATTCAGGGAGGAAATGGCAGGTGATAACTGCAGTGACCGCCATCCATCCTGCTGGACACAGGGATCAGCAGGCAGCACTGTAGTGTCCTGTCCTTCTATCTCATTTCCTGTGCTGCTTTCTGCTTTAAACTCCAATAAATGAAAGGAGGGAGAGAAAGATAGGCAATGAATCTGAAGGTGGAAAAAGCAGAGAATATTTAAAAAGAAAAAAAAATACTTAAAAAGAAACGGGTGATTCAATAGGTTGAGCGTCTGACTCAATTTCGTCACAGGTCATGATCCCAGGGTTGTGAGATCAAGCCCTGTGTCAGTCTGTGTGCTGAGTGTGGGGCCTGCTTAAGATTCTCGTTCTCTTTCTCTTTCTCCCTCTGCCCCTCTCCTCTGCTCACTCTCTCTAAAATGAAAAAGAAAGAAAGAAAGAAAGAAAGAAAGAAAGAAAGAAAGAAGAAGGAAAGAAAGAAAAGGAAGAGAAAAGAAAGAAAGAAAGAAAGAAAGAAAGAAAGAAAGAAAAGAAAGAAAGAAAAGAAAGAAAGAAAGAAAGAAGGAAAGGAAGGAAGGAAGGAAGGGAAAGAAAGAAAGAAAGAAAGAAAGAAAGAAAGAAAGAAAGAAAAAGAAAGAAAGAAAGAAAGAAAGAAAGAAAGAAAGAAAGAAAGAAAGAGAAAAATGGGAGGTAAGAGGAAGAGGACCATGTCACTTATTGTATTCCTATTGGAATAAAGGAGGGAGGGTGATTACTTCTATAATAAATAAGACATTCATTTATTTATTCATTCTCTCAACAAACATGGACTAGGCCCCCACAATGGCCCAGGTCCTATGTTATGATAAGAAAGAAAAGCATTCTTCTATCCCAGTGAACACAACCAGACCACTGTTCTAGAATGTACTTTTTGCTATTCCTCTGCTCATAACTTCATGACCTTGCTCCATGAGTTTGGCTCATGATTTTCCAGCCCCTAGAATCACAAGTTCCTCCATGTTGCGTCACCAAGTCCTAATTGTTCTTTGCTGCTTATCTGCTTGAAGTCACCTTTAACTTTTCCT
The DNA here is from genome assembly GCF_018350195.1 of Panthera tigris. Lineage (NCBI taxonomy): Eukaryota > Metazoa > Chordata > Mammalia > Carnivora > Felidae > Panthera > Panthera tigris. The sequence continues at coordinate 40,837,624 of NC_056671.1, forward strand.
TCCAGGCTATGTGCATATTTCTTCTTTGAACTCCTATTTACAGTGAGTACTATGTTTACATGTCAGAATGAAACTATTCTCTATTTGTGTATTTTCTACTCAGTGTGTAAAGTGGGTCTTGTGGATTCTTCACACTAACACAGAAATTGACATGTGGTGAATACTGATTGATAAACACACTATTATGGTAGTTGACTGTATGATTACAGGGATTGTGTGATAACCAGGGATAAATCAGTAAACCCTGACTGTTAGACACACCATTATTGTCTTTAGTAACTAAGAAGTAACACAAAGCAGGTGATGATCACCTGATTGTAGCAAGGATTTATAGAAATAGGTTGACTTCATTTATTTACTCATTCATTCAATAAATATTTATTAAGGATTCATTCATTCAGAAGATTCATTCCCTCCCTTTCTGGTTGTTTTTCCTAAAACTGAAAGGGGGGAGTAAAATTCCAAAAATAGAATAGAAAAAGATAGAAATAGAAAATAGAAAACGATCAACACAATAAGCTAATGACTACTTGGCTAAAGCCACTCTACCTACCAATGCTTCCTTCTGCACAAAAACACGTGTTGGGTGTATATTTACTTAGGGAAACTCCAAGAAATATTTCTTTTTTTTTTAAGTTTGTTTATTTTGAGAGAGAACAAGCACAAGTGTGGAAGGGGTAGAGAGAGAGGGAGAAAGAATCCCAAGCAGGCTCCTTGCTATCAGCACAGAGTCTGACATGAGGCTCAAACTCACTAACCTCAAGACCATGACCTGAGCCAAAGTCGAGTTGAATATTTAACTGACTCAGCCACCCAGGGGCCCCAATTCCAAGAAACATTCCAAACACTTTGGGGGAGGGGGACCAGAGAGGACAAGGTATCTTATTCTTTTTCAAATTTTGATACAAGAAAAAAATTGCAGAGGGACTGATATTGCAAAACTGAAGCTAGTCATCGTCAGGCTCATCAATGTTAACACCAAACATTGATTTCACATCTCTATGAACTGTGGAAAGGTAATAAGTGTAGAGTAACATGAATAAAATACAGACCCTGCTCAGGAGAAGCTTACATACCTCAATGGAGAAAGATAAGAACATCACCCATAAGTTTGATATGGAGGGGTTTGAAAGTATCATCCATCACCCAAGAGAATGCAGTCTTAACCAGTTACTCCCCAAAGACACATACCCTGGTCAGGGGAACATAGAAATGTGTCTCAATTTCCCAGTTCAATGACCAACCAGTTCACACAGATGCTGTTCCATTCAGATGTTCACTATGAGCCCCTTCAACTTCTAGTCTCTCACTCTTTTCTTCCTTTACCCTCTGGGGTCTTTTTACCCATCCACCTTCCTTCTGCTAGATCCCTAAGACACTGGACTTCACCGGGCTCCATCCTGCCAGGACAGCCACAGGCCCACACTGGCTTATGTCTTTCATGTTCAGCCCACAAGACAAACAAAACCTTTCCCTTCCTGTTAGTGACACCATCTCTGTAATCTGTAAGCCAGGTAGAAAGTAGGAGGACCAACAAAAAGAAACATCCTGTCCTGCAGCATATCTAGAGCTAAATATAATTCAGAGAAGAAATTATTGAAAAAGTATGTATTTAATAGAAATAACTTTGCCTCTGAGAAATAAAAATTAAAAATAACAGTGACTAAAACAGGATAAAGGCATATTCCCCTTTTTATGTAAAATTCCACAGGTAAGTATCCAGTCCAGGGTCTACTCCATGAAATTCTTAGAGACCCAGCTCCTTTCAGCTTACTGCTCTATCATCTTGAGGTTGTGGCCGTGGCCTTCATGGTCCAAGATAGCTGGATCCCCTGCCATTACATTCTTATTCCAGACAGAAGGATAGAGGTTGGGGCAAAGAGAAGAGACAAGGGGTACAGGTAAGTTACTGTTGTTTTTTCATTTTTTTATTTTTTACAAATGATTATGTTTTATTACAGAAAAGGCATCCCAAATATAGGATTCCATAAATGCTAGTAGATGAATAAGTATAACCTTAAAGGTACATACAAAGTAACGAGGCAAAACCTACAGGCTTTTTGCCTTTAAGAGAAAATATGTTCTCCTGGAGAGGTGATCCCACCCAGAGCATGAATTGTGACTGCACCTCTCATGAAGACATCAGGCTTGCTTTCTGAACTCACTATGTCCATTTTAACAATTTCAAAGTGATGGCAAGAAGTGGCATTGAATACATTACTAAAATCCCTTGATTCTTAACTTTCTATTGACACTCAATAAAAAAAAGATTCCATGTCATGGTTCATGACAGAGTTTGAGTTAAACCTAATTGTTTGTCCTTAGAGAGGGGCCCAGCGGAACACTATTTGCAAATAGATCTATTTTTCCTGGGCTTGTGCCACAATATTGTGATAGATTCGTATACATTGGATATCACACTGTTCTCTCGGAATTTAGTTTAAAATAATATTTGGGGTGCCTGGGTGGGTCAGTCAGTTAAGCGTCCAACTTCGGCTCAGGTCATGATCTCACAGTCCATGAGTTCCAGCCCCACATCGGGCTCTGTGCTGACAGCTCAGAGCCTGGAGCCTGCTTCAGATTCTGTGTCTCCCTCTCTCTGCCCCTCCCCTGCTCATGATCTGTCTCTCTCTGTCTCAAAAATAAATTAAAAAAATTTTTAAAAAACCTATAAAATAATATTGGCTGTTGCATGCTGTGCAGTAAATCCAGATACTTTCTAGCTCCCTTACTCTTCTTGCCGTCATTCTTTCAATACCTTTCCTTCACTTTGGAGAAACCATTAAGTAATCTAACCTGACACATTTTAACACTGCTTCTCTGCCCACTCTCCAACTCCTCAAGGCCAACGCAAACACAAACTCACATTCTAAACCTCAAATTCAGGTTCGAATTGGCTGGCCAAGCTGCCTTGGAATAAGATATTCTGGGTAAAACCATTTTCTTATGAAAATGTTTCTGTATAAACAGCCTTGCTTATTTAGGCACCTAGAAAAAAACACCAAACCCGAGTTCCACCTTTTTTATTAGAAACACCTCTTCACCAGCTGGTCAGTAACTACAGGTCAGTTGTCTTTTGAGGAAGGTTCCCAGAGGTCACCATACGATAATCCTACTTATATCTCATTGGTCAGGACTTCATCGCCTGGTTACTCCAAGCCAAAATAAGCTGGCAAATGGAGTCTTTCTATGGAAGAAAGAGAGAATGGATATTGTAGGAGAACTGGCTTCTCAGCCACAAATAGCAAACAAGATGCTTTGGGAGTAAAAGTAGAAAAAGATCAATTTGAAATTAGGAGAACTGAGGATCATTTTATGAAAGAAAGTTGGGTCTTGAAAGTTGTACTATTTGGACTGGCAGAAATGGAGAGGACAAACCAGGTAGAGTGAATATAATGAACAAATGGACAGAGGTGGGTACATGTACACCCATGCATTCTTTCATTTCCTTTATTTACTCAATCTAAAAATATTTTGTATTATAGAACTTGTCAGTGATACATAAGTATAGAAAGAATAATATAATAATGGACCTTCAGGGCTCATCAACTGTTACGACTAGTTTGGAAATGATCAATAAACATTTATCAAATAGGTTTTCAACTAAGAATACAGAAATGACTAAAATGCAATGGCCCTAAGGAACTTCTGGCAGAGTGGGTATGTCCAAAGGAATAATGCATTGAAGGAAATGAATGAATGTTTGGTGAAGTTGGGTGGTAAAACAGCAGCAAATGTAACCAGGATATACATGTGTTAATTCTCTACTCTGTTCCAGTCACTGGGCTTAAGGAACTTGTATAAAAAGCTCAGTGTTAGCCCTGTGAGTATTTACAGTCCTGCAGATGTGTTCACAGTCCAGTGGAAATAAATAGCCACAAATCATGAAGACCTGGACTATCATGTGGTGGAATATGAGCAGGCAATACTCAGGCAATAGGAAATTATCAGAAGTAGTAGTTTGACCAGGAAAATGACAGAGTATTAAATCCATGTTTTAGAAAAGTAATTAGTACTGGAATGAGGGATAGAGTATAAAGAGAAAAAAAAAAAAAGAAAATGGCTAATGAGTAAAAGTGCATTTCAGGGGCACCTGGTTGGTTCAGTCGGTTAAGCATCCAACTTTGGCTCAGGTCATGATCTCACAGTCTGTGAGTTTGAGCCCCACATCAGGCTCTGTGCTGACCGCTCAAAGCCTGGAGCCTGCTTCAGATTCTGTGTCTCCCTCTCTCTTTGCTCCTCCCCTGTTCTCTCTCTCTCAAAAATAAATAAACATTAAAAATAATAATAAAAATTTCTTTAAAAAGTTCATTCCAAAACAACCTGAGTAAAAGGAAAAGAGAAGAGAATTAATGTATTTTGATGTCTACATTGTCCCATGCATAGTGGTTTGTCCTTTACACATATTATGCCTTACATCAATCTTCATGACCATCCCAAGAGGAGGGTGTCATCACCCGGATTTTTAGATGAGGAAGTAGAGGCCCAGAGAGTGACTTTTCCTGGGCTCTATTCATAGGTTGCAGTGGAATCAGAATTTGAATCTCTTCTGCTGGCCTCCATATTTCCAGCTGCACCACACGCCTCCAAGTCTTGAAGTGTAGAAGCAGGGAAGGAGTAGGAAGGAGAGCACGGATGGTAGGCTGCTCCTGAAGAACGGACCTGGGTGAGCAACAAAGTTGCATGGATGGAGAAGAGGGAGAGATCGGGGGTATCAAAGACCACCAAAGACTCCAGGCTGAGCGTTGGGACAATGGTAATGTGCTTATCTGAGATATATGAGACAAAACAGAGAGAGTTTGGGAACAGATAATGCATTTGAATTTGAAGGTGTTGAACTGGAATCGATGTCTAGCAAACAGTTGTAAACTTGGGTCTGAAACTGAGGAAGACACCAAGTCCCTACACATACATGTAAAAGGTGCCAGTGTGGTGTGACAGCAGCAGTACAGCGTTTGTGAGGTCTCCGGAGAAAAAGGGACGTGGTGAGAGAAACAAGTGCCTGCGTGAGAACCTTAGTTAACACCCTTATTGCTTGGATACAACAAGGAACCAGAACAAGATCTGGAAAAGGGCTGCCAGAAAACAGGAGAAACAGGAACGTAGCACATCACAGGAACTGTAGAAGGTGACAGTCCCGAAGTTCACAAGTAGCTGAGCGGTGAGAGGGTCATCAGTGATGTCTTCAGGAACAGTGACCTCTTGCAGAGCGTCAGGTAGGGAGGGAACAGAACAATGGTGGGCTAGGAGGAGAGAACAGAGACCAGCTGGTGTGTCCTCCACGGAGAAATTGTCATTGAAGAGAAGGAAAAGTTAAGACTGAAGCAGGATAGGAGATGCCCGGCTGGAGGAAAGCTTTTCTTTTTAGAATGAACGGTATTGGTCTGCTTGGGAACAGAGAGAGGTGCTGTGGAGAAGCCAGACACGTTTTTTCTGGGCCAAGAAAGAAGGAAAGGAGGCCAAAGGGGAAGGTGAGAGAAAATGTGAACATCATTGCATTTTTCGATGTACTTGGGCAGGTTTCCAGGAATTTGAGAGGTAAGGTGATGAGTGGAGTAAAGTGCAAGGGCATGCTTCTGACTGGAGGAGAGTGAAAAGGTTTGGAGCAGACGCATAAAAGGACCAGCAGGTGAGGCTGAACAGCACTGGGCCTGGGCAGGGGCCAGGGTGGGGATACTGACAGACTGTGGCACACGAAGCACAGCTTTGTGGGCAGTGTGGCAGCTAAGGAATGTGGGGCTCAGGGAGTCTAGGGTGATGGTAAGAGCTTAGCTGCAAAGAAAATTTGTGGCCTCAGACGCCTCAGACTAACCCATGGAGCCAGGCGAGGGAGGAAATTTCCTTCAGGGCAGAAACTGCGTCTGATGCCTTAGTACATCTCTCAACTGCTGGCACGAGGTAGCTTCTCCATAAATGTTTCATCATAAACGAACATGCTGAGTACAAGATACAAGGTTTCAAGAAAGTGCCCACCGGGTAATAGAGACAGATCCAGGGGAAGAGAGGTGACGTGAGGCCAAGGCAGTCGGGCAGTTGAGAGAATACTATTCAGAAAGTTCCTCTTGGTTTATTTCCCCCACTAGCGTCTTGTTCTTCTGTCCTCTTTCTGTGTGCAACTTTATCAGAGTTAACTCCTCCTCTTTGCACCTGGCACTGTGTCTTGTGTCTTGCACAGAGTAGACATTCAATGCATGTTTATGGGATTGGATGCAAAGCAAGTCGTGATTGGTATTTTGTGGTGGTTGTTTATTTTGGGAAGCATAAAGCCTGCTGAATGTGGGAATGGCTGCTTCTGCTTCCTTTCACCATCCCTTGGCCTCGTCATGCCATCTGTCCTGCTTATTTCACAGCTACCTGGGTTACCTTTTGGCTTCCATTCCCTCAGCCTCAGCTGGCCTTAAAACAAGCTCCCCTTAACCATTGCAGCACTGGGGTAGCCCAGCCTGGATCCTGCATGCTGTTTCCCACCCTGCCTCCTCACAGAGGACTTCTCCCCACGGTGCTCAGGGCTCCTCCCCAGGGTGCTCACTATTGCCTTGCTCCATCTTGACTACCTTCCACCAGGCTTGGATCTCTTCTCAGTCTTGAGTAAATACTTGTCCCTGTTCAACCCAACCCTAGGCCGTTTGTGGATGACTTATCTACACAGTTAGCCCATTTCAGCAAGCAGAAGCTAGACCAGAACTGTTAGTAATCCTCAGGCCTTTTAAAACTGTTTTCTGGAATTCACAAACTACTTTTCCACCACAGAGGCCCTTTTCAGAGGTAGTTTAGGGGCATGAGATAGTCTAGGTGAAGATACGAGTACTGTGACAGAAGTCATAGAGAAGCATGGCTGTGTTATATATATTTCAAAACTTTTCAGTAATATCTTCTTCCCTGAGGGCTAAATAGTGTCATTAGTTCCTTTCTTTCCTAAGTGAGCACACTTGTTATTACAAGTGAGAAAAATTAGCACAGAAAATAAAGAGTCAATCACCAGGCGAGACCAAAAAGCTGGACCCACCACTCCTGACTAGAACAGAAAGCAACCTATTGGATTTCTAACATCAGATTCTACCTTATCTTACTAAACATCGCAATGGGGGTGGGGCCTTATTCACATCATTAAGAGGAAGCTATTCAAATGAGTCTTGCTACTCACGATCAAAAGTTGTGTCTTGTGCGAAAAGTTTGACTAATTAAAGGCCATTTGAGACAAAATTAAATCTTTTATGTGTAAAATTTTTTCCCATTGTGTGTATAAATGACTGTTCTCGCTATTCCCTTGTAGATCAGCATTATTGAGCAATAGAGTTGAGTTGGATTCTTCTAGTCCAGTAGAAAAATCATGGAACTAGACAGACCGACCTCAAATCTACCACTTTCTGACTGTGTAAAAGTTAGATTTCCCCCTGTGCCACAGGAAAGCACTGGAAAAAGTTAGATTCCCTACCTATGCCACTAGAAAGGGACAAGGACGTTGCACTATCTCCCATATGGAGATTTTGTGAGTTCATTTCTTTAAAAAGTGCCTAGGAAGGGCACCTGGGTGGCTCAGTCGGTTAAGTGACCAACTCTTGATCTCAGCTCAGGTCATGATCTCATGACATGTGAGTTCAAGCCCCACATTGAGCTTTGGGCTGACAGTGTGGAGCCTACTTGGATTCTCTTTCTCTCTCTGCCCCTCCCCCACACTGCATGCACACACGAGTGTACTTTTCTCTCTCTCTCTCTCAAAATAAATAAACTTAACAAAATTTTTAAAGTACCCAGGAACGCACCTGGCATATAGTAGGTGTGTAAGGGGCTTCCCTTCCCTATCCCTCCCTTAGTTCCTGCCTTGTTTTCCTGAGCATAACTTTTTAAAGGGCAAATAACATATTACGAAAGTGCTTCTGTACCCGTTCACAGTACAGAAATCATTTGGAATGTGTAAAATCAGGAACTCATTTTTGTGAAATTTTCTTACTTACATTGCCTAAAATTTTACTGGAACTATTTTATTTTTGTATGAAATATGTTTTTAAGTGCTTCCTAGTTGAGACAGCACTATGGGCATACATAAAGTCATACATACAACCTGGTGAGGCAGTTCAAGTTATTTGTCCCCATTTTATAGATGGGCAAACTAACACTCAGGGAGGTGAAGCACTTTGCTCAAGTTCATGCAACAAGTAAGGGCAGGAAGAGTGGAGCCCAGATCTCTCAACACCTCACCCCCATTACTTTCTCTTCCCAACTGCGCTGAGGTACCAATCTTCAAAAGCCCAGGGAGAAGCCATCTTTGTTAGATGAATTCATGACTTGCTATGGGGTATGAAAAGAACAATGTCCTTGACGAGGAAAGAGGGTGGAAATGTCAGTTGCCCCAAGTACCTAAGAATTTCCTCTATTACAATGCCAGCTTCCCATGGCCCTCCCCCAAAAGCCTAGTACAATTTCTGTATTATTGGAGAGTAAACACTTTGCCTTGGGGAGGACAGAAAAAATGGGAGGGGATTAAATAAATAAGAGATAAGAATCAGGGCAAAAGTCTTGTTCTTGAGGAGCTTTTCACGGTTTCATCAAGACAGATGGCAGCTGTCTATAAAACATGCTTGCAAGTCCTACTTTCTTCTTCATTTTGGTTTGTTGTGACAACTGGCGTTAAGTTTTAGGCAAATAAATATATAGGAGCATATTTTCACTCCAAGTATTGGAGTAACTAAAGCAATAAGATGCTTCACAAATTTCTCCATTCACTTTGCACAAGAAAACTTCTTTCTGCGAAGCGAGTATTCTTGCTTTTCTGGGTTTTGATAGGGAGGCAAGGGGAGAATGTTAAGATCTATTTCTCCAATAGTAAGCACTCCTGGCGCAGTGTAACTAATCGGGGTTAGCCTGGAGCAGTCTGCCACTCAGGGGAATTATCTCCATCCATGTGGTATCCCACACCTTCCTTTTGCCAGTTACACCTGGAGCCCGCTCACCTGATGCTGGCTCCCGGCTGATCAAACCTCTAGGCCCTTGGGCTGTGATGCTCACATCAGGCCCGTCTCCCACCACAGTCTACCTACCCCAAGAACCAGCCCCCTCATGACATCCCTGTGCTGAGTCCGTTCCCTCACTGTCCTCTAAGCTGAGTGATGGGACCCCGACTGGAAATTCTAATCCCTTTGGAAAAACATATTTTACTTTAACAAAGGCCCCCGGTGCTAAATCTGGGGCCCATGGTAGGGGCTATGTTTCAGGGGAGCAAGGTCTTTCAGGATTCCAGTCATGCTGCCTCTGTAGAGCCAAATGATTGCTGGTAAAAGTGGAGAGAATCCCACCCAAATGATCTCCTGCCGGAGCAATTGCTTCCATTCACCAGATGTCAAGAGAGAGCATCTTTCCATATGACTCAGACTAGAACCTCCAGGAAAAACAAATGCTACACCTGAATTACTGAAATGCAGTGAAGCAAGAACTGAGTTGGAAAGATCTGAAAAGAAATTAGGCTCAAGATCAACAGTGGGGCAAAAACAAGACCTGGAAGGACAAGTAACAAGAGGAGAAGACACGGAAACATGCAGAAATGTGCTTCATGGAAGGAAACTTTGGGCAATGAATGCCAGGTGAAGTTAGGAGCAAGAAGGAAATAACAGGAGATGCTTCTGAATAGCTCCTCTGTGGTATGATGAGCATAATTTGACCTAATGAGACTCTCTAGAGTTTCTGATTTATGTAATGCAAAGATAGCTGCTCAGTGGTGGTCTGTGTAATGTTTACCTTTGAAAAGCCCTATGCTTTCTTGTCTTATTTTAAATTTAGACTTGTGGGCTCTTTCATTTTTGTCATGTCAGTTTGTTACTTTGTGGTACTGTGAGATGCTAAAAACAGACAAAATGGCCCTCTGCCAAGAAATAAATTCAATCACAGGGCGCCTGGGTGGCTCAGTCGGTTGGGCATCTGACTTGGGCTCAGGTCATGATCTCGCGGTCCGTGAGTTCGAACCCTGCGGTGGGCTGTGTGCTGACAGCTCAGAGCCTGGAGCCTGCTTTGGATTCTGTGTCTCCTTCTCTCTCTGCTCCTCTCCTGCTCATGCTCTGTCCCTCTCTCTGTCAAAAATAAATAAACATTTTAAAAAATTTTTAAAAAAAGAAAGAAATTCAATCACTTTTAAGGTTAAAAGGTGAAGGACACTGCCTGAAGTAGTAATTTTCCTCTTCAGCCTGAAGTTTTAAAAATTTTTTTTTTTTTTTTTTCCCTCTGAGGCAGCTGGGTAGCTCAGTTGGTTAAGTGTCTGACTCTTGATTTCAGCTGAGGTCATGATCCCACATGTCGGGGCTCTCTCTGCCTCTCCCTGGCACTTGCTCTCTCTCAAAATAAGTAAACTTACAAAAAAAAGACTTTTCTCTTTCTTGTGCTTTTTCATTACTTCTTCACTTACATTGATTTGTGCAGACATTAAAATATCCTGTTTCTGTGTTCCCAATGATTGAGATGACATTGTTCCCCTGGTTTATAAAATTTAAGTGGATTGGGGAAAACACAATTTATGGGAAAAACTAAATTTCACAAAGGCTTGTATAAAATTGAACATGTATGATGGTCCATTTCTCACATGTGCTAACCGGGCTTACATAGTGTGGTAGCTTTGGAGCCCGCCAGTCTCTGATGGCAATTGGCACTTGTTAGTTGTGTGACTTGACATTTGGGCATCAGTTTTTTGTTTTTGTTTTTTTTTTATCCATAACATGGAGATAATAAATAATGTCTACCTCTTAGAGTTGCTGTGGGGATGGAGTTGATATATATATGTAAAGCACTTATTAGGACTAGGCTTTTATTATTATGCAATAGGTTATATAGTCTTACTCAGAGGAGTCACAAAAGTTAGATGTTATACCCACTTGAATACTTAGAAGAAATGTTTTAGGCAAAAAAATGTGATTTGATAGTATTTAAGTGATCTTTATTACAGTGTAAAAAATTCAGTTTCTTTTCAGGTTGCAAAATGTCCAAACACCAAACACTAAACAACATGGTTGAGATAGAGACCCTATTTGGCTTAGTTGGTAGCTAGAACTAACGTATATTTAACATCAGCTTCTAAGAAAAAGCAAGTTTTAAGAAGCAAAGTGTTTGTCTTCACTTTATAACTTCTACTTAAAGGTTTGACCTTGCAGTAGGTATTTGTCATTTGGTGGCTGCCCAAAGTCCAAACCCCTTTCCTTTGTTCACAGAAAACCCCACTGTATGAATCTTGATGGGGAAAGCCAGAAATAGACCGTGCCTTATTTCTCTCCGCCTTGTGCCATGTGTAGAATCCTTCCAGGTATACAGTGTATGTTGGTTAAACTGAAAATATAAACAGGAAGAAGAAAAGTTTCACAACCAGGAAAAGCTACACAGTGAACCAGAGGTTATTCTCTGTTCACAAGTAACTCCACCGTGATTAACTGAGTATCTTTGGTCAAGTCACACAACTGGCTCAGTTAGTTACTGACTGGTTAATAGTTTCTGCATCAGTATATGTGATATGTAAATGAACCCATTGATCTAAATGGAGTGATGTAAGGATTAATCAGTGAATGGAAATTAACTGGGGATATCCATATAAAATCATGTGTCTGTCATATACTAAAAAATATGTTTAGTTCACAAATATATATCCCATTGTGTTTTTAGATTGGTTTAGTTGAACTCCTAGAATTTTCTATGCTATATGTTGTTATAAACATTAATTTATTCTTTTTTTAAAGTTTATTTATTTATTTTTGAGAAAGAGAGAGAGCACAAGCAGGGGAGGGGTATAGAGAGAGAGAGAGGGAGACAGGAGACAGAGAATCACAAGCAGGCTCCATGCTATCAGTGCAGAGCCCAATGTGGGGCTTGAACTCACGAAACGCAAGATCATGACTTGAGCTAAATTCAAGAGTCGGACGCTTAACCAACTGAGCCACCCAGGTGCCCCTATTCTTCACACAATTATGAAAGTAAAATAAATGTTTTATCATGTGTCCAAATTCCATATTTCCAGTTTCTGAACATTTAGGAAATTTTCCTTCCTCAATCTTCCCTTTTACTTAATTAGGAATTTATTTAATAGTTACCACCTTTTTAAACTTTAATTAAATCATATATTTCCTACTTTTTTATTCCATATTCTTTGCTCTCCTTTAAGGGGCTTATATAAATTCAGCTCCCATTTTTTTTCTTTTTTTTTCTTTTTTTTAAAAAAAAATTTTTTTTAACATTTATTTATTTTTGAGAGAGAGAGAGACAGAGCATGAACAGGGGAGGGGCAGAGAGAGAGGGAGACACAGAATCTGAAACAGGCTCCAGGCTCGGAGCTGTCAGCACAGAGCCCGACGCGGGGCTCGAACTCACGGACCGCGAGATCGTGACCTGAGTCTAAGTCAGACGCTTAACCGACTGAGCCACCCAGGCACCCCCCATTTTTTTTCTTTAAATAGATGCCTTTCTTACCTCCCCCCACCCTTGAGAAATGTGAATTAAAAATTTGCCATGACTGCTGTAATTACTATTTCAGTCCCCTCCAAATATTTCAACCCAGCTCTCCTAAAATATGTGATCCATGGCCACATAAGCCAACTTTATCTTTTAACACACAAACACCACCTCTAGAACAGAAACATTCACATCTACACACCTCTCTGCTTTATGCTTTCCCACTTTCATTAACCTTTGAGATTTTTGCAAAGAATAAATCACTAAAGCCAATAGACCAAATCCCCAATATGTGTGTGGCTCTCTAAAGCCAAGGTGATTTATGATGCTAAGTTTAAAACAAATATCACTGCTGCTTATTGATCTGCCTGCCATTTTATGGCTTTTCCTAATGAAATGAGACAGGAAAACATTTAATTAGAAGTGCACTAAATTTGGAAGACGTAAATGTCTTTAGTAATCTTTGAAAATTAAATACTGCATGTGTGGGAGAGCTACAGATGCCCTTCACTTCACGTAATAATGCTGCCATGCTCCTGACATCTTGAACATGAAAGGGATTTTTTAACATGAAGCTTGATTCTTTTTAAAATCTATCTCGAATCTTTTTGTAAAAACAGTGGAGGACTTTAAATTCAGCCTGGAAGGGAGGGCAAGACTCAGACAGTTAGAAGCAGAGGAGTAAGGAATTTCAGATAAGAAGAATGCCGTAATAAAAGCTGCAGGCCAGGAATGAGCCTAATGTTTTCCAGCAGTGATGAGGAGATGAGTTTGGCTGGTATGTAGAGTAAAGGGAAGAGAAGGGAAGCCAAGTTGGAGATTGGTGGAGGCAAGTACTCTGTGTTCTAGCCTGGGTTGGGGCTGAGGAAATTGCTCACTGCCCTGCAACTTTTTTCCCTTAGGACACCAACTGTATGGCACGATCCATCTACTGGGTAGATACATCTTTGCTCTTACTTAAGGCCACACTCATCCATTTGTGCATCAAATATTTATTAAGCTTTTTTCTGCGATGTGTTAGGCGGTGTTAGATGTTATTGAAGCAACAATAATAAACTAGCCATGTATCAGGCAATCGAGTGTCAAATAATCTGGAAAGGGAGATTGGATTTATATATAAATAATCATGATAGGGGGCATTATGTGAGACACAAATTGCTTTGCCATTCAATAATATGAAAGGAAAAATGACATCTAGTTGATGTGCTTAGGGAAGACTCTTGCGGATGCAGCACTTGCTCAGAACCTGGCAGAATAAGTAGAATTGTGGGTGTGGGAGAACATTCCAGAAAGAGGAAACAATTTGAACAAAGTTGGGAGGATATACAGATGCACTTCACTTCATGTAATAATGCTGCCATGCTCCTGAGATCTTAAACATGAAAGGGATTTTTTTAACGTGGGAGGGGAGGACAGGGGGTGTATCTAGTTAACACTTGGGACCAGAGGATGGATGAAAGAAATGGTGGGGATAAGAGGGAGTGGTATATGTCACCAAAGCCTTCAGGGTTTCATTTGTCTAGCTGAGGAACGACCACAGGGGTGATGTTGCTGCTGTGAATATTTCCAATTTGCTGGGTTTTCTCTTAAAACCAGCCGGCAATTTAAAGACCTAGAGCAGTGATATCTATTGAAACTTTAAATTGGAGACTAGTTAGCCCCTAACAACTATGTTGATTACACCCAAGCAAATATCCTTTAGGCCTCACTATCTAACGGTGATATGAAAAGACGTTTAAGCAAAGGTTATTATGGTTTCACTGAGTACAACTCAGAAGTGAGTTGATAAGACTCTCTGAAGCCAAAGGGCTGGCTTCTCAGGAACTTTCTGCCTCTAAAACAATAACAGTGTAAAACTTCCTCTCTGAGGCTAAAATAGAAGAGGTAAAGAGATGTCTGCTCAGCAGGAAAAACTTGACAAGACTCTTCTATAGCATGGTCTAAATTTAGACTCAAATCTGAGAACAGGACTGCAGATCAAGTGTTTGTTTTCATTGCAAATTCCACATTCCCAGTTCGAATTGCCTTTAGTATCTTGTAGGATCTTTTCAAAGGCCCTCCTTCCCAGTCTGCATCTGCTTCCAGACTGTAGACACACAGAGCTGTGTTTCCTGGCAAAGGATCATAAAAAGCAATCCCAGAAAGTTTGAGGAGAGAAACCTGGAAGGGAAGGTGGTCATTTGATGGTGATAACATCAGCTCTGGGGAAGATTTTTTTTCCCATAGCAAACCCTCCTCCCCAACCCCAAACTGCTCTTGTTCAGTTATTACAAGTTAATTCAGTTAATAACAGTTATTTAAGCTGATTTCTGATTATGTGCAGAGGCTTGGGCTTCTTTCTTATCACTTTCCTCCTTGCCACTCCTCTGTTTGTACCTTTCCTTTATCTTTTCCTCTCTGGCTAAAACAGAAAGTCCCAGTAGCATGTGTTATGTGTCGAAGGGGAGGATGGAATGGGGGTGGGATGTGTTGGCTGAGGATGAAGGACAGTTGGGAAAAGCAGATATTTCAACATTGAAACTTTTGAGAATCCCCATTCCAACTGTACCTTTTCTTTCTTTCTGTATCCTTTGAGACAAGTGCTATATTTTTCTGCACCCCGAAGTTAATACTTACAAACTGGGCCCATCCCTGACTTCTGAAGTAGTCTGCTTCCTCATATAAGTGTGTGGAAGGTACATCACAACTAACCCACTCACGGAATGCTCCATAGATCAGCTAATTAATTAATAACTACATAGTACTCTAAACTTGCTGATCATTCATTGCACAAATTCCAGAGATTATTATTTAATAACAAAAGACTCCCTTAGTAAAAACACTGAAACTCGAGTTCTAACATGGAAAGAATCTGTAAAACCAAACCCTTTCCCCCCTGACACTGGAAGAAATCTAATATTAGTAAGCCATTTAGAGAAATATGAAGGAGTGAGGGGGAAAGGGAAAACCTTTTTGTGTTGCCAAGAAAATCAATTTAGTGAAAAACTTTCCTAAGGGAGAAAATGGGGAGGAGTGAAAGAAGGGAAAGAGTGCACGAATGGTCAGGATCATTATGTAGGACTAACACCTCCAAGCCAAGGAGGAACAAAGGATAGTTTTTGAAGTCTTTTGGAAGAGGATAAGGAGACAAGACGTACTCTGCAAACACATTCTTTAAGAAGAGTGTGTGGTTGTCCAGACATTCCATTCAACTTAGTGGCTATTCTGGAAAGAAATAAAGACAGTAGCTGCTGAAACAAGCAATCTGGAAGCATAAGAAAGTTAATATTCACAAAGGGAAAGTTGTCGAGGCTGGTCTCATAATTGTTGCTGTAAAGTGTAACAGTGAATTGCTGAGGGCTTTCCAGTACGCTTGGGGGGCTTCTCAAGCCAGATAAAATCTCCCCTCCCTCCATAGCTTCTAAAATTATTATTATCGTTAACATTATTTCTTTGGTTATAATGTATAATACATACTGATGAAACTTGGCACTACAAAGGAGAAGAAAAGTCTCAAGGCGCTGATAATCAAATCCTTCTTAACGTTTTCTCTGCACTGCCCAACTAGGGAAGGTGGTGGGTACTCCAACAAGATAATGATTTTTGGACAAAGTCTGTCTCCTAGGTGACGCTGAGTGATCCCAAGAAGGCCTCCCATACATAGCTCCGCCTACTGAGTAAGGCAACAATCCTAATCGCCTGATCATGGAATGAATTGCCCCCAACATGATGAACTGCCCACCACTGGAAGGACTCAAGCAGAGACAGGACAATAACATCCCTAAGAGGTTTTCTGCTCCGGCGGTAGATCAGACACATTGGTCTCCTGGGTCCCTGGTTTTTTGACCTTGGCAGCACATAACCAATGAAAATAAGAAATTCCATCTTTCGGTGACTTTGTTCTCAGGATTGAGAATTATAACTGCTGTTTAAAAGAATGCAAACAAACCTAACTGGAATGATTTGGAGATGGATGTGTTGTGAATGCCTTCTTAGAAGAACTTTTGTGCTTCTACTGTTTCTGTTTGCACTTCTGGTCCGTCTTTTCTTGCTCATCACTTAGAAGGATTTATTACAAAACAAGCTGTGCACCACACTGTTGGAAAGAACCCATTCCTTGCAGCTTGTTAGGGAAGTTGCAAGGCATACAAGTTTGTCTCCCAAGCCACAAAGGTAAACTTGCAAAACTTGTAGGCGCACAATAACATTTTCTAAAAATACAGACAGGTAGCCATTTATTGATTCATTTTTGTTTGTACTTCATTTATTTTAATTTTCATTGTAAAATAAAGATACACAAAAGCACATATATACTCATCACATGAGACACCCTACCCATGACACTCTGCATGCTGCTCTCAGACTGCGTAGGTTTCCCTTTCTTTCAAAGCTGATCCTACCCTGAAATTTCTGTTACTCGCTTTCTTGTTTTTCTTTATAGTTTTTATTGCCCATGCTTTTATTCTTAAATGGTATATTGTTTAGAGTTGCCCATTTATGGAACAGAGCAAGTAGAATAATACTTTCATTTTGTTGCTGCTTTGCTTAACATTTTACTATTTAGATTCATCCATGCCGATGTAATTGTATAGTAGTATTTCCTTGTCTCATTGTACCCCAATTATCTATTCCACCTTTGGCAAACCCTGGATTCTTGCTTTTTGCAATTAGAGCAATGCTGCCATAAAGATTCCTGTATGCATCTTTGAATACATTATGCAAGGACTTTTAGAGAGTATATGTATGTAACATTGGAATTCCTGGATATTTGTGTATGTATGTTTCAACTGTCTAGGTAATACCAACCTTTTTCTAAAGGTGTTATGCATTTGAATTCCAACCAGCAGTCTGTCTGAACTCTTTTTGGTCACTCCATATCCTTGTTGACACAGCATTGAACAACTTTAACAATTTTTGCCATTCTGATGAGTGTGTGGTGGTATCTCACTTCAGACTTAATTTACATTTTCCTGATTACTAATGGAACTAAACACCTTTTCATATGTTTATGGACAATTTGTGCATGGGTTTCCTTGTGTGAAATTCCTCATTGTTTCTTTGGCTCATTTTCCTACCAATTGCTAGACTTATTTGTTGATTCATATGAGTTCTTTATATACTCTAGATTCTACTATTCAGTGGATTATATATGTAGTGAATATATTCTAGAATGGATGCTTAGTTTTGTTTCATTTTGTTTTACTCTATTTTCTCTTTTAAAGAAAGTTTTTCTCTTTTAAAGAAGTTTTAGGGGCACCTGGGTGGCTCAGTCAGTTAAGCATCTGACTCGATTTCAGCTCAGGTCATGATCTCATGGTTCATGAGATTGAGCCCCATGTTGGGCTCTGCACTGACAGCATGGAGCCTGCGTGGGATTCTCTTTCTCCTTCTTTCTGTCCCTCCCCCCTCAAAATAAATAAGTAAACTTTTTTTAAAAAAGTGCTAACTTAGGGGCGCCTGGGTGGCTCAGTCGGTTAAGCGTCCGACTTCGGCTCAGGTCGTGATCTCACAGTCCGTGAGTTCGAGCCCCGCGTCAGGCTCTGTGCTGACAGCTCGGAGCCTGGAGCCTGTTTCAGATTCTGTGTCTCCCTCTCTCTATGACCTTCCCCCATTCATGCTCTGTCTCTCTCTGTCTCAAAAATGAATAAACGTTAAAAAAAAAAGAATTAAAAAAAAATAAAAAGTGCTAACTTAAAAGTAGTCAAATCTTTTTCTTTATCGTTAGTGCTTTTTGTACCTTAATACTTTCCTACCCAGAATTTGTTAACATAATCTCCTCTATTGCCTCCTAAAAGTTATATATCACATATCACATTGAATATTAGTTGCCTTTGATTATAAGAAACATCACAATTTCGGGGATGCCCAAGTGGCTCAGTCAGTTTTGCGTCCGACTTCGGCTCAGGTCATGATCTCGCAGTTCATGGGTTCGAGCCTAGTGTCAGACCCTGTGCTGACAGCTCAGCTTCGGATTCTGTGTCTCCCTCTCTCTCTGCCTCTTCCCTGCTCGTGCTCTGTCTGTCTCTCTCAAAAATAAATAAATGTTAAAAACAACTTTTAAAAAGAAAAAAAAATCACAATTTCAGAAATGACAAAAAGAACAAGAAAGTATATCCTTGAAATGATGACAGCAAAGCAAATTTGTTTTTCTTTTATGGAAAACTTAATCCAACTAAGGCTAATTTGGGGAAATGCCATAGAATAGAGTCCAGATTCTTTTCCATGTGGATAATCAGCTGCCTCCTCACCATTTATCACAAAGTCCACCTTTCCCCCAGTGATCTGACTTGCTACCTCTACCATGTATCAAGTGACTATATATCCTGGGTCTCTTTCTGGGCTATTTTGTTTGGTCTATTTGTCTATCCCTGTCCCAATACCGCCTTTACTGATTACTATAGGTTTCCTATATAACAGTGTAATTCCTTCCTCTGTGTTCTTCAAGAGTTTCTTAAAGAAGAGACCTCTGGGGGCACCTGGGTGCTCAGTCGGGTAAGCGTCTCACTTCAGCTCAGGTCATGATCTCACAACTCGTGGGTTCGAGCCCTGCGTTGGTCTGTCTGCTGACAGCTCAGAGCCTGGAACCTGCTTCTGATTCTGTGTCTCCCTCTCTCTCTGCCCTTCCCCTGCTCACACTCTGTCTCTCTCTCTCTCAAAAATAAATAAACATTAAACAAATTTCTTTAAAAAAAAAAAAGAAGAAGAGATCTCTGTTGGGGTTTTGAATGGAAATGCATTGAATCTCTAGGTCAATTTGTGGAAAATTAGTATTTTTATGAGATTGGGTTTTTCTATCCGTAAATATCGTATTTCTTTAATTAGGTATTCTTCATAGCTTTTCAGTGAAATTTTAGAATTGTCTTTATAAAAACCTTGCACATATTTCATTAGAAACATTTCATTAAAAATTTTTTTTAATGTTTATTTATTTTTGAGAGAGAGAGAGAGAGACAGAGCGTGAGCAGGGGAGGAGCAGAGGGAGAGGGAGACACAGAATCCAAAGCAGGCTCCAGGGTCAGCACAGAGCCTGACACGGGGCTCGAACTGACAAACCGTGAGATCGTGACCTGAGCCGAAGTCGGATGCTTAACCAACTGAGCCACCCAGGCACCCCTAGAGTTATTCTTAAGTACTTTGGTTTTTGATACTGTACAGGAAGAAAAAGTTTTCCTTGACCCTCTTAGGGTCCCAGGCTGGGTGGGAAAATTAACCTGACAAAGACAGATTAACAGGAGAAAAGCATACACATTTATTTCAGTTTTACATGATGTGGGAGTGTTCATAAGGAAATGAAGACCTGAAGAAACAAGTTAGAAACTTGTTAGAATCCTAGGAAACTAGTATTTTTGTGCTAGGTTTGATAAAGAGTGGGCAGTCACATAGAAATATAGCAGGTTAAGGAGTATGCAGTAATTATAGTAAACATTGTCATCTTCTTAAAAAATCATTTCTGTGTATTGCTGGAATATATAGATGCTAAATGACTTTTGTATATTGGCTTTTGTACCCACAATATTTCTCAACTCTCATGTTCATCTCAATAGACTATGTACATATTTTTTTGAATTCCTTACACACACTGTCATGTCATTGTGATTTCTTCCTGTCCAGTCTATATATATTTTATTTCTTTTTCTTGCCTTACTCCTTTCTTTAGTTCTCCTAGTATAATACTGAGTAGAAGTGGAAGTGCCAGCATACTTTTCTTGTTCCCCATTTTATTTTCTTGTTCCCCAATTTAAAAAGGAATCGTTATTTATGATATTTATTGTAAATTGTGTAAATACCTTTTATCAAAGAAAATATTCCTAGTTTATTATGAAATTCTTCTGGGAGGATATTGAATTTTATCAAAGGCTTTTCCTGCATTTACTGAGATCATCGTATGATTTTTCTCCTTTAACCTTTAATATGGTGAATTGCATTAATTGATTTTCTCATCTGAAACTAACCTTAAATTCCTGGGTGAATCAATTTGGTTATAATGTATTATATTGCTGACCACAAATTGCTGAAATTTTGTTTAGGAGTTTTATGTCTGTATTTATGAGATTGGCCTGAAATATCTGTTTCTCACATTCTCCAAGTCAGATTTTGGCATAAGGTTATGCTAGCCTCATAAAATGAGTTAAGGAATAATCTTTCTTTTTCTTTTTTCTTTTTTCTTTTTTTTTAATATTTTATGTTTAAGTAATCTCTACACCCAATATGGGGCTTGAACTCACAACCCCAAGATCAAGAGTTGCATGCTCTACTGACTGAACCAGGCAGGTGTCCCTAATCTCTCTTTTTCTACATCCTAGAATAGATAGTGTGAGATTAGGATTATTTATTCCTGGAATGTTTGGTAGAAGTCACAGGTAAAATTGTTTCAGCCTAGATTTTTCCCTGCAGAAAATATTTAACAGTAGATTCAAGTTCCTAAATGGTTATTAGTCTAATCTTGTTTTCTCTTTCAGTTTTATTAACTTATATTTCTTGGAATTTTCCACTTCACCTAAATTTTCATATTTAATTCACCTAAAAAGATTCACAGGGTTTTTTAAATCTTTAATTTCTGTATCATGTGTGATTATAACTTTTTCTTTATTTCTCACATTGTTGTGCCTTCTCTTTTTTCCTTGATAATTTTTACTAGAGGTTTGTAAAATGTATTAGTCTTTCACAAATCCAGTTTTTAGCTTAGTTAGTCCTTTCCATTGTATGTCTGTGTTTAATTTTATTATTTTATTTTTCATCATTTTATTTCTTCTATTCTATTTCACTTTATTTTACTATTGTTTTTCTAACTCTTTTACTCTTCATATTTCAAACTATTTTCTCTTCTAACATAAGCTTTTAGGTCTATAAATTTAACTACTTCTTTAGTTTTATCTCCCAACTTTTTACATATAGTATCAAATATTTAATACATAGCATTTATATATTGTCAGATTTCCATAATGATTTGCTTTTTGATCCATGAGTTTCCAAATAAATGGGTATTTCTAGTTATCATTAAAAAAAAAAAGATGCTTTTTTTTAATCTTTTTTTTTTGAGAGAGAGAGAATGCATGTGCGTGGAGTGGGGGGAGGGGCAAAGGGAGAGGGAAAGAGAGAACCCAAGCAGTCTCCATGACGAGCATGGAGCCCCATGTGGGACTTGATCTCATGACCCTGAGATCATGACCTGACCTAAAATCAAGAGTCGGATGCTTAACAGACTGAGCCACCCAGGCGCTCCCACAAAAAATTGATTCTTGATTTAATTGCATTGCAGTAAGAAAATACGGTTTTTGTGATATAAAAATTTCAAAATACGTTGAAACTTGCCTTATGGCTCAATCAATGATCAACTTTAGTGAGGTTTTTGGGTGGGCTCAAAATTAATTGATTTTTTTTTTTTCTAATTCTATGATTTTGCATTTGGGATCCCACCTTTACTGGGACCTTCACTTAAACTGCATGTTCAAAGCAGACACTCGGGGTTTCACTTCTGCCCCTGAGGCCCCCAAGGCTGCAAACACTAATAGTCAAATTCACTAGCTTCAGCAAATACCTTCCAGGCAAAAGTTGACTTTGAACTCTGCTTACCCCACTGGTTTCTGGCCTTTACTCTGTCCTCGTGCTAGTTTTTAACTTCTTGCCAGTTTATAGATGCCTTCAAGAATATATTTTAAAATATTTTACCCTCTATTTTTGTTGCTGTTATTTTAATTGAAAAAGTCCAGACATTTAGCTGACCATATTACTAAAAATGGAAATGCTTAGTTTTATTTTTCATCAAAGATTTATTGGGCACCTACTATGTGAGGAATAAGATCTATAATTGTGATCTGTATCCAAGGTGAACTAGTAACATGAGAAAAAGAGACATTGGGGTAGGATAGTGGGGGCAACAATCAGTGGTGAAAATGGGTGGTTAAAAATACAGGTTTGGGAGAAAGCATGCCTATGGATGAAACCTAGGGTCACTGCTTACTCTCTGTGAGACTTGAGGCAAGTCACTCAAAGTCTCTGTGCCTCAGTTCCTTTGCGTCAATAAATTGGTGTTAATGATAGAGATAACTCATAGGCTTGTAGTTAGACTTTTTAAAAGAACTGAGCATACAGTGATGGCCCAGAAAATGCTACGTAGTCTTTGTCCTGTGAAAGGATTTCAACCTAAAATGGAACTGGAGGATATGAAATGGAGAATCTCACTCATGCACCCTCAGAACAGAACTTAAGAACTCAGAGGCTGATTTCCTGTAAATGCCTGGTTTACAGAAGACTGAGACTTATTTTCTGACCAGTGAACATCTGCCAAGAGTCCTTCCCCATCCTCAAGCCAATGAACTTACTGCTTGGACCCTGGCTGGACTTCCTCTTCTTTGCACTCCTTGCCCATAAAATGGACTCACTCCTCAATGGACTTGCTTGTAGCTGTAGCACAAGTTTCCCAAATTGTAATTCTTCTGCTATTCCTAGATAACCTCAAGTTCTGGTTATTTGAGATTGACTCACTTCACTTTATTGAGATTGACAGTCCTCACAGAAGAGATGCATAAACTGGGAATAACAAAGTTATTTTTCTAAGGTTTAATCACCTTCCATGGGAGCTGCCAAGGGGAGGGCATAAAAACCACCTCCCTTCCCACTCCAAGCTGGGAAGACTTGGTTTTTATTCTAGGGAAAATCCTCTCCACTTCTGAGTTGCCTTAAAGAGAACCCTTTTCACTGGCCCTGTCCCTCCTGACTTAGATCAGTCCCTCAGTGAGTTTAGAGTGTTGGGAATTAGAGACATAAAGGAAACGTCTTGCAGGCCACTTCTGCTTTCCAGAAGTTCATTGAGACAAGCACAATGCCTGGCTATATTGTTAAAATGGGGTGGGAGGGGTGGGAAGGAGAAAGAAGAAAAATGCATGGAGAAAAATAGAAGTTAATATTTCAAAAATTATCCTGTTTCAAAAGGAATGGCAAAAGCATACGAGATGGGAGGTGCAGGAGAGAAAATTGGAGAGAAAAAGAACACCCTGGATACCATGGTAGGGAACTTGGACTTTTTCCTCTAGGCACGGATGGCCAATAGCATGTGCTACAGTCAGATCTGCAATTCAGAGTGGAGGCTACTGGAGGGCAGAAGACCAGCTCAAATATGTCCATGATGGATAAGAGACGTGGCAAGGGCCTGATGCCTGAGGGGTGAGAACACGTGGCTGTGCAACTGCAGAAGATCTTGCAAGTGGCCAACATGGCAGTTCTGCAGAGAGCCTTAGAGTAGAAATGAACAGACTTGATGTACATGGAATGAGGTAGAGGGAAATGAGACTCCCTCCTAGTTTTTTTCTGGCCAGGACGACTAGATGAGTGATGGCGTATTAGCCAAGATAGGAGATTCAGGAGGAGCAGGTTTAAAGAAGCAAACACGATGGGCATGAATTGGATATCACTGTGGGTCACGCTGGTGGAGGAGATGTCTAAAGTCACCAAGCACAGGCCTGAGGCTCTCAGAGGAGTTTCTGGCTGATTGGAGGAGGAGGGAGTTTCAAGAAGGAAATCGTGGTCAACTGTGTCTTACCCTACGGATTGTGAGAGAGAAGACTGAAAGAGATCTACTGTATTTGGCAACCAGAAGGTCATTGCTGACTTTAGCTGGAGCAGTTTCAGGGGAGGAAGAGGACCAAAGCAGAAGGAAGACTGAAGAAGTGAAAAAGCAGAGACTCCTCTTTCCAGGCAGCTTGGCTGGGGAGTGAAGCTGTGATATAAATTGATTGCCTAAGAAGGAACAAAGGAACAAGAAAGTCTTCTGCTTCTTTTCCTCCTTCCCTCGCCTCCTCTTCCCCCACCTCTTCCTTTATCTTAAGTGGTGGGAGAAGCCTGAGTCTTCTGAAGCTAAGGGATGAATCCAGAATTGAGCAAGGGGGACAACTAGCAGAATGAGGATCCCCCATGGAGCTGGAAGGTGGTGGGGTCAGAGGACAGGTGAAGGAAGATATTCCTTCCTCTGACATTCCAGTGGAGTAGGTGGGATTTGGTGGTTCCCAACAGACTTCTTAGGCATCAGGGGAAGGAAATGAAGGGATATCATGCAACGAATATTTAGTGAGTCCCTACTTTGCTTAAGTGGTGTTGTAAATTAGGTAGGCACCAGAGAATGAGGAAATATTAGAAATGCGAGTCATTCAGAGTGAGGTATCAAACCTAAGGTTGTTTGGAGGAAGGGAGGAGATATCTAGGTCTTCCTGAATGATGAAAGGAAGGAAGCTTGGTAGAATATTTCCCTTCCTAGGCAGGAGGTAGTGAAAATAGCCTGAGAGAAACAGGAAAAGTCTAAAGCAGGAAAAATGGAAGAAAGGAAAGAGAGCAAACAGTAACCGCATGTTCCAGGTTCCAGACATTAAGCTAAATTAGGCACTCTGTAGGCAAACCAATCCTGTGAGAAAGGCATTAATATTTCCATCTTACTGATGTACAAAGTGAGGATCCAGCTCTTTTCCTCTCTTCAATTCCACTTTTTCATAGTGGAGTAAAATGCTTTGAAATAATGGAGCAGAAATTCCAGTTCTTGTCTTTCTAAATTTTTATTCACTTGGAAGCCAGGTGAAAGGCACAGAAAAGAGGAAAATTCCTAGTGTGCTTAGGCCAGTGAAACTATCTAGTCTTCATAGGGCCTTGGTTAAGGATGGGGCAAAGCTTGGCTGATGAGAAAGAGGCCGAAGGAACTTAGATGAGGAAGTGGTTGCCCTTGTTCCTCCTGCAGAACCACAGGGGGTTCCTGAGACTGGAAGCCGGTTTCCTGGGTCCCAGCCCAACCCAGCCACACTCCATCTGTGGGAAAAAAATTGTGCAGCCGCTGGGCTCACCACGCAGGAGCTTTACATTAGTGCCTATTTTCCAAGATCCTCAAAGTTATATAAATTATCATTATCAGAATGCGTACTGAGAAACTAACTGACGTTTGTAAGTAACACATATACTTCCATTCATAACTTTCAATAATAGGCTGCAAAAAGATAAAAACCGTGTGCGGTAATATGGTTTCGGCAATCCCTTTCTTAAAAAAAGTGTATTTTAAAATATGTAATGGGATTGGGGAGGAGAAGGGTGGGGAGAATAACCAAACTGGCGAAGTAGCTACTGTTGATCAAAAGTGGATTAAAAAGCATTCAACTGTATACCTTTCTTTGCACTTTAATACTTCTTTTTTGGCAGTTGGGCTCTAAGTTCCACGTGACGCGCCACATGGTTGCCATGGAGACTAGCAGAAACTTTTTTTAGAAAAGTATCCCTAGCATTGCCCTGCGCAAGAAAGAGGCAGTGCCCCCTGGCCGGGAAGCGCAGGAGACAAGCAGCCGCCACGGCGCGTTCGGCGGCGCTGGCCAGGGAGGGAGGCCGCTAGGGTGTCGCGCGGCCGGGAGGCGGCGGCCGAGCGCGGCGTCACGTGGCCGGGGAGGGGCCTGCGCGCCGCCCGCCCGCTCGCCCGCCCCTCGGCTACCGCCGCCGCCGCCGCCGCCGCCGCTGCCGCCGCGTCCCATTCATGAGGGCCGCCCGGCTCGGCTGCGGCCCAGGCGGCTCCCGAGGCAGCGGCGGCGGCGGGCGCCTGGGCCTCGCGCGCGTCCTCGCACGGCCCCGCCCCCTCAGCCTCCGACGAGCCCGCCTTGCGAGGCCGGTCCTCACCGTCGCCGTCCAGCCACCGCCTCCCGTCGGCCGCCCGCGGGCGCCGTTGCGGGTTGGGAGCCGAGCCAACGCAGGTAAGCGGGCGCCGAGCCGGGGTCCTCGCGCCGCTGCGCCGCCCACCCCCCGCCGCCGCGGCTCGGGCTCCGCGGCGGGCGTCGCGTCTCTGCGCTCGGGGCGGCTGGGGTCGCCAACTCGGTGCGGTGCCGCTCTGACGGAGGCCGGGACCCCTGCCCCCGCCTCGCCGCCGCCGTCACGTAGACGCGGGCCCCGCCGGCGCCGTGGCAGGACCGGTTTGCGGGGTCGGCTGGGACCGGCGAGTGCGGGGTGAACGTGAGGAGGGGGACGTGAAGACTGAAACATGCGGGTGCCCCCGCCGCTGCCCGAGGTGATAGTCACTTCAGAACCCCCCAACTCGCGGGTTTCTGGCGTAAAGGCTGGAGCGGAGGCCGAAGTGACGCTTGGCCGAGCCGCGCACGCCGAGGAAAGCGCGGCTGGAGGCCGCGTCTCCATCCCGCCCCCGGCCCTGGGGGAGGGGGCGCCCGAGGCACGTGATCGCATTCAATCCAGGGCTGGGAAGTTGCTGTTATTTCTCTGCAGCGGTTCGTTTGCCCTGTGTCTCCACCTCCAGGTTGTAGACCCGGTCCTAAGTGTGAGTAATTTTTCCCTTCGCAACACCCCCCCTTCCCTCGGTAAATCTCAATTTGTATGGAACGTGTTAAGATACAGTTTTATATAGTAAGGGCTTCTCTCTCAACTTTTAACCCGGCGGATCACCATTTTCTCCACTCTTGCGAACAAATTAAGACTGTTCTCGTTGAAAATTTAGGATGACATTTTGAAGGCATACTGAACAGGCAGAAAGATAACCCTTCCTTGCAGAAAGTGCTGGAACTCTGAATATTTGGAAATGCTCTGAAGTATTACTTAACAGACCGCTATACTAATTTTAAAGGTACATCGGGGGATTATTTTTCCAAACCTGTTTGTTTGTTTGTTTGTTTGTTTGTTTTAAAGTGAAAAAGAGTCACTTATCTTGGTGTCAGACGAGGCCCTGTTGAAGCTCTGCCCAATAGAAATGTTCTGTAAGTGTTACCGTTTATTAAAACTTGGTCTGGCTGGTTCATAATGCTTTGACAATACAAAGTCAAATTTTAAATACATTTAAATACAAATTTAAAAAAAATTGTATCAAAATGTATTAAAAATACATTAAAAAAATTAAATACACATTTAGTGGCCCATATGGTTGATATGTTGATGGTCTCATATTGATCTTAGCGGCTTAAGCATGTAAAGTATGGCAGATAATGCTGAGATGGGGAGAGACAGGGCCCACAAGGTGCAGGGGAAGGATTCACGTGGTCCCCTAGTGCAGCATCCTCACTTTTCATGAAGGGCAGTCAACCTCAGGCCATACCCAGCCAGTGTATAAAAAGCAGTCCTAAGGCCACTTGTGAAAGAGCACTGGCCAGGGAGTGTGGCTTCTTCCTTCCAGTTAAATATGCAGTTGATTGTGATATATCAGACTGAAGTATCTCCATGTCCAAATGTTGACAGAGACGGCCATACTAGAATGCTAGAAATGAAACGATAGATTCTGTCTTAAAACGTGATGGCACAGTTGAGAGCCAACAGAGAAGCTTTATGTTTAAGAGGAACTGGAAACGGGAGCATTTGAAAACCATTCAACACTATAGTAAAGCTACTGTGAAGAAACAATTAAGAGAGTCAGCTGGGCATTGTGTCCTTCATTGCTCCAAGAATGTAGCAATAAAGATACTCATCGCCCTGTATTGTAATTTTTGGTTTACTGACTGGACTGTCGCCTGCACTAGACTGAAAGTCCTTGAAGGCCAGACTCTGGTAGGTGCCTGGTACCAAATGCTGAGCCAGCTTTTAGAAGAATCTCCATGGAGGGCTGTTGAACAAAGATAGAAAGCAGCAGTCAGTCTTTGTGTCCTTACCAGTGACCTGAGAGCTGGTGGCACTTCCTGTACACTCAACTTTCCTGAATTGTGAGCTTTGGTTGAATGATCCTGATGGTGCCATGCATTAGAGGTGGTAAAAGGTTAAATTAAGCTCATGAGTATTACAGGGAACATTTTGCAATGTTTAGTTTAAATATTAATATTTAGTTTAAATATAGCTTGGTTCTCTGTGTCAACAGCTATTCCCTCTGGGTATGCCTTTTTTTTTTTTTTTTTTAAAGTAATTTCCTCATATAAGGCAACATGGTAACACTTAGCTGGAAGCTTTGTCTTGTTGGGAGATAGATACAGCTACCTTTCTTAGGTGCTTAGTAATGTAAGTCAGGAGGTTTTTCTTGAAGTCTAATTTAAGTCCACCTGCCTTTAATTTAAATCCTACCCTTTTTGCTCTGACCCTAATAGTTGTCACGGTTTGTGTGTGTATGTGTGTGCATATTAACTTAAGCCAGTCAATGGCTAGACAGTGGTTGGGACCTTTATTTTGAAAGCCCCTTTTTATCTGTTTTATTCCCTTCATTTATGAGATGTTGTATTTCTGGCTGAGCCCCAGAGTCTTCTGAACTGTCATTTGCCTTCTTCATAATGAAATAACTCACAAGGTAGTTAGGTAGTTGGTAGGCAGAACCTCTAGTTGGCAGAATGCTATATAAATTGTCTTATTAAAACTTGGAAGATAATTATTATAGGCTGGAGTAGTAAACTTTATGGCTGTATCAGAAGGCATTCAAAGAAGATTCCTCGGTGACTTTGCTAACAATGAACTGCACTTTTTGGTATCCACTTCCCTTGCTGTCTGCTGTCGGTTTGATTCTTTTAGTAACACAGTGTCACTATTACTAATGCTAAATGCTTTACATGTGTACTCTCCTTTGGTCTTTAAGACAAATGTGTGCTCACCCAGGGAGGTCCAGATGAAGCAGCTAGGTATCTCTGAGAGTCCGTGGCAACCTATGTGTTAGGGGTGCCATTCCAGCTCTGCTGGTCTCACCTCTGGCCGCCTTGCTCTCCTGACCAGCCACAGGAAGCTTGGCCCAGATGGTCCACCTCTGCTCTAAAATGCTGAGACTGGATGATTCTGCTGTAAGTTTTCAGTCTATAAAGAAGGAAGGGGAAGAAAAAAAGAATGTTAGGAGATAAGCTGTGCTGCAATGCAAGATAAGCCCAAAATGTGACTTTTAGGATTAGAATAATGATAAGATACACATTTTAGAAATTTGATTCACTGACTACAGTTTAGAATCTTTTTCTTCTAAAGCCCTTGAATGCCAAATTTCTGTCATCCTGTATTTGTCAGTTTAGATTGGTGTTAAAATTATTACTAAAAAAATGAGGAAGGAGCCAGAAATCCTTGAACTTGTAAAGTGTAACAAAAGTTACAGCATTGGCTCCTTGTGCTACCTTCATTTTACCTATGTACAAAGAGGGTCTAGCTGAAAGTCAGGTGACTTGTGTGTTAGAAAGAGGATCTTTTAACTTTTATTTAGGTCAAATATATAATTTGAGAGACTACATAAATGCGTTGGAAAAATGGAGGGCTCATAGAGATCTTTTAAAAGTCCATTTAGAATCCGTGTAGTTATCTTTGTGATCTTTGAATTTAGAACTTTATTATGTGATGTTTATATTTATCTGTGGTGTTACAGATTTTCAACATGAACCATCCAAATTAGGCTTTTCTACTTCTTTGGAAGAGAAACACTAGAAAAGTCCACTTTGTGATGTTTGGATAGCTAGGGGATTGGCTTTATCTGACTTTTTGGCATATTTGAACAGTAGGGAAAGTCTTCTGTAGTTAATTTTGTGAATAGTAACTGAGTTTCTTGACTTTATTTCATTTCATATTTACTTTTGTACCAACTCTCTTAATTTTACTGTTGAATAATACATATATTTGTCTGAACAGCCTCTAATCATTTTTTTCAATGAGGCAAAGTATAAATAAAATTTAAGGTGATTTATAAATTCTAAGTTGTTTTCAACTCCTGGCATCTTTTTGTATCTTAACTGTTCAAGAATCTACAGTGATCCATTCTCACCTGTTTTAGGAAATAGAAGTTTCCCATCTCTGTTCTCTTACTTCCGTTTTCTCCCTCCCATCTCCACTGGCCCCAAACATTTATCATTTTCTTCAGTACTCGCTTTTCTTGATTAACTTAGGCTGTGGGAGGCGTTGCTCTAGCTGTTAACCAGTATTAGAGTAAATAACTATTGTCTTTAAATTTTTAGACACTTCATGTGACCTGCTGGTAGCGCTAGTTTGCCTTTTTTCTGTAAATGTCCAACTAAGGGGAGGAGTAGGGAAGAGATGGATTGTTGAATGGAAGTGGTAAGAAGTTAGCCTTTTTGTTCAGAGTCTAGTAGAAAAAGTAGAATTTGAGGAGAGGAGGAAAGGACGTTGAAACACGAGCAACTTTTTAGGATGGTCCTGAGGATAGGATCTGTTGATTTTAAAAGTAACTACAAGGGGAAAGAGGAAGGGACAGACCTTCATAGGTTGATGTGCAGAAGAAAGCTCAAATAGAGTGAGCTGGAGTGGCTGTACAGACGTTGTATTTGCAGTTCAGTGGAAACTTTTTGAGGGTTTGGCATACTATCTACCATTGTTTTGATATTTTAACTTTTTTGGTCACTCGTGAATTTAGTTGAAATTTTAAGTAACATTACAGGGTGTAAAGAGATGTGGATTCTAAAAGTTTTAAGAAACATGATTAAATACATAGTATTTCAAAGACAAAGGGTACCAGTATCTAGGTTTAAAAATTATTTGGTTTTGATGGTCATAACTAAGTAATTATCAGTGATTTTGCTCAAAAAAAAAAAAAAAAGGCATATGGTACCAAGTAACTTTAGTGACTAACTAAATTTCTGCATTTACCTATTTCTGGTATAATGGAAGGGATAATTGGTTGTAAACATCTTTTTTTTAAAAAAAAAATCTGTTTTTATATCTATAGTAAGATGTTTTATTTTTATAGGAAGAATCTTAATTACAAACGAAAAATTGACCGGTTAATCTGGAATTGAAATCTACCTAAAAGCTTTTATTATGTCTCTGAATAAACAATGGGATTGTACAATTCCATGATGGTTCTAATCTATTCAGTGCATTATGATGTGACATGTGTTGCTCCTGGCAAGATAGATGTGTCCAGCTGTACTAGAGACTTGGTATTTACTGATTCTAAAAGAGAGGTATCCAGAATGTGAATAGCTCTTATAAGGTATTGGGCATAATCTATTGAATATAAAGGAATCTCAGACAGCAAAACCATCAGATAGTTGATGTGAATTATGAACTCTGAATTGGAACTCTCTGAATTGTGGTATGTTACTTTCTCCAACAGTTGCCTGTAAATTTGTGGTCTTTGTGAAGTGATGTGCCTTTTTTCGAACCAGTTTAAGTCAAGCAATGTTTGGGCTTACTGAAGAACCATGGGAAATATACTTTTTGTTTCCTTTACAATACTAAGTGTAATTATTTTTTTCTTTGTAAAATATTGCAAAATTATCTGCCCACATTTTATATTTTTTAAATTATTTTAATCTCAGTGTTTTTTGGATCAGTAATACTTATTCATCTGACATTATAACTATATTCATAACATCTGTTTATATATGAACTGCAAAGGAACAGGACTTATTTAGAGAAGTATCTAAATATTTTGTGAATAGAAAGCTCTCTATTTTAGAATTTAAAATGTGTATTAGAGATGCTTTATAAGTAAGGATTGATCTTTTGTTGTAGGGTTTTCTAACTGGTTCAACCAATTCAAAATATCCTGCCTAAAGTAGTGGTATTTGAAAAGTAAACATTTGGAATTTTGGTGTCTTTAGCATACTCTATCCACTGAGATTCAGTCTGTAAAATGGTGCTGATGCCTATTTTTTAGGAACACTGTTTCTAGGAGGTGTTTAATGTCTGTAAAAGGTTATCATTATTATTACAGTTACATGATTAAGTACTTTCTTTGGCTGAGGCATTGTGTTTTACATAAATTATCTCCTAAGAGGCACCACAACCCTGCAAGGTAGAGATAGTAGCTGCATTTTCTAGGTGAAGACAGTGAAGCGGAAAGAGATTTGTCAAAGGCATGCACCTGTGTATTGGCATTGACCTACCCACCCACTCCCATTCCATTGTCCCTGCTCCCATGCCACCACACTGCCCAAGGGACTGTAAGAATTCTTAGGAATCTGCTTGACATGCCAAAACTAATTTGGGGGTGTTGTTTTTACTTTGTTAGGTAGAACTGGAGAACTGACTTTTTTTTTAAGTTTATTTATTTATTTTTGAGAGAGAGAGGGAGTGAGAGAGAATCCCAAGCGGGCTTCACATCATCAGTGCGGAGCCCTATGTGGGGCTCGAACTCATGAACTGTGAGATCATGACTTGAGCCGAAATCAAGAGTCGGATGCTTAACCAACTGAGGCACCCAGGTGCCTTGGAGAACTTATTCTTAATGTCTGCATCTATAAACTGCTCGTAGAGGGATAGCACCTGCTGCATAGAAGCCTTGGGTTTCTCTGAATCATTTATATATGCAAAAACCAACTGTTCTAAGGAGAGAAAGACCAGCCAAGAAAACAGTGGAGGTGATTTGACTCCACCACACCTACTTGGTGCCTGCTCAGGAATGAGCTAAACAATATGAAGCTGATGATCATCTGCCTGCCTTCTGTAATATGAGCACATCACTGGGCTGAGTTGGGATCAGGTGTTTAAAACCTGACCCCTAAATTGTAGCTAAGTTTTGTTCACAGGCTCTGCTTGAGAGGAAGGCAATTCTTTTTAGTGTTGGGAAGAAGAAATGGGCTCAGTTGGACTTTTTGAGACATGGTATGTCAGTATCCAACATGATGTCTTCTTGAAGGATTTTCCTTGGTAATTTTGACTATTCCTGATATGAGAATTACACTCCATAACCCCTGGGTTATGTGGAACTTGATTGTGAGTAGGGGCCCTGAGTTAAACATTTCAGAATTGGACAGAGCTTCTGGCCTCTTAATCCATGTAGGAACCTTGTTTCATCACATTGTGGGTGGCCAGGTGAAACCCCTAATATTGTTGAGTATCTGAGTTTGCATTTTTGAACAGATTTGTTTTTGGAATTGGCACTTTCTTCATTATATCACTTGATTCGCTTGGTAACTAGATCTGCAGACAGGATTCTTTGTGATGGAATTTTAATGGTGTTTTACCTACTGTAATTGAATACATGGATAAGTTGGTATTTATCAATTCTTCAATACAGAATAACTTATGAAACAAATATATTCATGGACCGTTAGGAATTCCTAAATCATGATTACACATTTGGCATATAGCTTATCAGTTGTCTTATCTGTAATGTGGAGATAACAATACCTACTGATGGCCTGGTTCTGAGGACTAGCTGAGACTGTGTATTAAACCAGAGCCAGAAGCCACCTAGAGGTCTAGAGGAAGAGTGGCAGGCTAGGATTTCTAACCCGACAAGACATGCCAGTGTTGAGGGGCACAGGGGCAAAAGGCAAATAGCACAAGTAGCTTATAGACTTGTTTGAAGCAGAATTTTATAAAACAGGTAAGGATTGAGAAAGGAGTACTACATGAGTGATTAAAAGTGAGTCAGAGGAGGGGAGCCTGAGTGGCTCAGTTGGTTGGGCGTCCGGCTTCTGCTCAGGTCATGATCTCGAGGTTTGTGAGTTTGAGCCCCACGTCGGGCTCTGTGCTGACAGCTCAGAGCCTGGAGCCTGCTTCAGATTCTGTGTCTCCTTCTCTGTCTGCCCCTCCTCCACTTGTGCTCTGTCTCTATCAAAAATAAATAAATGTAAAAAAAAAAAAATTTTTTTTTTAAGTGAGTTAGAGGAGGACACCTGGGTAGCTAGCTCAATCACTTGAGTGTCCGGACTTTGGCTCCTGTTAAGGTTATCTTGCGGTTCCTGACTTCATTCAGTGCTGAGCTCACTTCTTTTCGGATCCTGTATCCCCCCTGTCCTTGCCCCTCCCCCACTTGTGCTCTCTCAAAAATAAATAAAACATTGAAAAATGAGTCAAGGGAAATATTTGGAGTGAACATCTCTGCTTATATTTTTAGCATGAGGATATGATGTTTAGTTAAAGATGTTTGTGCTTGCTTAAAATTTCCTTGACCCAGAACTTTTATCTCTATAGTGTCAAAATAGAAAATGCATTTTTATGTTAGCTGTTTTGTATCCAAATCTTATGCACTACATATGTTTGTAAATTTAAGCCTTGTGATTTTTGCCATCATTTCATCTCTTATTCTGTGAATTTTGTTGCCTAGGCCCATAGGTGGAACATTGTCTTTTGTATCTAGAAAGCAGAGCTGTCCTTTATACACTGCAGGTAAATGCATAACAAAAAAAACCCCAAAGCTCTTGCTGTCTAGTTCAAAAGTCTGTAACATTTTTCTATAAATTTTAGTACGTGATCGTTATTAAAATTTCTTTAGATTATATAATTACATGAAATTTCTCACTAGTTGAAAAATACTAATAAACCTGTATTGTTAATGGTGGATTTTTTTTTTTTTTTTAATCTTCTAAGGATCATCCTTTTCAACTGTTAGCTAAATCTTTTGCTATTATCTTTGCTATAGAATGAAAAGGGCTTTTGTGTTAGGACATTCCCCTTTCCCAAGTGAATGAACTGGGCAACTTAATAAGAACTTTACTATATTTAAATTTTCTGGTTCATTTGTTTTGTCTTGTTAATGAGACATACCTAAAGCTCAGTGCTGATGCTGAGAGCCAGAAAAGAGGTTTTCCTGTAAAAGCAAAGCAAAACCAAACCCCACAGAGCTATTTGCTTGGTGTTTGTTTTTTTCTTTTCTCTAATAGTTTTCATTCCTGTAGATAGGATTCTTCAGCATACAGTTCCATCATATAATACTGCTATTTGTCTTTTACATTTTTAAGTGTATTTTTTTGAAGTGTAGTTTAAAAATTCAGATAGCACTTTGAGATATATAGTGAAAAGCACCAGTCTCTTCCTCACTCCTGACTACTGCTTCCTAGAAACAACTTCTTTGAACTCTTACCTGTTTCCTGTGGGATTTTCTTCTATGGGTCTATGCCTAAACTACTGCAGCTTGTTTTTCCAATTCTAGACATTCTCTGTGGGTTTCTTACTTTGCTAGATGAGGATTCATCTCTCATACAACCCTCCTTACACACTTTTCCTTCTGTCCTTCCAAGGTAATCATATCATAATTTTTTATTTTCTCTATATTCAGTATTTATGTTTTCATGACCAAGTGTTGCTCAAAACTAGGCATATACAGTGATTTAATTTCTTCACCAGTTCAAATTTCTGTTTTTTCTGGAGTTAATTGTTTTGTTGGCTCATGTTTCTTAGTACCAGTCACAAATTCAGGCCCCCAGTTTTAGACAGAATTACAGGGCTCTGGGCAGTGAACACCTCACCTGCATCCCATTAGTTTCTCACCTCTGTTGGGTAGTCTTTCCTAGAGATTCCTCTCTCAGCCTGCCTCCTCATTTTTGGTGGGCACATCCTCCTGTAGCTTTTTGAGAAAGGGTTCACAGGAGGTCAACTCTGAGACCTTACTTGACTGGACATTTATTCTAGCCTCATACTTAATTGGTAAGCTGGCTATGGAATGCTAGAATGGAAGTAGTTTTCCTTTAGAATTTTGATTTGTTACTGTTGAGAAATCCCAAGCTTTTTAATTTCTGTTTCTCTTTCCTTCCCACTCTATGTATCCTTTCCTTTTCTCTTCCGGTTTTCTTTCTTTTCTTTTTCTTTCTTTCTTTCTTTCTTTTCTTTCTTTTGAAACTTTACCTCCTTTTGAAGTCGCTCTTTCATCTTTTGATGAGGTGCCTTCATTTGTGATTTGCAGCTGTGGTCCCTGGACCATTAATGGTGAAGGAGTGACTGGAACAACTGGGAAGAGCCCTCCTCACCTGGCTTCACGGTGAACCCACAGTCCTGGCCTTGCTTTGTACGTTCATGCCTGGTTGGCAGGCAGGTATTTCATCAGTGTCTGTAGGTCAGAGGGCCTAAAAACACTCAGAACATATGAGTGCTTCTCAGATCTGGTGAGGCTTCACCCCACAGACAGGATCACCTGCAGCTGTATGTCCTCCTGAAAAGTTCGGGAGGTAGCTGGCATTGGGTGCAGTGCCTCTGATTGAGAGCATGGTGTGCATCCTGCTTTTTGTAGCCATGCCCACAGGGTGATTGCTGAATCCTTTGTCCTTGAAGACCACAGAGCCTTTAACATTGTTTATTGGCATCTTTCCATTGTGGCTGCCTTTGATAGAGGCCACTACAGTTCAGGTACCTCTTCATCTTTTGTGCTGGGCACTTGGTGGGAACTTTCATTTTGGAAAATCATGTTTTTGACTCTGGGAAATTATCTTTTTTTTTTTTTTTTTTTTTTTGAGAGAGAGAGAGAGAATGTGTGACTGGGGGATAAGGAGCAGAAGGGCAAAAGGAGAGAGGGGATCTTAAGTAGGCTCTGTGCTCAGCACCGAGCCTGATGCATGGCTCAATCCCATGACCCTGGGATAATGACCTGAGCTGAAATCAAGAGTTGGACACTCAACCCACTGAGTCACCCAGGCACCCCCCTGGGAAATTATCTTGTAGTTGTAATAATTTTATGTAGTTCTAATGTGTTTTTTTGTTTTGTTTTGTTTACATACCTCCACCAATGTGGGCTCTTTTTTTTAAGCACTTAATTACTTTCTGATCCTCCATTTTTTTTCCTCCATCCATTTTTCATCTTTTAAAAACTTGACCCCTTTTCATTTGCTGTCATTGCCTCTAGCCATTCTTTATACTTGTGAGTTACCCCTTTTAAATTTCTTTACTGTTATGTTAGTGAGTGTATTGCAAGAAAGTACCAGAAACTGGATGGTTTAAACAACAGAAAAATGTATTGTCTCACTGTTCCAGAGGGTGGGTTAGTTCCTTCTGAAGCCTGTAGGGCGAATCTGTTCATTCCTCTGTCCTAATTTCTGGTGGTTAGCTGACAATTTTTGGCATTTCTTGGCTTGTAGTTACCTTAATGGTCACATGGAATTCTGTATGTGTGTGTGTGTCTGTCCATTTCTCTTTCTCTCGCACGCGCGCTCTCGCTCTCTCGGTCCAAATTTCCCCTTTTTCTGTGGAAGCCAGTCATGATGGTTTAGGGCCCACCCTAATGACTCATTTTAACCTGATTACCTCCATAAAGATCCTGTTTCCAAATATCACATTCTGAGATATTGAGGGTTGGAATTTCAACTTAGCATTTTTGGGGCAGCACAGTTCAACTCTGAACAGTTGGGTTTTTAAGAGAGAATGAAAATAAAGTGTATGTCTTCCTTTGTGTTTAACAGAATGTCTAGTTATTGTAATATTTTTAAAGACTGTTTTAGTCACGTCTATCTTCACTGAAGATTAGAAAGCAACTCTCAGGAAGTAATTTTTAGGTTACAGTTTGCAGTTTTTGTTCAGATTTATGCGACTGTTAAATTTCTGCTGGTTTCCTGAATGTTTGATAACTTAGTATCTGAGTCACCTCATTTTTTTCCTACTCTTGCTCTGTTTCTAAAGTAATTTGAAGGTTGGCAACATGACTAAAGAAGGAACAGCAGCAGTGGCTTGTGAGAAAGTAAATCCTAAGTATATTATGATGGCATAGTTATGGGAGTATGATCAGCCAGGTTCTAATGCTCTTTCGTGTTAATTATACTTGTTTTTTCAGATGTGAGCCTTCCTGGGTTGAGTTTGTTTGTTTGTTTGTTTTTAAAAATTCTATCCTACATTTTCTTGGTTTTGGCTTCTCATTCCCTTTACCTAAAAGTAGCCTACCCTTCCTCCCTTACTTTCTGGCAGCATCACTCTCTTTTATTTCCTGTGTAATAGTTATCCCAGTCTAGAATTTTATTTTTTATTTCTTGTCTCTTCTTTCTCCATTAGAATCTAAATGCTATAAGAGCAGGTGCATCAACCAGGTTCATTGCTTGATCTCAGAATAGAATAGTGCCTAACATGTTATAAAGTAGGCACTGCTTTTAAACAGATCAGTGAGCGAAACAAGTTTTATTTTCCAACATTCCAAATGTTGCTTCACTGAATTGCTTTTGTTCTTGGAAGTCCTTCTGTCTTGTTGAAGTAGCTTAGCTCAGTGTGCAAGTCAGCTTGTGATAACACAAGTGGCTCAGCCTTACCTGGCATTTGTTTTGCAAAACTGTAAAACTAGGACACAGCTCAAACTGGAGTGATGAGTGGCTCTCATAGTGGTGCAGTTGGCGATGGCTACTGTCTCCACAGATTCTCCCTTTATCCACCCAAATGTCCTCCCAGGCCGGGAAAGGGAGCTCCCCCCTTAACATTTCTGAAAATCCTACTAGGGTTCCAGTAGTAATTGTGCACAATAAAACAGGGCCTGAAATTTGAGTTATATTTTAATTGGATTTTGGTGGAAGGCTCTCATCCATCTCCACAGCCTCTCCCAGTTTTCCCAGAAGCCTCTGGGAAATATGGCCAATATGGGATGCCTGGAGTTGGGAGTGGGATCTTTGCATGGCTGCACAGGAGTTCATATCCCTGCTTCCTGGCCTCATGGTCACCACATTCTGTTTAATTGAGACAGACCCAGGCAGTTCCAAAGAGAAGAGTGGAGAAGTAGTGAATTTGTGCTTCCTGATCTGGGAAACAGGGAGGGAGGTGCTACATTCTGAGAGTTAAATGTAAGAGAGATTGCAGGTGTTATTAAAAACTGAATATGTGTTACAGGAGCTTAGGAATTCTCCTGGTCACTTTTATGACATCATTTAAGTAAGCCGGCAGATTGGTACTTTTTTTTTTCTTGATTTTTATTCGTATGCTACCAGTACAGGGAAGACCTTTCTCTCCACCTACAGGAGTCACTGAAAGTTGATTGATGCAGTGTGTGAGACTGGTCAAATGGTTTATGTAGCAAAAGTCACCTTTTAACTGGAATTGTGGTACTGTCTTGATTTCATCATGGTATCCTGAAGGGTTATAAGGAAATGGCCTGGCATTCATATGCTGTCCCAGAGGTGATTGCTACAGCTTTGACCTCAGTCATGTTCCTTTGAATTTCAGGTAGGTTTAGAAAAATACAAGCTCTTGGGGTACCTGGGTGGCTTGGTTGGTTAATTAAGTGTCCACCTTCAGCTCAGTTCACGATCTCATGGTTCAGGAGTTCGAGCCCCACATCGGGCTTTTCGCCCACAGCGTGGAACCTGCATGGGATTCTCTGTCTCCCTCTCTCTCTGCCCCTTCTCTTCCCTCGCCCTCCCTTGCCCGCCCTCCCTCTCTCTCTCTCTCTCTCTCTCTCTCTCTCAAAATTAATAAATAAACTTTTAAAAATTCTTTAAAAAAAAAATACAAGCTCCAAAAATGAAGTGTGCATACTCACAAAATGTTGAATCTGGTACCTCTCATGCAAAAGCTAACAATCAGGTTTGAAATTCTTAGGTGATTTAGAGAACCTGGTGCCTGTGGTAAGGTCTCTGTAAAACCACATGATGCTTTCTATGTGTGGTGGGGAAGGGAGAAACAAGAAGTGGTTCTGTTGTTCTGGGTTACATGTATGATATTGGATAC
The DNA here is from genome assembly GCF_018350195.1 of Panthera tigris. Classification (NCBI taxonomy): domain Eukaryota; kingdom Metazoa; phylum Chordata; class Mammalia; order Carnivora; family Felidae; genus Panthera; species Panthera tigris. Next base: position 40,877,233 of record NC_056671.1, read on the forward strand.
AAGACTGTCCTGGGATGTGAGCAAATAGTCATTTCTTTCCTGCATCCTCACAGTGCTTATTGAGATGGGGGTGATGGATGATGACAATTGATGGACATTATTCACAATGAAAAATACTATTTAAATAAAAGATGCAACACATTGTGAAGTGTAAAGTTTACCCATAAGATCTAATATAAGTTCTTCAGCTTTGAGCTCCATTACAAATGAATAAGGAAACTGTTGATACTCCTATAAAAGATGTTCCTGTGAAGGAATATGACTAAAAACTTAATGCGATGAAATAAATGTACACTGCCCACTTCAGTGCAGTATATGCATTTCAATGATGCTATCATTCTTACAACATTTTGGAACGCCATTTTCTTTTCAAATTACTTTCAGAGTCTCAAAATACATCATTTTATGCTCAGTGGTGGAAGGTTTTTACCCCTTAAGGTAGGTTAGGGTTTTCACAATAGCTACAAGTCATTTAGAGCAACATCTGGTGGATCATGCATGTCAGAGAGATGAACAATAATCTACTTCTGTGCTGTTTAAGAGTTGTGACCATATAGTAATGATAGTGATCATGCAGTTTTTACTTTTTTTTTGATGTTTATTTATGTATTGAGAGTAAGAGGAAATGGGGGGAGGGGCAGAAGAGGACAGACAGAATCCCAAGCAGGCTCTGTGCTGTCAGGGCAGAGCCCCACGACGGACTCTATTTCCTGAACCGTGAGATCATGACCTGAGCTGAAATCAAGAGTTAGGCACTTAACCAGCTGAGCCACCCAGGTACCCCACTACAATTTTTTCTCTTAATGCATCTTAGGGGAACTTTAGGTTGAAGTAGGCAGATTGAATTTCTGAAAGACAATAATCTAAGAGTACTGGTTATTTTCAATTTAGTTTAAATTTAGCCAGTTGAATAAAATCTGGTAATCAATATAGATATAGCATTAGAATTTTCTTAATATTGTAAAAGGAAATTCCTAAAGTTATCATTGTCATAGCAATGTATTTTAGCCATTTTGCTGTTCATTTCCTGAAGAACACAAATGAACCTGCATACAAGAGTATGAAATGCTGCATATTCTGATGGGAAGGGAAGGGTGAGGTAGATGCCATCAAATTGAGAAACCTGCAGGTTTGAAAAAGAAACAAATTGGGAGAGCAAGCCTTTTGCAGGGTTGCCAGATTACACTGGGGGCCCATTTAAGGCTACAGATAAAAATTTATACTTTCACCTGTTTGTCCTACCAGGATGACTCTTCCCAGTAGTGCTCATGATGATTTTTTATTAAAATGATAATCCCAGTTGCTTGGATGGTATTTTCTTTAAGTTTATCAGTATGATAGCAAGCAAATTGTAAATTAAACATCAGTGAAGTGGTTAAAAGCAAAGGCTCTGGAGTCAAGCCTTGGTTTATTATATCCTGGCTTCTCTAGCAGCTGTAAAACTTGAGCAGGTTCTGTCAGTAATAGTTATGTATATGAGATGTCAGTTGGTTATGTCTTTTTATACACTTCTCTCTTGAGGTCCTAGCATATTTATTATTATTTGTATGAATTTTATGTGTGATAGAATTTTTACATTTTCCTCAAGAAACTACATATCCAAGAGATTGTTGCTGAGTTCCTGGTCTCTAAATACTTAATCAACATTACAGTAGCAGTTCACTTATATGGATGGAAGAAGAGGACTGGAAGACGAGTACCAGCTAATTACCAGTATTTTTTTAATTAAAAAAATTGTAAGGAATTCAAGGAGGTGCAGTTACAGCAACAAAGTAGTTAAAACAACCATCACCAGTTTTTCAAGTGGTCCAGAAAATCTTTAGTTAGATATATGCAAAACTAGCTGAAGAAGGGGAAATTCCTCTTGAGAGCCAAGGAATGTGAGTGTACAACTGACTTGGGTCCTTGCATGATGCTTATCTCATAATTTGTTAGAATTTTTGTTTATTTTTCTTTGGATTGTGTTAATGATATTAAGTCTTGCTTACTTCATTTATTATTTGTCGTAGTTTTCTATGGCAAGTTCTAAGCCATCTCACTTTTGACCTGGCATGGAGAAATCTAATACTGTACTTCCTTTAAAGTATCTTCATTTGGCCTCAGTGTGATACACTGGTGTGCTCCTGTTAGTAGTGAGTTTATAGCAACAAATTTGTTTCTAAAAGATAGAAGTGTCACACTTTTAAAATTATTTACAGTTTTTAAATTTGATAATAGTATGGCTTGCATTTCAACAGGATTTCTTGAGTGTAGGTGAAATGGGGTGACCTAGTCCTAGTACAGAAAACTGTTTATATACTTAGGGTGTCATCTCTGAGTGTCACCATGGCGACAGGGTCATTTCACACCGCTATTCAGAGGGTGAAATGAGAAAAGAAAGAGAAACATTTAAACAGAAACAGTTGTGATTAACAGGACGTGGATGGGCACACACACCCACACACACAGCCACAGCCACTGAAGCAGCTGCCATGGGAATTTGGAGCAGAGCATTCCCCATTTGTTTCTGGCTTTATTTTATTGGAAGTGTTGTCCAGAATTGGTGACACAAGTCAAGCCATGATTCTTCTCATCCTTAATTGGGCTGTTTAGCTTTATGATCTTAATGATCAAACAGATACACTTGATAGCTACAGCCTGACAACTTTCAGTATAATCTCTCTGGTCTCAGAATATTGGGTGAAAGTTTGACCTAGAACATTAGTGTCAGAAGGGTTCAGCTTCAAAGATTTTTTAGTCCCAAACTCCCTAAAATGGGATATGTTAACTGAAGATATTCTAGGCCCTAGAGTAAATGTGATAAATTAACCCTTGAATTTTGTAGAAGAAACCTTTATTCAGTCACTTTTTTTTTTCATATTAAATAGATGCATCAGAGTAGAATGCAAAATGTGTTAAATTTTAAAGGTTAAAATGTAAGTTGTCAACAAGATTACCTTTGAGAAAGATACTTTAAGTTGGGCCTCAGGAGACCCTTCCAGTTTTTTCTCCTCTGTTCCTGAAAAGACCCAAATGCATTTGATTTTTCATTCATTCAAAGCTCAAGTGAAATAGTCACTGGCTACCCTGTTCAGAGAGTTGGGGATTGTATGAGGATATAACGAAACACTAGAACCTTGAGTAAACTAGCCATTTTCCAATAAGCAGTTAAATTGTAAATGTTTGAAAAACCTCAGAGAATTATCAAGAGGAATTTTGCTCTTGGTTTTGAAGAATGCATATAAGTCCCTTTTTTCGTAAGTAAACAGTGAATTTTAAGTAATTCCAGATATAAGAAGAAAAACTTCATTAGTATAGATGATGAGAGCCATTCTGGCTCAAGGAACTCTGTAGTCCTTTGTGTGTGGGCTTCTGTCGTGAGTGCTCTTGAAGATAGGGACATGTACTTGAGTTAATTCCTTTGCTGTAGAATAATTATGGTAAAGGTTATCAATGGTTTGTAACTGAGGCTTTAAAAAGTATTTTCATCATGAGTTTGTTCTAGTAAGAACTTTTTAGTGTTCTTTACCTCGTCATGGGTATTTCAGTAGAAATAAGTTGCTATTCCACAGTTTGACCACTGGGGGGATGTAGGTTATTTTCATTTTTTGTATCAAAGTCTGAATATAACTTGTGTAAGTACTTCTGTGGAACCAGTTTAGCTCAACCTCAAATAAGCAGATTTCAGGTTAAGAAGTTTTAAGTAAATCCCTGTGCCACCTTTAAAAGCTTTTTAATACTTAATCTCCTAAGTCTCATATACTTAGGGGATCAGTAGTGAAAAGAAACAAAGATGTGTATTTTACTAGCATCATTATCAGCTGTGGAGTCTAAACAGGATTCTGACTCTCCTGACTAGCATTTTAGCTTTGTTTCCCCAAGATAGACCTTTTCTTGAAAGATTTAAGTCTAGGAAACGTAAAAAGTAGTCTTTCTTGACTACTTACCATTTATTATCTTTGCCTGTAGAGGAAAAGTTTGACAGTACAGTAACATTTTTCTCTGAGAAACCATATCGATAATTCAGAATTATTCATTGTAATTTTAACTTTTATTGACTAAGTCCAAAAAGTGCCACCACTCAAATGATGGGCTGGAACCAGAATGTCAGGTACTAGCTGGGAGTCAGGTGATCCACAGTCACAGCTAGGGGAAGCTGGAGGTGTGTGCCTCTTACAAAATTGGTGTTTGGAAGATGCGCTCACCCTGTCTGGGTCCATGGTGCATGTTCACTTGCAGTCAGAACATTCTGTGAGTCATCAATCCAAACAAACAGTGAAACGATACCAAGACTTAAGAGAAAACTGAAGTGACTGGCCTAGGGGTTGATTATTGTGTAAGAGGTGTTTGAGGTGAAGGTTGCCTGAACAGAGGTCATACCCACTAATCTTAGGCTCTTGCCTCTCTTCTCTTGTTAGCCCTTTCTCCTTCCTTCTGGTCAACCACCATCCTCCTTTCCCTAGCACTTTCTCTTCTGGTCTCAGCATGGCATTATGGGAGAAAGCACCAAACCAGAAATCGGGTCCAACTAAATGGGTGGCCTTGGGCTAACTGCCTGATGTCTCTGTATGCCTCAGTTTACTCATTTTTAAAATGAAGTTTTTATTTTTCCCTTTTTCCGGTATCTTTATCCCTCCATTTACCTTTCTTAACAGTTTTCCCCTTTTCTTGTCATTCCACCTGTGTATTTTCTCATCACTTCCCAGTTTTATTTCCTCTGTTTTTCCTTTTTAACCCCTTTCTCATTTTCTTATGTAGTTTTTCCTTAATCTTCTTTTTCGTTCTCTTTTATTTGCTTCTCCCTCTCCCCGATGTCTTATTTCCCATTGGTAGCACCCCAGTATCAGTTTTTTTTCTTACTGCCGTCTGATGCCAGGGATCTAGAACTATAATAGGACATTGAGGAAGAGGTTTAAATTGTTATATGTTTAATATTTAGGCCAAAAAAACCCACACTTCTCTCTTAAATGGAGGAATTTGTGTTAACTGTTACATACTGAGTTAGATAATAAGCACCAGTGGGCACTTTCATGTACTCCAGGCACACATTAATATCTGTAGGTTGGGCAGCAAGCAGTGTAACCTACTGAATCAAGCTAAATTTTTGCCACTTCTCATATTGGTGAATTTAGTTTTAAATTCTGCCATTTAATATTTTTATTATATGGATCTTAGCAATATATTGCTGTGGTAAACCTTACCCGCCTCCCCTTACTTGGTCAAACATTTGGAAATACTGTCTTTTTGTGATGTTTAGACATAGAAAAAAAAGTTTAATAATTTGAACATTAAATACATGAGGATCAGCTAGTATATTGTTGATGAATTAACACAATACTTCCATGGAATGATTAAAAATCCTGTCTTCATTTCTTCATTAGTAGAACTTCAACTAAACATCCTTTTTCTCAAGATTGTCTCAGGGCCCTACAGTCGTGCTTTGTCCAATAGAAATATAATGGGAGCCGTTTATGTAATTTTAAATTACATAAAGTAGAAAGAAAAGAAAAAAACAGGTAAAATATAATTTTAAGAGTATATCATATTCAACATGTCCAAAATAGTATCATTTTAACATGTATGTATAAAAAATTAGATTATTTCACTTTTTTTTAATTCTAGGTATAGTATTCTATACTTACAGCACATCTCAGTTGGTTCTAGCAACATTATAGATATAGCCACATGTGGTTGATGGCTAATTGTAAGGAACATCACAGCCCTAGACAACTGTATTGAGTAAAATAGTATACATATGTTGATTTACAGAAAGGTAGAAAGGAAATACCAGGAATGTTTGATTTTTACAGTGGTTCAATGTCATAATCTTCATTGTTGTACTACAGGTTAATATATAACAATATAATTAATAATATGTTAACATATAATTTATTATAAATTTTTCATTATTTACAGGGCTGAGTACACTATCTTCCATTCAGAAATTGTGAAAATAAATTGGGTCATGCCAATATGACAAAAAATTGTTGGTTACTGAGTTCTAGAAAGCATGTGTAACCTGCTGTCTTTGGGAAGCTTGTTGATGCTTAGAAAATATATGAAAACTATTTTCCCTTAAATGATTGTATAAGATTATTTCTCTATAAGTATAGTTGTTTTTATTTCTAAAAACAAGGATGTGATTGATTTGGAGAATCATTAACTCAATCCGTGTCCTGTGTGATGGAAGCTGTAGGGACCGTCATGTGATTGGGCAGGACTTGGTACCTATCAGTGTAAACACATGGCACAGCCTGTCCCATGCCCCTCCTTATCTTCTTTAGAGAGAAGGGGTTGAGGTGTTTTGAGCAAATCTTATTGGTAAAGACGTTGTATGTATTGCTTTTTTTTTTTAAAGAACCATTTCCTTTCAGTTTTAGCCATATTACTGTGTGTGCAAACGGTTTGTACTCAGTTTGTCAGCAGAGTGGCTTTCCGTTTTGATAATTTAGAACTGTAACTTTGTCTCTGAAAAAAAGACATGATAAGCTAGTTCAGTTTTAAGATGTTTTACTTAGAAGATGATAGTACAGATGAAGAGAAGAAGGTTCGTGAAGGCCTATTAAGTGAAACTGAAGGTGTTTACCATGGAAAGGCCCCTGCTGGTATCCTGGTGAGTTACGTGCATCAGTGTCCTTCCCTTTGCTTGCTCGCTGGCTCAGTCTGTAGTCTGGAGGGAAGAGGGGGGGACACCCACCAAAAGAAAATGGCTAATGCCCTTTCTTTGGAAAATGTAACATCGTCACGGATTTTATTAACTTTTAATGTTACATTCAACAGAAATATCTGATACCTGTTCTCCCTCATTCACGCTACACCATCTTTATACTTTTCTCTATTTTCTCTATTTCTCTATTAACAAATAACTTTCTGCCTAGAAAAATAATGAGGTTGCTGCTTATTTTTTTTAAACTAGGCTTCAGACTAAACCTATCTGGTTTCACACTAAACCTATCTGGTAGTTGAGGAATAGAAAACATTTAAAAATTTTATGGTTTTTATTGTCCTAGCCGCAATTTTTTGAAAACTAAACTAATATTTTGAAACTGGCATTTTATTCTATGATACAAAAGAATGCAGTCTTTCTTCTGTGATTACAAACAAAAAAATTTTATAAACTTGACTTATGTGGGCAAAATGCAAATTGAGGTTTTTATTTTTTGTTTTTTGGTTTTTTTTTTGTTTAATCTAGATAAGATATAAAATAAAACAAGTCAGGAGCGCCTAGGTGGCTCAGTCGTTTGGTCGTCCGACTTTGGCTCAGGTCATGATCTTGTGGTTCATGGGTTCGAGCCCTGCATCGGGCTCTGTGCTGACTTCCTGGAGCCTGCTTCAGATTCTGTGTCTCCCTCACTCTCTCTGCCCCTCCCCCGCTCATGGTCTGTCTGTCTGTCTCTCTCTCAAAAATAAGTAAACATTAAAAAGAAATTTAAATAAAAAAAAATCATACAGAAGTATAAGTTCTAGAAGTCTGCATTAAGGAAATAAAATCAGGTAAATAGAAGATAATATAATTTAACTCTACCTGTGGAACCTTTTCCTTTAAAAATAATCAGAAGTAAATAACCATGAGGTAAAGGTATTTTTTAGAAAATTAAGAATGTTTGTTTTCATGAAAACAAGGGTAAAATAAAAACAGGTTGATAATTTCAAAAATCTGTGACTCATAATCATGTTGATTTTTAAAGTTACACACATTTTTGTCACCTTTAAAAATGTTATCACATGTGTGTGCTTTTGCTTTTTGGACTTGATGAAAGTGTACTTGTTCAGGGTTCTCAGGAACTTATGGAACTGGACATTGTTTGAATATGAATGGAAGTTAGGTATACAGGGAGAGGTAATTTACTTTTGAAATTTCCTTTTTAATAGTATATATTTATGGCTTCATGCACATTTGTCATAAAGGTCAGCAGAGAGAATAGTGAACATAGCTGAATCTTTATGAAATATTTAAAAAATTCTTTTAGTGAGTAGCACTAACACACGCAAACCACCCATCACCAGAAAAAGTTCTTATGCTTCGTGCTACTCTTGTTTTCTAGAGAGAGGTCAATGGGTATTTGATTAGACTGCATTTTATTAACAGTTCCCTTTTATGTTAATGTTAGAACATTGAAATCCCATGAGTCACCTCCCCTGCCCCAAGAGAAACTTGGATTTTCTGGATGGCTAGTGTTTGGAACACTGGATTTGATATCTACTTAATGAACTGTATTGATTATATGAGAGTTAGACTTTATAACTTGGGTGTGTGTGTGTGTGTATGTGTGTGGTGAGCAGGGAGACAGAGAAACCTAGTTTTCAGGATCCAGGCCCTCAGTGACCCTGACTCTCCTTACTACTCATATGCTTCCTGGGCACACCTCTTGTTGGAAGGTGAATGAATGGCTCTATCTTAAAGGAGATGATTTTATGGATTTGGAACATAAATGTATAAAATCTAATAGTTTAAAAAACCATGAAAAGACTTATGTGCTTTGTTAGAAATTAGGAATTGAAAAAAAGGTTTCCATAATTTTTAAACAAGTGAAGATAATTCCTTTATTTGGTAAGAAAAAGACCAAATTATTTCGTATTTAAATACTCTGAAGTTCCAAAATCTGTTGGCCTTAATTTCCATCACTTATTTAAATTAGGGCAACATATTGACTACAGGAGTTCTTAGCCAAACTTGTAATCCTAAGAAATACTTTTAGAATCAAATCTTTCTGTGGAGACTCTAGACAGCATCTGGCCATTCCTTTTAGAGATGAGAACCCCAACAGAGGCTGTAAGACCTGCTCATGGGGCAGAAGAGAGAACTTGACTTTGTGTTTTCATGTCCTCACCAGTGGCAGGGGACTCGAGGAAGCCAAGAAGGCAGTCCTTCTCCGTCCTTGTCCCTCTGCACTCTTTGTCAAAGGACCTGGGCACTAGTGTGGTTGAGTCCAAAAGACCTGTTTTTTTTTTGTTTGTTTTTTTGTTTTTGTTTGTTTTTTTTTTTTTTGTAAGTGAGAATTTTGTATGTTTATATTATTTACAGCAAGGTTTACTAACAAACAGCGGTAGAAGATAGCAAGTCACCCTGTAGGTGGGGCGTGTGGCTTGGGGCAGAGCACTTTATACTGAACTAGGAAACCTCTGTGGAGATGGGGAAGCCTCCCGCTCAATCCCCAACCATAGCACATTTTGTCATTACTTCCTGCTGCCCGAAATCTTAGAACAACACTGGATGAGTGGGTCCAAAACCAAACGTGTTCTTCCAATCCAACATGGACAGTGTTCACAAAATTAAATATTTAGTTGCATAGAATTTTATTTCCTTACAGAAATGTGGTGTTGTTTCCTACGTGGGCAATTTGGGGGGAGTAAATTCTCCTGGAATTTCACTTGTTTGCCTCTTTAATCCTGATGCCACAAATGCGCTCACCAGTTGTGGAGAGTAGCATAGAGGCTCTGGCCAGATATATGTCTAGGCTTTTTGAAAATTATTTATTACCCATTTTTGTATGTGTGCCCCCGTCTATTGTCACAAGTGAAAGACTTAGAGACGTGCATACACACAACTACTCCACAATTCTGTAGAGTGCATAACTGAATTATTAAAGAAAAAATTATTTTCATTCAGCAAATCTTGTGCCACAATGGATCTGTTAGATACTCACTTTTTTTTTTTTTTTTTTTTTGCATTTACTGATATGTCTGAATTGCTTGCTGCTCTGAGTTTGTAACACAACTGGACAGATTTCAGTAAGTGGCTATATAAATGCCGCCTCTTTTAGTTTACCCACATACCTGGTCCTGATTACATACTCCCTATTAGCTGAGCTTTTACCCATTTGATTGGAATAATCCCAATATTGCAGATTTGATCCAGGTGCTGGTGAGTCAGTCTTATGCATAGGAAAAAGAAGTTGTGATCCCATCACTGTCTTTAGATGTTACAAGTCAGGTGTGCGTCCAGTCTAGAGGAATTAGACACAGCTCTCTGAAAGGATTGAAATAAAAATCTTACCTCACTTGGAAAAAACATTTACCTTTTTATATTCTTTGTTTTATATTCATTTCTTAGGTATTAAATATTCAAAATCAGCCCATTTCTACTGAAGAAAAAATTATAGACTCCAGTTCTAGAGTAGATTATTTAAAAAAATTTTTTTTAATGTTCGTTTATTTTTGAGAGAGAGAGAGCGCATGCAGGGGAGGGGCAGAGAGTAGGGGAGATACACAATCTGAAGCAGGCTCCAGGCTCTGAGCTGTCATCACAGAGCCCAACGTAGGGCTGGAACTCACTCAGGATCTGTGAGATCATGACCTGAGCTGAAGTCGGACACTTAAATGACTGAGCCACCCAGGCACCCCTAGAGTAGATAATTTTTGTTTGTGTTATACATTACTTAGCTAATTGAAAGTAGGGAAAATAATTTTTATGGTTATTTTTCACTCTTGCTGGCTGTTCTAGAAAAATATATTTATTTGTCCCTTCTTTGAAACCTATTGCATTATCTAGAATCATTGTCTGAGCTCTCTTTGCTTAACTTAAGATATTTAGGGAAGGTATTTTTCAAAGGGTAGGAGTAACAGTATGCTGATCTTATTTTATTAGAGTACCATTTTAACTGTGATAAAATCATGTTTAGAACTTCGTGTGCCTTTGCTGTACCATCTTAACCATAGCTATATCTGTGTAGGAAAGACCTTCATCAGAAATTTACCTAAAGTGAATCCCAGGAAAACCTGAAGGGAGAGTTATGTAATCTCCAGAATGTTATTGCATTCTCTGGAATTTATCTGAACTTCATTTGAACTGCAAATAGGCTATGATAGGTCAAGGGGCAGTAGTTAAGATTGTAAAAGTCATTTGTCATCTTTTATATTCTAACAAAGCATGAAGTCATAACCATTATAGAGTGATAGTCAGGATTTATTAGAAAAGTAATTCCTTTACGGGAAGTGAGGCAGGAGAGGAATAGGAAGTACACCCTTCAATTCTGTTCACTCCCCACTCAGTGATGTTCTCAAGAGGGGGCTAGGCATTGATCCCTTTGCTTGCAGTCATCAGACACAGCTTGGTGTAAGATGCCATTTTAGGGTCTCTTGGGGCTTTAAAAAGTACCTATACCTGTAATCTGGCGGGGGGGGGGGGGGGTGGTGGCCTGGTCATCAGGATACCTCAGAGCTCCTCCGTGATTCTATTGACAGCCAAGGGCAGAGATTCCCATTTCCCAGACAATTAAAGGGGGCAGTAGAGCTTAGGAATTGTTTTGTTTTGTTTTTAAACCTGAACTATAGAGTTTATTCATATTTTCCCCCGCTAAAGTCTTTTTTCTGTTTCAGGATCCAATCCAATATCCCAGCTTGGCGTTTGGTAATGTCACTGTAGTCTGCCAGTGACAGTTCCTCAGTCTTTCCTTATCTTTCGTGACCTTAACACTTTCAGTGACTGTTGGTCAGATATTTTGTAGAATTTTCCTCAATTTGAGTTTGTTTGGTGTTGTCTCCTAATAAGACAGAAGTCATGTATTTTTTGGCAACAATACCACAGACGTGATGTCATATCAGGAGTTCCATGATGCCAGTATGGGTTTTTTGTTTTTTGGTTTTTTTTTAAGTTTATTTATTTTGAGAGAGAAAGCATGAGTGGGAGAAGGCAGGAGAGAGAGAGAGAGAGAGAGAGAGAGAGAGAGAGAGAGAGAGAGAGAGAGAGAGAGAGTGTGAGTGTGAGTGTGAGTCAGTCCCAAGCAGGCTCTTCACTGTCAGCGCAGAACCCAATGCAGGATTTGAACTCCTGAGCTGTGAGATCATGACCTGAGCCAGGGTCAGACACTTAACTGACTGAGCTACCCAGGCGCCTCATCAGTATGTTTTATTACTGGTGAAATTTCCCAAATTCACTTAAGGTGGTATCTGCCAGGTTTCTCTACTGTAAAGTTACTGTTTTTCCTTTTGTAATGAATATATGTCTTTGGGGAGACTTTAAGAATATGTGAACATCCTGTTTCTCCTCAAACTTTTGTCCTCTTATTTTTAAACATCCATTGCATGCTACAATTATTAACTGTAGTGTTCTAATAGTGGTTTTCTATCTCCCTTATTCTTTATTAATTGGAATTCATCTTTAAGAGAAAACTGCCCCTTCTCCCTGCTTGCTTGCTTGCTTGGTTATGTATGTATGTAGGTCTGTCTGTCTGTCTGTCATTATGGACTCATGAGTGTTTTATTCTGAGGTTATAATACTAACATTTTGTTGCTCAGATTGTCCTAGCTTTAACCTTTGGGAGCTCTTTTCACGTTAGCTCCTGTGTTCCTTTAACATATCCCTGTTCTCTTGATTTTGAGCACTTTCCTACTTTTCTGGCACTGTTAGATGCTCCAGCATCAACTTGTATTTTTCCCTGTCTCCAGCCCTGGGATCAGTTACTTCTTCAAGGAGCCATGGTTGTTTTTATTGGAAGAATGGTATTTATACATCAAGATCTGGGCTCTAGGTGTGTTGGTTGCTTGTAATGGTATCCTTGATTCCAGATCCTCTTAACAGAGAAAGCTAGCATGTTAAATATGTATTCTAGTCCAGGCATAAGCACATCTATATTTGTGCATCTGTCCATGGAGACTTCCAATTCTAGTCCAATACTACAGTGTTCATTTTAGCCTTCCTTCTAGGAAATTGTAGTTTTAGAAGCTTCCCAAGTGTTTATAATTAATCTTACTTGAGGATTGATGGCTTTTGGATATGTAAGGTACATTGTGTACCCAAAGGCTGTTGTGGCCTTGTTAAGTAGTCTTTCTTGATGAATACTCTTTGTTGTTGAATCATCATTATTTTCCATTCTTAGGTTAGTCATCATTTCTTACACTGAAAATAATTTTTATGTCACTCCTAGCCCTTGTAACTAAGGGAACCCAGCCAGCTAGGAGAAAAAGTCCCCAGTTTTTTATAGAGGAGTAGAAACCAGTCTCATGGCCAGCATTTTTACAAAAATTTGTCAGAGAAATTGAGTGCACATGAGGGAATGTTTAGTGGTTTGAATACACAGGGAGGCCATGTGTATATTAGTATACACACAACCAACTCAAATGACAAAAAGTTTCACAGTTGCACTAAAGCCAAATTTATTTGAGTCCTTGAATTGCCTTCTTTTTTGATAAGGCTGCCTGCATTCTTTTTCTGAAGCACAGCATTCTTTCTAAAGCAGGCACTTGGTCCATCAGACTTGCTGAGAGTAAACCCTCCAGACTTGGGCTGTTGAGGATGTGTAGACTGTGAAGTTAGGACCTGCACGCCCTTGTTAAGTTAGTATTTAAAGTAGGTACAGTGACCTTCACATCCTACTGGAGTAATTCATCTGACATGTTTCTACCTGGACTTAACCAGGGTACCATATGATGGGATGGGGCTTGAGGGACTTTCAATCCAAGGAATTAACACAGATGGGACAAGTTTAAAATGTCTAATTCATCTGTGACACTAACTGAGGTTCTTTGGGGGGCATGAGAAGAAAATGAAATAAGTTTAACATGTGTTTCCTTAGACCTACAAACTACAGGAACATGTTTATTTGTTCCCAGTCTCACGGCTGTTATTTAACTGTAGAAGTCATGATGTCAATTCCTGATGTCTAAGTCACTGAGTAAAAAGAACTTCAAATAAAGTCATAATGTTTCAAAGGAAATTGTGTTCTACGAGTGTCTGGACTAAAGAGATAGTCATCACTGAAAATACAACATATGGTTTCCTTAGAAACCTGCTAAGATTGTGTGCCTTTCATATGTGAAAGTGAGCCAGTCAATTAGATTTTAGAGTTCCTTATGGTTACCAGTGGTCATCACCAAAACAGGTTAGCCACACAATTCTCTTGTCCTAGAAAGTTTAGGATGAGAATGTGTTCCTTAAAACATATATTTGTAACTGTAATATAATCATACCTTTAGGGCTCATCATAAAAAGCATAACATTTTTCATGTATGATAGCATGTGGAAGAATCATCATGGCTTTCTAAAAGCTACTTATGAAATTCCTATACATAGCTCTGAAAATTACATAAACTTATCAGCATTAGTGTTTTTAGAAGCTAATGGCCCCAGGATACAGTAAAAAGAGCCTGTGTGAGACAGACACACCTGAGCTTGTGTCTGTGCATCACCGAGTAACTGTTTGACTTTATGTAAGTTGATTATCTTCTCTGAGCCCCAATTTTCTTGCTAGTATAATGCATGTGATATTTACCTCACTTAATTGTGAGGATTAAATGAGAGGAGGTATATGAAATGGCATTTGGAAGGGATAAATGTTAGTGCCCTCTTCTCTTTTTTCCCCCATCACCTCCCCATGGCAAATACTAGGAGGAATATGGAGTAAAATCTGAATTGTTGGTTTTTTCAAGCATATGCATAGCCTAAAAGTTAGTGTGAGTAAGTAGTTTGAATTTTCACCAGTGTTAAGTGAATCTTTATTTTAAGCAACTCCCACATGTGAAACTCTAAGTCCATAAAACAATCAAATTATTCCCACTTTGTAAAATAATTTAAAGAATGATTTTATTTTAATAGCAAACTCCTCTGAGTACACTGAAGATACCTTAAAAACAGTAGCTGCAAAATCACCCTTGCAAAATATATCTAACGCAGTCTCACTCCTAAGTTATTTACCCAAATGAAATGAAATTATGTTCACACAAAAGCCTGTACACAAACATTTTTGATGGCTTTGTTTGTAATCAGCAAACACTGGAAACAACCCAGATGTCTTTCAGCTGGTAGATGGATAAACAAACTTTGGAACATCCATACAGTAGAATACTCAGTACTTAACACCAGGGGACAAACTGTGGATACCTGCAACAATAATGATTAATCTCAAATGCATTATGTTAAGTGAAAGAAGCCATATTCAGAGGGCTACTGTATGGTTTCATTTATGTGACATTTTAGAAAAGGTAAAGATTATAGAGACAGAAAACCAGATCAGGGGTTAGCATGGGGATTGGATAAAGTATTGACTTGCAAAGGGGCATGGGGCATTTTGGGAAACTACCTAGTTGTGTATTTTGATTGTGGTGGTTATTACATGATTGCATGGTTAAAACTGTACACTAGAAAAGGCTTAATTTTACTTTATGTAAAATACACCTTTATTTTTTTTGAAAAAATTTATTTTTAATAGTTCAAGGTGTAGCTATTTAAAATTTTAAAGTTGCATTTCATAGCTGACTTCATATGAACATTTAGCTAGAAGTTTTTATATGCCGATAGGCAGAACCATTAGAGTAAGGTTGACTAAGTAATAATTTAATGTCTTTCATGATTATCCACTGAATCTTAAACTCATTACATTTCCTAATGATTTTACTTCTGTGTTTCTCTCTCGTCTCTGGTCAGGTTAAATGTTACCTGTAACATAATCTGTCACCTCATGTTACAAATAGATTAGAACTGGGCATATTTTAGCCATGACAGGAAAAAATAACTAAATTATCAGAAATTGCCTTTGTTTCAAGGCAGTATTCTGTAATTTGGGAAATGAAGGGAGAAGAAGAAATACAAGAACAAGAACCATTAAGTTTTACAGAGCTGCAATAGTTTGAAACGAGTTTGGTCACAGGAGTGATGTGGCATTTGGGGCAAGGTTATTAGAGCCCACTTTTCCTTAGTGTGCTGCTCGCTACTTTAGGATCTACTCAAGGAACACCTATTTTATTACATATAGTGAAATCTAAAGATATGTGTAAAAATGAACATTTAATTTTTTTTTTGCTCTGCATCAATTACATTGTTAAAGTATTTTTTTACAGTGCTGAACATTAGGGAAAAGAAACTGTTGCTACCAGCTGTTTACCTTGAAGGCTGTGCCTTATAGAATTGTAATTTTGGGCATTTTCATGTAAGTTAAAACTTGCTCGTAGGAGATGATCACCTGAGTCTGTTCCATTTCATGCTGTTTTCTGTAATGGTCTTTGGTCACAGTATGATCTTTGTCACTTGCAGCCTTACCTCTGCCTCAGCTGACTTCACCACACTGACTTCCCCTGACAGACCAGTGAGCGGTCCCTTCTTCTACAAGTTGCTGTAGAGCTGCTCAGCGTTCTTCAGAGCAGTTTGCATGGATGTCATTTGTTCTCACAGGGATATTTTTAGATTTACCCGTGGGAGGTGGGTGTTGTTCTTAATTGTCACTCACATACAGTAGATTTATGCAGGTTTTTTCTGTGAAGTCTAAACCAGCATCTGCAGGAAAGCATTGGTTTCAGAATATCTGAGCATCACTTTTGAAACATTGGGTTGGTCCCTGCTATTCTTGGCATTTTTCTTAATGTGTGGCTATGTGTATATATACATATATCTTCATTTACATCTTGAATTTCTCTCATGTTGGTTACAATACAAGACATGGTGTATATTTCTCCCTCTCCTTGCTGATTCTATTCACTAGATCTTGTATTCATCGATTCATACACATTCATCTCAAAATACTCATTAAGAACCTCCCTTTGTTAAGCACTGTGCCAGGCTTTGGGGAGACAGTGAAGCACACAAGAAGCAGCATACATACTTTTACTTTCTTTGTCAGAACTTAGAGTTTGGAGGTGCATAAGCATAATGACTGAAGTGTGGTGAGTGCTTATGTGCTGCAGTAGGGAAAGGGCAGGGCAGGGCAGCCACAAACCCCTTCTTGCCACCTGCTGCTTTCTTCTCAGCCCTTGAGCCCATGCCTCTACCTCCCCCCACCCCCATTTCTTTCTCATCTTTTGCATTGTGCTCTGTGTGTTCACAGTCTGTTGTGGGCACACTTTATTTGTTCTCATCTCCTCTTCATCCACGAAGACTAAAACCTTGTTCCTCTTATAAAATATTAGATCAACAGCCAACAGTGGTAGTTGGATAGATTGAGAAGAAAACTTAGGTTGGATTACGGAGGATTGGCCTGAAAATTATTAGGTCAGTGACTGGGGGTACAAAGTGGGGAATTGATGGTTTTTGAAGATGAAATAGGTGACATAGTCTTTCTTCAAGTGTACCTGCTGAAAAGCTAAAGCAAATACTTGTGTAAAATTTTGGTCCACCACTAGGGAAAAAAAAGTATATTGCTGTGGTGGCCAAGTGTCTTCCCTTTTTTCAACCTTACTCAGCCCAAGATAATTGTTCATCTACTTTGTAGATAGTGAGTATGGTGAAATCATAGAGAAGTGAGCCCAGTAAGCAGAAATCTCGGCTTCCAAACTTCCTTAAAGAGACTATGTTGTGACATATTTGAAATCTGAATTCATCAACTCACCAGCCAAGTTTAAGGCCAGCCTCACGCTTTTTCACTTAAAAAAAAAAAAAAAAAAAACCACAGAAACAAGAAAACAAAAGCAAATTGTCAAATCTCTCTGTTGTACATAAGAAATTAACATTGTGTGTTTATATTTAAAAAAAGTCTGAGCTCAGGGGAGGAAGGCTTTCACTCATTTTCTCAGGGTGTTTTGGCTGGGTTGGGGGGATGGGAGGGGTGTTGTAGAGAGTTCCAGGTGGCTTTATCAGGTCAGAATCAGTATCAGCTTATCTGTATATAACTACTGTGTTGGTAAATATCAGAATTGGACACTAAGCCAGGCAAACAAAGAAACTTCTAACCATTCATCAGTCAGAGAAATGATGAGAGAGCAAGGACTGGGGCTATGTGGCATCTCAGTGTCTTCAGCTGGTGGGCCTTCTGGATTGTTGCTCAAGTAGCTCAGCTAGTTTCTTACTTTGGCTCTCCATACATACCTCAAGAATATCTGTTTGGGTCAGATGTCTCCCCACCCCACTGTCAGCTGTGCCAAGGCCTAAGCCCCAAAGTACAGATTTACTTTGTAAATCTACTAGGAATTTACCCCTTTGTTTGGGGGGGGGGATCTCTGAGAGACAAAATCATTGTGATCCACGGGGCCTTATTGTTATGCTCTGAGCTAGCCATTGCATCTTGTATCTGTTCAAATTCCAAAACAGGAATATTGGGTCAGAAAATTCTCTCTTCAGGGGCACCTGGGTGGCTCAATTGTTTAAACCTCCAGTTCTTGATTTTGGCTCAGGTCATGATGTCACAATTGTGAGATTGAGCCCCACATTGGACCCCACACTGAGCATGGAGCCTGCTTAGGATTCTCTTTCTCTCTCTGTCTCTCTCAAAATAAATAAATAAATACATATATTTTAAAGAAAAGTCCTTCTTTGGACACAAATGGAAGAGCATTCCATGTTCATGGATTGGGAGAACAAACATTGTTAAAATGTCTTTACTACCCAAAACAATCTACACATTTGATGCAATCCCGATCAGAGTACCACTGGCATTTTTCACAGAGCTAGAACAGTCCTAAAATTTGTATGGAACCACAAAAGACCCCAAATAGCCAAAGCAATCCCAAAAAAGAAAAATGCAACTGGAGGCATCACAATTCTGGATTTCCATCTATATTTCAAGACAGTATGGTATTGGCACAACAGCAGACACATAGATCAATGGAAAAGAATAGAAAACCCAGAAATAGACCCACAACTATATATGATCAACTAATCTTCAACAAAGCTGGAAAGAAGATCCAATGGAAAAAAGACAGTCTCTTCAACAAATGGTGTTGGGAAACCTGGACAACAACATGCAGAAGAATGAAACTGGACCATTTTCTTACATCATACCCCAAAATAAATTCAAAATGGATGAAAGACCTACACGTGATAAAGGACACTATCAAAATCCTAGAAGAGAACCCAGGCAGCAACCTCTTTGACCTTGGCCAGAGAAAATTCTTACTAGACATGTTGCCAAAGGCAAGGGGCAAAAAAGCAAAAATAAACTATTGAGACTCCATCAAGATAAAAAATAAGATATCTTCATCAAAATAAAAAGCACAGGGAAGGAAACAATCAACAAAACTAAAAGGCAGCCTACAGAATGGGAGAAGATATATGTGGTAAAGGGTTAGTATCCAATATCTGTAAAGAACTTCAGACTCAACACCCAAAAAAACACATAATTCTTAAGAAATGTACAAAAGACCTGAATAGATGCTTTTCCAAAGACCTCCAGATGGCTAACACACATGAAAAGATACTCACCATCACTTATCATCAGGGGAATACAAATCAAAACCACGATGAGAAATCATCTCACACCTGTTAGAATGGCTAAAATTAACAACACAGGGAACAACAGGTGTTGGGGAGGATGCAGAGAAAGGGGAACCCTCTTACACTGTTGGTGTGAGTGCAAGCTGGTACAGCCACTCTGGAGAACAGTATGGAAGTTTCTTGAAAAGTCAAAAATAGAATTACCCTATGATCCAGCAATCGCACTACTGGGTATTTACCCAAAGGATACAAAAATACAGATTCAAAGGGGTACATGCATCCTGATGTTTATAGCAGCATTAGCAACAGTAGCCAAACTATGGAGAGAGCCCAAATGTCCATCGACTGATAATGGATAAAGAAGATCTCTCTCTCACACACACACACACACACACACACACACACACACACACAGGAATATTAGCCATCAAAAAGAATGAAATCTTGCCATTTGCAATGATGTGGATGGAACTAGAGTGTATTAGGCTAAGCGAAATAAATCAGAGAAAGACAAATACCATATGATTTCACTCATATGTGGAATTTAAGAAACAAAACAGATGAACATATAGGAGGAGGGAAAGAGAGGGGAACAAACTGTAAGAGACTCTTAAAGATAGAGAACAAAGAGGATTGATGGAAGTGGGTGGGGGGGTGGCCTAGATGGGTGATGTGTATTAAGGAGGCCACTTATGAGCACTTGGTATTGTATGTAAGTGACGAATCACTGAATTCTACTCCTGAAACCAATACTGCACTGTATGATAACTAGAATTTAAATAAAAATGTGAAAAGAAAAAAAAAATCCCCTCTTCTCACCTGTCTATCCTAATGGTTGTTTTTGAATTGTGTGGGTTGTACTTAGGGAACGAACCCCTAAGGAGAGCAGTCTTCCCAGATCAGAATTTTTATAAATGAGGGGTGCCTGGCTGGCTCAGTCAGTAGAGCATATGTCTCTTGATCTCAGGGTCACGAGTTCGAGCCCCATATTGGGTGTAGAGATTACTTAAAATCTAACAACAACAACAACAACAACAAAGTTGTAAATGAGTTTTTGACACAACCGCTGTCAGTCCTAGAATTCAAGTCTTATAAAATGATCAGGCCAGCTATTTGTTTCTTAAAATGTATGGAATTCATGGTGCTTGGGTTGCTCAGTTGTTTGGATGTCCGACTTCAGCTCAGGTCATAATCTCATGATTTGTGAGTTCGAGCTCTGCATCGGACTCTGTGTTGACAGCTCAGAGCCTGGACCCTGCTTTGGATTCTGTGTCTCCCTCCCTCTCTGCCCCTCCCCCACTTGCATTCTGTGTCTCTCAAAAATACACAGTAAAAAAATAAAATATGAAATTCAAGGTCTATTAAGTTTGGATAACAGGTCAAGGTAATAAGATATGGTTAAAGGACAGGATACATACGTTAGCCCATAGCAACTCGGTTTTCTCAAGCTGAATCAGGACTGGGAAAAGAAAGTTCATGCAGTAGAGACTGAGTTCCCAAACATGAATACCTGTCAGAATTGTAAATAACCAATCCTTAAGACCCCATTTCTAGTTTTTTGTGTTTAGATTGGGGGTCTGGGAATCTACACTCTTAAGCATCAAAACTTGATTCTGTTATGATCAGAGATCTATCTAGTCTTTGGAAATACTAACCTACACTGTGGTCCTTCTCAGTTTTCTTCACTTAGAGGAAAAAAAGTTGCTTAGACATAAAAAGGCCTTTGTGCCTTCAAACAGTGGAGTTGATATAAAAAATAGGGTTACTCTTTAGAAAGACAGCTCAATCTACTGGTACTGGTTAGAAAACTAGATCCTCCAAAGAACACCGCATCCTGGCTAAGTCTGTCTCTCAGGAAGGAATCTTTTGAGTTCAGATATCAGCTCAAATATTTCTAGAACTTTCCTGTACATCTTCTCTGAAGAAAGATGCAAGACAATACTCAAGGCTTTAAGCCTTCTTGTATTTTATTACAGACTGATTTTGGAGGTAGCAAAAGTAGGCATGGAATGTTATCATAGGATCTCTTGCTTTTACAAAGAGCGATCCTTCCGTAACCTGGCTCATCTTTATAATCAGTTATTAAACTTCAAAAAAAAATTCAAGAAAATTTGCCTTTTGAAAAACTGTTATGGATGATTTTCATATACACAAAATTTTGAACCAATGCAATAAGTGAAAATTCTTGAAGTTCAGCCTTAATAGGAAGTTCCCCACCAAATCTGCCCTTTTTATTTCCATATTTAAGTTCCATATTTCAGCAGTATTTACTGAATCCCAACTACATGCCAGATGTAGCTCTGTCTAGAAATTGTGGCATGATCCTAGCCAGCTGTTTCCCTTCCCTTAGCATCGCCTTGGGTCTGTCACAGGTCCTACTGATTCTTCTCTGCACTTCTTCTGCCTTTAGAGCTGTGCCATCTCTTACTTGAATTGTTTGTACATTATTCAGGAATTTTGCTGGAAGACCCTGGGTTTTAGTTTACACATTCTGTACATGGGGACTAAATGGTCATAGACACATTGGAGAGCCCTGTTCCAACTGCCACGCTGTTCTGCAGGACAGAAAGGGAGCTGCTTTGATCTTGAGGAGACTTGGAGCAGTAAAATTTGTGCAGCTATCGCGTTTCCTCGTGGACTTTGGTTTCAAGGAGATTAGATGGGCCTCAGTGGAGCCCTGGGGGTGAGGCCCTCTCCTTCACCGAGGGCAAGGGCTGTTCCTTGTGCTGCAGCTATTTCCTGTTTCTTATTTTATAAAGTGAGAGTCAAAAAGCAGCTAATTATAAAATAAAAATTAAATTAGCATTTTGCTGTCATGGGGGATAAAAAGCTGAGTGGTACAAAGTAAGACATTTATTTGAGTTTAAATGGCCAACGGATGGCTTTTCCAGGAAGACTGGTTATTTGTCAGGCTTAGTGTCAGTTGTCTGAGCTCACTCATAGATGACACTATTTTGAATAGTTTTCCGTTACATAGGTCTAGCTAAGTTGTAACCTCCTTTAGTTCTTTGTGATCCCCATAGTGTCTGCTAAGCACAGAGTAAATGTTTTAGAGACTGTCTTGACAGGATGTGGGCAAGTCCTCTGGGGGACTTTTCACCCCCTGACCTCCCAGACCAGGGAGAAGCTTGCAGCAGATGCTACTGTGTGTGTCATTGCTGTCTTTCATCTCCTACTTTCAAAGAGGCAAAGTTCTCAGCCAGTGGTGCCCTCCAGGCTTATGTTTGGCCACCTCTAAGAGACTCTGGAATTCATAGAGAGCTGTAGTCTTAAGTACAACTTGAGTTCAGCCTCAGGTCTCTTGTCCTCAGGGTTACCAGCTGATCTTGAGAGCCCCATGATTTTAAGCTACTGGTGGGAAATAGCAAGAAGGTTGGGACCACGAGTGCAGTAGAGCTGGTTTCTAGTGAATAGTAATGGAAAGTTAAATACCTTTTGTCTCAGTCTAAATGTAAAATGAATGAAAAATGTCTGCCTTGGGGCGCCTGGGTGGCTCAGTCGGTTAAGCATCCGACTTTGGCTCGGGCCATGCTCTCGAGGTTCATGAGTTCAATCCCCACATTGGGCTCTCTGTGCTGACAGACCAGCTCAGAGCCTGGAGCCTGCTTCGGATTCTGTCTCCCTCTCTCTCTGGCCCTCCCCTGCTCACACTCTGTCTCTCTCAAAAATAAACATTAAAAAAAAGTTTTATTTTTAAATAAAGGAAAATATCTGCCTTACTTAACCTAAATTCTCTTTTTGAAGATCAAATGAGGTATGTTTGAGAAAGTTCTTGAAAAATATTAAGTGCTACTCAAAGGCAGAATATAAGCTTTGGTGCGTGGAGGAGTTTGGTCTAGGAGCATAGGTGTAAGCCAGAACGTGTTCTGTCTGTTTACTGAAGTTTCTAGAAGTTTCTGTTCCCCCACAGCACACTCCTCACATCTGTGAGCAGAAGGTTAGAATGTTGAGGGCAAGTTCTTAGACAAAAGCAGTTCATCCCTGTCCATAAGCTCCAACCACACATGATCTCCCAGGAAGTCCACTTCCTAATCTTGAATTGTGGGTCTAGCAGGCAAGTTAGTAGTCAGTGCTACCTCTCATGACAGTGTGCAGAAAAGACTTGAAGGGCCAAGTAGTATTAAGTAAATAACATTCCAGGTTCTAAAAGCAACCCACTTGCAGCAAAAAATCTGGGGTGGGGGTGGGGTCTCATCAAGGCATTCAGATCAGTGCTTTAGAGCTTTTCTATCACTGAGACATGCAGTAAGGTTGTAGTGAGACTTGAGTTTGAATATTAGCTTCACCACTTACTGTGGTGACCTTGGACACTTTCGAACCTCAGTGTCCTCATATAAATGGGAATATTGATACCAAACTCCAGATACTTGTGAAAATTACATGAGATAATACACAGTTTTCCATAGCACTTGACACATGAGGGACATGTAACAACTGTAGTTGTGTTTGTTAGTAGCTGTACTTCTAACTAGTAATAATAGCATTGAATAGATATGAGGGTAAACTTAAACGTGTTTAGAATGTATCCATTTTTGTATTGATAACAATTTAGAAATTACAGTATTTTAATAAGTACCTATATCCCTTTTCTTTAGCAAAAATTGTTTTTGATTGAACATGTCACCTTTAAATGATTCTGAGCAGTTTTTATAGAAAGAAGATCTGTATTTGAACCTTGTTACTGATAGATTCCATTTATAAATCTCTACTACATATCATGATGGGTTGCTTTAGTTTCTTTGATGCTTAGGAAAAGCTACTAAGCAAATCTTTAAACTACCCATTTATTCCAGATACTAGTGTATGTTTACTTGTAAGTTTTTGATGAGAAAAATCTGATAGTGGGCACCTTCATGCATGAAGGACTAATTCAGTCTATTGAATTTTACACATAAAGAGCCATTTGGTTTCTAATAAGTATGTTAGTTAATTTCTGTCTTCCGACTCTTCCCATTTTTAGTTCACTGATCAGTAAGTACCTCCCTGTCTCGGGAGTTCCCAACATCTAACCCAGCCTATGGGAGCCAGTGCCTGGACCTAACCACACACTATACATTGTATACACTGTATATTAGTCAGGCCTATCTACACCACTGTGTCTAGTTTTGGATCTCCCATTTAAAGTAAGTTCTTTAGTTTGTCATAAAAGTGAAAGTAAACCCAGTCATTTTAGAAGAATGCTTAGCCCAGAATAGATGAGACCTATAGTTGTACAACAAACTCTTTGGTGTATAATGGTATTTAGAAGATTCATGGTGACTTCTAGTGGACATAATGGTAGGGCTGTCTGATATGGTTATCAACTTCTTGGTGAAAGGAATGAATCTTTGTCAACAGGAAGTACCCCAACATTGAAAAACAGTACGGCAATTATGTTGTTTAAGAGGATACTTGTCTTAGCTTGGGCTGCCATAAAGAATACCACAGACTGGGTGATCTGAACATTTATTTCTCACAATTTTGGAGGCTGGCAAGTCCAAGATAAGGTGCTGGCCAATTTAATTCCTAGTGAGGGTCCTCTTCGTGGCTTGCACACTTTCTCACTGTGTCCTCACATGGTAGGAGGAAAGAACATCATCTGTGGTGTTTTTCTTTCTCCTTATAAGAACATTAATCCCATTGTAGAGGCCCAACCCTCTTGACCTCATCTAAATCTAATTGTCTCCCAAAGGCCCCGCCTCCAAATACCTTCACTTGGGGGGTTAGGGCTTCAACATACAAATTTGAGGAGGAGACAGGTTCAGTCCATAACAATGCTTAACTGTTTTAAGCCTTAATTTTATTATCTTTAAAAATAGAAATAATATTTACTCATTCATAAGGTGGTTCTGAGATTATGTATACGCTTAGGAATTTGGTACATAGTAAGCTCTCAAAAAATTAGTTGCTGCTATTCTGATGATTAACTTTCCATATTTCAGGGGTGTGCTAGAAGCACTTTTGATATTTGTTGAAACACTGGGCTAGATAAATACTTTGAGTTCTAAGAATGCATTTTTATATTTTTTTCTGTGCTTGTGAGCCTGAAGATAGGGATGCTGCTCTATGAACATCCTTCAGTTCCACATTGCTCTGTGTGGTTATCTTTATGTCTGTCTGCTTTCTGATTATGTATTTACTCTGTCTTTGCTTTTTCTCTGAGTTTTTATCTCTTTCTGCATCCCTCTTAGTCTCTTTGTCCCTGTCCGTGAATTTATTTTCTCCTCTCTTTTTTTTCTCATCATTCACTATAAAATATGGTGAGTAATGTACAATGTATATTATTTTACTATATTTTTTAATCTTCATTTTATTTCAAAAGATAGTCTCTTCAATGAGGTGTATCCCTGACATGTGACTGGGTTACTTGATTGTCTTTCTGCCCTTGTTCAGAGTCCCACTTTCCCAGGCATTGACCAGGACAGGTGTCAGAGGACTGAATCTGTTCTCACTTGGCTTTATTATGGCTAGTGCTGAGCTGGACATGTAGGAATAAAGTTTTATGGTACTAGGTAATGCTTAAAGAAGAAGCTAGGGTTTTTTTTTTGGTTAAAAAAAATTTTTTTTTTAATGTTTACTTTTGAGAGAGACAGAGAGCAAGCAGGGGAGGGGCAAGAGAGAGGAAGACAGAGAATCTGAAGCAGGCTCCATCCAGCCTCCGAGCTGACAGCACAGAGTTGACATGGGGCTCGAACTCACAAACTCTGAGATCGTGACCTGAGCTGAAGTTTGATGCTTGACGACTGAGCCACCCAGGCGCCCCTGGATGAAACTGGTTAATATATCGCACATATAACAACCAGCTGCTTTTCCCCCAGACATAACCATGGGGCAGCCCCCTCTCCCAACCTAGTTGGAGTGCTCCTCCTAGCAGAGTTGTGCCCCTCATTCCCAGGGTGTAGTGAATGTTACAGCACCAGGCATCCCTTTACTTTTGTTTTACCAGCCTTTGTAATATAAACAATTGTTTTATATCTGCTAAGAAAAAAACCAATCATTTGATAGCCTGTATTTTTCTACATTTAGCAACTGGCATTTACACAATAGACTTTCTTGTATAACAGCACATCCTTTAACCATGGTAATTAAAATCATTTTGAATAGATGTAGTTACACTTAATTATGGATTCTGTGCTCTAGTTGATGTAAGCTTATTACACATTTAGTTTATAAGACTTGTTTTATGGCTGAATGAGGATGCTTAAAGTTATCATTTTTCAGTTTCTTTTAAGGAAAGGCCTATATAATTAGTTACGAAATTTTTAAAAATTTGTAACAAAGCTCATTTTTAAATGGCTACCAGTCAGTCAAGCAGTTATACAAAGATGGACTGCTTGGGTGCTGATTAATGTACATGCCATGACAAGCAAAAAGCATGTCGTGAGCATATATTACATATTATGAACATTCTGATGGACAGTTCTAGGTTGCTAAAAAATATCTGATAAAAGAGAGTGAAAATATGAACTATACAAGATTAAATTTTATTTCACCTTTGTTTTTGGAGACATTCCTAACATAAAAATTGTACACCATGACCCCAGAAATAAGGAACAAAAAGATGCTTATTCTCTTTTCCTCTAAGTGGTAGTGCTCTTTTATGAAACAAAATATAATGAGATATCTGAATCAAGCAAGTCAGCATATGAAAAGATGTTCAGTGTCATTAGCCATTAGGGAAATGCAGATTAAAACTAATATCACCTGTACCTGTCATCATGGTAAAATAAAAAAGTACCAAATGATGGCAAAGATGTAGAAAAATTACATTTCTCAGACATTGCCTGTGGGGGTGTATAATGGTACAGTGACTCTGGTGGCAGTGTCTTTGAAAACTAAGCACGCAGTTCTCATTGAACCCAGCAGTCACATCCCCGGGGGGGATGATTCTAGTCAATTCGAAAACTGATTTTCTTAAAATTTTTTTTAATGTTTATTTATTTTTGAGAGAGAGAGAGAGAGACAGAGCATGAGCGGGGGAGGGGCAGAGAGGGAGGGAGACACAGAATCGAAAGCAGGCTCCAGGGTCTGTCTGTCAGCACAGAGCCCGACGTGGGGCTCAAACAGATCATGACCTGAGCTGAAGTCGGACACTTAACTGACTGAGCCACCCAGGCGCCCTTGAAAATTGATTTTCACACAAAAACCTATACATGAGTGCTATGGTAATTTTAACTGTAATACTCAAAAACATGAAATCACTCAGGTGTTCCTCAACAGTTGAGTAATTAAACAAACTATGGTACCTCCGTATTATACAGTACTGCCTCACAATAAAAAGGAACAAACTGTTGATACATGCAACAACCTGGATGAGTCTCCATAGCAGTATAAGAGGGAAAAGGCAATGAATGACAAAAGGTTATATACCTAACTTTCTTAAAAAGGTCAAAAGTGACAGAAACGAAAAACAGAATTAATGGTCTCCAGGGATTAAGGAGAGAGTGAGGGAATTGGGTGTATGTGGCAATAGGACAGATCTTTAGGATGATGGAAATGTTCTCAATTTTAACTGAATCAGTGTTGGTACCCTGATTGTAATATTGCACTAGAATTTTGCAAGATGTTGGAGGAACCTGGCTTAAAGGATACATGGGATCTCTTTGTATTTCTTAAAATTGCATGCATGCATGCAGAACTATAGTTACTGCAAAACAAAAAAGATTAATTTTTAAAAATGAGATGTAATACGAATATTCTGATGAAACAGTATTTCCTCCCTACACACGTTTCTAATTTTTTTTTTTGTCTCATTTATTGATGGTTCATTTGATCCTTTATTCATTGAAGAAATAATTATTGGGCACTTGGTATATGCTTAATTTGGCCTTACCTAATGAATTATTCTAAAACCAAAATCAAAACTAACTTGCAACTATTTTATAAAGGATACTACCTTATTTATTAGTAAGTTTTGCAGCCAGTTTACATCCTCAGAGCCATCTCTTCTAGAGGTACATTTTGGGGCCTTTGTAACATTAGCTTTAAAATACTCAAATTTCCGGGGTAAAATTGTGGCTGTGCTCAGTAGTATAAAACTGATGGGTCTTGATTACACATTCATCTGTGTATAAGAGCAGAAAAAATGTCTGAGTGCAATCTGGGCACTGCTAGCAGGCACTCGCTCACCTGTGAGGAGTAGGGTGAGTTTCTCTGGAGGCACATGTCTTAGCACACCCCTAAGTTTTCCCACTGGAGTAGCATTCTTTCTCCCATTTCAGCTTTGGACTTCTCTCACAACATAGAATGTGATCTCTGGTAGCTTTTCTGCGCATGTAACTTCAAGCTTAAGGCACCTGAAAAGCTGGGGGTAAAGAGACAGATGTGTTTATGAGGAATGATCTGGAGAATAAATTGTCTTTTCTCTGGTTCAGTGAAAGTTGGCCTTTGGCTTAGCCAGAGCCACGGAGGATCTCTTGTTTGGTCTATGTCCCTCCTGTCCCCAGGCGAATGACTTGCTGAATTGTGCTTTGACATAATACTAGGGTTGTTGTTGTCTAATGAATGAAATGTGGTGGTATTTGATAAGTGGGGATGAAATTTGATAACGTTAGGACTAAAGAGCTATTTTTTTCTAATTAGTAAAAGAATTGAGGGGGATTCAAGGAGACTTCCCTGCTGGTCTTCATTGCATACTATATGGTAGGCGCCCCAACCTGTGGTCAGATAAAGCCAGCCCTAGCCTCAGCCACAGCGGATGTGGGGCAGAGGAAGCAAGCATTTCCTAGCGACCCTGCAGCCTGGGTCAGGTGCACATTCATGTCCATCTTTAACCTTTTCTGGAGGATCCTTTTATAGCATAGTGATCCCGATTTGACTAGTTAATTGTAGTTGACCAACAAGATTAAAACCCTTTTCTGTACTTTGAACTTAATAGAACATGAATGTATGTTCTAGTGAGTTGTGTTCAAGCACTGAGGGGATTTTTGATAAAAATAACGCTATAAATAGGTTAGACCCAGTCTAGCTCACCCAGAGTTTGTTTATTTAATCTAGCATGCCTCTGAACCATATTCAGTTTTTGTAGAGTTTTGTAGAAAATTCATCTCTCATTTAATTGTCTTCAGCAGAAACAGTGGACTTTCTGGTTCCTCCCAGATGTGATCCTTGGTCATTTTTTCTGCTTGGCTGCTGTGGCCAGAGTGGATGCAGTTGCCCCAGGTTCCTAGTGATCTTGGGCAAGAGGGCAGTGGTGGTAGTCTGGGTTCTTTGGTGGTTCTGTGCAGGTTCTAAATTTCAGAGGGACACCCCTACTGGCAGCTAGCAGAATCCATGATGATGGAAAAGGAAAGGGAACTTAGAATTTTACAGTTTGGCAATGTTGGGGAAGGAATTTGAGTTGGAGCAGGAAGCACAGACAGTACACAGATAATTAATATATTAGAATCATGATCAGCCCTACAAAAGAAAATCAAACCTGGCTCCTCTGAGGGAATGACAGTTAAATAGATGTCTACAGAATGAATGAATTAACCCAGCTGGGGTGAGGAGAGAAGTGAATTAGTGGCATGCCTCAGGCCCTGGCTGGGACAGCCTCTCATGATACAAAGGAGAACCATCTGATTTTGTCGTTGTGTGGAATTGTGTAAAAACAGTGGTAGCGTGAGACTAACTGGTTCAAGATCAGCACAGTTAACTATCTAATATGACATACAAATGCTCAATACACTTTTAATCACCACTGTTTTTTTCTCTGTCATTAGATCCACAGATTCAGTGTTACTGTCTCATCTATTTTTTTTTTCCCCTGTCTTTTGTAGTTTCAAACCATGAATTATGTGGGACAGCTGGCTGGGCAGGTGATTGTCACTGTGAAGGAACTCTACAAGGGCATTAACCAAGCTACTTTGTCTGGGTGCATCGATGTCATTGTGGTGCGACAGCAGGATGGCACCTATCAGTGTTCGCCTTTTCACGTTCGATTTGGGAAGCTGGGAGTCCTGAGATCCAAAGAGAAAGTGGTGAGTACAGGAGACAGCTTGTTCTCAAGGAGGGTGAAAGGTTAGATGGGAACAGAATAAGTTGTTCCTGTGTACCCTCTCTGGCTTTTTTTTTTTTTTTTTTTTTTTTTTTTTTAGGAAAACCTGTATAATGTTGAAGATAATCATATGAGAAGTCAGCCTTTATGTTTTATTTTGATGTTGCTGCTGAATTCATAAGCGCATAGAAAGTCTCTCCAAGGGGGAAAAAAAGCTGAAAATTATCTTGATAATCCCATTTGTTGCAGCTCAGAGGAGCAAAATAGAGAAACTGGAGTTGTAAATGGAGAATGTTAGGTGTATTTAGAAAAAGTTTCTTTACCTTATATACTATAAAATATTTAGAGCAGTGGCTTCATACCATTTATGAATGGAATAGACTGAGGTAATCAAGAATACATTACATTTGTTTAAGTAAAATTAATGCCAGTTTTCCTTGTTTTGAGAAAGCTGTTGAATCTTATTTGTATGTAAATTTTGTTAGTGATACCAGGACTTGTCTCCAGATCTTACTAAATGCAAACTCACATCATGGGCTTGTTGGCGTTTAGTTTTATTTCAGGGAAGGTTCATTTAGAAAGAAGATAATTTGTATTTTCCTTTTTCTTACATCCTCTCTCCTTCAAATATTGGAACAATGGTAAGACATGTTAGTATATTTGATGTCAATCAAGTTAGAAAATTGAGCTAGTAATAAAACTTTGCAGGTACATGGTAGTATTTTCCCCTTCTGCTCTTACCCCACATTATTTACCTAAACAATGGAGGGAGATTTTGTCAGGATTATAAAGCACAATGAAAGATCTACACCATTTTGGGTCACAGAACTAGGTGTTAGAGGACCACTGGCATAATTCGAATCATCTATTTTCAGATTTTGGCTATTTTGCATAGCTAATCTTATTCTTTAAAATAGAAATTTGTGTTTTAATTAAACTTAAGTTTTTTGGGGGATGGAAGAAAAGGCTTATGGGTTGCACACAACTATATATTCTCCCCACTTGCCCTCCCCCCCCCGCCCTCAAAACACACATCTTTTTTCCGAGGTGTTATAAATCAGTATTTCACTGGAGAGCCACCTTGCAGGATGGCAGGGTTTGTATGGTCGGCCTCTGTTCAGAGACACCCTTTGGAAACCAAAAGCAGTCGCAATTCACTTAGTAACTTGGAAACTTTGCCTTGCAAAACAGTGTTTAGCCACAGTTTAGCTTCTTGGAATTTTTTATTTCTAGCCAGTAACACTAACGTATAGTACTTTCAGTTTTTATCTGCTTTAGGAGAATCTGTACAAAATTGTTTATACGCTGAAATTTCCCATTAGTTGTGCAAGGATCTATTCAGGAAATGGCTTATATGGCACTTTTGTTTGTTTTTCTGTGATCTGGATTTTGATCAGTAGATTGGTTAAGTCTTTTGGCCTTTCAGAATGGAATCTTCAGGCTGATGTTATATGTAAGCATTTGTGTATCTATAAATGGTGACCGGACAGACAACATACCTCTTTCTACATGCTGTGTGCCTCTAATTAAGAAAGTACAAGTTCAGTACCAGGCTACCCAAATGACTGTATTCTATATCTTGTCAAACCCTTGGATTTTAATAGTCTGTCCATGAGACACAGGAAAAGAAAATTTCTTTTGCACTAGTACCCCTAGGAGCTCAAAGGATGTGTTTGAGCAGAAATTTGGCTCTTTGACTGAAACACAGCTTTCCTGCGACCGTAAAACCAGAACCATGTCTGCCTTGAGATACTCAGGCAGTTTGGATTAACTGTCTTATTTTAGGTCAGTTTGGACTAGGGAAAGCTACTCACTGATTTTACACTAAGACCCCAGTTATGGTGACACCTATAATGGTGGCACCTGGACTGGAAATCATAATCATCTTAAAGCTTCTGGTTAGGGAGATACCGTATAATAATTTTCCCACTGTCACTGGTATGTTTTTGTTTGATAGAACACCACTACTCCCAGTATATTTCATAACCCGAGTTGAATTTCAGAAGGTAAACCTGCAGTTGCTGTTTTTAAAATACTAATTTTGTTGATTTAACGCAAAACTAATGATTTGATTACTTATCAAAGTTAAATAATCCAGTGTATTAGACAGGAAGTTTCCATTGTGGGTGACAAAAATCCACCTCGCACTAGCTTAAGCAAAAAAAGGGAATTTATTGGCTTGCATAACTAATGTCCAGGAGCATTTGAATTAATCAGGTCTTTGAGGATGTTAACCAGAACCCTGTCTCTGCCCACCTCTCAGCTCTGCCTCCTTTTGTGTATGCTGTCTCTAATGCAAGATGGCCACAGTACCTCCTGGCTTATTTCCCATGAACTCAGCAACCCTAGGGGAAAGAGAGCTGCTTCTTCCCACAGAAGTATCAGTGTTTAATCTCCCTGTCAGACTTGAGTCACATGTACCTTGCAGACCAGTCACTATAGCTGGGGTGGAATGTACTGATTGGCTTGGCTTGGACAACAGCCCCATGAAGCCACGCCTGAAACTGTCTGAAATAGAGGATGAGGAGATCTCCAGAGGACACCACTGATATTCTTACCTGAAGAGTGGTTTGCCAAAACAAGTGTCTGCTATAGCAGGTATTTCTAAAAAGTAAATCAGTTCTATTTCAACATCTCAGTCATATATATTGAGCAAGATTAAGCCACAGTGTAGGAAGTAAGACTATGTAGATAGGAGTATTGTTTTAGATACCAGTTTATAAGGAGTAGTACATCAAAATGAGTACCCTCTTTAAAATAATCACCTTGGGAAGCATTTATTCCAATTTGGTGCCATCTCTCAAAATATTTCTTAATATTTTTGCTTTGTTACTTAAAGAGCTTCTGGCATATTCTTTTAGTACCCTTAGTATTGCCACAATTTGATGTTAGATTTAATTTGGGGGTAACCAAACTCCATTTAGAGGCAGAATAAGAGACTAGTCATATTGGAAAATGTCATATTTGATCACTAAAGTCAGACAGGCTATAAATGAAGGGTGAATTGTTTTAAGATGGTTTAAAACCAGACTGCATTCTGAAAGAGGCATTGTTCTATTTTCCCAGCTCCCTGGGGTAAATGGATAACCTACAAAGATGAAAATTTTGAAGGATACTAGTTTGAATCTGTTATGTTTTTTTATGAAAGGTAAAATAACTTTAATATTTAATTTGTGTGTAATTTAACTTAAATAATTTATACAACCACAAATCAATAAATGATTATTTCAGTTATTTTTATGTCCAACTTCTAGTTGAAAAAATGCAATTAAGTACTTAAGTCATCCTGAGAAACCTAAAATTTGGCATTATGGAGCAAATTTAGTTTTCCCAGTCCCCTTGCTCTTACAGTCTAGGAAAATATATCTATTTCTTTACTTCATCAGCCCTCATGGAACTTAGAAAACATTTTTCCTATGTAGAAGCTGCTGCTATTAGAGCTGCTTCGGAAATAGATGATTCTAGATGCTTATGTGACTTCAACCAGTTTATTATGAAACACATTTTAAACTTAACCTGAAAATAATATTTTTTTAGCCCAGGAATTTGTTGCACTACTTGGTTTTGGAAGCGTTAGATTCCATGTCCTACCCAGCTTTATTTAAGCCATAAATATTCACAGTAATCTAAAACATGAAGAACTTAGTTGGGAAATGAATTAATGTTTGTCCTGTGGAAACTTATTTTATGCACACTTTTCTTTTAAGAAGTAAAAGAGGGGCGGGGCGCCTGGGGGGCTCAGTCGGTTGGGTGTCTGACTTCAGCTCAGGTCATGATCTCACTGTTGGTGAGTTCGAGCCCTGCATAAGGCTCTGTGCTGACAGCTCAGAACCTGAAGCCTGCTTCAGATTCTGTGTCTCCCTCCCTCCCTCCCTCTCTCTCTCTCTGTGTTCCCCCCTGCTTGCGCTGTGTCTCTCTCTCAAAAATAAAAAAAGATTTTAAAAAAATTTAAAAAGTAGAAGAAAAATGAGTTTCTTACAAAATAATAATTTTGTTAACATTTCTTAAATAGGAATTTTCTTTTGCATAGGATTTTGTTATTTTGTATTTAATAGTTGCCTATTTTTCTCATTTTCTGTTATAATTGTTTTTCCTTTTTTAAGAGCTTTTTTTGTTTTGTAATTAACACAGTAACACATATTCAAAGGATATAATTTTAAAACTTTTACCATAGGTGCACTCATGAAAGCATCACTGTAGTCATGACATGGAACACTTAGCTGTCCTCAGTCTCTTCCAGTCTGTGACTGTTCTGAGTCAGTTTTTTAATGACATTAGCATATTTTTAACTCCTATATTTTAGATGTTTAACAAGTTGCAAATGTATTTTAAATAGTTTCTATATCTGTCACCCACTTCTTCCCCTACTGTTAACATTTTACATGACCGTGGTACAATTTATCAGAACTAGGCAGTTAACATTGGTATAATATTATTAACTAAAGACCTTACTCAGATTCACTATGGTCTTTTTGTCTATGATCCTATCCAGGATCCCACATTACTTTCATTCTATATTCTGTAACCATTCTGTCTTTCCTTACAACCTTGACTTTTGAGGAGGACAGAATGGTTATTATGTAGATTGTCCCTCAATTTGAGTTTGTCTGATGTTTTCTCATTTGGGGAAGAATAACACAGAGTGATAGTGTGCCCTTCTCAGTATATCATCTTAGGAGGCCCATCATGGTGCCGTATCTCATTATTGGTGATGTTAACTTTGATCCCTTGGTTAGTGGTGTCTACTAGGTTTCTCATCTAAAAATGTATTTGTGGGAAGAAACTTGGAGATTGTGCAAATATACTGTTTTTCATCGTACTTCCACCCATGGATTTTAGCATACGTTGATGAATTTTGCTTGCAGTAGTTATTACTGTGGTGTTTGCCAAATGATTTTCTGTTTTCCATCCTTTCTACTCCATTTACTAACTGAAATTCTGTATCAAAGAGCTATCCTTCTGTTTACTTATTCAATTATTTATTCAGATCAGTATGGACTTCTGAATATTAATTTTACTCTTTGGGTTATAATCCATTATTATCATTATGTAGTTGCTCAAATTGTCCCAGATTTGGCAATTAGTAGGTAGCTCCTTCAGGTTGAGTCCTTTTGATATGTTCCCATCATTTTTTGAGCACTTCCTTACTTTTTGGCACCATGAGCTATTTGACAAGAATCTACTTTACCTGCCTCAGCCCTGGAGTGTAATTATTTTGTTTCTCTGAGGAGCAGTGGTTCCTTTTATTAGAGAATCGTATCTAGAAACAAAGCATCTGGTCACTAGGTATGCTCATTACTGAGGTGTCATTGCCTCTAGGCCCTGTCAGCAGGCAGAGCTGGAAAATCTCTGTATGTAAATACGTGTACCTACATTTGTCTGTAAAAATTATGAGTTCACACTGATTCCTCTGATTCCAGTCCATCCCTAGAAGGTTCCTTCTCATCTCCTTATTTATAACTTCTTTTTCTGACAGTGAGAAACATGGCTCTTATTACCTACAATATGTTTACTTATTTGTTCAATCCTAAAATACACATAAAATAGTTTTAGAATTGTTACCCACATCTCTGTGATTTTTTTTAATTACTACAATATTTGTTTATAGTTCTTTTTGTCTTTAGTCTTAGAATATTTAGTTTTATTCCTTATCCCTTAGCGTGGTTATGTTACTAACAGGATTTTTATAATAAGCATTTTGACAACATATTTCAGTTAATGATCTTCACTGACCTGATGTGACCCAGCACTCAGTGTCAGAAGGGATAATTAATTGGTCCTCACTGGGAAAAACCCAATGGTTTTGCAAAGTTAAGTGCACTTAAATTGTGGACTACTCTATTTATATACGTATTACATTTTTCTGTACTTTCGTTTTTATGTCCCCTGAACCAGTCTAAAACTGGAGTTTACAAGTTTATCTGTAAGAGTTTCAAAAGTTGGTGTTCATTTATTATTATAAGATGTTTAAAAACATTTATTCACAGTCTACAGATGAACTACTACATTATTTTTAAGTGGTATTTAATATTATATATAAACAGTCCTTACTTTGCATGGTCGTATAGATCATTAAAATGACTGGGCAGATTTCAGCAGCATGGATGGAACTGGAAGGTATTATGCTGAGTGAAATAAGTCAGAGAAGGACAGATATCATATGTTTTCACTCATATGTGGATCTTGAGAAACTGAACAGAACACCATGGGAGAAGGGAAGGGGAAAAATTGTTACAGAGAGGGAGGGAGGCAAACCACAAGAGACTCTTAAATACAGAGAACAAACTAAGGGTGGATGGGGGTTGGAGAGAGGGAAAATGTGTGATGAGCATTGAGGAGGGAGGGCACTTGTTGGGATGAGCACTGGGTATTATATGTAAGCCAATTTGACAATAAATTCTATTCATAAAAAATATATACATAGAAAAAATGACTGGGCAAGTCAAAACCCAAAGCAAACTTAATAACTGAGAAAAATTAGGATTTTTCCATGAATTTTACAAATTTTTGTAAAAACTTTCTATTGTCAGTTAAAAATGTGTAAGAAAATGAAAAATAGTAAGTTGGTGTCTAGTACACTGCAATTTAAAACATTAGGAACATTGAGAACTAACATGTCTTCTTTGTAAAATAACTTAGCAAGATTAGTTGGTTTGAACAGTGCTTGCCTTCTTGATGTAAAACTTAGGATACCGAACAAGCATCTCTCGTCTTGGCAAATTTTCGTATGCTTTTCTGAATTTGGATCACCTTTCAGGTTTTCAGCTCTGAAACATTCAATGTCATGAAGTATGTCAGAGTTCCTTCAGTGTGGACACTTTTTGCCCACGTCACTTCCTCTGGGCCATCTTCATCCTTTTTGTCACAGCCACTCTGCTCCTCTGTGTGGATGAGCCTGCCTTCACCAGGTGCCTCTGGCTGCACATGTTGAGCCTTTCAGGTGGCAGCAGGGTCCCCATTCCCGCAGTCAGCTATTTCTTCCGTAACTGTTGACATTCAGTTTGAAGTTTACTTTCAGTAATGTTACTTTTAGTTTGTGGCATTTTGATCTTGGCCAGTTTCCTCTTAATTATCCATTTTTATAAAATGTCACATGGGTTTATCAGTGGGAAACAAGAAGACAACTACCACTATAAGCTTTGCTGTCTGTGCCTGAACTGAGTAATAATAGATTTGGTGCGCTAGTCACTAGTGCACTTTTTGAAAAAGTGATGCAATGGGTTACCAATCATGCGGGGCATCTGTTTTTATGTAGTGATCTGTAGCCAGAGAGCTGGCAGTGAAGTCTGTGCTCTCTGGAGTTACAGGTAACATACTGCATTAACTGAAATTTGTGGTTGTCTGAAGCGTGCCAGCTGAGGCCTGTCTGTGGTGTAACTCTGGAAGTGCTCAATTGCTTGTTGACCATAACATTTCTCTATTTTATGCCATTTGGGAAATTAAGTACAAGATTTTATGTTCTAAAAATGATACAATATTTTCTTTCAATCCCTGGTTACCTATCTCCTTCCTTCCCAGATCTGTTTGGTTTTTTAAGGCAGGTTGGTGGGGCAGGTAGCAGTGTTTCTCAGAGACTATCACTCCAGGAACCTCAATACTAAGTTTGGCTTGAGAACCCAGAATTTAGGCTTCGTTTAGCATGAATGAAAGATTTAATACTAAATCATACTTTCTCTTCTTAGATTGATATAGAAATCAATGGCGATGCAGTGGATCTTCACATGAAATTGGGTGACAATGGGGAAGCTTTCTTTGTGGAGGAGACTGAAGAGGAATATGTAAGTTCTAGTGGGTCACATTTACTTTACACATTGTATTCAGGCTCCAGGATCTGTCCCCAGACAGAAATGTTCAGTTTTCATGGTTAGTTATAGAGGTGATTGTTGCAGGTTAAACAAGCTTTAGTTTTAGGTTGAAGAACTAAGCTGTCAGAAAGGAGCTAGAGTGAGTGAGGCACTTTTCTCAGCACCAAGTGTCAGAATACAGAGAGCATACAGAAGGCCCTTGCACTTGCTCTTTTTCTGTCTTTAATGAGCTTTCTTATTTAGTATCTGTTACAGTTTACACCTTGACTCGAAGTTAGTTCCACCTAAGTAATGAAGGCATATCTCTCTGCAGGCTGTGTGTGTTTGTACATGTGTGACCTTTAAACTTGGAAAACATGTTTAACCATTTTGGTTAGGGACATTGGATCACTAATCTTGAATAGGCTTGTGAATGAGTTTATTATGGTCTCCAGAGATTTAAATTAATTGGCCTGTATCTTTTTAAACCATTATTGCATGTTTGGCTTCTTTAAGTAAGAGAGAACAGTTTGTTCCTCCCCGCCCCTTCACCCCATGTATCCACTGATGGTGGTAAACTGTTTTTGATGGATCTTAGAAGAGGCATCTTCTGGCTTTCATCATAAAGAATAAAATCTCAGCAAAACTGATAACCTTCAAGTTATTAAGGATACAGGACTACTTTTTTGGGGTTTTCAAAGAAGAAAAGTCACCAAAAAATAGAATGAGATTGTTTATCATTTTTAGTTTAGAGAGAAACCAACAATTTAGATACCAGTATGTAAAGCAGCAGTGCAAAGTATGGTTATGAAAACAGTCCAGAGCAGTGTTTTTTTTTTTTTTAGTACCTATTAATTACTTGTTTTTATATTACCTTGTTTGTGTTTGCTTGGCCTTATCAAAGTTTTTCCTCATCAGAGACAGAAGCAAGAGGCAGAATGATACAATAAATGAGTTACCACAAGAATAAAATATATATTTTTTTAACTTTTATTTATTTGAGAGAGAAAGCACACACATGGATGCAGGGGAGGGGCCGAGAGAGGGAGAGGGAGAATCCTAAGCAGGCCCCACGCTGACAGTGCAGAGCTGATGCAGGGCTCAGTCTCACAAACCATGAGGTCATGACCTGAGCCAAAATCAAGAGTTGGACGCTTAACCAGCTGAGCCACCCAGGTGCCCCAAGAATAAAATATTTTTGATGTGTTCCTTAAAATCATGTATATTTCAGGACATTGGTTGATTAGGCTTTGTGTAAAGCAGTGAGCGAGAGGGCTGGGTTATCGATCGTTTGTTACGTGGTTCTCGTGGTCATTTCTGATGATTCCACTTACAACTATGCTTAGTAAGGTTAACTTGGAGAGTGTCAACTTTCCAGCCCCTTTTGCCTATCCCATGTATCATCAAATTATTCAGATTTTCTTTCGTATGCTTCTCTGTAAATTTTTTTTTTTTAATATTAATTCATCCAACATTACTACTCTATGCCACATACTATGAATAAAATATGCCCCCACTCTCCAGGAGTTTACAGTTATAAAAGGGATAAGCATTACCAACACCCATCTGGCTGCCATTTATTTACATACTTGTTTCTGTCAGACTTTGCTCATCTAAACTGTATATCATCATCCTTTTCAAGCTGGTAGTTCTGTATCTAACCCTGTCCTGTTAATAGCTGCACAATCATCCATAGTATGGATACACCACAATTTAACCATTCTTGTACTGATAGAGATTGAGGTTATTTCATCACCCCCAACACAATACACATAGTGCTATAATAGAACTAGGAAACACCACCAGAGACAAAATAGCTTTTAAGAAGTACCAGTAAACTTTGGGGCACCTGGATGGCTCAGTCGGTTCAGCATCTGACTCTTGATTTCAGCTGAGGTCACGATCTCAGGGTTGTGGGATCAAGCCCCCTCCACTCAGCACGGAGCCTGCTTAAGATTCTGTCTCTTTCTCTGCCCCTCTCCCCTACTCGTGCATGAACTCTCTCTCTCTCTCTGTATCTTTCTGTCTCTCTCAAATTAAAAAATTTTTAAAAAGTACCAGTAAACTTTATTTATACAATTAATAAAAAAGACCATTGAATTAAAAGGCCCTGGAAGTCAGAGACCACAGCCTGTAACTTGGGTGCCCTGGGGACATGTGGAATAATATCCTGTCATCACAGTGCTGGATAAACAGAATTTTGGCTCCGGGGTAATATGTCTATCAAAGCCAAATTCAGAAGCTTGATTTAGAACAATTATGGAAATTCACTCATTTTCAGGACTATTATGTAAAAACTTGAGTATTCTAAGTTACTTGAAGTTAATTTATATGTTACCTACCTTCCATTTCCCCCATGATACAAAGGGGTGAAGCCAGTAACTACGAAGTTAATCTGAACACCGGACTTTGGTCATTTATTTGATATTAAATTACGAGTTTATTTCTAACTGTTGGGCCTTATTTTCTTCTTTTGAATTCCTGAAAGGATGTTTTAAAAACATTACAGTTTTGGGGCGCCTGGGTGGCGCAGTCGGTTAAGCGTCCGACTTCAGCCAGGTCACGATCTCGCGGTCCGTGAGTTCGAGCCCCGCGTCGGGCTCTGGGCTGATGGCTCGGAGCCTGGAGCCTGTTTCCGATTCTGCGTCTCCCTCTCTCTCTCTGCCCCTCCCCCGTTCATGCTCTGTCTCTCTCTGTCCCAAAAATAAATAAAAAACGTTGAAAAAAAAATTTAAAAAAAAAAGTTACAGTTTTAAAATCTGCCAACTTCATTTGTAATAGGGTATTGTGTATTTTAATCACCTTTTCACCCTCATTTAATTTAGCAAACACAATTTACCGGAGATCCTCACTTCACTTACCTGTCCTACTGCCCCCTGTCTGATGGGGTGTTCCTGATCCCTGCCTTCCGCTTTATCCTGTTACTGTTCTTTGTAAGTTTTTGACAGAGTGCTTCGTATTGCCTCCTTGGAATGCTGCTGTTGCTGCTTTGAACTTCCCTGTATAGAAAATTTAACTGGCTGTGCTTTAATTACAGTTTTTGTGTGTGTGTGCTGATTTGGTATATTGGTTCCTTCAAATATATTCAGTTACATGGACCAGATGAATTATCTGTGTGTACCAGGGTAAAGACCTGTTCAGAATAGAGTGGGCAGTAACATAGTTCAGTGTGACATTCTTACCTTTAAGGACTATGTATTCTCCCTACCACTGTGAATTTAGATATGCAAAGAGTTCATTATTGTTTTGATTCACTGTCCACTCTGTCAGGGACAACTTTTCTTTCTCCATGTTCTCTTTAAGGAAAAGCTTCCTGCCTACCTTGCCACCTCACCAATTCCTACTGAAGATCAGTTCTTTAAAGATATCGATACTCCTTTGATGAAATCTGGTGGAAATGAAAGACCATCTCAGAGTTCAGACATCTCCCACATGTTGGAAACGGAAACAGTTTTCACTTCAAGTTCTGTGAAAAAGAAAAAACGAAGGAGAAAGAAATGCAAACAGGACAGTAAGAAGGAAGACCAGACCGCTTCTCCTGCTGCAGAAGATACCGTGGATGTGGAAATGAGCTCTGACGATGACAAGGGGGCCCAGTCAGCAAGGTAGGGCTCTTAGTGTGGTTGCCAGGCATCCACACACGCTATGGGCAGAGCTCAGGTACAGTGAATTGTTGTTGTTTCTTTCATGGATCTGCAGTGTGAGTTTTGCACTTGTTTTTCCCCATGACAGTTTATTGTGGAATCAGTGTAAGAGGCATTTTTTTTTCCTTTCTGCTATTCTGTAAAATTTGCCATCAGACGTCCTGCTGTGGTATTGACATACCACTTGAAGCAGACTGGCAGTGTGTGTCTTTCCATCAGTAGGTTTCCAAAAGCCAAAGAAATTGTAAGTTACAAAGAAGGTCTGAATTAGTGACTTGGCCCTGAGGCCACATCTGGTGTATATCCCTACTCAGTAGTCTTGGTATCTCACCTGTTTCTGAGAAGTTTAGAGTTTTTATTTTGAGTTTATCATCAAAACATTCCCAGTAAATTGAAAAGGAAAGGAGGATTTTTGTGTGTGTGTGTGTGGTGGTGTTTTTTTTTTCAAGTGAGAAATCTTTGACCACTTATTTACCAGCTCAGTAGAAGAGCTCAAATATGCCAATTTTTAGGTCAGCACTGGCTTTGGAAGGTTAGGGGGTAGAACATGTATTTTTTTGTTCAAGAGTTCAATTTGTAAAATGTAAAAGGTTATCTTCCCACCTGTTCACTCAGTGACTGCTGTGGCATTGGAAGAGGACCGTATGTGTGTCATGGGGTGGTTTACTTTACTGATGAGCATTGGACAAGAAGTTGTTGCCCACAGTGACCCTGAAGTTCTACCTACAGTTTTTCCAAGATCCACCAGAAAGGACACTGAAGTAACACTTTTGCCCTTAAAGTTTATTCGTGTCCTTTATCATAACACCATTGAGCAAAGTTTAGAACTCTTGAACAACCTGCAGCTTCAGTTTAGGAAGTTAAAACATTTCTAAAACATATGCAGAGTTACCTGATAAATGTACAAGAATCATTATTCTAAAGGAATTAATTTACAAAATTAATGTTGAAAGTGAATGCATTGCAGATATATTCGTGCATGCCTTACTTTCTAGATTGTGCAAACAACTGCCTGCTTCAGCCAAATCTGTCAGAATACTGATTTGGTCAACAGTTCATGGTTGTTAGTTCTTTCTCTCTGAGCCAGAACCTTGCTTGCTTGGTAAGCAGGCATGTCAGAATGCTTGTAAAGTAGTGGCTTATGATAATTTTCAGGAGTTTGGTGGTTTGCTTTTTCTCTGGATTACGTGGATCATAGATACTGCCACGTGGAGGAACTCTTTCCTAAAATCTCCTTTAAAAAAGGATCTGCTTAATTATGCAGCCAACAGAAATTAGGACTTAAAAAAATAAAAAAGGACAAAATGTAACAGTCTTGAGAATTCAGGTCAGGTGTATACTGAAATAAGCACTGAGCTAAAAGGTAGAAGACTGGGCCTCTTCTGTTTTTGATTGTGGAATAGCAGCCACTTGGTTACTCTGGACCTTTGTTTTTTAATCTATGAAATAAGAGAATTGAACTATGTGGTTTGCAAGGCCCCTTCCAACTCAGTAGATTCTAAAATAATTTGGAGAAAGATACTTAGGATCAAAAGTATTAGCAGCATATTAATCAGAGAAAAAGAATAGGAAGTCAACTGCTTTTGCAGTTGTGCAACCTAGAAATCAGATAGGGTTGGGACATTTGCAGCTTTCAAGTATCTTCCCCTCCTCAGGCCCCTACCACTTAGGAAAGAAATTCTGTTTCCAGAGAAATACCTAAAAGTGGTTTTTATTTTATTTTGATAAATAGTGTCCTACTTAAATAGCCTTCTCTTTACTTTTCAAGAATTTCATGGATAATAGAATTAAGGTTAATTGAGGCTCCATGAATGAAGCAGGTGAAAGATGAAACCACCCTTAAACCAAGTTGCTGTTGCATAGCTAGGAGAAACACATTAAGTGAAAATTGGAGAGCTTTAAACTGCAGAGAGCTTTGTGTAAATTGTACCTAGTGAGCCTCTCCCTTACTCAAGATGGACTTGTGTGTAGCATGGAAGCCTTGTTTGTCCTTCCAGAGGATGGAAGGATGTGTTAGTGTGTATATGTATTAAAAATGTTGTACCTAGGCTAAGTAGTCTTTTGGAGGGAAGAGTCTTTTCAGATTGGATGGTGCTGTAGCACAATCATGGGTGCAAATGTACAAAATCTGCCACTGGTGAAATACTTAAAATACCCAGCACTATTAAAAATGGAGGCTTAAGACTGCACCATCAGAAAGGAATCTCTTCTTTTAATCCACCAAAGCAGACTTGTTTGCAAGTTGTATCTGGGATCTAAGTAGAGGGAGCCTAAGACTTTTTATAAACAGCCTCTATTGCCCGGAGGCTGCGGACTTCATCTCCTGATCAGTAACTGGCTTCCAGAAAACCCTCCATGTTCTTCTCTGATGACTGGAATCTTACAGCCTAGCCTGCTCCCTGCCTTTCCTCCCTTTGATTTCTGACACAGTAGACAGAGAAACATTGCAGGGCTCCTTTCAATCCTATTATGAGGTTATCTTTTATCGGAAATGTCCCATATCCAAAAGCAAAATGAGATCATTAGCCACACTGAAATTTATTGACCAGTACTGTGCTAAGGCTGAGGATAAACATATTGTTTACCGAGTTAGTAATCTTTGGTCATGGTGGTTAGCAACCCTATTTATCTCTTACATAATACCCCCAGTTAAATAGACAAAGACTCATTTAGTCCCTCTAATTTATCCCACATAAATAAAGCAGGCCATTTATTTTAACTTTCTATTGATTTTTTTTTCCCTGCTTTTAAAAAACTGGGATAATAATTTACATATAGTTGTATTTATAGAACTTAAATATGCAAGTATGCAATTGAGTGATTTTTGTCAGTTGTATACATCATGTAACCTCTGTTGGCTTTTGAATAGGAAGGATAATTCGTTTATGAAATGGTATTGAATTTGAAGCCATGTTGAGATACATCTGTGAAGACTGAAGTGTTCTCTTATACGCACTTAGTATGAACTCCAGCAACTGGACCTCCCACATCCCCCAACCCTGACTCAGGGTTAAACTGTTTACCCTACTGCGAATTCTCTGCTGTTCAGTGTTAATGTATGTAATTGTCCTATATTTTGACATGGATGTAGTCAGTGTTGGTACTGTTGTCTTCCCATTCCAGTATCTACACTCCCTTTTATCCTCATATCATGAATTTAACTTCCTCTGTCATGGTCTACCTAGCTTGTTGAATGTTCTTAGGCACAGGTGCCATTTTGAAAAGTGCTTATTAGCAAGTTTTTAGAAGCCTTATTTTATTTAATGGATCATGGGACCGAAGGGAACCTCAATATCAGCAACCTTTTTCTTCACCTAAAATAATCATCT
Source organism: Panthera tigris (assembly GCF_018350195.1). Lineage (NCBI taxonomy): Eukaryota > Metazoa > Chordata > Mammalia > Carnivora > Felidae > Panthera > Panthera tigris. The sequence goes on from NC_056671.1 coordinate 40,922,001, forward strand.
AAACTAATGGGCCTAATTTTTGTCAGGATATGCCCAGAGAAGACCATTTCATGTCTTCCCTGGGGTATAAGTTCTTAATGGTGCCTGATCTTGATCTTTCTTTCTCTCAGCAATATTTTACTAATACCAGATTGCTTTCTGAGCTCTTCTTGACTTACCTTTTATACTACAGTGAAATATATGCCAAATAAATAAGTTTCTGTGACTTTTACATTGTTCTTTTCAAACCACTTTCAAACCATATGGATAGTGATGCGTCAAACTGTACTCTTCTTTCAAATTTGTCAAATAAACATCTGATTCATAAGCATCACATTTTCCCTTTTTGCTACCATTTGATGTTCATTTTTTAAGGGGCACTGGGATGGCTCAGTCATTTAAACGTTTGGCTCAGGTCATGATCTCATGGTTCATGAGATTGAGCTCTGCGCCGAGCTCTGTGCTGATAACACAGAGCCTGGTTGGGATTCTCTCTGTCTTTCCTGCTGCCCCTCTCCCCCACTTGCACTCTCTCAAAAAGAAAAGAAAAAAAAAAAAACTGAAAAAAAAAAAAAACACCCTCCTGATGTTCATTTTTTGAGAAATAGAATGTTTTTAGCTAGATATCTGCCTTTTTCAAGTATAGGTTTTTCTCCCCTTGAAATGAGGTATTATACCAGAGTTTAATTCTTCTGAGAGAAATATTAGAGTTGGGAAAACCTTAAATTAGAAGATACAACTATATGGAAAAACTATTGCATGGCAGAGGTAGTAAAGCAGAGCATGTTAAACAAAGATATAAAGGAAGAAAGGTAACATTAAAAATTAAAGTGATTTTTACCTTTATTTTTAGTCTGCCGTATTAAGTAAATACAGATATTCTCATTTTATGTAGAATATCTGTCCTGGTAGAATGTAGAATTTTTTATAAGAAGCTCTCAAACTGGAAAGTATAGTTTTTCTTGATACTTCTCAGAGCTCTCAGCATAATACACTGCGTAAATCTCATATAAACTCTGAAATAGGACAAGTGATAAATTTCCAACTAAATATGAAAAACTGGGGCCCACAGTGCTTCTGAGGGATGTTTTCAAGGTTATATGGCAAGTTAGTTACATTAACTATGCAGATTCAAGAAAAACCAAAGGGTAAATTAATTAAAACACTATTGGCATTAGTTCATCCTCCTATAAAGATAGAGAATATGGGGTCGTGTGCAAGGGGGAGGGGGCAGAGAGAGGGAGAGTGAGAATCCCAAGCAGGCTGTGTGGTGTTAGCACAGAGCCTGATGTGGGGGGCTCAAACTCACAAAACATGAACTCATGACCTGAGCTGAAACCAAGAGTCAGACGCTTCACCAGCTGAGACACCAAGGCACCCCTCATCTTCCTATAGTTCTAAGGTCTGTGTATGAATCTTAAAAAAACATTTTTTACGTTTTTGTATCATCATCCTCATATCCGCACGTCATGTAGATTCTAAATAAGGAGAAAGTTTTCAGGTAATTCTTGGTCCAAACAAAAAGAAAAATAAGTTCTGCATGTTTTTAAGAGTTTTTTAGAATATTTTTGAATTTTTGAACCATAACTCTTGTTTTTAGCTCATAGTCTTATATTTTCTTTAATACACAGAAGAATATAGTGAAAGAACAAGGATTTGTTTTGAATACAGCTACTTACTAGCTCTGTGACTCTGGGCAAATTACTAAACTTCTCTGGATTCTTGATTTATTTGATATCTAAAATAAGATATTCTTGGGGTGCCTGGGTGGCTCAGTTGGTTAAACCTCTGACTTCAGGTCATTGATCTCAGGGTTCATGAGTTCAAACCCCACATCAGGCCCTGTGCTGACAGCTCAGAGCTTAGAACCTGCTTCAGATTCTGTGTCTCCCTCTCTCTCTGCCCCTCTTTCACTTGTTCTCTCGCTCTCTCTTTCTCTCTCCCCCCCCCCCCTCCCTCCCTTCCCTCCCTCCCCCCCCCCACACACACACACAAGAAACACTTAAAAAAACTAAGGTATCTTCAGATTTGTAAGGATTAAATGAAATATACATAAAGCCTTAGTTTTCCTCCTGAAGCCTTTGAATCAATTACCCTGAAGGGCTATAAAAGGAAAATTTTTTTTTTAATTAAGTTTAGGTTTTTGAGAGGGAGCATGAGTGGGGGAGGGGCAGAGAGAAGGGGGCAGAGGATCCAAAGCAGGCTCTGCACTGACAGCAGTGAGCCCGATGTGTGGGGCTTGAACTTACCAAACTCTAAGATCATGACCTGAGCCTAAGTCAGACGCTCAACCGACTGAGACACCCAGGTACCCTGGGAATTGTTAATCACATCATTTTCACAGTTTTAATTTATTGAGAGAGAAAAAACCAGCGAGCAGGGGAGGGACAGAGAGAGAGAGAGAGAGAATGAATCCCAGGCAGGCTCCACACTGTCAGCGCAGAGCCTGACCTCAAACTCAAACTCACCAACTGTGAGATCATGACCTGAACCGAAATCAAGAGTTGGACGCTTAACCAGCTGAGCCACCTTGGTGCCCCCAATCACATCATTTTTAAACACATTCTTTTCTGTCCTTCTTCTGTTTATTCCGTATTTAAATAGTGATGGCAATAGTGTATGGTGGGTGGCATGGTGGCATCAGTTAATCCCCCTTCTCCTTCATATTTTTCTTCTAAGAGGATTAGTTATTAATCATTTGGTCTTCTTCATTTGCATCATTTAGACAATGTGTCCGTAGATTTGGGGATATTTTTAAGCTGACAGTGTCATCATTCCTGATTTTGTTTTTTTCCTTCACAGAGGATCTTCAAATGCTTCCTTAAAGGAAGATGAATATAAGGAGCCTTTGCTCTTCCATTCTGGGGACCATTACCCCTTATCTGATGGAGATTGGTCCCCTTTAGACAAGTAAGTATTTTTAAAATTTCTCCATTTGTTTAACAAAAGATATATTAAATAGGTTTTCTGTTATTTGACAGTAATGATATTTCCTATTTCTCTCATATAGGACAACTGAATGTGTACTTTTAACACAAATATGGACCTTTTCTCTCAATTATTTTGTTCCTAAATTTGATATGATTTAACCCTCACAATGTTAGTGTAGATCTGTGTAATCTGCATAGAATTTAGCCCTCTACAATTCTTAAATTCTGATCTTACTGTGTCAACTATTAACTGTAGATGGATAATGTGAAGAAAGGCGCAGTCACACTTTGTTCTGTGTTTAAATCCAGTTTCTCTCATGTATTGATTTTGTTCATTTAACCCATCTTTTCTGTACATTTTATCTCCTGTAAAATTATCTTTGTCATTGGTTTCTTGTGAGAATCAGTAAGGATAATGTATATAAAGTGTTTATAGAGAACCCAGCAAGTCCTCATTAGATCCTGGTTGATGTTGTTTTTATTATTATTAAAGAACTCAAATGGAAGAAATAATTTATATTCCCTTCAATAGGAGTCTTTATACTGGCTGGATAAAGTTGGTATATTCAAGCTTATATTTCCTTTAATGTGTCGAGCTCAGCAAGACTGAAGTTTCTGACTTTAAAGGCATCACATTCTTTTGTCCCTTGTTTACAGCCCCTATTCCCCAACAGCAGTGTGTCCTAAGAGTGATTCAGAGCTGGAGGTGAAACCTGCTGAGAGCCTGCTCAGATCAGAGTCCCACATGGAGTGGACGTGGGGAGGGTTCCCAGAGTCCACCAAGGTACTGATGTTCACTTGCCTGTGGAGTACGTCCAGTTAAAAACCTGTGAGGTGTCTCTGTCTTTGAGTAAAGGAGGAGTGGTGATTTCTGAGCCAGTGCCCGTGAATATAAATGATGGTAGTGCCCTCGTGTGGTCACATAAAAGAAATCCAAAGTTAACATTTTTCATAACTGTTTGCAGCAGAGGGATTCCAGCATTCTATTGTGTGTTTCTAGTCAGTCAGTAATGTTGATTGTTAGTTAACATTTTAATAAGGAAAATCTCAAAGGTACCTAAAGGAAACTAGGATTTCCACACTGAAGTTTTAAATAGGAAATTGATTATGAAAACTTTTTTGCCAGCTCATAATGAAAGAAGAATTGGAAAGATACATTACTTGAGAGAGAAAATGTTTAGTCCCTGTAAGTTTATAAAAAGTATACATTTGCTTATATGTGTAATTTGCATTGATACTTGACTACCCACTTTTATGCTATTTCAACAGAGCCTTGAGGTAGTTCAAGCAGGGCTAACCTTTCATGTAGCACTCAAGTTTTCTCCCTGAAAATGAACATTCTTCCTCTTGGCATCTAAAAATTGTTGTATTTCCTTAGTCTTCTCTGGTGCTTAACTCTTCATAGTACAACAGTTACAAATAGATCTCTTGTAAATATCATGATATTGAACAAAATGCAGTTATTTTTGCAGCTTCTTAATTATGAAATATGTCACACACATAAAGTAATATACTTACTGAATGTTATGAATAAAATGAATACGTTTACCTGCATCCAGATTAAGAAATAGATTATAACAGATACCTTTGAAAATAGTTTAATTTTTAAACAATTCACCTTTTTTTAGGTCAGCAAAAGAGAGAGATCTGATCATCATCCTAGGACGGCTACAATTACACCATCAGAAAATACCCACTTTCGGGTAATTCCCAGTGAGGAGAACCTCATAAGTGAAGTTGAAAAAGATGCTTCCATGGGAGAAACGGTCTGTACCATAGTGAAACCCAAACCCAGAGCCCCGTGTAAGCAGATGAGCAGTGCAACTTCTGCTGCAGAACTTCTCGAACCTCCCCTGGAGCCTCCTCAGATTTCATCTATGTTAGATGCAGACCACCTTCCTAATCCATCATTAGTGGAGGCTACCTCAGAATCAAAACCTGCAGCTAAAGTAGACTCACCATCAAAGAAGAAAGGTAATCGTTTGTTTAATTTGGCGTCAGGTACTGCAAATTTAGATGATAAATTATTTCAGTGTTTCAAATGATACTCGATGGCTGCCTTTGTATTTCTACTCCCTGATCAGAACTTATCGTACAGTTGGGATCACTTATTTAATAGGGCTTCCCCGCTGCACTCCAGATGCCACTGGAGCAGGATTCTGACTTCCTCCCTGTTCTCCCCTGACTGCTGCTACTCAGTGTGCCCTTGGGAAGCACTTATTGAAAAAATTAATGAGCATGTTCAAATTAATGCATAAAATTAACCACTTTATTGACTAAACGTCAATAGAGTGAAGTGAAATCCTAAAAAATTACATGTTGAAAAAGAAATAATTGGATGAGAGAAAAATGTTTTTACCTAAAGCAGCATCCGGTTAGTTGAGGCCAGATTAAGTCCTTTTTTCTAGTAACATGGGATATAAATAAATGTATGCTAATTATTAGTGTTCTCTTTTTTTCATTGATTATTTTCCTCTAAAATAGTTAAAAGATGGGGTCCAGCTCTTGGCTGCTCAACAGCTGTGTCTCACTTTTGGAAAACAAGTTTAATAAATCAGAATATTCTTACTATTTAAAATATAATGTTGTCCATTGATACTTAGTACAGTAAGAGCCAGAACATACTCATTGTCTGAACACTGGCCCTATTTTTATGGAAGTAAAGCCTTACTTAAAAATTGAAAATACCCACTGTCACATAATAGCCAAATACTGTATTCACTTTTTTAAAAATATGAACATGAAAAGTTAAATAATCACAAATTGACTTAGAAAGTACTACAGGTATGAACCTTCAGAGTCATTCAGAAATAACTTATTTAAAATAAAAGAATTTGACTGTCAGGGGTATTTGTGGCCAAATATGATCATCCAGGTAATGATCCTGCTTAACTTGTGACCTTCTTTTTTCAGAGCTCAGCACTTTTGCAACCAGAGGCCATATTCTGCTTTAAGAAATGTTAGGGAGGAAAATCTAGTTTTCAGGGTGAATGTTTTGTATTACACTAGAAAATAACAACCCCTATTGCTAGCACATAGTGACTGGAGGAAATAATGACCCTATTCCTAGCACATAATATAGGAAGTGACTAGATAGAGATCGGGACACTGAGCGGTTTCCACCATTCAGTTGGGTTCATTCTCCACCCCCACCCCTCGTTTTTTATTATGTAGTTGTATGCATCTTTGCTTCCTTCCTCGCTTTCTCTGTCTCTCCACTCACACAGATACAGTTTTTTATTGTTTAAACCATTTGAAAACATTCAAAAGCATTTTGGGATTTCACCTTTAATACTGTAAGACACATCTTCAAAGAATAAGAACACTCTCTGCATAACCACAGGACAATTGTCATCTTGAAGAATTGATATTCATGTTTCCCCAAATGTACCAAGAAAAGCTTTTTAGCTGTTTTTCTTCCAAACCAAGATCTCATCAAGGTTTACATGTTGCATTTGTTTTTTATTAACCTTTTTCATTTAGAATGGTGCCATCCACACATGTTCCCTCACTCCTTTTTTCCCCTCTGCAACCATGATACTGACCTTTTCAAGAGTCTGGCCAGTTCTTTTGTATGCTTTCTCATGTTTTGATTGTATTTGTTAGTTTTTTTCAAGGTGACATCCCCATATTTCCTTAAACTGGAAGTTAACTCTAGAACAACACTTCCCAATAGAAATGTAATGTGAGTTGAATATTCATTTTAAATCTTCAGTCGGTTAAGTGTCCAGCTCTTGGATTTGGCTCAGGTCATGATCTCAACAGTTCGTTGGTCTGAGCCCTGCATCAGGCTCTGCACAGGCAGCACGGAGCCTACCTGGGATTCTCTCTCTCTCCCTCTGTCTCTGCCCCTTCTCCACTCAGGCTGTCTCTGTCTCTCTCAAAATAAATAAACTTTTAAATAAATAAATAAGCGAAATTAAGTGTAGTAATATATTCTGAGCTAGTAAGCCCAAACAGTCACAATTTTAACATGTAATCAGTATAAAAATTGAGATATTTTACATTTTTTATAGTAAGTTTTAGAAATCTGGTGTGTGTTTTACACATTTAAAAAAAAAATTTGTGTTTGTTTATTTTTTGAGAGAGAGAAAGAGTGTGAGTGAGGAAGGGGCAGAGAGAGAGTGGGGGACACAGAATCTGAAGCAGGCTCCAGGCTCTGAGCTATCAGCACAGAGCCTGACATGGGGCTCGAACTCACGAACTATGAGATCATGACCTGAGCCAAAGTCAGATGTTCAACCACCTGAGCCACCTAGGCACCCCCTGTGTTTTACACATTTTTTTAAACATTTTACTTTTATTCTTTAGTTTAAAAAAAAAAAAAAAAGATAAAGCTCAAAGATATATAATAAATGACTGGAGACTACGAAAAAAAATATGAGAGTTACAGAGAGGGAGGGAGGCAAGCCATGAGACTCTTAATACTGAGAACAAACCGAGGGTTGATGGGCATTGAGGAGGGCACTTGCTGGGATGAGCACTGGGTGTTGTATGGAAACCAATTTGACAATAAATTATATATATTTTTTTTTTAATTTTTTTTTAACGTTTATTTATTTTTGAGACAGAGAGAGAGCATGAACGGGGGAGGGTCAGAGAGAGGGAGACACAGAATCTGAAACAGGCTCCAGGCTCCGAGCTGTCAGCACAGAGCCCCATGCGGGGCTCAAACTCACGGACCGCGAGATCATGACCCGAGCTGAAGTCGGCCTCTCAACCGACTGAGCCACCCAGGCGCCCCGAAAATAAATTATATTAAAAAAAATAAAAGTAAAAAAAATTTTATATACCTCATTTTGGACTAGGACACTTAAGTGCTCAGTAGAAACATGTCACTGGTGACTTACTGTAGTGGGCAGTACAGACCTAGAGGCTTAATTAAATTTGGGTTAAACGTTGTTTATTTTTTGAGTTAAAGATTACCCATGGAATATATTGAGTACTTCATAGAGCATCTCATAATGTCCCAGTGTTAGTGATTCTAAATGTGATCACTTGTTTAAGGTGTTACCTTCCAGATTTATCCATTATAAGGGATTTTTGTCCTTTTGCAACCTGAAGGTAATTCTTGGTGATACTTTGGTACCATGTGACTTTCTAGCAACCCTTCCCTCATGGTTTTAGAATAAGGACCACTTTCTCAATGCCAGTGATTTCATCAGGTTTGGTCATGCTTATTTATACTGTAAGAAAACGTTATCATCAAATATAAATAAATGACTTAGGAGCTAGGATTATTCATGTAATAGCAGATGAAGGAATAAGCATATGTTTAGGCACCTGGATGGCTCAGTCGGTTGAGCATCTGACTCTTGATTTTGGATTAGGTCATGATCTCACGGTTTGTGGGTTTGAGCCCCATGTCTGCTTCTGTGCTTACAGTGCAGAGCCTGCTTGGGATCTCTCTCTCTGCCCTTCTCTGCTCATGTTCTCATTGTCTCTCTCATGTTCTGTCTCTTGTGTTCTCTCTCTTTTTTTTTTTTTTTTTTTCTTCTTCTTCTTCTTCTTCTTCTTCTTCTTCTTCTTCTTCTTCTTCTTCTTTCTCTCTCTCTCTCTCTCTCTCTCTCTCTCTCTCTCTCTCTCTCAATAAACTTAAAGTTAGTTGGGGCACCTGGGTGGTTCAGTTGGTTAAGTGTCCAACTTCAGCTTAGGTCATAATCTCAGGTTCGTGAGTTCGAGCCCTGTGTCAGGCTCTGTGCTGACAGCTTGGAACCTGATTCAGATCTGTGTCTCCCTCTCTCTGTCTGCTCCTCCCCTGCTCACACTCTCTCTCTCTCAAAAATAAACATTAAAAAAAACTTTTTTTAGTTTAGCATATGTTTAGCGTGCAACTGTATGTGTGTAACACCAAATTTCTCCTTCTTTGGCATGGATGGTTGAGAACCAACACGTAGGAAAACATTAGTTGACACCTTTAAAAATAAAACGCTGTTTGAATCATGATTGGTCTTATCGTTTGCAAACCTTTGTTTTGTAGCAGAGTTGTAAATGAAGAATAATTTAAATTCTTACCTCCAGTGTGTTTTTCTTATAAAAAATAGGTGTCCACAAGAGAAGCCAACACCAAGGACCTGATGATATTTACCTGGATGACTTAAAGGCTCTAGAACCTGAAGTTGCAGCCCTCTACTTCCCTAAAAGGTACTGTATTTCTTAGATGTTGAAAGGTGAATAGCTGTGAAATATAATGGCTATATCTAGGGCAAAACACTGAGAAAAAAGAGCAAAGTGATGATGACCTTTACCCAAGTTGGATGATTGCTTCAGATTTGGGGAAATTGAGAAATTGTGTGGTGTTTGAACTGTAGTGATATGAAACGAATAATTTACCTGTTTATGAAGAAAGTTTTAGTACAGTGAGAAAAGGTGCATTACTTAAGTCTATGTAAGGGTGTACCAATGGTTATGACTTCAGACTAGCAAATCTTATGGTCATTAATACATACTGAACATGTTGGGGGAAATTCGTTAGCATTATTTCATTTATTATGTGTTTTAAAGGTAATAATATCTTTACTCAAAAACATTTTACAAAGAATGTCCTCACTCCTTCAGTGAGTCTGAGCTCCCAGGCTTTTTCTGAACTTGGGCTGGGCCTCTTGGGTCCCCATTTCCAGTTGACCTGTACACCCCACATTCCCTAGACCCCTTACCGTTTGTCACTCTTTCTTCTCCCCTCTCAGTTTCCCCCTTTTGAATAACTAAAACCTCAGATATGCTGTATTTGTACTGTTTTCCTAAGTTTATTTCCATCCTTCAGGATATTCTATTATAGGACTCTGTGATTACAAAAAACAATTTACTTTTCCCATAGAAAGTATGGTTTGAAATACTGAGCCATAGGCACATATTATTAAGCACTTCTAAGTAAATTATTGAAAAACTTGTTACGTTTTTAGTTAAAATAGAAACATGGGGTTAATACGAAGATATTTAAATTTTTTATGGATATTTTTAGAAGGTCCTTAAAACACCTTCCTAGCTCTCTGCCCTAAATTTGTCTCAAAATATCTTCTTCACATAAAGGAATAGTTGGGTTTTTAAGGTGAAAGAATTGGAAGTGCTCCAATTTTTTTTTTTTCAATAAGAAAGTTAAAATGTAAGCTATACTAGAATTATCACCTTCTTTCACATTTCCCAGTCCTTTATTAGTGTTCCAAAGATCAAGTTCTTAGTTTCCCCTTTAAAAAATGGGGAGTAATTAATAAATTTAAAATGAGAATAACTCATGCAATAGAACCTTACTGTGCTCTATAAATTTGACTGCCTAATGTCATCACCTGTTCACCAAATTAGCTTATTCCCTCCTGACCCTGCTGAACAAATTATTTCTGGAGACGTTTCGTAAATACTTAAAGATACTAAGACTGTTGTAAGGCTTCTAAGCATTTGTTTTGTTAATCGTCCCGATCCTGTCATCTTGACTAAGTATCCAGTATTAATAATTATAGCTAAACTTCAGTCTAAACCACATCACTCCTTTGGATTTGGTGACATGTTGAGTCAGATGGCCTCCTCCATCTATTTAGGGGTCACTTTGCTTTGGATCACGCTAACTGCTCTGACAAAACACAGGACCTCAGTGGCTTACCACAATAGAAATGTATTTCTTGGTCATGTGCTATTCCAGTGCTGGTGTTTGGTGGGAGGCACCTTGCACACAAGGATTCAGGAGCATAAGCTTTCTTCCATCTTGAGGCTCCACCATTCCCTTAGGGCCAAGACTGGGAAAAGAGGGAGGCTCACACAGGGGAGTTTTCAGGGGCTAGGCTTGGGAAGGGCACAGCACACCCCTCTGTCCACATCCAAAAAGTCAGTCATGGTCATGTGGCCACACCTCACTATAAGGGGACCTAGCCATGGGCCCAGGAGAAAGAGGAAACACATCACAGTCTTCTGTTCATGTTTTCCCCGGGGTCATCCCTGCCCCCTGACTCCATAACTGCTGCTTTATGTTGGCGTTTTCACCATTTCCAGTAAGAACATTCTGTTGATATAATTAATTTCAATATTGTGGTATGAGTATGCATGGCTACTAAAAAAGAAAATTTTCAGACACCTAAATCTTTCATTGGTTCAAATGCAAAACATAATAGCTTTGGAAACTGCTCTCTATTTATGACCTGTCTGTACCTTGCTGCCACCTACTGCTCAAATTTGAAGGTTTTTTTTTCCCTAAAGGTCATAAAACTTTGATGGATCATATTAAGTAGGCTGGCTTTTTGAATAAAACAAAAGAATTTGAAACTTCTAGAACATTTTTTCAACATGACATTAAGTATCCTTTCAAAGGGTGTAGAGCAGTAAACATTCATGAATAGGAAACTTAAGGTACCATTTCCTTGTTCTTTTGGATTGAGATTTATGCTCCATTACAAAGTTTCCCTTAGGATCATCTTCTAAAACCTGGTTTCTGTGCCCTAACATCAAGAAAAATGAAAATACTGAATAACTTCACCTTTTTTAGTCCTAACCCTTGCTAGTTAGTGTAACAATAGTTTATTTCCAGTTTATTTCTCAAAATGTTTTCAAGGTAGGTCTACCATCCTGAGAATTTTCTCTTGCTTAATTTCTTTGTTCTATTTTGTGAAGTAACAGTTGAATTTAGAAAGGTCTAGACAACCCTGAACTACAGTAATTTTCTACAGGATGTGTACAGTACCACAGCTTTTTCTAGGAGGTTAGGATCAAAGGTTTCCAAACATCAGATTTTTCTTAATTACTCTGTCATTTTCATCATGGAAATGTAAATAAATGGTTATGACTCTTGGAATCCTTTAATTAAAATCAAAAAGGCTGTAGTTGAAAAGTTTGTCTTATTGTGAATGGCTGTAGTGATTTTTGTGACCTGTTTACTGTATTCACAGTTAATTCCTCAGCAGTGCTATTAAGTTATTTTTAATGTCATTTGTGATAGAGTCTAAACTCTAAGGAAAGCTGTGTCTTTAGGTCAATCTGTTCCTTTTTTAAGGGGATATATTATTTGGTTCAAGCCCTCAGAGAATCCTGTAGTAAGCCAGGAATACAAGAAGTTGTAATAAGGCAAATCCTTTTCTCCCCATCCCCTGCCCACAGTGAATCGGACCCTGGCTCCCGGCAGTGGCCTGAGTCTGACACGCTCTCTGGCTCCCAGTCCCCACAGTCCGTTGGAAGTGCGGCTGCAGATAGCGGCACCGAGTGCCTCTCAGATTCTGCCATGGACTTGCCTGATGTCACCCTCTCTCTTTGTGGGGGTCTCAGTGAGAATGGAGAAATTTCCAAAGGTACGCTGGGCAATCATGCCCCTGTCTTCACTGGAGAAAGCAGCCTGGTCGTTACTTGATAGAAAACTTGCTGTTCAGCCACTTCGAGGTATTAAATTCTTTAACGATCTTGTGCAGGTAACAGGTATCTCCCTTTAATGTCAGATAGCTCCTCATTTAAGGTACCTCATATGGGGTGACCTTACATATAAATGGCTCGAGTAAGTTCATGTGCCTCGAAGGCTCTCATTTCACGTGGAGAGGTGGAGAATTCTCAGGCTGCCCTGTTTGTGGAGCAGCCAGGGTCAGCTCATGCTGTGTCCCACTTTCTCATCTGTAAAGTTGAAATGTGTGTGGACTGGGGCCCAGCTGCCCTCCTGGAAAGCACTGAGCCTTAGATATGAGAGTAGGGCTGAAGTTGTGGAAAATTAATTGTCCACTGAGGAAATAGTCTTTCCCCCAAAAAGTAGAAGGGGTTACTTTCTGTCTCAATCTTGAGACTTGGCCCTGGAAAGTATAGTTGCTCAAGAGAAAGGAAGAAGCTTAGCAGAGGCAATTCAGAGGACTCCATGGTGGGGTGAGCACTCGGGTGTATCTTTCCCCAAGTTCTTTGGCCTTTTTGGTTTTACCTTCCTTTGTACCTAAACTCTTCTTAATATTATTTCAGTTTGGCTGGTGGCCTTTGATTGACTGTCCTCTAAGGAAAGAGTTTCCTTCCACAACTAGTATCATCTTTTGCCTTCTCTCCCCCTCAGAGCAGCTGAAGGCCTGAGTTTGGCAGACTTGGTGCCTGAGAGTCATAATTGTGCTTTCCTGAATCCTTCTCTTTTTCAGGTCACAAGGTGCTCATTTTGCCTCTTCTCCATCTCTTAATTCTATTTGTTTTATTTTTTGCAAGAAATTAAGAGCAGGTTATAGTCAATAGCTCTTAATCCTCATAAGTCTTCATCTTAAAAAATACAAGTTGGGGGTGGAATGGAAAGTACACAGTTCTATAAACCATAAAATATACACTTAAAATTCTGGGTACTTAGGTAGAGTTTGTTATTGGAGGAGGCAGAAATGGCAAGTAAACGTAAATAATCTACAAATCACCAGGAGGAACAGTCCTAGCGAGAAATTTCCCTGTTAGCCTTGATCTGCTAGCGTGCAGATTTAGGAACACAGCACACAAATTCACGCAGAATCCTCATTCATTTCTCAAGAACTTGGGGTTCATTTCTTGGCTGATCCTAAGCCATAGTCTGGTGTGTATTTATTAGGTTTTTTTTTTTCTCCAAGCAATTGTAAAATGTTTTGATTGTTTTTCCTAATGTAGCATGCCCTGACAGCTGTAAGATCCCCATGAATATTCCCTAGTTATGCAGTTGCCTGCCTGCCAGTAATGTTTGTCTTTGTTAAGAATGAAACTACAGTTTTCATTAATTCTAGAGAATGTGTGTGCACACGTGTGTATCTTCCTTTTTCTCTGTCTGGCCACATGTATAGTCTGTTTTCCTGAAATTCTGTGGCATATCCCTTTTTCCTGTGTTGTTTTTTGTTGTTGTGGTTTTGTTTTTTGTTTTTAATTGTGGGAGGAGTGGTAGAAGAGGGGAAGGATAGAAAAAGGAAGTGTTCTTTATTGTCCTGGATAAAAAAAAATGATATTTTGCTTTTGATGAATATAAAAAAAATTTTTTTAAAGGACGCATTTTATCCTTTAGATCCTTCAACGCAGAGTATTGTGATATTCTCATTTAGAAATTTACGTAATATCTAACCAAAGGATCATTATTTTACATTGCAGAAAAATTCATGGAGCATATCATTACTTATCATGAATTTGCAGAAAACCCTGGACTTATCGACAATCCTAACCTTGTAATACGGATCTATAACCGGTAAATACTCCTGCTTTCATAATTGCTAAATACTCTTCCAGGGTTTTTTTTCAAAGTGCTCTTTTTAACTATTCTAGTTTTCTTGTTATAAAATGTGCCATCACATATAAATGAGCTAGTGGGCAGTGACTTTGAAATGAAAATGACGCCTCAGCCTTTTTTTCTTTCTTTTTTTTTTTTTTTTTTCAATGAAGCATTGAAATGTTATTCTGTCTTCTAGATTTTACTACTTCTCTGCTCAGAGAAGTTTGGCTTGAAGCAGAGATCATTCATGTGGGGAAAAAATTTAGCTGATCATCTCTTCATTGAAAAGAATAAGAAATTTCATGTTGTTTCTGTGCCCCCATCCTCTCCTCTTTTTCCCTCCTTCCCTTCCTCTCTACCCCCTTCTCTTCTCTCTCCCTCTCTCCCTTCTCTGTGTAATGGTTTTACACAATTTATTTCTCACAGTTACTATAACTGGGCTTTGGCTGCTCCCATGATCCTTAGCTTGCAAGTATTCCAGAAGAGTCTGCCGAAGGTGAGATGATCCACCATTTGTTTTCTAAGTATCTACAACATATGGTATTTAGAAAAATTCATATGTGCACACTTCTAAACTAGATACTACTCAAAGTTTTATTTAAAATCAATTTAACATTCTAGCACCTGGCACCCAGGTGGCTCAGTTGGTTTAGTGTCTGACTTCATTCAGCTCAGGTCATGATCTCACAGTTGGTGAGTTGGAGCAACATAAAAAAAAAAGTTTTTAATAAAATTAGATTAATATTGCAGAAGATCCAAAGATTTTTTATGTGCCCACTCAAATTATCTCATGCCCCAAATCTAGGAAATTTGCTGGGCTGCCATATCTTTGTCATTTTTATTAGATGTTTATACTGGTTTCTGGTTGGGTATAAAAGTTGAGAGATTTGATTAATTGTTAGCTAAATATGGAATGCATGAAAAGGAATTCCTCTCATTAATATGGAAAGAAGCAGCGGGACGAGGGTGATGTGCCCACCAGAAGTGTGATGTTAGCGTGATTGGATAAGATATGTCTAATAAGCCTGTGATATAGAACCTGAAGATTTGTTCTAAATCTGTCAGCGCAGTTGGTCCTCATAACTCATGAGAACATGTTTTCCAGTGGTAGAGAAATGAGAGCAGCACCTACCAGCCCCCTGCTCCTGTTTAGCCAGACCACTCAGTCTCATCCCATAGAACTGCTGCAAAGCCATGCTACCACAAAAGAGGACTGTCCATCTGTCAGAGGTGTTACAAACTCTGGAGGAGTTGGGAGGTGTAGAGAATGTTGCTCACATTCCATAATAAGGCACTGTCCTGCAGGGGGATGATAGAAAGCAGTTGGGTGTTTTGTGATTGACAGAAGACTAGACTGACCCAAATTGATTGTTTCCAGGCCACAGTCGAGTCCTGGGTCAAAGATAAGATGCCAAAGAAATCTGGTCGCTGGTGGTTTTGGCGTAAGAGAGAAAGCATGGCCAAACAGGTAACGGACCCGGAGAGGTAATTTTTTTCCATGGGCTGAAAAGAAGCAAATTTTTCATTTTTTCAAAAAACATTTTTGCCAAGCACAAGAAAATCAATTTGGGCTTATAATACTGTCTTACGGTAATTATAGCCGCCATTTATGAACAGTTTGATGTGCAGGTACTATGCTAGATGCTTTATGTTCATTACCCTTCACCTTTACTACAGCCCTTCAGTATAGATGTTTGAGTTCCCATTTTACAAGTAAAGAAGCTAGGGCACGAAGAGGTGAGGTGAGTTGACCAAACACGCATAACTGGTGAAGGACGGAGCTACGGTTTGGCCAAGGGTTCAGCTCCAAAGCCTCTTTCCCTTTGCCCACTCACTATATTACCTTCCAGACAGAAGCAAGAGCTTGTTCTCCTACTGAACAGCGGGCGGCATGGGGGCCCTCTGTTCTGTAGTACTGGTGTCCCTGGAGCAGACCGAATGAATGTGGACCA
This sequence comes from Panthera tigris, assembly GCF_018350195.1. NCBI lineage: Eukaryota > Metazoa > Chordata > Mammalia > Carnivora > Felidae > Panthera > Panthera tigris. The sequence goes on from NC_056671.1 coordinate 40,938,011, forward strand.
GTTGTATTATAGTCTGTGACTTGAAATGGTGCTCTTTTAAAAGTTTTTACTTCTGGGGCACCTGGGAGGCTCTGTCAATTGAGCGTCCAACTCTTGATTTGGGCTCAGGTCATAATCTCACAGTTCATGAGTTTGAGCCCTACATCGGGCTCTGCAATGACAGTACAGAGCCTGCCTCGGATTCTCTCTCCCTCTGTCTCTCTGCCCCTCCCCTGCTCTTGCTCTTCCTCAAAATAAGTAAATAAACTTTAAAAAAAATTCTTAATTGTTTTGTAGTGAACAGCTTTTGCATAACAGCATATGACTTCTGTCTCAGATTTCTGTCCTTTGGCTCAAGGTAGAGAAAGGCTGTTTCTTAAGCATTTTTAAGTTAGGGATTCAGAAAACCATTTTGCTTATTGCTCGAGAGGGCTGCTGATAAATTTTTACCTGTCAGTCTCTGGGGGCAGGTGGGGAATAATTGCACATCGCCGTTGCTGTCTTGTTGTTTTAGCTGCCAGAGGCCAAGGAAGGAAAATCCGAGGTACCGCCAACCAGTGACCTGCCATCAAGTGCAAAGGAGCCAGCCAGTGGCAGGTGGGGCACCCTGTTCTTCCTCCAGACTCACAGCACTTGCTCACTCACTCACTGCTTTTTAGCCATTGTATTCAAGCTGATTTTGACAATTTTGATTAATTTTTGGTCAGAAACTTCTTTCTCATAGGGACAACCATGACCATAAGTGGCTTGTTTGTGCCACTCAGCAGATAATTTCTGCTTTTCTAAAAATTATAATCAGTTTAGAGGAGTAAATACACCCATCACTGCTTTTTAAATGCCTTGCTCCCATCCTGGAGCCATGGAATCAGATGCCTGTAAAATGGAGGCCTCTCGGAAAGGGATCTTGAGGAGTCCTAAGATGTGCTATCCTCGGTGTCTCTGCCCTCTAGCTTCCTATCCGACACAAAAGGGAGACACAAAAGAATTTCAGAGGAAGCCTAGTGGGCTCAGGTGATAAAGCATGCAACTCTTGATCTCGGGGTCATGAGTTAGAGCCCCACATTGGGGTAGAAATTTCTTTAAATTAGGGGCACCTGGGTGGTTTAGTTGGTTGAACATCTAACTCTTGGTTTTGGCGCAGGTCATGATCTCACAGTTGCGGGTTGGAGTCCCAGGCTGGGCATGGAGCCTATTTAAGATTCTCTCTCCTTCTCCCTCTGCCCCAGCCCCACCCCTACTCACATGAGTATGCACTCTACCTAAAAAAAAACAAAAACAAAAACAAAAAACAAAATTAGTGTGGGTCCTTTTCATTCTTGGAAAATGTAGCCCCTCTTGGATATTTGTATTGGCTGGCCCTGAAAGGAGGTGCCACTATGCACCTTGTTCTCATTTCTGCTCTTCTTCTACTTGCCCAGCCAGATTTTTTCCTTCTCCTCCTGCTCCAGCTCTTTAATTCAGCTGCTGGTCTGAGCCTGAGCTTTCATTTTCTTGCTCTTTACCCTCTTCTTTCAAAGGGGGTTTATAGGGCACTTGGGTAGCTCAGTCCATTAAGCATCTGACTCTTGATTTCAGCTCACAGTTTGTAAGATTGAGCCCCAAGTTAGGCTCTACACTGACACCATGGAGCCTGCTTGGGATTCTCTCCCTCTGTCCCTCTCTCTCTCCACCTTCCCCCCACCCCCTCGCTCTCGTTTGTACTCTCTCTCAAAATAAATATTTTTTTTAAAGGAAGGGTATATAGAATCCTTTTTATTAGTTTTTTAAATTTGTATAAGCAATTATATTTTCTACAGTTTGTTATCTTTTGAAATGTACGTTATCTTTTCAACAAGAGTCAGTAGACCTAGTGGCATTCACTGGTCATAGCAGAAAATAATCAGTCATAGCCAGACTGCTGGCTAATCATGAGAGGGAGAAGGTGGCCTTCTCCCTTCATGATGTGAATACTCAGGCACTGGAAATCGAGTGAACAACTCTTCCCATTCCCGGAATGGATTTAGGATCTCTTTGTTTCCTTGATCCTAAAGAAAAGCTCTTGTCATTAAAATGCCCTGCTGCCTCTTCAGTAACTGGATTGCTGTTGATAGGCCGGCTGAGGATGACTCATCCAGTGATGAAGGGTCACAGGAGCTCGAAGAATCCATCAAAGTGGACCCTGTTCCCACAGAGCCCCCAAGCCATGGCAGCACAACCTCCTATAAAAAGTCTCTTCGACTCTCTTCAGACCAAATTGTGAGTCCTGTGTGATCCGTGTGGATCCATTCAGATTACTTTAGTAACTGTTTAATTGGACATGCTTCTTGCACCACCTCAGACTTCCTACTCCAGTCTCTGAGAGTGAACCAACAGATAAGTATTTTTAACTTTCTTCCCAGATGTACCTTACACAGCCAGGCCATCACTTTTTTTTTTTTTTTTTAGGAGCCACAACAACAGAGAAATGTCATTTTCTTACTTAAATGCAGTTTCCTTTTTCCTGTTGGTTTCCCATTCCCTTTCACACATTTTCAGTGTGAAATGGTCTCGCTGTGCCCTAGGGCGGTCGGGTGTGGAGGAAGAGCAGAGACATTTGGTTTTTTGGAGAATCAGAAAAATTTCTTAGAATTCCAAAACACCATTCAGGCAGTGGCTCCCTCAGCTTCTTGTGAACAAGCTGTGCACGCAGCACTGGGCTGTGTGTGTGCCAGCGCAAGAGAAACCATCCTGCCTTGAGCTGACGCCCTGAAACACTGGTGGTAGTTTGTAAATATTCAGACCCTGTTGAGAATTGTATGTTTTCAGCTCATTTTTTTCTATTATAGTAATCATATTTATGTATTTCTTTCCATTCCTTATACATTTCTGCCATATATATATATATATATATATGTATACACACACGCACACATATGTGTATATATGTATGTACACATACATACATATATTTCAGAGATTAGGAGATTAGAATTTTTTTCACTTAACATGATACCTTTGTAATCTCTCCGTGACTACATATTAATGGAAACTGACTTAGTTGCACATAATTTCATCAAAGTGATACACCATGAATTTTCAAAATTCTCCCTTTATGATTTTCTTTATTCTCTTACTTTTTATAAAAGGCAAAACTGAAGCTCCAAGATGGCCCAAATGATGTTGTGTTTAGTATTACAACCCAATATCAAGGTACCTGCCGGTGTGCAGGGACCATTTACCTGTGGAACTGGAATGACAAGATCATCATCTCTGATATTGACGGAACAATAACCAAGTAAGCACGAGCCCATGGTGGGTGGCAGGGAGGAGATAGGTACAGGTCACTGTGCAATGGGGGGCAGGAGTGGGGGAATCCCTCCTTGACCACCGTCAGGAAGTGTTTTAAACTACATGCATGGAGACTTGAACACAGAGGTCACACGTGGTCACACACAGGATCATTCTGTGGATGGAGGAGATGGGTGGAGCTGTACAAATTAACATCAGAAACTTTTAGCAAGATTTAGTTATGTAGTCTCTAAGTTCTGGCATTAAAATAAAAAAAAAAACTGTTGAGATTAGGGAGAAGAAAAAGAGGATGTGTTGCGAATTATCTCTGAAAATGAACATCTGGCTCTTGTGTCTGATTCTATTTTTAGAAATTCTTCTGTGAGTATGCAGGGGACTGCCTCACTGCTATGCAAGCTGTGACAAAATCACCCTTGTAGATTATATTGTCCCCCCACTCTGCCTCTACCCAGTGGTTTTTGGCAGCTGGTATTTAAATAGGCAAACACTTGGCTGTATATGCTTCGTTTTCTGATACCTTTTCCTATTTCTACCCTCTCAGGTCTGATGCTTTGGGGCAGATTCTTCCACAGCTGGGTAAAGACTGGACTCATCAGGGTATAGCAAAGCTCTACCATTCCATCAATGAGTAGGTATCTTGTCCCACATGGCCACATACTCAAGTGAGCTAGAATTTTGCTTTAAGAACTACAGAAAAATGGCATACATCAGTCCATGGAAATCGTGTCTTCATGATCCAGCTATTCCTGCTTTCCTTTCCTGTAGCCTCATACAAAGAAAAGTGTCAGCCGCCATTTCTGGAACATGAGCTGTGTATCAGTCCTTGCGTTACATGTTTAACCTATACCTCTCATCCTCACAGTGCTAGGAGTTTGAGGCACTACTTATATATATCTGTGGTTATAGTTATCATTGGGGGGTTAAGTTTTAACAGAAGAGCCAGATTTACATTTTTTTTATTGGGTTTGCTTTGTTGTTGTTGTTTAAGAGAACAAGTAGGAGGGAGGGATAGAGAGAGAATCTGAAGCAGGCTCCACACCCAGCACAGAGTCCAAGGCGGGACTCCATCTCACAACCCTGAGATCATGACCTGAGCCGAAACCAAAAGTCGGACACTCAAAAATCAAAAGCCACTTCGTTGCCCCTAATTGGATATTTTTTAATTGGATTTCACTGAGTAGGTAATACTTGCATGCATGGGGTCACCCATGGGGTCCTCTCTGTTGGGGCAACAGAGAAAACAGTGCTGTGGCCTTTGTGGGACCATAATCCATATGAGTTAAATTGATTTGAAAATTTAGTGTCTTGGGGCGCCTGGGTGGCTCATTCAGTTAAATGTCTGACTTTGGCTCAGCTCATGAGCTCGCAGTTTGCAAGTTTGAGCCTCGCATTGGGCTCTGTGCTGACAGCTCGGAGCCTGGGGCCTGCTTCAGATTCTGTGTCTCCCTCTCTCTCTGCCTCTCCCTCCCTCATGTTAGCTTGCTCGCTCTCTCTCTCTCTCAAAAATAAATATTAAAAAAAAAAGGAAAAAGAAAACTTAGTGTCTTAAGCATTAGTTGAGAATGCCATAGTATGAAAATTGTATGTCTGTTACCCATGATTTGCTCCTTGTCTTACAGAATGGTTTGCATTCTACAAATTGTCTTTATAAATGAGATCCTTTGCATCTTTCCTTTATGCAGACAACTTAAAGATAGTCCAGGGTTTTTGTTCCGTAATCTGACTTTCATTGACTGGTTGCTGAAGATATATCAGTATTTATAAATTTAGCATAATCCCTGGTTGCATATATCCCCATTTTTCCCTATGATGTTTTCTATGGAGAAGTGAGATCTTTATAATCCTAACTACTTTCCTTATTAAATTCAAGAATTTGATTTTCACAACAAACGAAGGGAACTTTATTTGGATCTTTTAAAAGAATAGTGCCCTTTTTTTTTTTTTTTTTTTCCATTTTTGCCAGAGTGTGTGTTTCTAAACAGGATGTTTCTTTCTTCTTTTCTTTCAGGAATGGCTACAAGTTTCTGTATTGCTCCGCCCGTGCCATCGGCATGGCCGACATGACCCGTGGCTACCTGCACTGGGTCAATGACAAGGGCACAATCTTGCCTCGGGGCCCTCTGATGTTATCCCCTAGCAGCTTGTTCTCTGCCTTCCACAGGTACACCTTCTGTGTGTGCATGCGTGTGTGTGCACATGTGTGGGTGCATGCGCCTGCTCGCACTGGGGGAAAGGGTCTGAATGGGGAAGTTGGAGGTCAAGCTCATCGTAAGGGTCTGTATCTGATTCTGAGCTTCGGCATTTCTTGGTTCTTTGGCTCCCCCAGACCCAGAGCATTCTAACTCAGAGCTCATCCTAGTCTGGTCAGACACGGTCCAAAAATCAAGCTGTCACGTTTTCTCCTTCCCTAAACACCATCAGTCAGAGTCTTAGTCTTTCTTGACTGGCAAAGGAAGAGAAAGAAAGATATCAGTTACAAAATATTTTAAGAAATGAGTGATTGTGAGCACTAAAATCTTTTCAGGATCACATACCAGGAAAAACTACCATTTCAGATTTGGTCATTGTATTTGTACTTTTTTTTCTCCCTAGGGAAGTGATAGAAAAGAAACCAGAGAAATTCAAAATAGAGTGTCTAAATGATATCAAGAATCTGTTTGCCCCCTCTAAGCAGCCCTTCTATGCCGCCTTTGGAAACCGTCCAAATGTAAGTGTGTAGCCTTTGGTATGGTGGGTAAAATTCAGAGGCGTGTATTTTTTAGGGTACAGCCTGGATATAATTGTCAGACCAATTGTATAAACAGAATGAATGTTCTGCTAAATGGGTTTTCATTTATCTGTTCCAAATTTCTGCTGTTGGGTCCTGTAGGACATCTGCCCTAGAGTTTTGGTGTATGAGAAAGGGCACTTTCTCTTTGTTTTTATGGCTTTGATTCCATCTCCTCGGGCAGTCCTGACTCCTGTGTAAGTGGTTCTAAGCCATGTCCTTGGATCCACCCCAGAGAGTGCTCTGCCTTCGCAAAAGCTTCCCAGCCTGCCTACCCACACACGGGCCCTCAGTTTCCAGGCGTGCGGAAGGTGTTGCCACCTGGCCTCTGGCAGGCAGCAGGGCCCCTCTCCTGTTCCAGGGCCCCTGGCGTCTGTCAGCCCCCAGTTTTCTGACTCCGAGTGCCCTTGGGTTTGGCCCCACTCTTTCAGTTTGTCTCAAGTTCAGTTTTAGCAGTGGCAGAGGGACACTGTGCCTGCGCCACGTGTTCCCAAGACAGCCTTGTGTTCATACTGTTTTTCTGGCTCACAAGGAACCAGAGAAACATCTCCTGATTTCTTCTCTCATAATCACCTTATTTAATGTTTTCTTCTGCAGGATGTCTATGCTTACACGCAAGTTGGAGTTCCAGACTGCAGAATATTCACCGTGAACCCCAAGGGTGAATTAATACAAGAAAGGACCAAAGGAAACAAGTCATCGTAAGTGTGTTCCTCCTCCTCAGCCCCCCGCCCGGCAGCGAGGGGTGGAGTTGGGAACAGAGGTTCTGAGGATCAGGCCCAGCTCGAAATATCAGTAGTGTACCTGTCTGTTGGAGGCTTTCCTCTTTGCCTGGGTGTGTCCTTCTCTGTAATAGTGTCTGTACTGGGATCACTGACAATTTTAGACTTCGAAGAGGAAGGCTATGTCCTGGGAAGGGATGCATGCCCATCTCAGATCCTACTGCTTTGAGGAATCTCTGTAACTAGCTTCACGACGTGCAATCCTGTGCTCTTACATCAATTTCAGAGTAACACTTTGTGCGTTTTTCCCCCAATCCCTTCTCTTAGGTATCACAGACTGAGCGAGCTCGTGGAGCACGTGTTCCCACTTCTCAATAAGGAACAGAATTCTGCCTTTCCGTGCCCAGAGTTCAGCTCCTTCTGCTACTGGCGAGACCCGATCCCCAAAGTGGACCTGGACGACCTGGCGTGAAATGGCACCTCCAGGGGCGATCCTCCGTCACTCGCCTCACAGCAAGGGAAGGTGACCAGCACTTCTGCTGGACAGAGGACACTGGGCTACCCTCCAAGCCACAGGTGCAGAATGGGACTCAATGCTGACAGCCAGGCACCAGCAGGCACAGGGAGAGCTCCTGAAGTTGGAACTGCTGTCATCCTTCCCCTTCCCAGGCCTGGCAGAGCTGTGGCTCAGTGCCCTGGGCAAGCGGGCAGGGGAGGACTCGGACCTGACCTTGGAGGCCTGGGCTCTTATCACTGGTCGTCCTCATACACGCGCTGTGTCAAGTGTGTGCTGGTGCTTCTTTAACTGAATAATTTAAAAGGAAGAAAAAAGAAGCTAAATAAGAGTGGACCAAAACATGTATAAAGTAAAAGTGTTATCGTTTCCACTGGGCAGTTGAGAGCGTTTCTCTCTAAAACCAGGGCTTTCTTTATGGGATCAGGGTCCACTGAGCTGCCAAAGGTCCAGTTAGTGATTGATGTTGGTTCACACCGCCTATGCACATTTCTTCTGTGGGCGCCTCCTTCCCTCCTGTGGTGAGACAAGACACCTGCTCAGGCGGGCTGCTCTGGACAGGGGCCCAGGCCACCGTCCCAGCCCCACAGATGTGGGCTTCTGGGGAAGGAAAGTCCCTTAGATCACCGTCTTCTCAGCTGTGGACAAAGCCAGGACAGACAGGTGTTGCTGGGCCTGCTTGGTGCCTGTAGGAAGAGTACTGCCAACAGCAGAAGTAGATTGAACAAGTAACTGATCTGTTTTCAGAGAGGCCTTAGAAATGCAAATACATACTTGTGTGGGGTTCCGGAAGAGTCCTTTTCTCTGCTCTGCCTGCAGCTCAGTTTCTCCGCCTGGTTGTAATGAGACATGTCAGTCTCAGAACAGCACCGGGGGAGGGTTCTGCCCCATCAGCCCCTCCAGAACCGGGAGCCTCAGTGTCAATAGTCACCTCAGTGTTCGAAGCCAGAGAACTGTTGGAGAGAAGGATTCTGTACACACGCAGGCCTCAGCTGGGAGGGAAGCGGTGAGCCGAGTTCCAGAGCAGCGAAGGGACCTGCAGATCCAGGCGCCCGCTGGGGATGGTTTCCTGTCCCCACCCCCACCCCGCCCCCGGCGCTTGCCCGTACTTGTACTGTGGCACTCGCCCGTACTTGTACTGTGGCACTCGCCCCCCCCCCCCCCATTTTAGTTGGCCCCACCCCAGTGATAGTGATCTAGAGACGGAGAAATGGGAGTAGTTATTTTTCCAGATTGGAGAGTCAAAGTCCTTTGAGTTCAGCTGTTTCTCCCAGCGCTGTTGGATGCGGTGACAATGGTAGAGTCCCCTGAACGCAGTTCTCAGTGGCAGAACCTGGAGGCACGTGTTGCCAGAGGAGGAATGACACCTGCTTCTTCCAGTGCAAACCTGCCCACCTTAAACAGTTCAAAGACTAATTGTTTAATGAGTTTATTTATGTACAGTAGGTTAGGCAAACTAGGTTATGTTTATATGAAATTCTGCCCAGTTAGCGAATCAAAATCCTGGCAGAGCAGCGTGCCGCTATTGATCTCATAGACGCCACAGCGTGTCCCCCCCCATGTTGGCTTTAGAGGGAGAACATGAGCTTTAGTAGGGCTTCTCTGCACATGCACGGTACGGAAAATCTTCTATACCTTCTGTAGTGCTTTTCAGGTTGTCCTTTAAAGAGTTTTTGATTAGACAGTTTTTTTCCCTTGATAAGCTCTTCCCTCTGGACACACAGGCTTTGTCAAGGTCCAGGCCAGGAACCCGGGTCTCCCAGCCGTGTGCTGAGGGTGGCAGACCCCTCTGTCCCCGGTGTCCATAAGCACTAGACTTTGTCATTTTGTTGCTGCAGATTGATCGATCCAGTGGGTACGTTTGCTAATTAACGTGAGTCTTTTTCCTTATTTAAAAGGAGTCCCTCTTGCTGAAAGTAGATGATTACTATCACTATAGTGTTCTGAAAGTATTAAGTTTGTGCTGAAACCCATTGCCATTTGGTACAAATGACATTTGTTCTTTCTGTGAAAGAGCGTTACCCTCGAGTGTGTTTGTACACAGACCCTTACGATGGTGAGTTAATGAAGCGTTAGCCTCGCGCTGCTTTCGGTGATGGGTGGTATCACGGGGTGATTGCAAGCTGATCGGGCTTTTCTAAGTCGTTCTCTAGGTTCCCCTGGTGAAACGGCCTTGGCCTGTCTCCCTCTCTCCAGTTCACCCTGACTTGAGTATTTGTCTTGATGCCCATGTGCTGAAGAAGCTTGTCTGGTTGTGTTGTCGACATCTGCGTCTCTGGCAGGCATTAGGAAGTGCACGTGCAGGCCCGGAGCTTGCACACTTAGCCCCCCTGCGTGAGGACTGTGTTTGCTGTGCTTTAAAACCATCTGCATAGTTTCCAACTGGAGAAAGAAAAAACTTCCTAGTGTGATGTCCTAAATGAAAGCTGCTGATAATCACTGGGAGAACAGCCAGGAACAACAGCTACGTGACTGGAAAGTGCCTGTGCCCTGTAGGGACTGCGTGTGGCCCTTTCGGACTTCATTGTTGAAGGTGTGAGCAAGACCTTTTAAAATCAGGTAGAAAGTAAATGCTTTCTAGTAAATGCTAGTTGGTGAAAACAAACTCTTCCGGGAAATTTTATCATCTTTTTAAGTTACTGTGGGAAGCCTTGTTTTCCTCTGCTTTAGAACATGCTGTGTTTAATGAAACCGGTTAAAAGTGGAGTTTTTGTTTAAAGTAAGTGCTCTTTCCAGGTGAAAACTAGTTTTTTTGGTTTGTTTTGAAGGTAAGAAAGGGAGGGGGTAACTTTGTTGTTTTAATTTAATAATTACATTCAGTCTATGATGAAGTATTTGATTATTAGCAATGCCACTAACAATTTTTGAGTTGTCAGAAATTACTTGTAAACATCAGTACAGTACTCAGTCACGGCAAAGACAGTTATCCTAAGATAAATGGCTCATATTTTGGTGCAGTGTTTGATGTTCAAAACAAAATGTTACAACAATAAACAAACGTAAACTGAGTGCATTGGACTCCTTCCTTCAGAGGACATTTAAACCGTATTCTCTGTACTCTTGCCAGAAATTGATAATTTCCATAAATTAGCATTTTGATCTTTGCTGACACTTAAATTTGTCTACAGAAAGGACTTCTTTTTGGTGCTTATTTTTATAAAACCTGACTCCAAAAGTGCGGCTACACCCACAGGAACCAACCTCTCTGGCTTTGTACGTTCTGCCAGAGAATAATTCATTCATACATATGTAATTCCTGGTGTGTCCGCACTGGCATCCTCTAGACTGCTGCCCCCTCAGCCCTTCAGGGGTCCCCTGGGAGACCTGCTCCGAGCCTTCGCCACCCCACCTTTCACTAGACCCTCCCTCAAGGTGAGTACCACTTAGCACTCCTGATGTTTTCATCAGCCTAGGAGAGTCCAAGTGATCTTGGATCAAAAACCACATCCACATACTATTTAAATATCTTTTTATCCCCTCAGATTGCTGGCCCTACCAGGTGCAGCATACGCTGGACACGAATCCCAAAGCCCTCCTCGAGAGCCTGCCTTCAAGTATGGCAGAGCTATTCATTTCATGCTTCTTCACCTTGACGGGAGGGCAGGACAGGGTGAGGGGACAGAGGGTCTTGGGGATGTACTTGGGGAATAGAAAGGAAGCGCTCGGAGGGAGATTGACTGTAAGGAACCGGCTTCTAGTGCCTGGGGGCAGAGCAGCATGGGCTTCTTCCTGCAGCCCTGAAGAGTGCAGCCTTTTTCCTTACCTTGAGGATAGGACAGTGTAGGGGGGGAAAGGAACTTGTTTAGAAAGTGGACATGGATATGTACGATGCCATGTTTTAGATCTGCAAGCGTGGATTGGGTCTGTCTCCCTGATTGCAAACCCTTCTTTCAAACCGCAGATCACTCGTGAGACCACTCGAAAGATGATCGGGTCACTGAGAAAGCTGAATCAATGCGCTACCATGGAAATAATTTCAAATGCAGTGGGTGTTGATTTGCACTCTTTATTTGTGGTTAATCATTTAAATGAGGCCATTTGTTAATGTTGGGGGGGGGGGGTCCCAGTCCTGTCTCTGTTTAAGTGCCCTGACCTTTTCCTTGGCAACAGCACCTTTGAGAAGTCATTTTCTGGTACCTGATTGCATCCTGGGCATGGTTCCTAGCTTAAAGCCTGTCAGCTCCTGGAAGGGGCTGCTCCAGAGCTCCCAGGGTCCTGAGCTTGGCCAGCCTTGCGGTTTCCCTCAGTACAGAGGACGGCCTTTTCCTTTTTGAAAGATGCTGTGTTCTGAGAAGAAACTTCTGAGTTTTCATTTATTTTATCTTGAAGTAAATGCAGGACCTGTTGTCATTAGACTTCATTTATCTTGCCTATCTTGGATACAGAGAGCTGAAATGTACCTTTTTTGGTAAATGAGTCAGTCTGCACTGAGAGAAGAGGACCAAGTTTTTGGCGCTCTAGACAACCATCTACGGAGTAGAAAGAATGGTCCCTGTCTCCCTTCTGTCTGGCCTGTCTTTCCAGCTGCTGAGCATTTGTCCCCTTTGGCGATAAGGTCTTTACAGGGAGGTGTGAGGGAGAGAGGGCTAAAGTATGTGCACGTGCCAGCTGGGTTTTCCTGAAATGCTCCACTGCATTGGGTTTTTTTTTCCATGAGTCATGTCTAGGTTGGCCGGTGATACAGCCACCGTTAGCCAATTCCCCAGCTGTGGAAACAGGGAAGGAGAGTGCCCCTCCCCCCAACTCCTGGATAGAGAGATCCAGATTTTAAAGTCCTAAAACCACAAACCTGAAATTCTTGGGTCACTTCTGCTTACCTGAGGGAAGGGGATGAGGAAGAAGGCTCCTTTCCGAAGTGTCCAGGGGCCACCCTATCATCTCATTTGCAAGCAAGCCTAGAAACTCACAGAATTTTTACAGCATATGAGAGTATCCTGGGTGGCTGAATCAGGTAAGCATCTGACTTTGGCTCAGCTCATCTCACAGTTCATGAGTTTGAGCCCCGCATCGGGCTCTGCTGACAGCTCAGAGCCTGGAGCCTGCTTTGGATTCTGTCTCCCTCTGCCCTTCCCCCTCTCATGCTCTGTCTCGCTCAAAAATATACAATAAACAACATTAAAAAATAAATTAAAAAAAAAGAGTATCCAGTGGCTTGATTTCAGGCCCAGGAAACTTGTTTCTATGATCTACAACTTTCCCTGGGACTCTAGGCGACTTGCCTCTCCCAGGGGCACTTGATTGGCCAACAGATTTTACCAGCCTGATGAGCAGAGACCACCTAAAGCTAAGAGTCTTGTGTCCTAGGGGTTTCTGTGGCTGCAGATAAAGGAGCAATGTGCCTGGGCTTCCCTGGAACAGAATGTGCTCTCCATGGGAAGATGCCTGCTTTTCTCCGATGATCTCAGCTTTCAGCGTGTGATCAGTTTTATGTTGGGCCTGTTGTTGCCGGGGAACCCGCAAGTCTGTAAAGCCGCATCTGCTGTGAGCTGAGCCGTGCAGTGAGCGATCTCATTGGGTCGGCCAGCTGCTGATTAGATGTGAATTTTAAGCATCCCCTAGAGGAGCCCCTCTTTAGCTGCAGAGATCACAGGGGGGCCTTGACCTCTAAGCACATCTGGTTTGTCTTTACAAGCAAAAATCAACCCCCAAGTATATAGCTTGGATAGTGAGGGGTAACAGTGATATGGCTGAGATTTATTCAAGCTTACTTTCTACAAGCATAAAAAAATTACCTTTCTGCAGTTTGCTTTTTAGCAACTCTCAGTCCATAAGGCACCAGACTGGAGTAACCTGAAGTGGTTTTTCATCTTTATTGACACTCCCTGTCTTTGCACTTCAAATGTACATGTCATTCAAGGAGCCCCACGAGCTGCACAAGCCCCCTGTGCCTTCCTTCACAGCTGGGCATGGGCCCAAGTGAGCGGTGCCAACCAGCCCTGGGACAGCCCACCCTGGAGACCTGAGGTCTCTGGGGTGGCACGTGCCACCTCGGCACTTCAGTGCATCTGAACTTCTCTCCTGCAGGCAGTGTAAATGCAGACTGCGTCCACAGGAACCACTTTGCCGGCCCGCCGCCTCTCAGCCCTGCAGCCCAGCAGCTCTTCTCCATCAGCAAGATGTGGTCCTGGGCAGCAGATTAAGCTCCGCGGTTAGCACCCAACGTGCCCGGCACAGGCTCTGTGAGCGAAGCCGCAGGGGAGGCCCCAGCTCCTCAGGTGTCCAGTCGGAATGACAGAAGGTGGTGGCCCCATCAGGCACATGTGTCCTCACCACCTGCCTGGGAACTCTCGGGTATGTGGCCTCAGCAGCCAGGTAAGTAAGGTCTGTATCTTGGGGGAGGTGTTGGGGCGTCTGCAGAAAATTAGACCAGTGCTCCAGTTACATACATAATAAACTGCATATATTAAAGCTTCCAAGTTCTCACAACTATCTTTCCTCTTCCCTTTCCCCAGGCACCCTAGAGGTGAGAAAGGAAAGGATATAAGAAAACCCCACTAAACGTGGAGTACATTTCATCAAAGTCCGTGTGAGCCAAGCGGCCCCCAGTCACCACGATGTTGACACCATCTCCTGCCTTCAAGTGCACGATGAGGTGGAATGCCCCTGGGCCCCCACAAGTGTGTAGAGCCCGCTGGGGCCGGTGGTATTCCAGGAATTCCCTCTTGTAGCCAGCTGTATGCAGCTGGGCCACACTGGCATTGGAGACCGACAGGACAGCTTCCACGTACGCGTCCCTCTCAGGAGTGAGGGTGGCTGTGATCAGGTAGCGCCCATCGTATGGAGCCGTGAAGATCCCTGGGAGGATGAAGGCAGGCACTTGTCACACCATCACAGGACCTTTGTGACAGGTTATTGGTTAACCCAGATTTGGGGAACTAACCATCTCTGTTTGTCCAGGACTGTCCCAGGAGACCCAACGGGGAGAGGTGGTCACCCAACCTCTAGAAGATAGGTTGCCCTGAGGGGACGTACCCCCTTTCTGTACTCGCACCTGCCCTCCACCCACCCAATGACAGACTCCTTAGCTGGCCCAGTCCTCACTGTGACACCCCCTGTCTTCTGCTTGGAACATCCAGGAGAGGACAAATCTTGCAAAACCCCCAGGATGTGCTCTGATGACTAGAACTCTCACCTATGCCCGGAGGAGCCGTCAGAATAACCTTCCCCATGCTGTCATGCGGTGAGCACGGAGAGGACCACCCACCCTTGCTGGAAGAGAGTTCACCTGCTTTAACATTCCTGGCGATGGGGTACACACCAGCTTCAGCAGTGCTATGTGCACGGCGCAGGTATGAAGACGCAGGGTCCGCTCCTACCTCACCCAAGGTTTAGTGGGGAAGCAGCAGCTGCCCAGATCCTGGTTGCATTTTGGGAGTTTCCTCCATCATTGAGAGCACCCCAGGGCCAACTTAGAATAAGCCTCACAACCTGTGTGCTGGGCACGACATCCACAAAATGCCTGAGTTGCCTCCTGAGGAGGCAAGAGCAAAAAGAACCCATAAAGTTTGTCACTAACCCAGGGAGAGGCCACAGCCAGCCCTCCTCACTTGGAAGAGCCAGTCCCCCTGCACGGGATCAGTGTACAGGTGGCATCCATTTGTGGCCAAAAATAAGCAGGCATTCACTGAGCCAGTGGCCCACAGGTTCTGAGCCTGGGGAAGCAGGGGAGGTGGTGGTTGGAGGGAGGGGGATGGCATGAGGAAGGGTACATGGGTTGGTAGATAGACCCATTTGCAAAGCAGCAACTGTAGATGCCCCAAAGCCACAAGGGTCGGAGCCTACACCAAATGTTGGTGGGAGCAGCCACTTCCATGGGCTGTGGGAAGGGCTAGGCATGGACCCCGACCACAGGCCAAGAGTGACAGAATGGAGGGCCCAGGAGCCGAGAAGGAATCTCGTGGACTGCCCTGAAAAATGGTCAGAAACTGCCAGGCCCTGTTGCTCCCTTCCTCAGCTTTTAATGACAAGTAAGATAAAGCTGCACAAGTCTTCCTGAGGCACCAGAACGCACGGCCTCCTACACCGCTTAGAGACTGCCTGTGGGGAGGCCTCACTCGGGGTCACCCAGAATGTGAAAGAAATGTCAGTCACCATCTCTGCTTGCAAACGTCACCTGACCCGTCAGGGTGGACAAGCTGTCCCCACCACCCAGGCAGCATGGGGTGAGGGCCCCAGGGGGAACCTGAGCTTGTGGAGAAAGTGAAGGTCTCTGAAAGCAAAGTCTCTTCCCACACCCCAGCCTGGAGAACAGTAGAGTCCTGAGCTTGACTCCAGTTGGCCTGGAGGACCCCGAGTTCCTTTCCCAAGTTCCGTAGGTAACTTTTATGCTCACTAAAACCTAAGCCTTGTCCTAGGAACAGTGGGATTTAGCTAGATGGTGGCCAGGCAGGACAAACACGAGAGTGAGGCCTAAAATCTCTGCCTGTTCCATCCACCCCTTGTAATCTTCCTGACCTCCTCCTGCCCTCACACCTGTGCAGTTCCTCAGGGAGGACTTCTGTGGGCACCGCAGCATGCTGGCACTTGATGGGATCAGAGATGGGCCTCCCCAGCTCTGTGAGCTACTCAGGAAAGGTGACTGGGCCCTCGGCACAAGCCCCTGGGTCCTGCTTTACCCTGCCCCAGCCACACCTGGAGCTGTGCTTCCCTCCAGGAAGTGGGGCCCTGACACGCCTTCCCCTTATAGAGGAGACAAGATGCCCATGTCTGGCCTTTCAGGAAGGAAGGCTCTCACTTCAGTCCCCGGGGACAAAGATGGACAGAAGCCCAGGCACAGGTGTGGTGGGAAGGAGGAAGCCAGGAACCCAGGGTGACCTCCGTTGTCATTGTACTGATAATCTGGGCGACAAGACAGATGCTGCAGCCAGGACCCAGGCCCACAGCTAAAGCAGTTCTATTCCAGAGCAGGAGACCCCGCAACCGGGTCCGGTCCCTTCCGGAAGGAGTGCTGTCACCCTTTTTGGCTCTGTTAATGAGCCACGAGCCACTGAAGGAGGCAGGGCAGGGGTGGGCTTTCCCCCATCCTGTCCCGGGGTGTTGGGACAATAGATGCTTAGGAAGAAGACCTCCCCGGGGCTTGGAGGACAGCGGGGAGGGGCCAGGGTGCAGTCAGTGGTGGGCAGAGTCTAACAACAGTGCCAAGGACTGGTATGCTGCTCTCATGACTAGAAAAGGTCACTGCACATTCACCCACCCACCCTGCAGCCTGGCAGCTGCAAACTTCTTCACCTAAAACTCCACAAATCAGGGGAGGAGCAACAGGGGCCAACTGGTCCCTCAGGCACCCACAGCTGCTCAGGCACCTCGGGCGTGGCGTCCCCACCCCGCCTACAGGACAGGGGGCCCGCTGGCATGTGGAGACTATGCACCGCCTCAGAACTCACCAGTGTCGGGGTTGTACACGTCCCCGTCATTTACCAGCACTTTGTTAAAGAGGACGACACCCCCATCGCTGGGGAAAGGCTTCTGGGTGAGCCCCGCAGAGAAAGACACCAGAGAAGGCGCTGGAGTCCCTGGAGCAGAGAGGACATGAAGTATTCACAGGGGTCAGGTTGCGCCAGTCTGGCGAGGCAGCCTCACGGTGCTGTTTGGCCTTAAGGTGGCAAAGCACTGTGGGACACAGGGCCAGGCCGGTCCTCGTCGGGTCGGTGGTGGGGACGGTGAGCAGCAGGACAAGCACTGTCTGGGAGTGGACATGTGAGACCGTGTGACACTGTGTGTGTGAGTGTCGGGGGCTCGTGGCAGGAACAGGAAGCTAGGCACAGCCACACCAGGCAGAGACCCAGCCAGTAAGCCTCACCACCAACTCCATGGGCTGGGAAGATGTGTGAGGGAAAAGTCCTAGTCTCAGGCATGACTCAGACCCTCTCTGAGGAGCAAATCTTGGCGGGGGCCTGAGTCCCGTCAGCAGAGGTCTGTCCCTCGGCTGGTGGGCACAAAAGAGCTGGGCCGGGCCTCCACCCACGCTAATAGCTCAGAGGGAGGAGGCCGGACACGCAGGGGAGGGGCAGAGGCCACCGAGGAGAACCAGCCTCCCACCAAGGTCTCCCAGCAGACGTACCTGGGGAGGCCACAGGAGGTGAGCTGGGATATCCTGAAAAACAAAATGGGAGTGGGACATCAAACAGGAGCCCCTCTGTTTCTCCCCGCTCCTCCCACTGTTCTCCTTTAACTAGATCTAGAGCAAGAGCGCCCCTCCCAAGCTGCCCTCCCAGAAATGGGCACAGCTGTACCCCCACTGTGCCTGCTTCCTCACTAGCCCCCTCTCACAGGGCAGAGAAGGTCCGTCAGGGCAAGCTGGCTGGGGGGATCCGAGAAGAAAGTGAGGCTGGACGAGTGTTTGATGGATGCATGGGAGGGGGCGGAAGCATGGATGTACAGGCAAATGCACAGCCCCAAGGAGTATAAACATCCCTAATGCGTATCCTCCTGGGAAAGGCATGTTTTTGGGGGGAGCCCTGTGATCTCTGCAGCTTGGGGTGGCTGAGCAGGAACAAAGGAAGAGAACGGCTAAGGGCAAAGGTGTCTCCTTGTGTTCCCAGCATTGACCCTGCCTGCCTGGCAGCCGTGGTCCTTCGGGGATTTTGGAACTCGCACCCGGAAAGACCCTGCAGCAGACCCCCTAAGGCTCAGGCTGCCCCTCCATCTAGTGTCACCCCCACCACTTGGAGGTGCCCAGCCGCAGGGCCCTTACCTGGTGCTCCTGCAAAGCCCTCGGCACTGGGGATGGGTCCCCGCCCCGTCTGGCCATCCACTCCTTGGGGCAGGCCCCGCCCTGACACGCCCATCCTCCCTGGAGGCCCGGCCTCTCCAGTCTCCATAATGACCCCAGTGGAGCCAGGCAGGAAGGGCAGCCCCGTCCAGCGCGGCCATGCTGGTGGGGGCAGTGGCTGCAGGGGTCTCTTGGGTAGGACAGGCTGCTGGCCTGTGGGCGGACGTTTTCCAGGGTCCTCAGGAAGCGGGGGAGCACTTGGCCTCGGCAGAGGGGTTGGCTTGGGATGAGAGGCCTCCGTGGGGGCCTCCACTGGCCCTGGGTGGGAGGGCCTTCCAGGCACCTGTGGGGCCTTCCCTCGCGATGGGGGCTGCGTTGCTTCTGAGGGCTCCTCCGCTGGGCATTTGGAAAATGGAGAGAAATATGCAGGATTAAAAACCTCAGACTTGACTGCTCAGCCACAGGCACCTCTGTGAGATTCGATGGGCTGGGCCCCCTGTGAAGATGTGGGCTTGGTGGCTGTCCCCAAAGCATCAAGAGTCACGGGCACTGCCTTGGGCCAGCACAGAGCAGCCACCACAGTGTGGGGGCAGCATGCCTCACGGCTTCAGAAGGGGGCCACAGGTCAAGCTGCCCTCGGGTCACCCAGGAGCCGATAAGAAGAGCCATGGGGACCCCCTGCACAGGGGCGGAGTGGGGGGAGATTTTCAG
This sequence comes from Panthera tigris, assembly GCF_018350195.1. Lineage (NCBI taxonomy): Eukaryota > Metazoa > Chordata > Mammalia > Carnivora > Felidae > Panthera > Panthera tigris. The sequence goes on from NC_056671.1 coordinate 40,956,682, forward strand.
CCTTCCTTTCTACACAGTAGTCATGCTCTCCAAAACAGCACCATTCTTGGCCCCAGCACCAAAACTTCTGATTTCAGCACATGATGATACCCTGGATATATCACAAATTACTGAAAGGGACCTGCTGATCCCAACCAACAAATGTTCTCCCAAACCAGCTAGTGTTGGGGTCACTGTGGGTGGCTTCACAAGCTGGGACCCTGCCGAGAGCAGCAGATGCCACAGTGACCCCAGCTGGTGTTAGGGCGCTTAAGCCACCTCAGCAGCAGGCACACCCAGCACCTCTTGCCACAGCCTTATCACCAACTAAGGGGATTTCCACGGGAGGAAGTTTCTGATTCACATTTCCCTGCCCTCATGGGAGGGCACTGTGACACAGCCAGGAAGCGGCTGCTCCTTCCTCCTATGAATACATTCCTGGAACCAGCCTTCCACGAAGGCTTCCTGAGGGCCCACCCAACTTTTCAGTCTGTGTGGTACCTGCAGTGTGCCCAGGTTCCAAAGCTATACAATTAATGTCCAGGCAAAATCAGTGATTGCATTTTGACCCACTGTCTAGTTTTGAAACTCGCTAAGGTAACTACAGTAATCAAACACATGCTCCCCTCCCCTTCCGCCACAGAGCCAGGTTGCTTACCCACCTCCGGCCCCCAAGGGAGGCTATTTCTCAAACAGCCTTTCCTGACCAGTGCTCCATGAGAGACTTCAGCCCTACTGAGAATGATTCACCACTTCCTCAGTAGTCCCAAAGATAATCCAGAGCTAACACCTAGATGCAGAGAAGAGAATTCATGTGGTTCTGTGGAATAGCATCAGGCCTTAATTCTCTTCAGAACCACCACTGAGAAGGGCTGGGTTAGATAGAAACTGAGGCAGGTGGACTAAAGACATGTGGACACCAGCCACAGTGGAGGACAGGAGTATGAGAACATGGAAACGCAAAGTCTACGCATTGAATCAAGAAGCTCCCAGCCCCCATTTCCTGCTCACACCCAGGACGCCTACTTATTTATAGCTTAGGTTGGGGATAGGGAGAATCTTCAAAATGACCCTGTAAGAAACCCACCAGCATAAAATCTTATCCAGTGCCTCACCTGTATGTGAACCATAGTCAAGATCACTTGATGTACAGAAAACCTCTGATAAGAAAGATCAAAACAAGCCAACCAACGTACCAATGAAAAGGAACTCTGAGGAAACACACAATGCAAGAAAATAAAGAGGTAAAACCCTCAAACAGAAGACACAGTCCAAGATGCAAGAATACATTGGTATAAGAAAGGCATAATCAGAGGCACCTGTGTGTCTCAGTTGAGCATCGGGCTCTCTGCTGTCAGTGCAGAACCTGCTTTGGATCCTCTGTCTCCCTTTCTTCCCCTCCCCCATTCACATGTGTGCCCACATGTTCTTTCTCTCAAAACATTTTTTAAAAAGACATAATCAGAGAATAAGGATGAGCCTTTGCTGATAAAAATATTCTTGCCAAAAATAAGCAAATTCTATGAAAGAGTTGGTAGATAAAAGCAAGGAAATCTTTCAGAAGGTAGGACAGGAAGGCATGGGGCACCTGGATGGCTCAGTTAAGCGGTCAACTCTTGGTTTCAGCTCAGGTTATGACCTCACAGCTTTGGGGGTTTAAGCCCTGAGTGCAGAGCCTGCTTGGGATATTCTCTCTCTCTCTCTCTCTCTCTCTCTCTCTCTCTTTTCCCCACTTGCACTGTCTCAAAGAAAGAAAGGGATGGAGACAGGGACGGAGAGGAAGGAAGGAGAAAATGAGAAAGAAAGAACTTAAAAAAAAAAAAAAGGTAGGACAAGACAAAATAATGGACATCAGGAAGGAAACAATAAGAAATCTTTCCTGAAAAAAAAATCAGAAAAACTGGGACATAGGATGATGAGGTGGTAAGGCAAGAATTATCAAATTCTCACACATACATACCATTTTATTTCAGCAAAATTATTGAATAAAAGACCTAAACCAAGATCTATTCCGAGCACTGAGGAAAAGGGGAGATCCTACAAGCTTTCAGGAAAAAAAAATTAAAGTGTGACTTCAAATCCAAAAGGCATCATCAGGTTTGTCAATAACAGTACTAGAAACTAGAAGACAAAAGAACAAGGTCTTCAAATTTTGAGGGAGAAATTGTTAACCTTGAATTCTATACCCAACCAAAATATCTATCAATTATGATTCAAGAATAGGTATTTTCAGACATGCAATAAAAATAAATAAATAAACGATCACCACCACCCCCCCCCACCTTTTAAGGCTATTTATTTTGAGAGAGTAAAAGTAAGCAGGGGCAGAGAGAGACGGAGGGAGAGAATCCCAAGCAGGCTCTGTGCTGACAGCACAGAGCCCGATATGGGGCTCAAACTCACAAACTGCTAGATCATGACCTGAGCCAAAAACCAAGAGTCAGATGCTTAACTGACTGAACCACCCAGGTACCCCTCAGGCCCCTTTTCTTAAAAAGTTTAGAAAACATACTCCACCGAAACAAACCATACAAAAAAGAAACATAAAAAAAAAAAAAAAAAAAGTTCAAGACAGGAGAGAGGTTCAAGAAATTTCTAGGATGGTAGTGAAAGAAGTTTCAAATTGAAGTCCTTTAGCAAGTCCAGAGAATAAACAGTCCAGATTGGAGCAAAAAGAGAACTCCAGAAGGGAGGTCATGAATTCAAAAAACAAAAAAATGATCTGATACTTTTTATGGTATAGAAAATTATATTGAGAGGGTATCCTAGGGTAAGAGGAATCCAAAATAGATATGTAAAATCTAGCAAATAATACACTACTACTAATTCAAAGAAAAGCAAAACAAAAAGCAACATAATCATATTCAGCTGTACTGAGCTATTTAGCTCATAACAGCATAAATATTGGCGACTGATTGATAACAGCATAAATACTGGCTATTGTGGTAAATTCTAGTGGGAGGTGGGGAGGAGGGGAAGCAGGGGAGATATAAGCAAGCCTAATATATAAACTAATGCCTACAGCTGCTACATGATATATATAATGTCTAAATACTACATATATAATATCTGTATAAAGAGAAATCTAAAAGTAATAAATGAATTTAGAAACCTAGAGGTAAATGTCAGGGGAAAACAGCCAAAAGAATTGCACATGGCTGCCTCTGGGAAGCTAGAAGTGCCGGGGACGGGGGGGCCAGGGCCTGGTTTTATTATAAATCTCTCTGTACTATTTTATATTTTATAAAACGTACTTGCAGAAGACCCTCCCTTGCGTCTACCCTTGCCATCCAGAGAAACGCACCTGCCTGCACTCTGGGTGGGTCCTCCCTTCCCTCCTCCTCACAGGGAGCCCCTGGCTCAGAGCCCTTCCTCCCAGCTGGCCTGTCTTCCCTCTGGGGGCTGCCCCATCCACTCCCTCAGGCCTCTTTCCTTGCCCCCACGGCTCCTGCCCTTTAGTCCAAGTGTATGGGTCTCCATCCAAAATTTAAAAGTAAACACGTCTCCTCCGTCCTCAGTGGACTGCAGTCAGCAAAGTACAAGCCCCTCACACTGGTCCTTATTTTCTTACCTGTTCCTACCGCACCCTCCAAACCACCGCTCTTCCTCTGAAAGCCACCGCTTTTTTTCAGAGGTTCTCCCGGACCCCCCCCACCCAGGCGCTGTCGTATTCATTCACTCTCTCTCCCTCCCTCCCTCTCTCTCCTCAAAAATCTGCAATCGTCTTCCAGTGCTTATAAAATCCAATCAAATCTCCTCTGACATCCTGAGTCCCTGCCACCTGCTCCACCTCCTCCTGCACCCTCAGTGTCCTCACTGGTGCCCAGCCCTCCTCTGAGCTTCCCTGGCCACACGCCTTTGCTTTCAGTGTTTACGCTGCCTAAAACAGCCTCTTCCAGCACCCTCACTTCAGTCCCGGTTCGGAGACCACCCGCTCCGGGACGCCATCGTGGATTAGCCCAATAGAGCTTGAATAGTCCTGCCTCTGAACCTTGAGGCCCTTTGAGCCTCGGAGGGCTCTTTCAATTTTTTACTATTGTTCCTGTCATGCTGGATGATGAGCAGTTGAGGACACATTTTAATGATCTTTTGTCCCCAGGGTTTGGCATAGGGCCTGGTACACGACACTGCCGACATTTAAGGGTGTGGTGAATGAATGAAGGCTGGAAGGTGGGCAGGCATCATGGGCCACACCTTACCAGCCATTACCTTAGGCATCCTAATTCTGCCAAAAAATCATTGTCGTTCTGGGGCCAAATAGGGTAATGCTGGTACACAGAGATGGTGAAGGCTCTTTTATGTCCATCACTCCCTCAACACTCAGGTTTATCACACGCAGTGGAAGGCAGAAGGAAAAGAATGGACAAATATTTCCCTTGGGCCAAATATCCCCGCCCCCCCCCCCCCCCCCAATCTCCATGGCGAGCACACCCATGCCTGGCTGGGGGCAACTGACTGCTCCGAGACAACCTGTCACCTCACGCAATGCTGCCCTGGGTGCAGTCATTTCCCCCAGCCCCTGCTCCCCCATCTCATGCCAGGTGTTTCCAATGTATACGCATTTGTTACAAAGCTGTAACACAGACTGGACAGCATTTTGCTCATTCTGGAAAGATCACTCCTGGCAGCGGATGGCTTTCTGAACTCGACATGTGTTTCCAATTCAGAGAATGACCATTTGAACCGCGTTCCCCCGGAGAGCCCAGAGTTGCTGCCCTTGTGGTTAAGGCGTGAGGCTCACGCAGGAAGGGATGGCGCGGCCCCACGGGTGCTGCCTCGGGTCCGGGAACCTGCCCCAGGCTCCAGTCCTGATGCGCCCGTGTGGCCTCAGGCAGGGCCACAGCCTTCCCCCCGAAGACGGAGAGGGACCCGGGGAGGGAAGGCCGCTGCTTCTCCTCTAGAGTCTATCTTACTAAAAGCCAATTTCGACTTCACTGCAACAAAGACCTGCCGAAGAAAATCCGGCCTAATCCTCGAGCTGCTAAGAACGTGTGTCTGGCTCCCCTGACAGGCTGTCTCTGCCTCCTGTCAGGGAGGCCTGAAGGGAGGCCGGCGGCCACGGGAAAGTAAACTGCAAGCATGAGGGCCCTTAGGTGTGCCTGGCAGCGTGGTGGGGTCTTGTTACACTGCCAGAGGCCGGGGGACAGACGGTGACCCCGGGTGTCAGAGGCTGTGCCCGGGACCCCGGCCGTGCAAAAGCCACTGACCCCTCCTACCTCAACCCCCCCCGTCCATTAAACGGGCGGCTCCACGGCGCCCTCTCGTCAACCAGGCAGAACTGGGTGCCAGCGAGACAGAGCGAGGGCGCCGGTGCTCATCCCTAACGGGGACACACGGCGCAGGCGCGAAGTCCGGCTGAGGGGGCATCCGATCTCCCGGGAAGCCGGGGTGCACCTGCAGGCCACAGCCGGCAACAACGCGACCTCTTTCCCGGAGGCCATCAAGACTTGGGATTTCTACAAAAATCCTTCCAAACGCCGACATGCGTCCGGCAAAGCCGGTAGACGGTCACACTGCGCGCCCATGAGAATGGGGCTGCCTGGAGGAAGCGGCTGCTCCTGCTCCCCGCAGAAAGGCTGAGGTGCAAGGGCAAGGGCGGCGGAGGGGCGGGGGTGGAGGGCCGCAGGTGTGCTCAGGGCTGAGGAGTCAACCTACAGAAAACCGGACTTGTTCTGACGACACCTGAAGGGAAACCAGGTCTTCGCGGGAATGACTCTACTCGGAGCAAATGGTGACCCGGAAGCTGTTGTGGTTTGGGCTGGAACGAAAGAAAGCCTCAGGGCCTACGAGGAGGGCTGTGTTGCTTACACCACGGAGGGGACAATGAGTCCCCACGTGACCCACACAAGCAGCCCCGGAATCGGGCTAAACAGCGAAAACGGCTCTGCATTTCTGAAAAGTACAACCTAGAGAACACGGAGATACAGACAGCTGTACAAATACATCCGAAGTGGGAAGGAATCTGCAATCACAGAATCTCAGGGTTGGGTGGGCAGGGGTTCTCACCTAGCTGAGCCTCAGCATCGCTTGGGAATTTTGTTGTTGTAGAATTTCACAACCTGATTCTAAAATCTCTGCGGAACCGCACAGGGTCTACACTCCCCGGTTTTAAGACCTACGGCAAAGCTGCATACTCAAGACTAGAGCATGTCTCAACAACTACAACAGAGTCCCCAGGTGAACTAGCACACACGCTGTCCACGTTTGTTGCTGGTGCGGTGTCCAAGTCATGGCTTTCCTTCTCTCTCCTCTTCTTTCCTCCTTGTTTCTCCCCTTCTTTTGGGCACAGTTCTCCCTGGGTGGTTATATCCTGCTGCCTTTGAGGTGGCCTTCCTTCTTCTTCTGGGACCAGAGCTAGGGGGGTTTGTTTTGTTTTAATAACAAATTTAATTGCAAGTTCCTGGGTCTCACCTCATCCCTGTTGAGTAGGAATCTCCTGAGTGAGCCCAGGAGTTCTTATTTTTCTAAAGCTCCCAGAGGATTTTTGCATGCAGCTATGGGACACCTCAGCCCTGAGAATACCATGGTTCTAAATTCAATGGTTAAGATGCAGAAAGGCAGCCGCAACTTACCCCCACCAAAGGGCATTACGAACCCCAGATGCCCGCAGGGTGTAAGGGAGCACATTGCAGGGGTCAGGATGGTCTGAGTATATGCAGTTTATTTTAGGCGTTAGATATTTCTAAAACCCTGACTTGGTCCATCATGCCATCTTGGACCTAAACTGGCCCAAACCCAGCCGATTTCAAGTTGAGGGCATGACTGTGGCATCAGGCCACTCTTCCCCTGGCCGGGTTTTATGGTTAAATATTTAGAAAATCCATGCTTTTTCATTCTTGTAGCAGAGCTTGAATTAAGCAACTTGATAAAGATGGGATTCCTAAATCTCTAACACAACTAAATGAAATGTTGTGCTTAGTATAATTCAAGTTCTAAGAGAAACAGCCCTCAGACTTGAGCAGAAGAGGGGGGGTGGGGGATTTGAAAAAGGAAGTGATACTCCTGTCACTAGAGTCTGTTGAAACAACATCATGGCATCTAGGCGGGCATGTCCCTTCTTGGAACAGTGACGGAGGGAAAGAGAGCTTCCCTGATGCACAGAAATATTCCTCTGCCCACCATCTCCACCCAGCGGGAGCCCCAGGTGTTTCAACACCAGGAAGTCCCCTCTCTCCTACTGTAAGCAGAAATGCTGGAGTCCAGCCAGGGCTCAGCGTCTGTGTCACACAAGAAGGCTGGGATGTGCCGGCTGTCAGAGAGGGCAGCCAGCCACAGCCTTGCTGACAACGCTCGTTACAGGCCAGGGCAGTCCTCAGGCCCAGGCAGGAAAAGACACCTTTCACTCATGCAGGGAGCAGACCCTGGAGCTGCCCGCCACAGAGGAACTCCTGCCCCACAAGATGCTGACCAAGGGAATTGGAGGGGGTGCTGGCCAGAAGCACAGTGCCCCACCCATGCATGACAATGGGAGTGAGCGTGCCCAGGCAGACAGCCAAACCGTTATGGCCACATCAGACAGAAGGACAAAGGACTTAAGAACCACCTTGTCATTTGGAACCTAACTTATCCCCAAGTGCTGAGCTCTTTTTTTTTTTTTAATGTTTATTTTTTAGAGAGAGAGAGTGAGCGTGAGTGGGAGAGGGGCAGAGAAAGGGGGACAGAGGATCTGAAGCCGGCTCTGTACTGACAGCAGAGAGCTTGGTGTATTGCTCGAACTCACGAACCGTGAGATCATGACCTGAGCCGAAGCTGGACGCTTAACTGACTGAACTGCCCAAGTACCCCAGTGCTGAGCCTCTTGTCAACAAAAGTATTTGAATGTGAATCCTGAATGCCAGGGAGAGGAGATTTCTAGGCTTTTTACACTTTCTACTTGCCCCCCAATTTAAAGAAAAAGAAAGGTAAAGTGAGAAAACCCCCACTGGCTATCTAGAGCATTCCACAGAGCAGCCAGGAGCCGGACACCCAGGGGTCTCCATCCATGTCTGCTGTGTGAACAGGCTGCTCTGACTCCTTTGAGGCTGGATGCCTGGGGGTTTGTAGGAAGAAAAAGGGAGAAAAGTGCAGCCATGAGCAGATTAAACATTATAGGGGTCAGAGGATTAAAATAATAGGTAATACTGATTGAATAAATACGAGGGGCCAGGCAGTATTTAATACTCCACTCTTTATGAGTATTAATCCTCTTTAAGCAAACTTTTTGAGATCAGCGTCATTATTATTTCCAAGTAACCGATGCAGAAAGTGAGGTAATTAGGTAGATAAATAACTTGCCCAAAGTCCCAGAGAAAGCATGGAAGTAGCTAGGATGGCAAAGCTGAGAAATAATAAGCACTTCCTGGCTCAAAATCCTCTGATCAACATTGGAAAAAAAGGGGCGGGGGTTGCCTGGGTGGCTCAGTCGGTTAAGCGACCAACTTCGGCTCAGGTCATAATCCTGAGGTTCTTGAGTTCAAGCCCTGCCTCCAGCTCTGTGCTGACAGCTGTAGCCAGTTTCAGATTCTGTGTCTCCCTCTCTCTCTGCCCCTCCCCCGCTGGCACTCTGTGTGTCTCTCTCTCTCTCAAAAATAAACATTAAAAAAAAATTAAAATCCTCTGATTGTTTCTCATCATACTTAAAATTCAAATCCTTTACCATAGCCTATAAAATCCTACATGACCTGGTTCCTTCCTGACTTCAATGCCCAGGACTTCCCACCCTCCCCTTGTTCATATACATTCTGCATTTTTCAAACAGGACAAACTCATTACTGCCTCAGGGACTTTGAACATGCTGTTCCCACTGCTTGGACCACTTCCCACAGGTCTCTGCAAAGCCCTGCAACGAAGTCACCTCCACTGAGCAACCCTCCCTGACCACTCACCTAAAATATACCACCGTCTCCTGTTCTCCATGAAATTGCTCTGTTGTGTCTTTCCTCGCAAACTGATCACTAGCCGAAATCAGATCAGCATTTAGCTTGGCTGTGCATTGTCGTCCGGCTAGAGTGACATTCATGAGGGCCAGCACTGCAGCACTAGCACACGGCTCAGTTGAAAGCATATGAATGAATGGGTGGGATGGAGGGGGGCTGGGAGACGGGCATCACACCCACTTTACTGAGCTGAAGGTGAGAAGGTGAGTGAAGGTTCTTCACCTTTTGGACGTTAGGCACCTCTCTGAGACCTAGATGAAAGCCATGGACTTTTTATCCAAAAAAAAAAAAAAAAAAAGGCCAACATTTGCAAATAGTTTCAAGAGTCCCTTTTAAAACCCAGGGAAGAACATTTTCAATAATGGGAGGGAGACAAAATACTCAAGGAGGGATCTACTTGAGCATCAGCTGAAGCCCCCTCTGCTCCCACACTAGCTGTCTCCTGGATAATTCAGGCCCCCTTAGGGATGTTTCCAAAGAAAAGAACTGCATCTGAGAACAGGGTGGTGCACTGAGGAGAAACACCAGAGTTTGCAGCCCCGGGCCATCAATCTGGTCACTGGTCCAAACCTACATTATGCATCCTCTTCCCTGGGCCTTTTTGCACCAAGGGAGATATAATAACTGTCATTAATATTCCTTTCCTCCCAACACATAGAAACCACATCCCTCTTCCAGAGCTGACTTGCTTTGACCAAGAGAATGGCAGAAGGAATGCCACGGCAGCTCAGCACCCAGCCTGGAAGGGGCTAGCGGTTTCCAGTTTCCTTTATGAGCCAGTCACCATGTAGTAAGTCTGACTAACCTGAGACCACCAGGCTGTGAAGAAGCCCAAGCCAGCCACATGGGGAGAGAGAAAGACAGAGAATGGCCGCATGGAGGAGGCCTGAGGGGCCAGACATGTGACGAAAGCCTTCCTGACCTTCCAGCCCAGCCAGGCCCAACTGCCAGCTGATTACAGCTGAGTGACTCAGGCTGATGCCAAATGGAGCAAAAGAACCACCACGCCAAGCTAAGCCAAGCCCTGACGAGCTCCTGATGCACAGAATAGTGGAAAATAATACATCTTTGTTGTTTTAAGCCACCAAGATTTGGGGCAGGTTGTTACATGGCAATAGATAACCCATTCATACCAACCCTCCTGCTTTTCTGGGCCCATACCCAACCCTCAATTATTAGCTCCAGTAACACCTCATTCCAGAAGTTTCTCTTCTCACTCCACCTCTCTCTCTTTACTCCTCCAGCCTCTGAACTCTCAATTTCCTCAACCCCGAAGGCTTAGCTCAGGGGCTGTCTCCTCCAAGGAGCCCTCCCTGACTTCCACAGTGGCCATAAGCGCTTCTCCACACACCGAGTATGCCTGTGCACACCCCATGCCCATGACCATCCCTTTGTCAGCTTGTTTGTCCCCAGACTGTTATTGTCACTTGCATTGTCATCCACATAATCCACACACATAGCTCATTAACTACCACATTATAGGGGCTCAGTAAGACCTTATGAACTGAAAGAACAAACCCCTACACCACTCGCTGGACATTTACATACTATTGCATTCATTCCTTCTGCAGACCTGTGTCTCTTTACCACTGTGATTGAAAACGCCTTGAGGTTAGGGATCATGCTACTCATCTCCATGCCTCTCACAGAGTCTTGCACACAGCAGGTGCTCAGTAAATGCTCTGTTGACTTTTAACTGGTCAATGTATGGCTTTCACTGTGACCTTAACTCCAGATTCCCCCCTAGACCTCTGCTTCTCAGGCTGCAGATCTCCTAGACCTTGACACTGTAGAAGGACAGAGAAGGCTCTGCTGGTTTATTTTTGGCTCTTTTCAATCAATGGAATTCTTGAAAGGCCACACATTCTACATTCACAGCAATGAATTCATTCCAAAAGGATAATCTTTTAGAAGTTACATTCTCTTTAAAGACATTCACCTCCAACTCCTACTTCAGCAGACAAAGTGTGAAAGAGTTAACACAGCTTCCCATACTGCCTGGGAGTTGCAAATCAACTGGAAATATCTGATTCAATCTGTTATTATAAAACACAGTCCAGACAGCACTGTCACCACAAGGGACAATCATTCTATGAACACACACAGTGTTGTGACCTTTACTCAACATTCCAGAGATACAGGAGCTGTGTGGGCCTGGGAGGAGGGGAGGCTTATAAACAGTGTGGTGTAGTGGGCCCAGCACTGGGGTGGAGGCCAGCTTCCTGGTCCTGGCTGGCCTGGGTACCTCCTTATCTACAAACTCCTTTTCTCTGAGAACACCCAAAGCATTTTCCCACCTGACTACTTCAGATCCTCCAGCTTCCCGGGGACCTGACCATGACTCTCCCCAGCCAGGCCCGTGCTCAACTGCCCCTCATGTTTCAGCCCTCCGCTCCTTGGGTTTTATGACTCAGCTTGGACATAAAACCCTATAGGCTCACTCCAGGCCATGACATCTCAGCTCAGTGTTGGGGGTCTTTGTCACCTGGAGCTGAGCAAGGTGGAAAAGGTGGTAAAAGCCCAAAGGGGAAGAGAGGAGAAAACAGGGAGAGGGCAGGTCAGGAAGTAGGGTCCTTCTGGGCATACAGCTGGCCCTCAACAAGTCCTTTTGGAACCAGTAAGTCTGCATTCAACTCTCCGACACACGAAGGAGATGTGTGCTGGACTGGAAAACAATTCTTGGATGCAGCCCACCCAGGGTTCTCGTTCTGGCCCTGCCACTCCCTAGATGTGTGCCCCTGGGTACACTTCCCCTTGGGAAAGCAGAGGTTGTTGTGGGGCTCTATGACATGGCCTGAGGGAACTAGCCCAGTGCTGGTCCCCAGAAAGTGCTCAATAAGTGTGAACTCACACTTTCCCTCCCTGCTTCCAATTAGAAAAGGCTGCCTCATTATTGAGGCCACCTACATGAAAGAATCCAGGTATAAGAGAAGCTATGTCCTTCATGGATGATGTGCTAAACGCTCAAGGAACAAAGAAATTAACTTTGTTGAATATATTGTTTCATGTTAATAAGGAACCACTCATTCATTCATTCAACAATCATTTGCTCCGTGTCTAGTGTGCAGCAAGCATTGCCTAAACACAACTGATATGCTTCCTTGTTGTAAGCACTATACGGCTTTAAACAGTTACTGCCCCTAAAATGCTTTTTGTCCATGGTCTTTGGAAAGGAATATGACCGTATTCTATCTGCCATCATCTAGACCTCAGATTTCAGGAGACAGGAGGTGGCCCAAAGATAATGATGACAAAGATTATAATGACACCAGCAAACAAAAAGTACTGCTTATAGAGAAGTGAACAGATAAGCAAATGGGAGTCTCCCTAAGTAGCCAGTGCTCCACGTTGTTAGGCCAAAAATCTGACCCCAACTCTAAGCTCCCCAACATGACAGTATATATAGATCCACATCTTGCCCTCTTCCTCTGTGGCAAAGGAGCAGTTTCATTTTCAATTTGTTGTGGACTGATAACTTTTGTAAAATGCACAGATGGTGTGCCTGAATCCTGCAGTGATGTTAAATTGTTTTAAATAAAAGTTTCTAAATACTAACTCTCGATGTTGGTTTTTATCTCGTTGCCACTCAGCACCGGTGATTCACAAACTGGCACCAATCTACGAACCACACTTTGGGTAGCACTGATGTAGTGAACTCCACAGACCATCCAAAATCTAGCATAATGCATGCTGTGAACAAATACAAGAAATGGGATAGTAATGGGCAACTTACTTGCTGATGGCTGAAATTTGATCAGGTCTTGCAGGTCAGTAGAAATCTGGAAAACATGGCTATAGAACTGCTGGACTGAATTCTTCAGGCCAGATATGTCTCTGGAATGTGACCGGAGTGTCCCATTCATCTGCCTGACACAACTCCAGAGGCTGTTGACATGCTTGTTGAGCCCCTCCTTGATCCTCTGAAGACTTCCGGAGATGGAGTCCAGCTTGCTGCAGGCTTTCTCCATATGAGACACCCTGCTCTCAACCACAGACATGTCCCTCTGGACCCCATGTGTGTTCTCCTTACAAGTGTCCAGTTCAGAGAGGACCTGGCTCTGCAGCCGCTGCCACCTCTCCTCCAGGTGGCTGCAGCAATGAGCCATGGGGTCCTGGGGAGACGGGAGGGGCTCCACCGTCCTTTCCTTCTCACCCCCCTTAGAGAACCCCCCCACTGCAGCATTTTTACCTTCTCTACAACTGTTTAACTCCTTCTGGAGATGATTCACATCGTCTTCTGTGTGGTTTAGTTGAGAATAAAGAAAACTAAAATCCTGTTGAAGTTTCTGGATGCTACGTTCGGTTTCTTGAAACTTCCTATGCATTGTGTCATTCAGAGATTTCAAAAGGTTCAAACTATCACCCGCTATGTGGTCTTCTCCATTTGGCAAAGTATCTTCTATCCCATGAGGCTCTCCCTGAAAGTTCTGCAGGCAAATATCCTCAACAACTTGAACTTTGCTCTTCAGGTGGTTTAACTCTATCATGACCTGTTTGCTCCCAGCCCCTGACACACCTGGCAGGGCTGAGGCTGGGGGAATGAGTTCTGCATCAGTGCTATTGGCCACCTCCAGGAGAACACTCCCCAGGCGCTCTTCCAGAGACTGGATTTTCTGATCAAGAAGTTGCTTCAAGTCATCTACCTCACCATTAATGGTCCCCCGAAGGGTTTCTTCAATGTAGAAGCAATGTTCTTCCGCATTCCTTTCTGTCACATTGATCCTCGCATCTAGTTCATTCCATCGTGCATCAAAGTCCACATCTGGCTCTGGAACTACAAGGCGGTCAAATTCATTGTCCAGGCGTGCATTCAGCATTCTGGTGGCTTCGGCAACCCTTTCGATTTTCTGGTCTAACATCTTGATCTGTGGCCCAAAGTCACCATTCTTTTCACTATTACAGCAGTTGGACCGAGCTGAAGGATCTTGTACCCGGTCTCGAAGATCGTTTATTTCTTTTCTCAGGTTTGTTTCCTTCTCTCCTATTAGCTCAATCACTCCCAGGTAGCTGCTCCCATAATCATCACACTGCTGCTGGAGACCAATCAGCTTGTACTCGCATGAGTTCTTCAGGTCGGCCAGCTTTCTGTCCATTCCTTCCATGAGCTCCTCTCTCAGGGCATCAATCTTACTATCAACATAGGCTTGGTAGAGTTCATTGGTCGTCATGGTCACCGTAGGGCCCTGGGCAGCCTCCTGGAGCTGTTTGAGCTGTCCTTCATACCCCTTCACTTTCCCATCCAGCTCTTCCAGCTTGTCACTCTTGGTCTTCAGAGCATCCTTGACCTCGGCCAATTCGGATTTGATGTCCTTCATGCCAGATTCCTTATTGTTGAGGACATCAGGAAGCTGGACAGTTTCTGTGTCTCCACCAATGGCACTGTCAGGCACTGGCTGGGGATGCAGATTACTGAGCCATGATGCCAGCATTTTGCTGGCATCATCCTGAACGGCATGTTTGAGGTTTTCGTTCACTCCAGCAATGGAAGACTGGAGATCAAGAACTGTTCTTGTGAGTCGGAGAACCTTCTCCTCAAGCACCTGGATTTTTTTTTCCTGAAGTTCTTGCGCCCCCTCTTTCGGATCTATGACTTGACTTGGTTCTGTGGCACGAGTTGGTGGCAAAATCTTCTTGGGCTCTGAGACTTGGCTTGGTTCATTATCTGTTACAAAGAAAGAGTTGGACATGACTTAACAAGTTCTACCTTTTCCCATTTTCTGCAAAGACAATAAACAGGGTACTTAAGGAATGCACTTAAACCTTCACTTATAGATCCCCTCTCACCATAGGCAATTATTGTGGTAGAGAGAAAAAGACTATGGCCTTTGAGTCAAATAGGCCTCCCTTTGCATTCTGGCTCTGTTGTTTACTGTCTGCTCTGGAGCAAGTTAATTAACTTCTGTGAACAATAATCCCCTCATCCATGAAGCAGAGGTACTATCTTCCCTTTTAGGGTTGTTGAGAGAATATGTAGTACATGGTACATAGTAGGTAGTCCATGGTCTCTTTCACTCTACTCAACTGAGTACCCACATGCCCCTAAAGGGAAGCATTCTTAATCTACTTTGTCATATGAACACATCATTCTCACATTAGTGAGCTGCAGCCACACCCCAATGGTTGACTACATACTGTAAAACCACAAGAAGCCACTTTAGTGATATCCACCCATTAGCTGTTGGGTGATATGATATCATATTAAGCAGTAAATATCCTCCAAGCAACTCCTAAATGTTATTTTACTTTTGTTAGCATCGCTATGCTAACAAAGTCTCATAGACATTGTTTAGCACTGTTATGCAGTTGGGGAAACTAAAAGCTAAAGAGGGATAAAGCAGTGACTCTACTGTCACCTCCTAACAATAAAGCCATGTGGTCACATATACTAAGATTCACTAAACCAAAGAATATAAACATTGACTTTTTGATAATCCTACTCTGAGAAATATACGTCCAAGGAAATAGTCCAAAAGAAATAAAAAAAGTTAATAAGGATGACTGTGATGAGTCCTAAAATGAAAATAAAGTGATAGATACAGAGATAGATGAACTAACCAAAAACAAAATTATTGAAACGTGAGGCAGTAGGAACCTGGAAGCAAACCACACCCCTGAACTCACAGTAGGATGCAAGGAATACTAGAAAGGGGCTAACATCGACAAGCCTGGAGATGATACAGAGACTATCATAAAGGATGGAAAAAAATCAAACATAACATAGAGACTGCAATGAAATAAAATGCATTAAGGTACACTGAACAAGCGCTAGAAGTAAATGTAGAATGTTGTAGATATTTGACTTTAACGTTGTTTTTTCCTCCCCTAAACTTTTGCACACAACCATAACAACAGCTATTATTCATGAAAATCAGCTTTGTGGTCAAATCAAGACTGGAAGTCAGATGGCCAAACTCTCAAGCAGAGAACTATAAAGAACACCTTATTTTCCACACTGAAAAATGTATTCTACCTCAAGACACCAGGAGGAAAAAACAAGTTGTTGAATCACTTACAAATGAAATGCCTTTCTGAGCAAAGGAAATAAAAGCAAAGGGCAGGAGAAGAGGGAAGATCAGCACGTGAGGAAATACTTCTTCTACATATTCCTGGTGACTGTGGAAATTGCTACAACTTTATGGAAGGATAACTTGGCAGTAAGTATCAAAATCTCAGGATCCCTTTGCCCCAACAATTACACTTCTAGAAGTTTATTCAAGTAAATAATCAGAGATGAATCCAAAATAGTAACAGGAAAAAAATGTTTATTCAAATACTATCTATAAAAAACTACCAACAACCTAAGCGACCAACAGTAGGGGACTGTGTTCAAATAATCACACTCTCAAAGCCATTAAATGATATTGTAAACTATTTAATGAATTGTTGTTCATTATAGATTAAGTGTAAAAATTAGTTCTAAAATTGTATGTTCTTTACAATGATAGTGGATTAAGGATAAGCATTTCCTTTCATTGCCTTCTGAAATCCCACTAAAATGGCAAAACAAAACAAAAACCAGAATCATGTCACATATAAAAATTAGGAATCAGAATGGTTTTGGGCATTTTAACAGCTGCATTGGAAGCTAGAAGAAAAGGGAGTGATGCTTTCAAAATTCTAAAGGAAAATTATTTGCAATCTAGAACTCTAAAGTAGAATAAAAATGTTTTCAGACTATAAAATATTAGAAAGTGTACATCCCATACAATCTTCTCATAAAACTACTGGAGAATGTGCTCTACCAAAACAAGGGAGTACATTGAAAACAATCAAGGAGTATAGGAAACAGGGAATCGGTGGGAGGGAAACAAGTAAGATTACAGGCTGGCAGCTGTGAACAAGGAAAAGAGGATGACCAGTCCTGGTGGGGATTGCTCCAGGAAGGTGAAACTGATATGTCTGAACATAATGAGAGGACATCTAAATAATCACCCTGAGGACAGTTTGGGTTAAAATAGGGACAAAGACATAAAAAAAAAAAAAAAACAAGCAAAGGGAAATATAAAACAATCACTAACTCTAAAGAAACCAAAAAGCTATATAGGAAAGCCAACAGATTCATAGCATACTACATAGCTCAGCTGTACATATTATCTACCTAGTTACCACAATGTAAATAATAAGTATTAAATAAATTAAAAATCTGGTATAAACGGTATGGAAAGGATGAGGGCATAGGAGCCATGTGCTGGAAAGCAGATGAAAAGGAGTCATAATTTCACCTTCCATAATGAGAAGTCAATAGATATGGAGGTTGGGGAGCCTGGATGGCTCAGTAGGTTAAACATCTGACTCTTGATTTTGGCTGAGGTCATGATCTCATAGTTCATGAGTTCAAGCCCTGCCGCAGGCTCTGCTTGGGATTTTCTCCCCCTCTCTGCCCCTCCCCCACTCATACACACATGGTACGCACGCACACGCGCTCTCTCTCAAGATAAAATAAAATAAATAAACTTGAAAAATAGATATGGAGGTAAATTCCAAAAGACCATCTAAAGAGTTTAAAGTAATTACCCCTGGGAAGGGAAAGTGGGGGAGAAAGGGAGGTCACTGCTTTCCTAATAGTCCTTTTAAAGCTATTCAACTCTTATGGGTTTAAACTTGTATAAAATAAAAATAAAACAAAAGTAACCTATTATGATCCAACAGATCCCCTTCATGTGAGCCCATCATAGTACCTATCAGGACATATTGCAATTACATGTCCGATGTTTGCCTTTCATGAGTTCAGGGACTGTCTGCCTTGTTTTTCACTTTTCCCAAGTGTCTAGTATAGAGCCTGCCAGATAAAGAAGCTCAATAAACATGTGTGGGATGAATAAGTGAATTTTCCTTAACGACATGTACAAGCGGATATAGGAAGGAGAGTAATGTGTGATAACAAAATGTTAGCAGTTAGATTATGTGTAACTAGATATTCCCCTAGACTTTATAAAGATTCTATAATTGATATATATTACTTGTGTCATAGAAATTATTTTAAAATCTATTTTACAAACAATATGGGGAAACACTACAAGTTTCAAAATTGACATTACTTCATGGGAAAACATAATCATTTCAAGACAACTTAAACATCGAATTGGTAAGAAAATCTAGGTTACATTTATTCTCACTCAACTTAAAAAAGAGGAAAGATAAAGTGACATAGAATAAAAGGACAGAAAATTTTTAGCCATAAAAGTCATTCTCTTGATGTTATAATTAAAAGCAAAGGTGAAAATTATCATTGCTTTCTTAGTTATTCACTGAATTTGTGCTACTCCAAAAAAATTCACAAACAAATTTAAGAACAACTTCACTGGATACATCGAACTTGGGGCTTACCTTTGCAAATCTCTCACCCCAAACAGAATGAGGATGATTCTGATACACCTATTTTTTTTTTAATGTTTATTTATTTTTGAGAGAGAGACAGAGACAGAGACAGAGACAGAGACAGAGACAGAGACAGAGACAGAATGTGAGCACGGGAGGGGCAGAGAGAGAGGGAGACACAGAATCTGAAGCAGGCTCCAGACTCTGCTGTCAGCACAGAGCCAGACGCAGGGCTCGAACCCATGAACCACGGGATCATGACCTGAGCTGAAGTTGACACTCAACCGACTGAACCACCCAAGCGCCCCTGATTCACCTATTTTTAAAACAACAATTAGTTTCTTCAAATTCAGATCTATGGGAGCTTGTAGACAAAAAGTAAAAACAAAGAATCGCTACATATGAATCTCTTCGCATCTGTGCCCACACTACCCCAGTCTGAAACCATCAGCCTCCCCTACGCTGATTGCCAAATCCTTTGCTTCCACAAACCAGCCCTAACAAAGCAATTTACTTGCCACACAAAACAAAACAAACCAAAACAAAACTGTATTCTGATTGCTACTGCTTCTGCAAATAAATTTGTATGCCACATGTGTCTACTGTAGGCATACATGCGTGTTACTGGAAGACACTGGAGAGCTCCGCATTCTAAATCATAAATCCTACGGTCTGCAGAAGCACTGGAAAGATCAGCGGTGGCCATGCACAGGGAAGCACAAAGAAGTTACCTGTGGCTTTCTTCACGCTGTTTCGAGGCCGAGCGGGCGTGGGGCGGGGAGTCTTCACAGGGTCCCTGGGACCTTCCTGGCAGTCTCCCCCTCTAAAGCCAGGGCAGCACCTCCATTCCAACTGAGTCACCGTCTTGTACTTGGTGACGTATCTGGGTCTGAAGTTCACACGATACCTGCCGAAGAAAAGGGTGGCATCTCTCTTTACTGGCTATTGCCAGCGCCCTGGGCCCCCCTGACTTGTACCTGAATGAAGAGGATCCAGGTCACTCAGGGCTCTGCCTGCCCTCTCCACATTGACCCAGAAGGGCCCACTGGTCTTTTCAGTCCAGCCCTGATGCCTGGGGCTCAGCCAAAATCGGACTGGCCTCCTTCATCCATCTTCAACCCACCTGCACTCAGCTGCCCTCCCACTAAAGGCCAGAAAGACAGACAACCTAGAAAAGCCTGGCCCCGCAATTCCTAAAACTGAGCTTTTGTTTCGCACACAAATTTTTGTTCCACAATTCACTGCTTTGTGGAGATTTTTTTTCTGGGTAACTCAGGGTCGTTTGTTTTGTACTTTATTTATTTTTAAATGTTTGTTTATTTTTAAAAGAGAGAGAAGCACGAGTTGAGGAGCAGAGAGAGAGGGAGACACAGAATCCGAAGCAGGCTCCAGGTTCCAAGCTGTCAGCACAGAGCCTGACGCGGGGCTCGAACCCACGTACCGTGAGATCATGACCTGAGCCGAATTCGGACGCTCAACCGACTGAGCCACCCAGGCACCCCGTTTTTTTTTTTTTTTTTGTATTTTAAAGAAACCTCCCTGACACCTTCGTCTCCATAGCATTTGTGCTTTCATCTTGGCACCTTCCTTCATGCAAAGGCAGCAGGCCATGAGCCTTCAGAGAGGGCACCTCATGCTAGCTGTGTCCAGACCTTTTTAAAAAGATGCCCTGGGGGCACCTGGGTGGCTCAGTTGGTTAAGCATCCGACTTCAGCTCAGGTCACGATCTCACCATTGGGGAGTTCAAGCCCCACATTGGGCTCTGTGCTGTTAGGGCAGAGCCCGCTTCAGATCCTCTGTCTCCCTCTTCCTCGGCCCCTCACTTGCTTGCGCTGTCTCTCTCTCTCAAAAATAAAATGAACATTTAAAAAACGATTATAAAAATAAATACATATATAAAAATAAAAAATAAAGATTCCCTGATTTGTAGAGCTAATGGTAGAAATAAGGATCCCTTTTTTTTTTTTAATTTTTTTAACGTTTATTTATTTTTGAGACAGAGAGAGACAGAGCATGAACGGGGGAGGGGCAGAGAGAGAGGGAGACACAGAATCGGAAACAGGCTCCAGGCTCTGAGCTGTCAGCACAGAGCCCGACGCGGGGCTCAAACTCACAGACTGCGAGATCATGACCTGAGCTGAAGTCGGACGCTTAACCAACTGAGCCACCCAGGTGCCCTAAGGATCCCTTTTTAAGTGCACGTTCCCCCATGCACGTGCATCTCACACCGAGATTCTTGTGATAGCTGTAAAGTCCTCCAGACCCAGCGCTGGGCCTGGGCCAGAGAGTGGCAACCCAGCAGCCCCCCGTACACTCAGAGGATGGATGCAGGGGTCTAACACCCCCAGGTGCCCCTGCTCACAGCACAGATGCGGGCCACTCCTTAACTTATCCCAGCTTCTTCTTCCAGCTTGGAAGCATGGCTCTCTAGAACGTCCTCACTGTCTCTTCACTGTGAACACCAGCACTAGCAGCTGCCCTCCTCCTTGGGGGCCAATTCCCTGAAAGGAATCAGCTCTCTGTCACTTCCCTAGGACTGTGTGCTAGTCAGAGGGGCATTGGGGGGCCCAGGGGGACTGGTGCCGGTCAGGTGACTCCACCTCAACACCAGCCTTGCTGAGGGTGTAGTTCAAAGTCACACTCCCAAGAAAATTGCAAATTAGTAAATGTAATGGGCTTTTGGCATCCTTCCTGAGGGTCAAAACCATGACAACTAAAACTTTAGGTGTAAGGAACTCCCGCATCGCCAGGACGCAAGGTGATCCTCTGGAATTCCCAGAAGGCCCTGGGGACAGCACTGACCCAAATGTTAGTGTCCCAACACCCGTCTCTGTCCCTGGTTCACCGGCCCTTCTAGGGCAGTGGTTCGAAACCTTAGCTGAGTGTCTGAATCACTAGGGAAGAGTGAAAAACTGCAGATGCCTGGCTCTCACCCTCAGAGATTCTATTTACTTGGCTTGCAGTGGGGCCTGGGGACACAAGTTTTGAGAAGCCCCAGAGGGAGACTTTTTCAAAACAGAAGACAAAGCCGAATGAATGAAACAGAAAAGGGGGGGGGGGCGTGGGGCAAGACCTCGCTTCTAGGCTCTTTATTCCCTCTTATTGCCACCACACACCCCATTAAGGCCTAACTATTTATAGAGTTTCCCCTTTTCACAAATGGGAAAACAGAGGCTCACAGAGGTTAAGTGACCTGTCCAAGTTCCAACCGTCAGGAAGGGCCAGGGCTGGAATTTAAACCCAAGTGTTTGCCCCTGTACCCCAGACGGTCCTCCCAGCACACAGAAGCAGAGACTCGGGTGGAGAGAACTCCACCCACCCAGAGATGTTCCAGAAGGCCATGTAAGCAGGGTCAGAGGACAGCTGCCATCCCCATTCAGCAAACACTTGTCTGAACATCTGACACGGTCCACATTAGCCCCCAGACCCCTAGCACCCAATCTACCAAAAGAAGTCCCTGTGTGGTCCTAAAAACTATTAAAAAAAAAAATCAAGAGTGCTTGCCTCAGCAGCACATATACTAAAAAAAAAGAAGAAGAAGAAAGAAAGAAAAAATTCCACTTCATTGTTTTGCATGTTCAAGTATAGCATAATGCTGCAAAAATGTGTAATCTCAGAAAAACTTGGTTCCTCTGAGCATTTAAGACTGAATGTGAAAATGTGTTTGCTCTCGGGTTTTGTACACGTGCCAGCAGATGACAGCCCATAGCAAACCCTTTTGGATGCGGCTGCGAGGGACCAGGAGAGCAAACCCTGAGCCTGCAACCCGCACCCCCCACCCAGAGGCCTCAGTCCCAACCACAGAGCTGAGTATAAGAAAGTGCTTGCCTTTCCAACACACCTCATTATTTTCTTTAAAGGCAGTTATTATTTTGGAGCCAGCTCATAACTTAGGAAAGTTCCCTGGAGTTCCTGCCTTCCTCTCCAGCCCCACGCACATTCCCCGCTCCCACCCTCTGCCTAATCGGCTTGCTGTAGGGTTTCCGGTTTGCGGCAATGGAGTTCAGGTTGACAGCATTTCTAACAGAGTTTTAAGTCCAGCGTGTGGAAGAGGCCTTCCTGGCTAGTGGTGACAGCTGGAAGTGATCAGGCGGCCACCTCCAGCCATGGGAAAGCTCACGTTCCGACTGCTCCGTGCACGGGGACATAGATCCCAGAGGCGGCCATGGGTCCTCAATCTGGGGGATGTGAGGGAAAGAGGTAGGGTTGTGCAACCCCGCAGCCCCACTGGGATTTTCCCTGCAGAAACGGGTTCCTGCCTCCATCAGAGCCAGCCAGTAGGTCCTCCAGAGGATGGGAGGAACACAGCATGATGCCCAGATCCTCCTTCTGTCCCTCAGTGCTCTGCAGGACAATATCCCCGACAGGGAGCTTTAAAAAAAAAAAGCCCACGTCTTTACACTCAAAATTCTAATTTAACTGGCCTGGGGGCAGGGGTGTCCAGGCATGCATACCTTTCAAAAACTCCCCAAGTAACTGTCAAGTTGAGAAGTGCAGCCCATAAGTCAGGGCACCCATAGGCCCTCCCTCCTCACGGGAGCTTGGAGCCTCTGAGGCAACCAGGCAGGGGAAGTGAATCAACCGAAAGCAGCCCAAGTGTTAACTCCAAGGGCCCATGGGCTATAAGCACACAGAAGGTGCCCCAGGGACACTTAGTGAATCAGCTGACTGCACCCAGCTGAGGGACTGATAGCCAAAGGGACAGAGTCAAGGCGGTGCTGGGCTAAAGCTGGAAAGCTGACTCAGGCTACAGCCTTGGCCCCCATCCCAGTCTTGGGCAGGGACTGTAACAAAATCCTGTCCCCCAGGGGAGCCCTGGCCACAGCTGCCTCAGGTGCTCTTGGGGGCTCCCGGTGGGGAGGGGGATTGGCAGCCCGAGCCTGCCCCCACGCTAGCCAGCACTCCGCATCTCAGCCTCTCCTCAACTCTCCTCCCCCACCATCTCCCTCTGAAACCCTTTTGGGGTGGGGGTGGGGAACAAGGGTTCACCATTTTTATGAGTTCATCCACTGTGTCTAATGTGTAATATTAGATCAACCCAGAAGATTCTCCTGAGAAGGAAGGTGGCAAGAAAAGGACTGGAAAAGTTGAATCAGGGTTCAGGGACCATATGACTGGAACGTACACATTAAAACAAAATATGACAAAATGACTGTGCCTCCATTGGACATCTATCACCCCCCAATAAAGACTCCTTCCTGCTGACAGATAACGTATTCTTTCATAATACGCTTTGGTTCACACTTGTTCAGTGTTTGTCTTTTCAGAGACCATAAGCCCTATGAGGGCAAGAATTCCTGTTGGTTTTGTTCTCTACAACATCTCCATTTTTAAAGACAGCAATCTGTCCTATTGTAGGTGCTCAATAAAGAATGAAGTATTAATCATTAATCAAACAATAATGAATGATACTAAGTCTACTTTTGACATGGTTTTGGGCAATCCAATGTCCATATTAAAAGCCCCAGAGTTGTCCTCAGGTCTAACCCCAACCGATGTGAATTCCTAAGTCTTCCCAGAACGAAATCAAGCTCTAGAGTCCTCGGGTCATAATGAGTTAGGCAAGAATCACACACCAGAAGGTGACCTTCAGTGGTGTTGTCCAGTTATATAGCCATTAATCAGGTGTGGCTATTTTAATCTAAAGTGATTAAAAGTAAACAAAATTGAACATTCATTTCCTCGGTCACGTTGGCCACATTTGAGGTGCTCAGTAGCCACATGCAGTATTAGCATGAACATCTCAATCATTACAGGGAGGTCTCCGGGACAGAGCTGGCCTAGACCTTCATGAGACTATCAAGGGAATGGCAATGGGCACACATCTGTTCATCTCTTCATTCCTATCTCACACCCACCCATCTTCTCTCTCCTCCCACATTCCTTCCGGGTTGCCAGTAGAAGGCTTTTCAGAAATAGCCACACATCACTGGCAGAGGATCATGTAGACAGCTGTTCTACAAGGTAAGGCTCACTTCCCTGCATTTAGTATTCGTCTATAACTTCTTATTTGATTCATGCCACTAACAGTGCACAAATCTAAAGCCCAGTGCCCCAGACTGGGATTCCTCCCAAGAACAGACTTTCTAGTAAATTCCTCTCTTTCTTCCAGGCACTGGCTTGTCCCCAAAGCCCCGGAGCCAACTCTTCTTGCTTCATCCCACGAGTGGTCCTGTACAGTATTGACTGGAATGGACTCTCAGGATGGAGAAGGAAGCTAGAAAGAAGAGGTGCTTCCTTCTCTTTTGTAGGGAGCATCCTAGGCCTGAAGGGTAACCACTGATCTGGGACAAAGTCAGCATGTACATACAAGCAAGAAGTCATTTCATGGAGTTTTCAGGATGTACATCCAAGGCAGACTCGGTTATCTGGCATTCAGGTACTACACCAAGTTTTCCACATCCAGACATGGTAACTGACTTTTTGTTTTTAACTGTGGTAAATATGTATAACATGTGAGTAAAATACCCATAACATAAAATAAACAAGTGGGACTACATTGAACTGAAAAGCTTCTGCACAGCAAAGGAAACCATCATAATAAACATGCAACCTACTGAATGGGAGAAAATATTTGCAAATCCTGTATCTGATAAGGGGCTAATATCCAAATACATAAAGAACTCATACAACTGGGGCGCCTGGGTGGCTCAGTCGGTTAAGCGTCCGACTTCAGCTCAGGTCACAATCTCACGGTCCGTGAGTTCGAGCCCTGAGTCGGGCTCTGGGCTGATGGCTCAGAGCCTGGAGCCTGCTTCCGATTCTGTGTCTCCCTCTCTCTCTGCCCCTCCCCTGTTCATGCTCTGTCTCTCTCTGTCTCAAAAATAAATAAACGTTAAAAAAAAAAATTAAAAAAAAAAAGAACTCATATAACTTAAAGCAAAATGTGTGTGTGTGAGTGTATGTGTGTATATATATATATGTATATATATGTATATGTATATATATGCATATATATGTGCTTAAAAAGTAGGCACATAAGTAGGCATAAAAAGTAGGCATAAAAAGTAGTATATATGTGGGTGTGTGTGTGTATATATATATATATATATATATATATATATATATGTTTAAAAAGTAGGCAGAGGATCTGAGTAGACATTTTTCCAAAGAAGACATCCAGATGGCCAACAGGTTCATGAAAAGGTGCTCAACATCACTACTTATCGGGGAAATGCACATCAAAACCATAATGAGATATCACCTCATGCCTGTCAGTGTGGCTGGTGTCAAGAAAGACAAGAAGTAGTAAGTGTTGGTGAGGATGTGGAGAAAAGGGAACCCTGGTGCACTGTTGGTGGCAATGTAAACAGGAGCAGCCACTATGGAAAACAGTATGGAGATTCCTCAAAAAATTAAAAACAAAACCACCATATGATCCAGCAACCTTACTTCTGGACACTGATCTGAAGAAACACTAACTTGAAAAGATAACTGCACCCCCATGTGCACTGCAGCATTACTCACAATAGCCAAGATTAGGATGCAACTTACATATCCATGGATAGACACTTGAATGAATGGATGGATGGATGGATGGATGAATAAAGATGTGGTACACACACACACACAGACATATACACACACAGGAATATTACTTAGCCATAAAAAAGAATGAAATCCAGCCACCTGTGACAACATAGATAGAACCTGAGGGTGTTATGCTACATGAAATAAGTCAGTGGCACCTGGGTGGCTCAGTTGGTTAAGTGCCCGACTCGGTTTAGGCTCAGGTCATGATGTCAGCGTCCTAGGAGTCCAAACCCCGCATCAGGCTCTGTGTTGGCAGTGCAGAGCCTACTTGGGATTCTCTCTCCTTCTCTCTCTGCCCCTCCCCCACTCACACTGTATCTGTCTCTCTCAAGATAAATAAACTTAAAAAGAAATTTAAAGGGCACCTGCGTGGCTCAGTCAGTTAAGCATCGGACTTTGGCTCAGGTCATGATTACATGGCTCGTGGGTTTGAGCCCCAAGTCAGGCTCTCTACTGACAGCTCAGAGCCTGGAACCTGCTTTGGATTCAAGGTCTCCGTCTCTCTCTGCCACTCCCTCTCACTCACTCTCTCAAAAATAAACATTAACAAAATTAAAAATGATAAAAATAAAAAAAATAAATAAGTCAGACAAAGACAAATACCATATGATATCACTTATATGTGGAAACAAAAAAACAAAAAAACACCAAGTAACTAAAAAACCAAGCTTACAGTTACAGAGAACAGATTGGTGTTTGCCAGGGGTAGGGGATGGGGGTGGGAGAAATGGGTGCACTGTTTTTTTAATTTAAATTAATTGAATAATTTATAATAAAAAAAAGAATGGGAGAAATGTACCAACCCTAGGTCTAAAGGGGCCAGGAGAGGACAAGGCTGTAACCAGAGCATTAGGAGAAGGCTGCTGGACAGGAGCTGTGGCCTTTCGTAGAGGAAACAGTCACTGCCCACTTTCACTTGGAGGGAGAGGGCAGGTGACTTACAGTGGCCAGACCAGTGGGAAGCCAGATGGTGAGGGAACCCAGTGACCAGTACTAGTGAGATAATTCTGGAAACAGCAACCAACTGTAAGTATCCCTAGACTAAAAGCAAAAGCCCTTCTCATTAGTTCCCTGAGTGACAGACAAGGAACTTCCCACCTCTGGGCCACAGTTTCATCAATAAAATGAAAGGATTAAATTACAATCCATCCAGGTCAGACTCCTAGAACAAAATCAGGAGGGAGAAGGAGAGAAAATGGATCTGGGGACAAACAGAAAGTGGCCAGCACATGCTGCTAGACAGACACAAGGAAACCATAATATCTTAGAAGGAAAGGGGAAAGAGTATGTCAAGAAGGCAGACAAGGTCATATTTCCAGCGCTGCTGAGAGGGTCGAGGAACAGAAGGACTGAGAGATATTGTTCTTAAGACAAGGAGATTCTCGGTGAACTGAGCCAGCACTGCTCAGATCAATGTTGAGAGAGGACGCTGGGTCAGAATAAAGAATGAAATAAGCAAGAGGAGGTACAGACCAAAAAACCTCTTCCATCAAGTTTGCTTGTGATGGGAAATGAGAAATAGGGTGGTAACCAGGAGGTAAGGGGGGCTGAAGAAGAATATTTTCCCCCTAATTTCAGGAAAATCCTAACCAGGGAAGAGTGCTGAAAGACAGGATGAAGTAGAGAGGGCAGTGAGAGAGCCATGGAGAAGCATTCCTGGTCCTCATCCAGGAAAGACTGCTCTGGTGAATGAGCCCTGTTTGCCGTGGACACGGGGCAGGGGTGAGTGGAGTAGTGTGCAAGGGTATAATTGAGTCAAACCCAGTCCCTAAAAAAGATTACCATCTTAACTATTTTGAAGAGCCCAGTTCAGTGGTATTACGTTCATTTACATTGTTCACAACCGTCACCCCCATCCATCCCCAGAATTCCTTTCGTTTTCCCAAACTGAAGCTCTGCACCCATTAAACACCAGCTTCCCATTTCCCTCTCCTCAACCTCGGCCCCTGCAACCACCATCTCACTTTCTGTCTCTGTTAATTGGACCTCCCCAGGGACTTCATATTAAGTGGAATCATACAGCATCTGTCCTTTTACAACTGACTTATATCACTTAGCATAATGTCCTTGTAGGAGAAAAAAAAACTTTTCCTCTACCCTCTTAGGTTTGTTCTGGGTCTTGTGAATTAAACTGACAAAAGACAGATTCACAGGAGAAAAGACATCCAAACTGTATGGATGTTAATGTTTTTTACATGCATGGAGGTTTCACAGAAAAGAAGTGAAAACAAGCAGTGGGACTCAGGGGACTATATACCATTTTAACACAGGGTGATAAATTGTGAAGTGGCTAGACCAAGGAAAAGGGGTTTGGGCTTCTAGGGGCAATAAACTGTGGGACTATAGCTAGGAAATCTAGAGGGGAAACTCATGGAAGATAAGGGCTATGTCAGTAAGGCTTGCATATGCAGACTTATCTTGGTGCCAACTGTGTATCTGCAGTGACAAAGGTCATTCTCTTCAGCCTGGTACAGGAGAGGCAGGAAACTTAGAAACCTGATTTTAGACAGAAAGAGGGAAGACAGAGGGCTCTTCTTGTCTCTGCTTTTTCTCAACTGTCTTCAGCTCAAAATAATCAATATGTCAAAGTGGCATGTTTGGGGTGGCCTGCTCTGAACTCCTTCACCCTCAAGGTTCATTCACGTTGTAGCACGTGTCAAAATTTCCTCTCTTTTCCATAGTAATTCACTTTCACAAAGTTTGGTCTCATGTTCTGATTTAGAGATTGACAAGACGGCAAACTAATTTTTCTAAAAACTACTTGTGACAAATGGATTTTTTTTTCTGGCTTTTGTTATTATTGCTTTTTTTTTTTTAATCAATCAACGAAGAAATAGACTTGCTTTTAATGGAAGTAACAACAGAAAATACAGTCAGGCAATAATGGTTATAAAGTTTGAAACTGGAAGTGATTCCAGAATGATAGGGAAGGAAAAGTGGTTCTGCACCAGCAGGAGAGACACTTGCCATTTGATTTCAATCCACTCTGTTTTACAATCAAACCTTGGCCATTTGAAACCATGTACATCTACAATGACAATCTCTGCAATCCGAGGAGATGACTCTACCCGTCCCAGGTCCCTCCCAATGCTAATTTTCCACAGGATGAAGAAGTCTCCCACACAGGACAAAGTGAAGGAACCAAAGGGCCTTCTTCCAGGTTAAAGCACATCACACACACAAACCACAATTTTCATCTTATCTTTTTCTGCTCCATGACACATTTTTAATTAGATCTCTGCCTGGAGAAATTAATGGAAGGAAAGAAATAGAGTATTTTCCTTGACTTTGTTGGCAAATTCATCTAGGTGTTAAAAGCTAGAATGCCCGGGCAAATATATTTCTGAAATACAAAATGCACCCAACAAAACTAAAACCTTGATGAGCCCTGATTGAAATCAGATTACAAGATAGGTTTGTACACTTAAAAAAATAATAACAGATCCTAGACCAAAGCAATGTGTTCAAAATGAAAATGTACACACAAGAGACTGTCTGCTTCCCAGTACAAAGGATATATTTGCTGGGGACACCAGGATCGTAAGTTGCTTATTTTTGTTTCCTCTTGAATTAATTTCCTCGCGTACTTAGAGTGGCAAGTTAGATTTCAAAACCTGCAATCTTCTTTACCCCTCAGTAGTTTGCTCGGATCACACAGACTTGTAAAAAGTAATACCCCTGTCCCGACACACCCACCCAGTTCTTTACAATTATCACCCACTTCACCCTGGGGAAGTCTCCGCAGTGGTGAAGGAAGGGGATTCTGGAACACCACAGCAGCTTAGGGGAGGCTTGGCCACCAGTAGCCAGTGAAGCTGCTATTCTTACATTCCTTCCACGAAGGCTTGCATTGCTGAAAATGACAATGTTCCAAAAGTACAGGGCGTGGCCAGCACCGTGAAATACAGCTTATGCATGCGTTCCAACGAATTCACATTCTTAGTTTTAACTTCCTGAGACTTTGGGAAATGCATTACAAAAGTCAAGCCACCCCGTGGGAAGGCTCACTGTCCCAGCTTTCTGGAGGGTTCTGTAATCGTAATCCACCATTAATGAAAGCCCACATTCCCCCACAGGATTCTTTCCAGGACGGTCATCATCGCTGCTGCAGGCTGCTTCCCCAGATAAATTCTATACTGTTCCTTCTCAAGCTTACATCATGTTTCCTTGTTCCTGGAGCCAGAATCGCAGGACACTCCTCCTGCTCTTGCTCTGGTTTCCCACAGCGTGAGCCATGAGAACATCTGCCGGCCTCAGCCTGTCGCAGGATGCTCACCACAGATACAACTTCCCATGGTTTGGGGATCCAAACCTTTCCTTTCAGAACTACCAAATAACTAGTTTGATTATTTCCTCTTTTTTTTTTTTTTTTAACAGCAAAAGTCATTTCCGCAAATTCTGCTGCAAAACTCAAAGTCATTTCAAAATCCTCTTTCCTGTGTTTTCTTGGACTTGGTTTGCAACATCCAACCTTCCCCTTTAGGGATCTTGGTCCTTTGGATGAAGACTATGGATGCTGGCAAGCTTTAGACCACACCTGTGACTTGGTGAAGTCCTTTACACGCCTAGAAAATCCTGAGACAGTAGGAATGTCTCAGCAGATACAAAAACACCACCTTCTTCCTTTGGGTGAATTCATTCTCAGTAAAAGCAATAATCTGGGAATTGAAAATACAGGAACACTTGTATTTCTTTTCTAATTTATGACATTGGGGAGAAAAAGTACCAAAATAGTCTAGTTTCATATTTCTCACATTGTCCAGGATAACCCAATATTACTTTAGGGTTTTAAAAAAATGTTTTTAATGTGTATTTATTTTTGAGAGAGTGAGACAGAGTGCGAGTGGGGGAGGGGCAGAGAGAGAGGGAGACACAGAATCTGAAGCAGCTCCAGGCTCTGAGCTGTCAGCACAGAGCCCGATGCGGGGCTGGAACTCATGAACCGCAAGATCATGATGTGAGTCAAAGTCAGACGCTTAACCGATTGAGCCACCCAGGCACCCCACTTTAGGGTTTTTTTAATCAACACTTAACACAGGGAAGTGGAGACATTTTCATCCACCTGCACTCTGCTTAGAAAGAGCATGGTTTTCCTTTCGAAGGGGCTGCGACAGCCCAGGTCTGAAGGTGTGGACAAGTAGGGGGTGAGCAAAAAGAAGAATTTGGCTTATTTGCTTTCAAATGGGTAGGGGTGACAGAGCAGGAGGCCACTGGAGGAGGCAGAAGTGAAGAGGAACTATTCTCCAAGGTGACTTAGGGTGGCCAGTGGATTTTCAAGGTCGGCATCACTATGGCATCCTCTAACAATTTGTATTGCCACAGTGTCCAGCAAAGTCCTCACTGCTCATGCAGGCTTGTTGGATTGGATTTTTCTCTGGGGACTGGAGGGTGTACGTTGGCCAACTCCATGGGGTTCTGAGACAGCCACACAGAACCCACATACACAGTGGGCTATGGGAGAGTTGGCCTTGGACACTATCCCAGTCTACAGGAAAGCTTCTGGGCATCCACAATTCTTGCAAATTAAGAAGGGAGTGAGACAAATATATAGACTTTGAGGTGAAAGGGGGCCCGAGTGACACTAGTTTTTCTTTTTTTAAGTTTGCTTATTTATCTTGAGAGAGAGAGAGAGAGAGCGCGCGCGCACGAGTGGAGGAGGGGCAGGGAGAGAATCCAAAGCAGGCTCCACACTGTCAGCATGCGGCCTGATGCAGGGCTTGAATTCACTAACTGTGAGATCGTGACCTGAGCTGAAATCAAGAGTTGGATGCTTAGCTGACTAAGCCACCCAGGCTCTCCTGACATCTATTACCTAGTTTTAAAGATAGGTGGCTAGCTTCCATTTCCTTGAAATCATGTTGTTGTTTTTAAGAAAAATGACATAGATTGCATTACTGTGCTGGTTTTTTTTTAGGTAAAACAATTAAATATTTGGTTTAAATAGTGGTTCTCATCCTGCTAATAAGCAGGTTCCTAAGCTGGCCCATAACCGAAAGCCCTCACTGAAACTGGCTTCAATTGTTACAAACAAAATGTATAAGCAAGGAGGATATTTTCAAAGCCACAGAATTAATCTTTAAAATACTTCCCTATGTTTTTAGAATTTAACTTTCTCAAAATGAAGTTCTGTCTTTTGTCATTTTAACTTCCCAGTAACACCAAACCATTCTTTATAATTGTGTTAAAAAAAAAAAAAAGAGAGATAACAGAACCAAAACAGAGTCACTTGCGCTAAGCCTCATGTCAGCAAATCAAGTTGAATTTTGATTTACAATCGTGTAACATGAGCTCTTACAGAAGGAAAGCTGTCTCTCCTATCAGAGAGATAGTCAACATACACTCACATCTTGGCAAAAAACTTTTAAAGGTTATATTGAGACTGCCAGTTCAGGAAATTACATTGTATCATTACCCTGATTGATTTAACTAGAATCCATCACATTTCAAATCCTCATTTTAGCTATAAGCCACTATATTTTCATTCAGTATTTACAATTATTTTCAAGATTATATGTGTGTCACAATTCCTTTTTTAAATTTTTTTAACGTTTATTTATTATTGAGGGACAGAGACAGAGCATGAGCATGGGAGGGGCAGAGAGAGGAGGAGACACAGAATACAAAGCAAGCTCCAGGCTCTGAGCTGTCAGCACAGAGCCGGATACAGGGCTGGAACTCACAAACCACGAGATCGTGACCCGAGTCGTAGTTGGACGCTTAACCGACTGAGCCACCCAGGCGCCCCTCACAATTCCCATTTTAAAAACACAAGCCACAGGGGCGCCTCAGTGGCTCAGTCAGTTAAACACCCAACTCTTGATTTTGGCTCAGGTCATGATCTCACAGTTTATGGGTTCAAGCCTCATGTTGGACTCCATGATGATTCTGTGAAGTCTGCCTGGGATTCTCTCTCTCTGCCCCTTCCCGACTCATGCTCATGCATGCTGTTTCTCTGTCAAAATAAATAAATACTTATAAATGAAATGCATACACTCTGTGTGTCGTGTACATGCAGGATATATAAATTTATCATAGGGCAAAAATTTGCAAAAAGACTAAAAATATGGGTTCCTTCTTGGGGCGCCTGCGTGGCTCAGGCAGTTAAGCGTCCGACTTTTAGTTCAGGTCATGATTTCACGGTTCATGAGTTCAAGCCCCATGTCCAGCTCTCTGCTGTCAATGTGGAACCTGCTTTAGATCCTCTGTTCCCCACT
The DNA here is from genome assembly GCF_018350195.1 of Panthera tigris. Classification (NCBI taxonomy): domain Eukaryota; kingdom Metazoa; phylum Chordata; class Mammalia; order Carnivora; family Felidae; genus Panthera; species Panthera tigris. Next base: position 40,989,641 of record NC_056671.1, read on the forward strand.
CTGTCTCTGCCCCTCCCCCACTCGTTCGTTTTCTCTCTCTCTCTCAAATAAATTTTAAAAAACATTAAAACATATATATGGGTTCCTTCCATAATAATGGTCTCAATGGCCCATGTGAAGAATTATAGTTGGCTCCTGACCACAGGTGATGAATAATGAGGTGCTGACTATCCCAGGGACAAAGGCAATCCTGCCATAACCTTCAAATGACAGTCCTTGAACTATCTTGACTTCCTTCACAACACGTGGTCCTTTTTATCAATACCCTTGACAACAGACCACACAGATCACTCAGTGACAGCTCTTCATGTACCCTCACCCCCACGCAGTGCTGTTGCACTTAAACACAGAGGAGAGGTCACCTGGCCATTAGACTGGGCCGCTGCTTCTCAACCTCTGCATTGCCCGGTCTGCTTCCCCCACCACACCCAGCACAGGTCCGGCAGGGACTGTGGCCAGTCTCCTGACAATGCCCTTCCCACCACCGCTTGCCCACACCCCTCCTTCTCCCCGCTCAAATCTACTTTGCATGCATTGCCTGATCAGCATTGGGAAGCAAAGTTCTGATGGTGTCCCAGAACAAAAACTTTCCATGACTCCCCTTTGCCTAAATGATAAAGCCTAACCTCCTAACACTGGCTGTTACAGGTTGAATTGTCATCTCCAAAAAGATTTGTTAGAGTCCTCACCCCCACCCAGTACCTCAGAATGTGACCTTATTTAAAGATACGGTCTTTACACAGGCAATCAAGTTAAAATGAGGCCATTAGTGAGGATGGGCCTCACTAATCCAATGAGTGGTGTGTGTATAAGAGGAAACTCAGACACAGAGACACATACAGAGGGAAAGGATGTGACAGACACTGGCAGGAAGGTGACCATCTACTAGCCAGGGAGAACAGCCCCGAGCAGCACCTTCCCTCAGCCCTCAGGAGGAGCCTGGCCTGCGGACGCCCCTTCATTTCCCACCTCTAGGCCCCAGCCCATGTTTTCTTGTTTTATGCTGGTGTCTTCTCAAATCTGCACATATTCAACTAGAACAATCTTTTAAAGCCCTGCTAAGATGTCATCACCTGCAAACATGTTCTCAGATTCCTCCTGGCTGGGAATAATTCCTTCCACCTCTGAACATCCTCAGCTATTTGTACTTCTGTATAGCGATTCAGGCGCCCCTCTAGTTTCTACCTTTTATTTTATAATTATTTCTCTCTATGTCTCATTTCACTGACTGGATGTGAACTTCCAGAGGGCAAGAGAGAGGTGGGTTCCTTCCTGGGTCCCAATGGGGCCTAGTCCTGGGCCACACATAGTCCTTTCGCAAAAATATTTATTGAATGAAACTGAGTAACCAACAGTCCGCCAAGAAGTCTTCTTTACCCTATTGAGTTTTCTGCCAGTTCGAAGTGGCTTAAGTTAATTATGTGACCTAAATCCAACATTTTCCAGGGTTATAAGTGTGAAATGCGTTTTTCTTACTCCACTATAGTTTTATCTATGCTCTCATCTGTTAGATATTTACCATCTAATTTGTCTTCAGAAAAATCAGAGAAGTGACCTTGCTCTCAATACAAATGATTTTCTACACCATTTTGCCACAAGGAAGTCCCCAGCTACAAAAACTATATACAAATGGTAGTATACGCATACAAAGGAATAGTACTCAACAATACAAAGTAATCAACTATTGATACATAGTACAACACGATGTACCTCAACATAATTGTGGAGTGAACAAAGGCTAAAGGCTAACCTAAGAGTACATACTATATGACTATTTACATAAAACTCTAGAAAATGCAAACTTATCTATGGAAAGCAGATCAGCAATTGCCTAGGGAGTGGGTGGGCAGAAACTGGAGGGAAGGATTGCCAAGGGGCATGAGGAAACTTTTGGGAGAGATGGTTATATTCAATGTCTTGATTATGATCTTGGCTTTAAGGGTGCATACACGTATCAAAACATTTAATTACACAACTTTAAACATGTATGGTTTGTGTATGTAGATCATACCTCGATAAAGCTGTTTTGTATAACATATATAATATATATTATGTAATATATATTTTATAATATATTACACACACACACACACACACACACACACACACACATGCATTTTTGCATTAGGGTGCCTTAAATCTCTTCAGGACTGTGAAATCAAGTGCCAGATAGTCTTGCCCTGACTATCTAATAATATAGCTCAGCTTAAAAAAAATAAATAAATAAAATTAAATCTATATTTAAGCTAAGTTTCTACCAGTAGAAACCAAAACCACAGCATTAAGTCTTTTTCACAGTTTCAAAATGAGGATTTAACTAAAGTTTTTAGTGTTTTTTTTTTTTTTTTTAACATATTGGATTACTCTTTACATAACCATTTGCTTTATCTGTTGGGGGTTTAGACCTAATATTTATTTTTGTACTTTCAAAGGTATGGATCGGTGACTAAGGAAGATAGTCAAAACAATTTTCTTTTTTTATAACAGCCTTCAAATTGTCATTTATATTAAATAACACACAAAACATCAAAGATATAAATTAGCATTCTAAAATATGACAAGGGATGACTACTCTTTGGGATTATTATTTTCTCAGTGACAATTCTGACAAGAGGTGCTTAGAGGGTGCCATGCTATTTGGTTCAGGAAACAAGCCATAGATGGTGTTTCTGCTTTCCCTCCTGCACCTCCAGTGAGCAAGGCATCTGGGTTATATCTCGCCGTTTTTGCAATAATGCAACGGAACGACTCGCAAATATCTTGTGAGTTGCCAGAAGATGATGCAGAGTGTTGGGATGGGAAAAGGGTGCCTCGTTTATCATGACCAAGCCAGAGCTCTGACCTGGCGCTGTTGTCCTGGAAAGCTGCTGGAAAAGCAGCTGAAAAGCAGGCCCCCTGACGCATAAACAAACCTGAACGCTGTCAGGACAGCTGGCCAGACTGGAGATTCTGGAATGTTCAAAATACTCAGAAAGGCTCCGCTCTGCCTCCCTGCCCAAAGCCTTCATTCCACCAGCACGTGAGAGCTCTTTGCGTTGACACGGACACTAGCCAGAGAAACACTTTAATGGTGAAAAGATCTCCCGCGATCGCTAGATTGTGAAACTCACCCCGCCCTGGGTTCTGTTGCAATCACGGCCACAGCTATGGGGCTCTGTTTTCAAGATACATGGAAAACCTCAGCAGAAAAACAAGTGGCATTTTCACTACAGTTTAGGGAAAAAAAAAAAAAAAAAAAAGAATGTAGGTCCCTATCCCATGATCCTTCAACAGCATCCCTGCTGGGCAGCTGTAGAGAAACAAGTTGCAGCAAGAAGGAATCTCTAGAACCTTGTTTTATAACGGACTGTGAGCAAATTGCTGTAAAAGGCAACCAAATAAAGCCCATTCAGCAGACTCTGGACAATCACAAATATGTACGAAGATGGGGAATGTTAGGAAACAGGTGAAAAGGTCGCATAGAAAATTCCCTTTCATCGAAATGGTCAGCCTGAGAAGGCCTCACCTAAAACCATTGGTCTCTTAACCAAATGCCTAGTAAAATATACTGCCCTGAAAGGCTGACACTGCAGAAAATACTTTTTAGGCGTATTCCCTAATCTAATATTTTCTTAGTGGAAAGTAGGGGAAAAAAATTTAAAAAAGAACAGCCGGATTCTAACACACCCAGAAAAGTTTGCTTCTCCAGCATTTCCAAACTAGGGATTTGGTGAGTTTGAACTCTCCCTACTTTTTTCCAGTGCCCATCACCACTGTAAAACAGGAAGGAAAGAAGAAAACTTATGGGTGAGTTTCACTTCAATCATTTCATTATTTTCCTCCAACATACACTGCTGTCACATTGACAACTACTATGTTCCTCTCTCGAGCCATCCAGGAAAATTGTGCTTTATAAGGACAAGTCAGGTTCACCTCCTCTCATCAAGTGGTTCTTTGTTATTTTTAACTTCAGAAGGCTGCTTCACCAAGGACAGAAGCAGTTAATTCCAAGTAGTAAAAATGTCAGTGTGTGTTTGGACCAGCAATAAATCAGCACATTTGGGTGACAGTCTGTAAGTCGTCTGAACGTCTGGCATAGTCTGTCAGTTTTAGGTTACAAAAATTTAATGTTTATTTATTTTTGAGAGAGAGAGAGAGAGAATGAGTAGGGGTGGGGTGGGGGGGACAGAGAGAGAGAGAGAGAGAGAGAAGCCCAAGCAGGCTCTGCACTGTCAGCCCAGAGTCCAATGTAGGACTCAAGTTCATAAACCATGAGATCACGACCTGAACTGAAATCAAGAGTCGGATGCTTAACCAACTGAGCCACCCAGGTGCCCCTAGGTTTTAAAATACAGTATGTAAAACTCTGGGATCTGCCATGTGCAGTACCTACTGCATTATTCACACTCAGTAAACGTGAGTAACATCCTGCTGTTACCAACCCGAGGAAGAGGACTTTTTTCTAAAGGCAAAGGGTTAGAGCAGCGTGGTGGCGGGCTGAAAGGTGGCAGGAGGATGGGCAGCGTTCGCCCACTGCTCATGAAACCTGGGACATCCCAGCTAGCTCTCTGCTGAGCTACCACAGGCAGGCACGCATCTGCACAACCAGCACTCAGTGCCCACGGCAAGTGAAACATTCACTTTAAATCGACTGTATTCATTTACGTGCATTCCCCAAAGAAACCATAACTGGCTCTGCCTTCCAAAGCAATCTCTAAGTTATTAGCTTCATGTCTAAAAGTTGATTTTCATTTCATTTGCTTAATTATCTTAGTTTACTGAATTTATTTCTCTTGATTTTATTTTATTAATGGGCTCTAATCCCAACATGGGGCTTGAACTCACCACCCAATGATCAAGGGTCCAACGCTCCCCTGACTGAGCCAGCCAGGTGCCCCGTGAAATTATTTCATTTTTTAGCACCTCAGCCTCTAACATGTCCAGAAGCACTAATTTCAAATTCAAAGCCTTCAAAGATGAGCCCACCTGAGAGGCAACAACACTCCAAACGATGAGAATAAGAGTGTTCATGAGACATTCCTGCTGAGTATACCCTATATGAGTATGATAGTGCACTTTTAACAAGTTCTGTCAGCTACGGTATCCCACTAGTAATGTAGAGATGGAAAAAAAAAAACAAAAAAAAAACAAAACAAAAAGCAAAAAACATACCTCAGACAGGTTGAAGGACTTGCCTGAAGTCATACAGCTCAGTGGTGGTAGAGCTCAGGCCAGAAGCCAAGTTTTTTATTTCCTCTCCCAGAACATGTTGTCCACACCAGGCAGCCCCTAGAGGGACTCCTTCAGGGGATGTTTGCTCCCACTCACCTCCCCTTTTCTGGCTATTTCAGAATTTTAGTTGATTTACCAAGTGCCAACACAGTGGAATAGATCAGTGGAGAAAGACCAACTAAGGGGACCAAAACAGGGTTTAATGAGAAGCAACTGTTTTTCTTAAGACTGTGACCTCTATTTGAATCCCATTAACTTTTCTCCAAGATCAGAAAGGTGGAAAAAGTAGCCAATAACCATAAAGTTCTTTTTCCAAGACCCCAGTCTCTGCCCTACATAATCTGGCTGAGCTTATGAAAAGAAAATAAAATAACGACTGTAGAAGGGCTCTACAAACCTAGCATCCGATTTACCAGGAAGCTTAAAAGGAAGGTCAGAAGATTCCAGGGCAGCAGTGCAGAAGCAGCCCGGAAGGATGAGAAGAAAGGTCGACCGAAGGAAGGAGGCAAGTGTACTGGGCTCATGGGGTCTGGGCACTGCGAGTGAAGGCCTCAGGCACGTGGGCTAGCTCAGCCTTCCCTCATCAACTCAAATTACCCTCAAAACCAAGGAGCAAAACTCTTTACAGCCAATTGATTGCAAGATGTTTAAAAGCTGAAGGAAAACCAATTCCCCTGAAGTTACACACCCAAGAGGCACGTTTTCCAATTGAATGGAATTCTGTTCTGGGAGATAGAGAAACTGTAGGATTGGCTCTAGAAGATGTAAGCCTTCATTATTTTCGCAGCCTTAAGTGTTCTTTGTGTGTGCGCGCTCACGTTTTTTGTGTGGTTTTTTTTTTTTTTTTTTTTTTTTTTTACGAGCTTTTCCTGGCTGAGATTGCCTCCTAATAGACAACTTTTCTTCCAACTGAATGACCATCTGCTCCCCGTGGAATCTGAGAATTAGAGGAGTTCTGGAACTCAGCACTTAGAACTCACACCTGCTACAAATTCACAAATTCTTCTTCTGTGTTATCACAGCAGAGCAGGCTCCCCTAGTTAGTCCCACCCAGTTCCTCCCCCAACTGATGAGATTCTTTTAAAGAGCTCATAGGAAAAATTCCACCCAGATGCAACACACCCAAGAAGAGGGCAGGAGTGGGGTTGGGTAGATGCTGATAAACCCGTCAGTTTGTGGGCTCAGGGAGTAGGAAACCCCACCCTGCGGAGCCTCAGCCCTCAGCTGGGAGCAAAGCGAATACAGGAGAATAATCCTGCCTTACATCTGGGATGCCCGGATGTCCTCACCTACAAGGCAGCTGCTCCACACAGCAGGACGCCCCCAAATGCCTCAAATACTAATAGCAGTCAGCTGGACCGAGGCAAGTAGAGTGGGAGGTTCCGGACTCTCTGAAACTGCTGCCACAAAGCATGAATGCTGCATGAAAGGAAACCATGCCTAGCCCAAAGGGAGAAGATAGCACTGTCTGCTAAGCAGCAGTACTCCCGAACACCACCAGCCTGTGTACCCAGCATGCTCTGTGGCAGGCATCACACTCACACACCCTTGGGTGGGTTCAGACAGTAAGGGGCCACGGAGTATGCAGGAGGAAGAGCCTAAGACTTGGAAATATGACTGGCTATGGATCCCGAATGGGCTACTTCCTAACTACATGACCCTCTGTAGAATGGAGATAATGCCCCCATGGAATAGATGTGATGAAGGGGCTGCTCTCATTACAATAATATGCTCCGGGGGGGGGGGTGGTATTTTCACCCAAGTCAACCCTGAATACTTTATTAAAATAAGACATCACAAGGACAAGAGATAAATGCTGCTGAGGATGTGGAGAAAAGGGACCCCTTGTGCACTGTAAACGTGTACAGCCACTATGGAAAACAGTATGGAGATTCCTCAAAAAGTTAAAAGTACCATATGATCCAGCAATTTCACTTCTTGGTATATATGCAAAGGAAACAAAAACTCTATGTTAAACAGATCTCTGCTCCCCATGTCCACAGCACCATTATCTACAATAGTCAAAACATGGAAACAACCTAAGCGGATAAATGGATAAAAAAGTTGTGGTATATACATACAATGGAATACTATTCTGCCATTAAAAAAAAAATCCAGGGCATCTGGGTGGCTCAGTCTATTAAGCATCTGACTTCGGCTCAGGTCATGATCTCATCGTTAGTGAGTTCAAGCTCCGCATGGGGCTCTCTGCTGTCAGTGCAGAGCCTGCTTTGGATCCTGTCTTCCTCTCTCTGCCCCTCCCCTGCTTGCATGCTCGCGCACACCCACACGCACACACACACACACACACACACACTCTTTCTCAAAAATAAGAAAAAAGAAAATCCTACCATGCGACATGGATGGACCTTGAGAGTATGATGCTTAGTGAAGTAAGTCAGAGAGACTAATTCTGTATGATCTCACTTACATGTGGAATCTAGAAACACCACAAACTCACAGAAAAAAGAAATCAGATTTGTGGTTAATAGAGGCAAGGGTGGGGTGAGAGGGAAATGGATGAAGATGGTCAAAAGTACAAACTTCCGGTTATAACCTAAATTCCTAGGGATGTAACATACAACATGATCGATGTAGTTAACACTGCTATATAGTATGTTTAAATCCGTTAAGAGTAGATCCTAAGGGTTGCATTGCAAGGAAAAAAAATATTTCTTCCTTTTTTTCTTTTTTTTGTATCTAGGAGATGACGGATGTGAACTTACTGTGGCAACCATTTCACAACATATGTAAGTCACCAGGCTGGACACCTTAAACTTATGCAGTGCTGCATGTCAATTACACCTCAGTAAAACTGGGAAAAATTTAAAGACGAAACCAACTGGAGCCTAACGAAGAGTATGAAAAATGAGATAGTCCAATGCATAATAGCAAATAACCCACAATAAAGATATTTAAGTGCACAGCCATACACACAGCTCTCACTTTTACGTGGGAATTGCCTTCCATGAAAGAAGGTATAAATGTTCTTGATAGCTGAATATAGTGCAATCCACCAAAGGTACGCACTAAAACAAACAAATGCATCTTCCACTGCTAGGGGGACAAAGGCCAGTCCACAAAGGCCAGCAGCCCTGGATTTGTGGGCAGCTCAGCCATTTACCATCACATGACCTGTAGACAAGACCCTTATTGGCAAAATGGGGACCATGGCATTCATCTTGAAGGGTTGTTGCAAAAATTAAATAACCTCATACAGAATAAAAAGCCCTGATGCAGTGCTTGACACATAGAAGTGTCTTTACAGTTTCAGGGAAAATGATCACTCAAAATCCCCACATATACAAAAACCCTCACTGTTCCCACTGTCACAGAAAGATGTCCAAATCTGCAATCTGGAATCGAAGGTTCTTCATATATACAAATGGAACAAAGTCTAAACCTTTTGGAAATGCACATGCCTGCAGAGGCTCAGTCATGACCAGGCATAGATGTTCTCCCCTTATTTCTATGGACTTCCCCATAAAACCTCTTGTTTCCCAGCTGATTTGGGGTCTCCCTTGGCTTCTCTACTTCTGTCCTAGAACATGCAGTGTGCTTCATCTGCTTGGCTACTATCAACTCTCTTTTTCTTCTTCTTCTTTTTTTTTTTAATCTTTTAAAATATTTATTTATTTTAGAAAGAGAGAGAGAGAGCATGAGCAGGGGAGGGGCAGAGAGAGAGGGAAACACAGAATTCGAAGCAGGCTCCAGGCTCTGAGCTGTCAGCACAGCCCCGACGTGGGGCTTGAACTCACGAGCCGTGAGATCATGACCTGAGTCTAAGTCAGACACTTAACTGACTGAGCCACCCAGGTGCCCCAACTCTCTTTTTCCACCAAAGCCTTTGAGATACATTTGATTCTTTTGTAACCTGAGTTTCCTCTTGACCTACTCTCTTAACCTCACACAAGTTACAATGCCCGTCCACCACTGACCTGAAACTGTCCTTTCTGCAGAAGCAATTTCTCCCTGCTAGTTAAAGCCACTGGCCTCACTGGACCCCTTAGCCTCCAGATCTCTCCTCCTGAAGTCTCTAAGATGCGGTCTCTTCGTCCAAAGACTTGGCTTTGCTCTCTCCCCTTCCTGGCTCCTCTTCCCCCTTTCCCTCCACCATTCCTAGAAACTCCACTCTGCCCCAACTCTCTCAAGGCCTTGCTGGCACACACCCGTCACTTCCAGGCGCTAAGCCAGCACCAGCTGCCCATCTGCATTCTAGCTCCAACATCTCCAGCCCTGCGCTTCTAACACCACTGGAAAGTATCCCTCAGTAACTGCAGGATTAGTTTCCAAGGGACCTTCACTTCCATACATCTCAGGTTCTAAGGAGACCTCTACTGACAACACCCGTGAAAGAAGAGAAGTTGCTCGGGCTTCTGGATTTATCTGAAATACCTAGGAAATTCCATGTTAAACAGCCTTTTAAGTATACAGTGGCTTTGACTTCAATCATCCACCAATCATAAAAATTTAGGAAACATTTAGTAATTAAAAAATAAGATAAGCCATTCCTTTCCTAGCTCTAAGGAAACAGAAAAAAGTCAACACTGAATTAGTTACATTTTCAGCTTGATCAGCTAAAACTGTCGTATTTTTTAAATTTCGCACTTACAATGCAGTGTCTAAAGTGTAAAAACACACTTGAATTGTGTTTGAATGTTGCTATTAGTGAATAAAAACACCCAGGTCACTTATTTTGATTTTATTTAATAAAACAACAGAAACAGGGGCACCTGGGTAGCTCAGTCGGTTAAGCAGCTGACTTCAGCTCAGGTCGTGATCTCATGGTTTGTGAGTTTGGGCCCCACATCGGGCTCTGTGCTGATGGCTCAGAGCCTGGAGCCTGCTTCGGATTCTGTCTCCCTCGCTCTCTGCCCCTCCCCTACTCACACTCTGTCTCTGTCTCAAAAATAAATAAAACCTTAAAAAAATTTTTTTAAAGTAAAACAACAGAAACATCTATCATTTCTTAAAGCAGTGTTTGTTGTCTTTCCCAGTAGGTGGCGAAAATATGCTCCAACTGCCTCCCATTTAACCTGAGATCTGGAGGTGATTTGCTCCTCACTGACGACAAAGAATCTTTTTCACTGAGTTATGGTCAAATACAACAATTAAATCATCATTTGATTTTGCAAGCGCTAAAATAATTTCAGAAAACTTAAAAGAAAAAACATCTTTTAAATGAAAAGCATTACCTCCCCAAATGAAAAATTCATTTATCTGAGTCACCACAAGGAAGTATTAAGATTACAGCAAATCATAAAATGTAGTTCTTGTGTAAAACAAATGAAATATTCCTGACTAATAATTCTAATTTTAAATAAACCCGTTCAAATTGTGTTGAATACTTGGTTCATATCTCTACCACAACATAAAAATCTTACTTGATTCTCATTTCAGTGACTGCCGGCCATGGACTGTGAGGTCTACAAATTACCACCTAGAGATACAGGCGATATGACAGTGCTGCACCTCTCTGAGAAATCCAACTCATGAGCCAGAGATTCCATTTCTGCCTGGTTCTCTCTATATTTGAAAGTGGGGGTCTCTTCTAGGTTGTTGCTGTTGGCCTAACAGGAACAACCCCTTCCCGATTTGCAGTTCCCACCACAGCCCAAGTGGAACCATCCAGAGACCACTTCCACCCCACAAGCCTGAAGGCTCATCTACTGCCTTCTGGAATAAGGTTTTCTGGAGTCCAGTTTCAGTCTGTCCCTTTGCCTTGCCAAAGACAGATCCGCCTACTGGCTATTCTTTGCTGTAATGACAACTGTGCTCTAAGACAAACAACTTATTCTTAGGGGGAAACAAATAATTGCAACCATCACATGTGTTCCCCAACAGCCATTGATTCACAACGCTTATCCTCTGATAACTTACACAAAAACACAAAGGCTTGCCGGAAGACAATTGAATGAGTGTGATGTATTTAACAGAATTTGCATTCTATTGCATTGCCTCCTCTTTGGTTTTTTTTTTTTTAAGATGGTGAAATCTTTATAAGCAGAAAGATGATTTTCACCAACAAGAAGACTATTTTCTCCTGACGACCTCTTGGCCGAATCCCCAAATCTAACATGAAAAGTACAGCAACTCACTTTTAAGCAAGTTATAGCTGGGACTTCAGTTTAGAGAGCGACAACACTGGAAGAGGTCCGTTTTAGGGGGACATTTGGACAAAACTCGCCTGTTTTAGGACACGAGATGGAACAAACCTCTCAGCTAATCCTACATTTCAAAGTTTTTAGCAGTATACATTTTGGAACCTTCTGTGTGCCCCAGAACACACAATATGGATCTAATTAGGTCCAGCTGCCTTATGTTAGTAATAAAATTGAAAGAAAAAAAAAAACAAAACAAAACAGAACAGAGAGGTGGGGGTGGGAGCTTTGTTCACCCCTCCCATGCCCCGGTGATCACAAGCTCGCAAGTTGTGCGCATCCTCCACACTCAGGGCAACACACGCTTCCAAAATACCCCCAGCATGCCTGGGACCTCGCTCAGCGCTCAGACTTTTCAGCTGCTGAGTTTTCTCCCACTCTGGAAGAGATTTACGGATGGGCCAGAGCTCAACGCTCCGACGCCACCCACCGCCCAGGCCCTGGCGCACTCCGCCAGCTCCTAGGCTCAACGACTTACACCAGCGCGGACGGACAGGGCATCTGGTTCCAGGGACAGTTGTACTGAGCCTGAATAAAACTCTCACTTCCCTCCAGCACAGAGCAACTCACGTTCTTGTTCACGATGTAGGCGCACCAGTTCCTGGGGTGAAGGAGAGAGAGCGAGAAGGACACAGTGTCAACCTAGAGAACAATGAGGCTGGGGGAGCCGGGGCAAGCCGATAGGGCAGCGGGCGCATTGAGGGTCAGGGAGCCCGCCGTCCCTGCGGAGGTGAGAGCCCGACAAAGCGGCCATCAAGAGGGTACGCGGCTGCGCCTTTGCGGAGCGTGTACCTTAAGCCGACAAAAGACAGGGAAAAGAAAAGCGCCTACGGTCCCAGGGCTTCAGTAATTCCTGGGATCGCCCTGCTCCGCGGGACACTCTCTGCGCCCCTTAGCCCCGGAGGCAGCGCTGCTTGGAGCGCGGGCGAGGTTACCCGGGACGCCTCGCGCCGGCCGTAGAGCGCACGGTCCCGGGGGAGGCGCCGCCGCCGGGGCAGCCCGAGGGGGACCCCCCGGCTGCTGCTCATCGCCTTTGGCATGGAGCTTGCGGGCCGGCTGCTAGTGGAGAGTGGGGGTGGGCGGGGGCCCAGGGCTCTTGGAAGGAGCGTCGCAGTGCTGGGAGAGAGAAGGACCGCACACTTACTTGTTCCTGGCGCCCGGCCGCGCGGGGTGCATGGGTTGCGGGCCGGCATGGCACAGCCCCGCACCGCCCAGGGTCAGCAGCGCCAACGCCCAGGGCCAGGGCGCGCGGGGCCAGAGCCTTGTTCTCGGCCACATTCTGCGCGCGGCGAGCGCGCCCCGCCTGCCGGATCCGGAGCGCGGCGGGTCGAGGCTAGCGCCGCGAGGCTGCGGGCGGACGGGGCGCGGCCGGAGAAGGCAGGAGGCTCGGGCGCTCCTCGGCGCCCCCGCTCCGCGGCCGCCCCCTCCGGCTTCTAGCTCCCACTTCTCCTTTTCCACCCTGTGCGCCCGCGCTTCTCCTCGGTCCCTCAATGACGCACAGGTCCCCCCCGGGTGCCGCCCTCTTTATTTCACTTCCCTCTCCGAAACGTGACTCTTCCTCCACCACGGCTCCCCGTCTCTGGTGCCCTTGCCTCTCGGCAGGGGGTTTGGGGTGAAAGGGCTGAAGAGTTTAGGAGAAGGGTCTAAGTTACAGAATTTCCAATTACTCATTCCTTTGGTCTCTTCCCAGAAGCGGAGCAACTCCGCCTCCCACCTTCCAGCAGGCGCGCCCCGGCCCCTGGGGAAGTGGCCGCAGTCGGCGAGTCTGGCAGTCCTCGCGTCGTGCCTGTTGTGCCCGGGTGCCGGCTCCCCGGAGCGAGTGAGGGACATCTTTATCAGTCCCTGGGAGGACTCGACTCGGGTTTCCTCTTCTGGCAAGACGTGGCCATTCCCTCACATTTGGATTTACAAGAGTTTACGGGGAAATGAACACGGGTCTTCTCTTTACTCAACTCTGCCTCGTGCATCCATTTCAGTTTCCAAGTCAACGTGCAGGGCAGCGGGGGACAGCCCCACCAGTTCAAAACAGCATCAGACTCTAATAAATGCTACACTGATTTTTGAAAGATAATCCCACAGCCTCTGCTTCTGATGTCCTACTCTGAACTTTCTTTTTATGTCAACATTAAAGACATTTACTCCACAACGGTCACATTTGCTCCTAACCGTTCAAACACTGCTAGACGTTCATCTTTTCACTTACCTTCGTATTTTCTGCCTATTCTTGAGTTCCACTAATCTCTACCCATTTCTTTTGGGGATCAAACAACTCCACAGAAAAATGTTACATAAAATCCCTGCCAAAGTGCTTGTATTCCGGGGATGTATTTGAGTTAACCTGCTCTAATAAACACTAGATTGAGGTTATTTGCAGATCAGACAAATATTGGACTGAAGTCATCCAAGTCTTCAAAAGAATCACCCTGAGGGGAAAAATCACAGAGATAAAAAGTGGTCTTGCATAACCTGGGCTGCATCTTTCTATGACTTCCCCCTCCTCCCCATCCTAACACCATTTTTGTTGATGAGTGTCATAAGGGAAGAAACAGCACAGAAATGAAGGAGAGTCATACACACACACACATGATGTGTGTCTACAACCAGCAGCTAACAACCACAACTTCAGTACAGGTCATTCTCAAATGTGAGAGTAAGTTGAACTGATGAAGTCAAATCTATTTTTTCCATTAAAGTTATACTAGGAGGCTTAAGAAGCTGCAGTCTACTCCAAGAGTTTGAGGACCAACTTTCCACTGAGATGACCATAATACTGTATTTAGTCAGTTATAAATGGCACTTATCAGTAGATAAATTTTGTTCTGAGCATCTGTTACATGCTAGGCATTGTATGAAGATAGTGAGGGTTCACAAGTGAGCCCAAACTGACCTGAGCTCTGTGTTTCCAGAACTTCCAGGAATTCCTGTACAGTGAAGGGTATAAAAGTTCTGATGTACAGTCAACGAAGTGAGACCGTGTGTTTCTCCAGACACATGCCCATGTGTACCTGGCATGGGGCTGCTCTGGGAAGATGGAAGAAGACTTGGCTCTCAGGAGGATTTGAGGCCAAGATCCCAAGGGACCCTCTCCCCTTTCTCTTCTCTAGCTACAGGAAGGGACACATCAAACTCAGGAACCAGAAATTGCTCTTCCAGAAAGCAGTGGGAATATTCCTGAGGATAGAGAGCTTAAGCACATGAGGAAACAAACTAATTGGGTGGGCCATGTGGCCCCAGCCATAAGGAATAATAGGGTTATAATTGGGAGAAGGCTCTAAGTGTGAATTCTTTAGAAGCCGCCAGCTACTTTAAATAAGCACTTGAAAACTGTCAGTTTCCTATCACAATTTGAAGGAGTTTCTTCTGCTTTTAAAATCAAAGTGCCCCATAGGAAGGTCCACACTTAACTGTGTGACCAACTTAGCTAAAGCAAAAATGCAAAGTTAGACCTACTTCCTAAAATCTATTCCCTCACTATTGGTCATGATAAAAATGCTCATCAGGCTCTGTACTTAGGGGCATGTCTCATGAAGCAATGAGCCTGCTGGGCTCCCAGAACCCCCAGATTCCCCTTTAGTTACCTGGTGGAGGAGGGTGAGTGATTACAGAGGCAGCAGGGGCATACTTTCCCCCATCCTCGCATTCAGTCATCCGAGCACATGACATTTGATCATGATGAACCAATTCGTATCTAGGATGTATGTGGTCAAGAGTCATAAGACCAGCCTGGGTGTCCCATCCTTCCCACTTCTTGTCTTTGCTCTCGAGAACTCCAAAAAGAAGCCCTCCCCTCCCGCCCCTGCTCCAACAACTTCGAGGTGTACTTTTACGTGTCTTTACCACTTCTTTGTGCTGCTTATCTAATGATAGAAAAAGAAAGTCCTTGAAGACTGGATATCTTGAATAAATTTTGATTGCAAAGCATTCCTAACATAATACACCCTAAGAAAATGTCTTACACATTCATAAGTTAGTGATAAGATGCCCTACATTAAAAAGAAATGCAGCTTGGTAGGGAAAAAGAGACAGAAATATCTCTGAGAAAAATTAACTGCACTATTTAGCTTGATCTCTTTTGGGATGATGAAGTTTGGTTGATACAATTTCATTTAGTTACATTTGATATAGGCATCGCATTGCATAAGACACCTTCAGAATGAATTCAGAGAGAAGACCCTAGACTTCAAAATTTACAAACAGGTACTTTCCTGTCTTGTCAAAGACTTTGCTAAAATAGACCAAAACAGAATAAAGAACTGATCTCTTCAATTTTTTTTTTCTAAATTTAATCACTTACAAATATCTCACTTACTATACATACCTAAAGATTCAAAGTCTCCAATCTTCTGAAACCAAGACTGATCTCATTTATCGATTGATTGATTTAATGACATTGTTAAGGATTGTGGCCATTATTTTAATCATCTTTCTTGAGAGATAACAGGAGCAAATTCCCCTATGTTGATCAGGGGTGTGTGACTTAATACATTATAAACTATCACATGAGAACTTCAAAACTGTGAAAAGTTAAAATCATGCCTGAAATCACACTTGAAAACAAACGGTGTTGTTAACAGCTCATGCAATGGAGTTAACGTACTGTTCAAAATTGGGTACCCTCACCTCTTAGCTGAATGATCTCAAACAAGTCAGCAGACCTCTCTATCCTCCATTTTCTGCTCTGAAAAGGGGA
The DNA here is from genome assembly GCF_018350195.1 of Panthera tigris. Taxonomy (NCBI): domain Eukaryota; kingdom Metazoa; phylum Chordata; class Mammalia; order Carnivora; family Felidae; genus Panthera; species Panthera tigris. The sequence continues at coordinate 41,005,703 of NC_056671.1, forward strand.
ATCCCTTGTGTGGCCACTGGGAGGATGAGTTGGGTTACCACATGTAAACTGCTTAGCACAGTGCCTAGCATACACAAGGGCCAAGTGGAGGATAAATATTCATAATCCTTACTGTTACTGCCCTAGCACTGCCAACAAATTTGCAGTCAGGTTCAGGAGTTTTGTCATTCTTTTTTTGTGCCGAGTGAAGTGAGCAGCTGACCATCTACTACAGTTTTTTTGTTTTTTGTTTTTTGTTTTTCCTAAGTAAGAAATATAAAGAAATGGCTGCCATGAAGGCACATGCATGACTCATTCAGAATGACTCTAAATGTCATAGTCGGGAATGCAATACTGGGCTTTTGACTTCCAGCCCAGTTTTCTTTTTATTGGCCCCCAGGGGAAAACATATAGCTTGGTTTATTGTTCAGGAGATTTCATCCTCTACATTGCAAAGAAATTTATTTTAAGACAATTCAATGAGATCTTTGGTTGGATTGATAACTCTACAAAAATAAACTTAGATCATCAGGCAACTCAATTGTGGATATCTTCTTCCTCAAAAAGATGAAATTTGCTTCTAATTCCATATCTCTTAATTTTTTTCAGATGTTTCCTTGTTCTAAGAATGCTTCCTATAGCCAAATAATATGTTTGGGAATTCATTGCTGTCACACTTATGGTGTGGTTTTGAACACATTTTTTCTTCATAAGAAATAACTGACAAAAATAGGCTCTTAGAATTCTATTTGCTTCCAAGAGAGCTGTAATAGCTTAGGCATAATGTCTTCCTATATGAGCCACCTCAAACTATGTTGTAGTTCATCATCTATTTATGGAATAAGAGTTGATTATTCTGGAACCAACAATAGGCAGAATGTGTTTGATGATTATGAAATACATGATATTTTAGCACAATCTCAATCTATACTCACTAGAAAAGTATTCATGAGAAAATTGATACTTTCTAGTATTTCAGATTGTGCAGTTCTAAACAATGTTGTATGTAAGTATGGTCAATTTTCATTATTTAATGTAGTATGTTCTATAAAGTTGCTGCCAACACTGAATTAGCAAATACAGAACAATTGCTCCTATAAGAAATACAGGGTTAGGTTCCTATAAGCCTCTGGTCACAATGTTTTTGTGAACCAGTCAATACATAACCTTGTTTTATGTGTGTTTCTATTTAAAGATACCTTATTTAATACACATTACTTATTCATCAACATTGAACTCATGGCCAACACCACTGTAACTCATGCCTGAACAAGCTTAACGAATACATATTTTCTCCATAAGGCACATGACAGCCTTCCTGTGCTTAGGAACACTAGCTAGCACTTCAGCACTATGTTTGGGGATCATTTTAAATAGCAAAACTGCCAACAAAAAGCACAAAAAGGCAAACAAAAAGGGACACCACATTTACCATGAAAAGGACTTACTTATAAGCTGAGAGGGAAAACAAGAAGGCAGAGCACTGTCTCACTGAATGGGAATGCACACGTCAGACAAGGAAGGTTTTTACCACTCTGGACAAGTCCACAAATGACTATGAAAGTGTTAAAAGTATTGCTTTTGGATCTAAAAATAAATTTAGCAAGTAGGCAATTTTACAAATACAGAATCTATGAATAATGAGGATGAACTATATTTCAGCTTAAGTCCGGGAACAGTAAGAAAATGTTACATTTGGGAGGATAAGGGGAAAAAGTTCTTGCAATTTTGTGGCCAAAAGATGCGTTTTATCAGTAAGCAGATTGGGTAAATTCTGTATATTGAACGCTATACCAGGCAATGTGGGAGTGAGAGGAAAATCAGATTTTGTTCTTTCTTAATTGACTGAGATGCAGGACATACATGTATGAAATGATTTAACATATAGTTACATTCAGTACATGGAATATACCATAGTAAAAACTGTTTAGTTAGGTGATAAAGAAATAGATCTGAGGCAATCAGAAAATTTGCACATTAGGACAGAGAAGTGTGGGTGTTTGTTTTTTTTTTTTTTTTTTAAGTTTCTTTAAGTAATCTCTACACCCAGCGTAGGGCCCAAACTCACAATTCTGAGATCAAGAGTCACATACTCCTCCAACTGAGCGAGCCAGGTGCCCTGAGAAGTGTGGGTTTAAGCTAAGTGTTACATTTTTTGTTCTGCTTTCCTTTAAGTAATCTATGATATCAAAAGTGAATGTAATCGCTAGTGAGGAAGGGTACAAGTTAATGTAACCTTGTACCTTCCATGTTTTTAATAATAAAGGCAGGGTTCAGCTGGTAGACTAGCTATATTATAAGGCATGTGGTCCTAGACGTAGCCAGGGGGTAGGTGAGGCAGAGAGGCCAGGTAGGGCTCAGGAGTAATGAACAAGAGGAAAAAGTGCAGTACAGGCTAGTTGGAGAAACAAACAAACAAACAAACTGGTTCTCTTTTTCCCTTGTCTAACAATAGGTAGAATGACCAGATGTTCTGATTTGCCCAGGCCAGTCCCGGGTTACTCCTGTTGTGGATCAGTTAACACTATTAATTATTTTTAGTGTCTCCTTTCATCTTCAAAAGTGCCTGGGTTTGGACAATAAATTATAGGGTCATTCTAAGAGCCCTAAAATGAACGGAAAGCCACACTATGTTTAGCCTTTATAAAAGGCTGGAACATTAATAAATGTCAATGCAAATAATAAAATCAGAAAATGAGAAAGAACTGGTCTTCAGTAAGTCAAAACTTTACTTGCAGCAGCCTCTTCTGTTACTGCCTCATGAACATTTTGGTAACTTTTTAAAGTTTCTATTATTTAAAAAAACAAAGCTCATTAAGCACCAGAGACTTGATTGTTTAGTTGGCTGTTGACGAAGGTGAATATTTGCATGAGGTTCCTTGGTTCTGTCTTCTCAGACTTAATCACTCTTAAACTCATCCTCAGGAGCTAAGTAAGTAGAACACAGCACCGTGGTGCTCCACTCTATTTAAACACTCTGGCTTGGTCACAGTACATTTAAATAGCAGAGCAAGGAAGAGCCTGCTGAAATGAAGCTCTCTAAGCCCCTTTGACATCTCTGGACATTTACTGGTTAAAAAAACTAAAACAACATAAATAATATGCCATGGGCAGATAAAAGTTCCTAATATCTTTTGACTAATGGAAAATACAGGTGAAACAAGAGTTTCATACTCAGGAATGTTGAGGGGTCAAGCAGGAAAGTGCCTTAGTCTTCTATTACACTCTCACATGTTTTCTGAGAATATTACATGAATATTCTGAGGTTATGCTTTCCAAAGGGCTGTTTGAGGGCAAAGTGGTGCCAGGATCCCTGGGAGAAATAGGAAGAACATCAGAAAATAAGCTATTAGAACTCAGTTCCAACGTGTTTGAACCCAAAAAGAATCCAGGGTTTCCTAGGGATTCCAATTTCATAAAGGATTTTTAAAAGTAAATGTTTGTACCTTGTGGTCTATTCCTGTAAAGCGTTTCAAAGTATAGCATTTTTATAAATAAGTGCCTATGTCATAGATGACTCAATGAATTTTCACGAACTGAACATGGTCACATAACCAGCACCCAGATCATGAAACAAAACATGACCAGCACCCCAGGGCCTCACAAGGTTCCTTCTAATCATTAATCCATCCCCAAAGTCACACTGATTCTGACCTCCAACACCATTGATTAGTTTTTTTTAAATATATATATTTTTAATGTTTATTCATTTTTGAGAGACAGAGCACGAGCAGGGGAGGGGCAGAGAGAGAGGGAGACACAGAATCTGAAGCAGGCTCCAGGCTCGGGCAGAGAGAGAGGGAGACACAGAATCTGAAGCAGGCTCCAGGCTCTGAGCTGTCAGCACAGGGCCCGACGTGGGGCTTGAACCCATGAACCGTGAGATCATGACCTGAGCCGAAATCAGATGCTTAACTGACTGAGCCACCCAGGTGCCCCTCGATTAGTTTTGAATATATGTTTATTGAAGAAAAAAACTCACTATTTCTTACTCATCTTATATTTTATCCCTATACTTGGCACAGTGTCTCACACATAACATTTTATTTAAAAACATTGGTTGAATAAGTGAAAGAAAGCAGACAGATGTCTGACTTTTATAAGACAGTTGATCAAGTTAACATACATTTTATATATAGGAGGAAATGTAGCATTAAATTTGGGGTGAACTGGGATCTGGGGAGGCTAACTTGAAAACTCAAACTTAGACCAGAAGAGTATACACTTCAGTTTTATCTTTTAACAAATGTAAATGACTCAAATAAATCTAAGCCTCTGTGGTTTTCCTTGGGCCTTAACCAACTCTGCTCACATCATATCCACTGTAACCAATGAGTCCAACCTCCAGAGACCTTGTTTCTTTCTTTCACTCATAAATGGACCCATGTTAGAGAGGCCCTCCCATCTGACCAACGCAGCCAAGAAATGACTATTTTCAGTCCTTCTCCACCCCGCTCTGAGGCCAGGTCAGCTGGAGAAAAAAATGAGAGTCACCCTCTCCCTGGGCCACAGCATGTGATCTCCAGCCAGAGTGCTTCTTGCCCTAATGAATGAGGTAATAAGGGGCCAAATGAGGTTTCAATCATATGTCACCTCAGAATTACAGTTTTCCTTAGCTGTACTTTTAAAAAGCTGGAGTTAAGAACCAAACATTGCCAAATCCCTGCTTAGCCAGAAAGATCTGTCAACTGTAGAGATAACAAATCAGAGGAGAATCCATTTCAGGCTTTGAACTGCTGTTCCTCAATGATTCCCAGGGAAATACAAATAAATTATGTCCACTGAAGGACAGATTCATTATGAATAATCTCATTCAGTGGGAGTTTTAAATACTTTTTTCAGATACTTCAAAAATTGTTGGGGCACCTGGGTGACTCAGTCGATTGGGCCTCTGACTTTGGCTCAGGTCATGGTCTCACCATTCATGTGTTAGAGCCTTGCATCAGGCTCAGAGTCTGGAGCTTGCTTCAGATTCCATGTCTCCCTCTCTCTCTGCCCCTCCTCTGCATGTATTCTCTCTCTATATATAAAAATAATAATAAATATTTAAAAAATTATAAGGGAGCGAGTCTGGACAATAAAAACATTTTTTTTTTTTTAGAGGATGGTTTCCTCTAATTTCCCGCTTCCTCCTTGCACAGAGGTATGTTGTATTTTATCAGAGATGAGGCTTCAAAGAGCAAAATGACAGCCCAAACTGGAGAAACACACAAATCCATTTCAACCACATTAAAACTAGTCTTCAAAAATAACAATGTTAAATCCAGAAGCAAATCTAATTTGCCTGAGGAGGGCTGAGAAGGCAAAGTGGTTTTTTCTCTTTTTTACCTTTTCCAAGTTATGTTTGATTGAGGTCCTTAAACAATACAATCTTTGCATAACCTATTTCCTCTGTGTGGAATTTTCTCCATGACTGGAGAACTTTAACTCCATCTCCAAGACCCTGGAGTCTTCATCCATTCTCTGAAGCTTTCCTGGGTACCTCTAGGTCCTCTCACATGTTTGCAACATACAACTGATAAAGAATTGATAGAGGAAATTAACAAATCAACAACAAACTAACAAGAAAAAGACAAACACTCCAACAGAAAAATGCACAAGAGACTAGCATCTGCACTTCGCAAAAGAGGAAACTCAAATGGCCAATTAAAAAATGTGCTAAGTCTCATTAACATCCTGGAAATGTAAACTGATACCTAATTAGTATCAGGGGCTCCTGGGTGGCTCAATCAGTTAAGCTTCTGACTCTGGCTCAGGTCATAATCTCATGGTTCCCGGGTATGAGGCCCACATTGGGTTCTCTGCTGTCAGCGCAGAGAATGAAAGAAGCAAGTTAGAGAAAGATATTCCATTAAAGTACGATTTGTAAAATTTATGCAGGGGCGCGTGGGTGGCTCAGTCGGTTAAATGTCCAACTCCTGATTTCGGCTCAGGTCATGATCTTACGGTTCTTGAGTTCGAGCCCCACATTGGGCTCTATGCTGACAATGCGGAGCCTGCTTGGGATTCTCTCTCCCTCCCTGTCTCTCTGCCCCTCCCCTGAGCTTGTTCTCTCTCTCCCAAAATAAATAAATAAACTTAAAAAATAAAATAAAATAAAATTTATGTAAAGTTCAAAAATGCCATAACTAAACTATGTTCTTTGAGGATACACACTACGGGATAAAATTATATAAAGACAAGAGAGAAACAAGGCAGGATAGTGGTTTCTTCCAGAGAGGGAGAGCTGAGAGATCAGAAGGGCACATGGGTGCATCTAGAGCAGCATTCTTGTTCTTGGCAGATATTTTGTTTTTGTAGGTATTTAGTTATTAAGTGGATGTTTGTTTCATATATATTTTTACACACTGATATAAATAAAACATATACTATACTATATACATTTCACAGTAAGAATCTTTTAAAAAGCATACCTGGCAAAACGGGATTCTGTATCCTTTAAATCATCCTGGAAAAAAAAAATGATTTGGGTGCTTCTTTGAAACAGAAATGTTTAAGGAAATTATGGTGCATTTGTCTATGTTCTACAAACCTGACTCCATTCTGTACTCATATTGAAGCTCAAAAGATATTTGTTAACTTGTTAAAACATTTTTGACTGTTTATTCAAAGAGTCAAAAATACACTGGGGAGGGCTTGGTTCCGAGAGAAGGACTGGTCTTCATGACCTCTGAACTCCTGACTAGCTCTATGATGGTAAGATATCATAAATCACTTTATTCCCTCTCTCATTGCTTAGGATTTTTCTATTCATTTCCCCTTTTCTTTTCAGCTTATTCCAAAATTTAGATTTTCCACTACTTTTTAAAAAGGATTATTAGATCTTTAAATTTCTGTTTTTAGGGTTATTAGATTTTTAAATTTCTTTTTTTAAAGAATTGAGTTATAATTGACATATAACATTATATTAGTTCCAGGTATAGAGCATAATCGGTCAATATTTGTATATATTGCAACATGACCTCACAAGTCTAGTTGATATCCATCACCATACATAGTTACAATTTTTTTTCTAGAGATGAGAACTTTAAAGAGCTACTCTCTTAGCAACTTTTGAATATGCAATGCAGTATTATTATCTATAGTCACGATGCTGTATATTACATCCCCATGACTTATTTATTTTGTAAGAAGAACTTTGCACCTCTCAATCCCCTTTATGCATTTTGCCCACATCCCCACAGCTCCTCTCTTTTAGCAACTACCAGTCTGTTCTCTGTATGTATGAGTTTGGGTTTTGTTTTGTTTTTTAGATTCCAGATATAAGTGAAATCACACAGTATTTGTCTCTGACTTATTTCACTTAGCAGAATATCTTCAAGGTCTATCACAAATGGCAAGATCGTGTTTTTTTAATAGATGAATATTTCTTTGTGTGTGGGTGTGTATGTATATATACATATACACACACCATACCTTCTTTATCAATTTATTCATGGGTGGACATTTAGGTTGTTTTCATACCTTGGTTATTGTGAATAGTGCTGCAATAAACATGGGAGTGCATATATCTTTTTGAGTTACTATTTTCGTTTTCTTCAGATAAATAACCAGAAGATCATATGATACTTTTAATTATTTGAGGACTCTCCATAGCATTTTCCATAGTGGCTATACCAATTTAAATTCCACCAATGGTGAACAAGCGTTCATTTTCTGCACATCCTCAACAACTCTTATTATTTATTCTGTCTTTGATAATAGCCATTGTGATATGTGTGAGGTGATAGGTCATTGTGATTTTGATTTGCATTTCCCTGATGATTAGTGATGTTGAATACCTTTTCATGTGCCTATTGTTATCTGTATGTTTTCTTTGGAAAAATGTTTATTCAGATCCTTGCCCATTTTTTAATTGGATTGTTTTTATTATTGAGTTGTGTGAGGTTTTTTTAAAATATATTTCAGATATAAACACCTTACTGGATATATGATTTGTAAGTATCTTCTCCCATTCAGTAGGTTGCCTTTTTATTTTATGGGTGGTTTCCTTTCTTGTGCAGGTTTTTAGATTGATGTAGTCCCACTTATTTATTTAAGCTTTCCTTGTCTTTGGTCCACAAAAAAAAAAAAAAATTATTGCCAAGACTGATGTCAAGGAGCTTACCACCTGTTTTCTTCTGGGAATTTTAAGTTTCAGGTCTTACCTTCAGGTCTTTATTTTGAATTAATTTTTGTGTATGGTGGCTGGCCAGTTTTCCCAACACCATTTATTGAAGAGACTGTCTTTTTCCCACTGTATAATCTTGGCTCTTTCATCATAAATTAATTGACCGTGTATGCATGGGCTTATTTCCTGTTCCAGTAATCTACCTGTTTTTATGCAAATACCATACTGCTTTTATTTCAATTTTTATTGAGTTGTAAGAGTTTTTAAAAATATTGTAGATATAAGCCCCTTTCAGATGTATGATTTGTACACATTTTCTCCCATTCTGGTGGTTGTCACTTCTCTTTGATAGTTTCCTTTGAAACAAAAAACTCTAATTTTGATGGCCCAATTTATCTTACTTCCTGTTGTTGCTCTAGGTGTCATGCCTAAGAATTCTTTGCCAAATCCTGTATCATGAAGATTTATCCCTATCTTTCCTTCTATGAGTTTATTTTTGTTCTTGTATTTAGATTTTTGGTCCATTTTGAGTTAATTTTAGTACATGGTATCAGATAAAAGTCCAATGTAATTCTTTTGTATGTGGTTATCCAATTGTCTCAGCACACTTAGTCAAAAAGACTATTGTTTCCCCTTTGGTTGGTCTTGATATCTTTGCTGAAAATCAGCTGACCATAGAAACATAGGTTTATTTCTGAACTTCCAATTCTCTTCCATTTAGTCATATATCTTTGTGCTAGTATCACATTGTTTTATTGATGTTTTTCTAGTAATTTGTGAAACTGGGAAGTGTGAGTCTTCCTTTGTTCTTTTTTCAGTATTGTTTTAGCTATTCTGTGTTGCAATTCCATATGAATTGCAGAATCAACTTTGAATTTGTGCAAAGAAGTCAGCTGGAATCTGATAGGGATTGTGTTGAATCTGTAGATTAGTTTGAGGAGTACTGTCATTTTAACAGTCAAATCTTCCCACCCACCAATATGAGATTTTTCATTTATTTTGATCTTTTAGCAATATTTTATAGTTTTCAGAGTACACATTTTGTGCTTCCTTTGTTAAATTCTTTGTTAAAGAATATTTTATTCTTTTTGATGCGACTGGGAGATTGTTTTAGTTTTGGGATTGTTCATTGCAGATGTATAGAAATTTAACTGATCTTGTATATTGATCTTATATCTGCAAACTCAATGAATTCATGTATTAATTTTTTAGCAGATCATGTAGGGGTTTCTATATACAAGATCGTGTCATATGCAAACAGAGATGGTTCCACTTCTTCCTTTCCAATCTGTAGGACTTTTTTTTCTTGCTCAGTTGCTGTGCTTAGAACCTCCAATATAATGTTGAGTAAGTGGTAAGAGCAGATATCCTTGTCTTGTTCTTGATCTTAGAGGAAAAGCATCCAGTATGATGTTTGTTCTGGGTTTTCCATAGATGACCTTCATCAGGTTGAGGAAGTACCCTTTTATTACTAGTGTTTTACTTATACAACGAAAAGGGGTTGGATTTTATTAAAAGTGAAGGGAAGGGGAGGAGGAAGGGGAGGGGAGGGGAAGGGAGGGGAGGGGAGGGGAGGGGAGGGGAGGGGAGGGGAGGGGAGGGAAGGGAAGGGAAGGGAAGGGAAGGGAAGGGAAGGGAAGGGAAGGGAAGGGAAGGGAAGGGAAGGGAAGGGAAGGGAAGGGAAGGGAAGGGAAGGGAAGGGAAGGGAAGGGAAGGGAAGGGAAGGGAAACTTGCCCAACTTGGGGGGAAAAGAAAAGGCAACTGGAAGACCATGACTTACCAGAAGATGGCAAGAGCACTGAGGAATTATGGAAGAACTAGAGGAAATCACCAAGATTCTGAGAAAACTAACTTACCAAGTTAGTGAGGCCATTCTCCAAAGACTCTCTCTTCATCTTCTTAGAAAAAGATATCTTCTACTCGCAATATGTTCAACTTGAGTAAGGACATCTCAGCTTGAGTAACTGGAATGCAAATTTGATGTGAGATTAGTAGCAATGTCCCTCTTTCATTTCTGATTCTAGTGTACAGTTGACTCTTGAACAGTATGAATTTGAGTGGGCATGGTTCACTTATAAACAAATTTTTCAATATAGTACAGTACCATAAACATGTTTTTTCTTATGATCTTAAAATTTTCTCTTCTCTAGCTTACTTTAAGAACACAGTATATAATACATATAACACAAAAAATATGTGTTCATCAACAGTTATCGATAAGGCTTCTGGTCAATAGTAGGCAATTAGTAAATTTTTGGAGAGTCAAAGAGTTTTATTTTTGGAAATGTGTGTGGGGAGTGGGAGGGAGAAGGTGGTTTGGTGCTCCTAATCCCATGCTATTCAAAGGCCAATTGTATTCTCTATTCCAGTATATTCTTTTTTTCTTGGTTAAACTAGCCAAAGTTTGGTCAATTTTGTTGATCTTTTAAAAAAAACAACTTCGGGTTTCATTACTTTTTTCTTGTATTTCTAGTCTTTATTTCATACTCTTCACTTCCACCCTAACCTTTATTTTCTTCTTGCTTACTTTTAGTTTTCCAATCCTTTAAGGTAAAAGATTAGGTTATTGATTTGAGATCTTTTCCCTTTCTTAGTCATTTACAGCTGTTAAGTTATCCTCGAAGCACTGCTTTAGCTGCATCCCGTAAGTTCTGGTCTATTGTGTTTTCACTCATCTCAAAATATTTCATGAATTTTTTTTACCCATTGGTTATCTAGGAGTGTCTTGATTTCCCCATATTTGTGAGGCTCCCAAAGTTTTCTGTTAATTTCAAACTTGATTGCATTGTGATCAGAGAACATAACTTTATGTCTGTTCTTTGACATTTATTAAGATTTGGTTTATGCTAGTATCTAGTCTTATGGTTGGTATGGGAAATATTCCTTGTGTACTTGAGACGAATACATATTGTTGTTGGGTGCAATTTCTTTATGTCTGTTAAGTCAAGTTGGTATATAGTGTTCAAGTCTTCTACTGTGTTTGGTATCACTGTTTTATCCATTATTGAAAACAGGGCTCATGGTCTCCAACAACCATTGCTGAATTCTTTCATTTGTCAGTTTGTGTTTCATGTATTTTGGTGCTGTCACTAGATACATGTATGTTTATAATTGTTATATCTCCCCGATTCACCTTTTTATGATAAAATGCTTTTATCTCTAATAACACGTTTCAAGGTCAATTTTGTCTGATACTAATATCATCACTTCAGATTTCCTGTAATTTAACTGTTTGCATATCTTTTTCCATCCTTTTAATCTATTTATGCTTTTGAATCTAATGTGTCTTGTAAATAATGTGTATGTAAATGTTTCACTCAGCATGTTACTCATTAAATGGTAGCTATTATCTTCTTCCACAGGTCAGACACACTGGTTTGCAAATCCAGGTGGAAGTACTTGCTGAATTAATGAATTTATAAATGTTGCAGTAAAATCATACTGGGGCGACTGCATGGTTCAGTTGGTTAAGCGTCTTGCCTTCGGCTCAGGTCATGATCTCATGGGTCTTGAGTTCGAGCACCATGTCAGGCTCTCCTACTGTCAGCAAAGAGCCTGCTTCAGATCCTCTGTCCCCATCTCTCTCTGCCTTTCACTGGCTTGTGCTTTCTCTCTCAAAAATAAACATAAAAAAAAAAAAGTAAAACTTATTCTGTATTTCAGACAACGAAGTCCAAATTCTGGTTTTACATTTTGTAGCATCTCGTAATCATTATTTATAAATGTCTTATGAAATTGGTATTCTAACCAATAGAATAATCTAAATTCTATTAAATAAAACATTAGGAAATTTACACATGAATATTTCATACAAATGTAGCCAAGATTCAATATATCATTCCTTTTAAACATATCTGATTGGTTTGATTCTTTTGTCTTTTCATTAGTATTTGTGTAAAGAGATCCATGGTTGACTTGTCAGCAGTTCTTCAAAGAGGTAATTCAGAACTCTGCAGTAGTTCTCTGCAGAACTACTGAAGAGAAATATGTCATAAGTTTAACAAATCAAAACATAATTCTGGTATATGAAAGCATGGAAATAAATTTTTTCCACTAAATTGGTTGACCACTTATCATTAAATATATCACAGAACTAATATCTAAATGATATAAGAATACAAAGATCCTTCTAGCCCTTAAATATTCCCCTATAATTCTAGCACAACATAAGTAATGGTCTCATTCTATATTGGTTTTTGTTCTTGCTATTTTCAAGTATAATACTGAATTCCAATTACATTTAAATAGTAAAAAATTAAAAACTTGGGACACCTGAGTGGCTCAGTCGGTTGAGGATCTGACTCTTGACTTTGGCTCAGGTCATGATCCAGGGTTGTAAGGTTGACGCCTGTGTTGGGCTCTGTGCTGAGTGTGAAGCCTGCTTAAGATTCTCTCTTCCCCAACCCCTCTCCCCAACTAATGCTCTAAAATTAAAAAAACAAACAAAAAAAATCTTGCCCAATGGACTATCAAGTAAATAACTTTCAAGGCACACAATTCTTTATTCCTACTAAAATAAAAATGTAGAAAAATGAAATGCAATGTTCCATTTCTCTCAAAAATTAAAAAATAAAATTAAGAGTAGCTGTAGGAGAGAAACATGAGAAAAGTAGATGTAAGCAAATGCTATTAGCAAAGATTTAAATACAGTACTTTATAGAGATATAATTACTAATATTTTCTATTCCATATGTTTATTGGAGCATGGTCTAAAGAATCAGAATACTAGGAATCTATACTATTGGACATTATTTTACCTTAAATTTAACCTTCCTAACATAAAAATATTATGTCTGTCTATACTATGAATTGCTTGACACTGAGGTGATTCTTTAACACCAATTTGATTACTCTCCAAAAGGGAATTAATTTTAAACAGGAAAATATCTTCACTTAGGTTATTGATGAATCCATTAATACCTGCTTGCACAAAGCCAGCTTTGGAGAAACTTTACCTTATATTTAAGATAATTAATGTTTTAAGGCCAGATGCCCTATAATGAATTTTAATGTTGCTACCTATCTATCCCTAAATCTAAGCATATACATGCTAATAACAAGTAACAACTTAAATTTTGAAGTCGTAAGAAACACTGTCCAACAGACATGCAAAAAAAAATGAACATGTATAAATATAATTACATAGTCATGAAGCCCTAGGAAGAGATGATTCCATGAAAATGTTTAGCTAATATAACTGAAGACATTTCTTACAGTATAAAATGGATACAAATACAAACTTGTTACTAACAAGTATTTGAAAATCATATAAAGTATTACAGAATTTATCTCACCCATTTCATAATGATTGTTAAGTAACCAAGTCATACATACAGCCAAAAGTATAAAAAATTTAGAAGATGGAGCTTTTAGCTAACATCTAACTAGTAAGAAATAGTGTCATTTGAAAGGAATCCAATTTTCCTAAATTATTGCCATTTTGTTTCCTTCTTCAACAAAAGTTAAATCACTTCCAATTATAAAGATAAATACCCTAACAGTTTTTACCAAGGTAATTTTTGTATTTTTCTTTGTTCTCAAATTATTTGAATTCTAGTCAGTTAACATGTAATAGTACATTATTGGTTTTAGAATTTAGTGATTCATCACAACATCCAGTGCTCATCACAAGTGCCCTCCTTAATATCCATCACCCATCTAACCCACTTCCCACTTACTTCCCTCCATCAGCCCTGTTTGTTCTCTAGAGTCCATTATGGTTTGTTTCACTCTCCCCCTGACCCGTATGTTTATTTGTTTTCTTTCTTAAATTCCATGAGTGAAATCATATGGTATTTGTATTTATTTCGCTTAGCATAAAACACTCCAGCTCCATGATTGTTATTGTAAATGGCAAGACTTCATTCTTCTTGGTGGCTAATATTCCATTGTCTATATATACCACATCTTCTTAAAAAAAATTTTTTTTTTAATTTTTGAGACAGAGACACAGTGTCTCACAGGGAGGAAGACACAGAATCATAAGTGGGTTCCAGGCTCTGAGCTGTCAGCACAGAGCCTGATGCAGGGCTCAAATTCATGAATGATGAGGTCAGGCCTGAGCTGAAGTCGGACACTTAACCGACTGAGCCACCCAGACGTCCCTATACCACATCTTATTTATCTATCAGTTGAAGGACACTTGGGCTCTCTCCATAGTTTGGCTATTGTTGATAATGCTGCTGTAAGCATCGGGGTACATACGTCCCCTCAAATCTGTATTTTGTAGCCTTTGTATACATTAAAACCTTGAGTTGAATTTATTTGGCACTAAGGCTAATGATTCTTACACAAACTAAATATCCTATTCCTCAGAGCCTTGTAAAGTATCTTGAGTTTGGGGGGAAAAAAGTTACAAACTGTCCCATGCATTCAGTGGTGCTGTGTCCTTAAAAGAGGTGAGCCTCTTACTGTCCCCTCTGCATCTTCACCAACATCTGTTGGTTCTTGTGTTAATTCTGGCCATTCTGATAGGTGGGAGGTGGCATCTCATCATGGTTTTGATTTGTATTTCCCTGATGATCAGTGATGTTTAGCATCTTTTCAGGTATGTTAACCATCTGGAGGTGTTCTTTGGAAAAAATCTATTCATGTCTTCTGTCCGTTTTTTAACTGGATTATTTATTTTTGGGTATGGAGCTTGGTAAGTTCTTTACAGATTTTGGATACTAACCCTTTATCGGATATGTTGTTTGCAAGTATCTTCTCCCATTCCGTAGGCTGCCTTTTAGTTTTGTTGATTGTTTCCTTCAATGCACAGAAGGTTTTTTATCTTTTTTGAAGTCCTGGTGGTTCATTTTTTCCCGCTTGCCTTTGGTGATGTGTCTAGTAAGAATTTGCTCTGGCCAAGGTCAGAGGTTGCTGCCTGTGTTTTCCTCTAGGGTTTGTTGGTTTCCTGTTTCACATTTAGGTCTTTCAACCATTTTGATTTTTGTGTACATTGTAAGAAAGTGGTCCAGTTTCATTCTTCTATATGTTGCTCTCCAGTTTTCACAACACCATTTGTTGAAGAGACAGTCTTTTTCCCACTGGATATTCTTTCCTACTTTGTCAAAGATTAATTAACCATATAGTTTTGAGTCCATTTCTAGGTTTTCTATTCTCTTCCATTGATCTATGTGTCTGTTTTTGTGCCAGCACCATACTGTTGTGATGACTATAGCTTTGTAACATAGCTTGAAGTCCAAAATTGTGATGCCTCTAGCTTTGTTTTACCAACTTAACTTTTATAGAGCTTTCAATGTTAAAAAAGGAAACCACTTATCTAATAGGGAAGAAACAATCCTCTTTATTAACCTTACTGTATACTCAGAAAGGATTAAAAAACACACACATTTCCTGGGACACAAAACTGTACCAAAAGCATTTCCTTACAAAATAACTTCACAGAACAATAGTCCTGGACTTACACAAAGACATATATATTGACATTTAGCTTGAATTAAAACGCAATTTGAACATTTTTGCAGCAACTTTCTAGTAGACTATTATTACATTAATGTGGGAGTGTACTTCTTTAACCCTTTAAAAATAGTAATAAAAAATTACAAAATAATGAAAATGTAGAATTAAGGCTGAGACTATATCATCTAGTATTAATAAAGTCAAACAATACTTATAAAAATTGATGCCGCTGCATATCTTATATATATACAGGATAAGTCTTTAGAAATTTAAAATGCTACTGCTGTCACAAGTTCACTCATCAACTGAACGTTTTTCCATGTATCTTAATATCTGAATTCCCAGATACCTGTGCTTTTTCTATTTTTATTCTGAATTCTTCATTAAGAGTTCCCTCACATATTTACAATTAAATACCTAACCTCTAGAACTTTCCTTAGACACAACAGACAAAACAGTTTTGTTAAATAAATTCACACAAAAGTATTAAAAAGGTTTTTTTTCCAAGAAATAGTTCTAGCATATCCATGATAATCATACTGAAAAATAGTACATATACTTTTCTTCAGGATTAATAAATGCTATGTGCCAGTTCTATAGTCACTGCCATATTTGCGTATTTTCCTGACACATTTGCAAGATAATAACAACCAAAGGGCATGATGACTGCAATAATTCCAGTAAATCCATACTGTCCAGTGAGTTTCAAAAAACTGAATGGCTGTTTCCAGTCCTATCTGGATTGACATCAAAATGCATGCCCAGATAGTTGTATCATCCCCCAGAAATATTCAGTCTGGTAAGTCACTCTCTTGGTCTTCTGAAAGAGAGCTGCAGAAGGCAGGGCATTCTCAGTGAGACCAATGGTTCCCTCTTCTCTGTTCACACATCTGATTTGGTTATAATCCTAGTCAAAGCGGGGGAAAAAAAAAAAAAAACGTAATAAATTTTAGGTACCACAGTTTTCCTTTCCTAAACTCCCACATCAGACAAAGATGGTTAAGAACCCAATGGAACTATGTTCCATTAATTATGTTAATTCTTGGTATAAACATATTCAATTGAATCCTTGTATATAATTACTTCTTTCACATGTATGCCAAGAAAGAGAGAAATCCTCAAAAATAAAAGCAGTACTTAACATATAGAGTAACAGGTAATTTGTATTATAGTTCTTTGATTGGCATATCTCAGACCTCAAAACTTAAGATTTTTGCTTTTCTTTTCCCCTTTTCCTTAGATTACTGCTTTAGAAATAAACAAGAATTATAATGCTTACTATAGATAAGTCACAAAATACCAGCAAAAGGAAAAACATTTAAAAATACTGATAATCCCATTCATATAGACATGAACACAATGAACAACACTTTGAGATATATATCTAGATCTAGATCTAGATATAGATAGATATATCTATATATATATCTAGATCTAGATCTAGATATATCTATATATATATCTAGATCTAGATCTAGATATATATATATAGATCTAGATCTAGATATATCTATCTATATCTAGATCTAGATATATATATAGATCCATCTATATCTATATATATATGTATGCCAGTATTTTTTTTGTCAGATATATCTCAATACTTTATTTCCTAAAGAGAGTTCCCTGAACTGCCATCTCCAAACAGAAGATGCACATTTTTGATAAACAGCTAATTTTTAACTCTATGAGTAGAAAATGAATTAGGAAACTGAAGCCTCTACTGAAGAAAATGAGCCTACTGCACACTATCATACATGGCCAAACATATTTTGTGGATTCTAAGATCCACATTTAACATCTTGGAAGCCTACCTTTTAATGTCATGAGTAAATCTGCAATGTTTTAATGTTTCATAAAATAATGTTGATTCTTATAATATCATCTTAGAGTTGACAAAATATAGTATGTAATCTCTATAAAAGTTAACATACAGAAGTATGTAATATACATACAAATAAAAATAACGTAAATACAAAGTTATGCTATTTACTACTTAATATTAAATTTGTTTCCAACTGTATGGATGAAATATATCAGTATTTCAATTCTGTTAAGATATATATATTTTAATGTTTGACAGAAAGCGCACACATGTGAGTGGGGGAGGGGCAGACAAAGAAGGAGGGATGGAGGGAGAGACAGAGAATCTCAAGCAGGCTCTGCACTGTCAGCAGAGGGCCTGACATGGAGGCTCGATCTTACAACCATGAGATCAGGACCTGAGCTGAAACCAAGAGTCAGATGCTTAACTGAATGAGCCACCCAGGTACCTCAAGATATTTTCATTTCAAATGCTCTGAAGCTTTTGAGATTGTGCAAGAATTATTGGTTCAAGATCTATGGAGAACTGGCAGAGATTAGGGATGAGGAAATTACTAATTAAACAGTAATTTAAATTAAAAAAATTTTTTTTAACGTTTATTTACTTTTGAGACAGAGAGAGAGCATGAATGGAGGGAGGGTCAGAGAGAGAGGGAGACACAGAATCAGAAGCAGGCTCCAGGCTCTGAGCTGTCGGCACAGAGCCCGATGCGGGGCTCGAACTCGTGAACCACGAGATCATGACCTGAGCCGAAGTCGGACACTTAACCGACTGAGCCACCCAGGCGCCCCAGTAATTTAAATTTTAAATGGAAGCTTAAACATTTTAAATCTTCCAAAGATAAACAGGATGCAAAACCACATTTTCAACCTTAAACTTCTAACACTGCTACCACAAAGGTAAACAACAATGCTTTATTTTCTGTGTGTCAAAAGCTGTACAGACAATATGGTTCTGTTTTGCTTTCTGGAAACATTTATGCTCTTCCCCTCTCCCTTGATACTCTAAAATTTTACTATGAAATATATTCTGGTACATCAGTCATTGTGCCAGTATGGTCAGTGTGCTGGGCCTTCAGTGGGCCCTTTCATGTATTAATAATCCCTGGGAAATTCTCTTTCACATATTTTTGCCTCTCCATTTTCTTCATTCTAGGATTCCCAATAGTCAGAATTGTTTTTTTGTGTCTCCTTTGTTGTCTTCATGTATTTTTTCTATTTTTCTGTGAAGTTTGACTTTAGTTTTTTCAGTAACAGTATTTGTAATCTGTCACCTTATCCTGGCTCTATCCTTCTCCTAATAATATATTCTGATTTTTGTGACTATAACTCCTTCTGCATCATGATGGAA
This sequence comes from Panthera tigris, assembly GCF_018350195.1. Lineage (NCBI taxonomy): Eukaryota > Metazoa > Chordata > Mammalia > Carnivora > Felidae > Panthera > Panthera tigris. The sequence goes on from NC_056671.1 coordinate 41,024,372, forward strand.
AGTTCTAAAACACCTCCAAACAATTCAGTCCAAAAGTCATTAGGTCGGCCAAGCAATATGGACTTCCACACTAAGGGGCCAGGTGAGTTGTACTGTCTTAAAGCTGGTAAAACAAGACAGACACAGTATATAAAAAATACGGAGGCAGCAACAGAATAACTAAAACTGAGTAAAGTTGTCTCTGGGAATGGGATGGGTGAGAACGCATAGGATACATGATTTCATCATCATAAGCCCCTTTTCATATGTGCTCTCCAATATGGTAGCCACCAGCCACGTGTGGCTCAGAGCACTTGCAATGTAACTAGTTCTTAGAGATTTACAGTCTTCTGATTTTCAAAGACTTTGTATAAAAAAAAAGAATTTAAAATATCTCAAAAATTTTTTACACTATTTACATGTTACAGTGATAATATTTTATATACTAGATTCAAAAAAATCAATTATTAAGGGGTGCCCGGGTGGCTCAGTCTGTTAAGCAACTGACTTTTGGTTTCATTTCAGATCATGGTATCACAGTTTCTTGAGTTCAAACCCCTGTGCTGGCTCTGCGCTGGCAGCGTGGAGCCTGCTTGGGATTCTCTCTCTCCTTCTCTTTCTGACCCTCCCCCCACTTGTGCTGTCACTGTGTCTCTCAAATAAACTTAAAAAAATCTATTAATGTTTCTTCTTCTTTTAAGTTTATTCATTTATGTTGAGAGAGAGAGAGAGAGAGCACGCGCGCGCACACGGGGGGGGGGGGGGGTAGGGGAAGGGGTTGGGCCAGAGGATCCGAAGTGGGATCTGCACTGACAGGAGAGAACCCTACCCAGGCTTGAACCCATGAACCATGAGATCATGACCTGAATCCAGGATGGACACTTAATTGACTGAACCACCCAGGTGCCTCTGTTTCTTTTTAACACAACTCCTAGAAAACTTAAAGAATAAAACATGTGGCTCACATTACAGAACATTAAATCTTATATGGCATTTGATTTATATACATGTATGACTTTAATGAAAATGATACTACCACTACTAACAACATAATGATAAACTAAAAAACCAGGGCACTTGGGTGGCTCAGTTAAGCATCTGATTCTTGATTTTGGCTCAGGTCATGATCTTGAGGTCCTTGGGATCAAGCCCCGAGTCACGTTCTGTGATGAACAGTGTGGAGCCTGATAGGGATTCTAGAGAGTCTGTACCTCTCCTGCTCATGCTCCTCAAAATAAGTAAACATAAAAAAAAAAAAATCAACTCTAGCCCATGCCACCTCTGAATTGCTACAAAATCTTAATTAAAATCTTAATTAAGATCCAAATCAGTGACATGTATAGTTGTACTTTAGTAACTACAAGGTCTGGGGCTATGGTGCAACTTTAAAAATGTGTACTTTACTCTAGAACTGCTTGGCAGGAATTTTCTCCTTGGTCTCTTAGAAAACTGGAAATATGGTCCCCATAATAAATTAAAAAACAGAACACTTCTTTAAAAATTATAGTAGGGGTGCCTATATGCCTCAGTCAGAAGAGCATTTGACTCTTGTTATCACGGTTGAGTTTGAGCCCCTTACTCGGTATAGACATTACTGAAATAAATTAAAAAAAAAAAAACTGCCAAGAAAAAAAAAACATTATAGTAAACCTACATGAAAAAAGAGGGAATATAATGAATTCCCATTTCAAGCTGCAATAATTTTATAATGTGTTGCCCAATCTTCTTTTGATATCCTGTCACTTTTTCCCCCCTCCTGCAGTATTTTAGAGTATACCTCAGACATGAGGTTATTTAACCAATACCTCAGTACACATTTCTAATATATTTATTTTAATGTAAATACTATATAATGTTATACAGAAAATAATTCCTTAATGTATCTAATATCTAGGAGACACTAAAATTTCTCCAAATTTTTCCAAAGTTGTCATATTAAAGATTCAAATCTGGATTCAGACAAGGATTTCACATTGCATTTGATTCTTACATCTTTCAAACACTTTTATCCTACAAAAGTTAGCTCATCCTTCTTCCTATCCTTCTTTTATGGGACCAATTAACAAAACCAGTCATTTGCCCTGTACAATGTCCCATTCTTGACATTCTGGATTGGCTGATTACTTCCTGATGGTACCATTTAACTTGTTCCAAAATTCCCCTTATTTCCTGTACACTGGTAGTTAAATCAAACTGTTCTCAGTTTGTGAGAATTAAGGTCTTATGTTGGAAGGTATCGATTGGATGCAATGAATTAACCTCCTTCCCAAACCATCTAGAAGGTTACCATTTACATTCCATCCTAGGGAAAATAATTTTCTCGAGTGCTTAATTCTTCCACAGAGCTTCAGTCAGGAAGCACTAACTAGAAGCTTCATTGGATTCAGGTTACTTCCTACTCAATCACACAATTGCAAATGTCCTGCTTTTAGTGTTGCTAAGATCAATCAGTGGCTTCAGGTTTATCAATCTGATCTTTCCATTATTAAGTTTTCCCATCAACTTTTTACCTAATCATTTGGGTATCTATTATTATTGCCTGGATCTATTATTTATTAGTGGTGGCAAAATCATGATGTTACAATTTGAAGATTTTTTAAGTAGGCTCCACACACAGTGTAGGGTCCAATGTGGGACTTGAACTCACAACCCTGAGATTAAGACCTGAGCTGAGATCAAGATCACTTAAACAACTGAACCACTCAGGTGCACCTATATAAATAATATTTTAAATCAGAATTAAAAAAAAATTTTTTTTAATGCTATTTTTGGAAAGAGAGACAGAGTGCGAGCAGGGGAGGTGCAGAGAGAGGGAGGGAGACACAGAATCTGAAGCAGGCTCCAGGCTCTGAGCTGTCAGCACAGAGCCTGATGTGGGGCTTGAATCCACAAACCGTGAGATCATGACCTGGGCCAAAGTCAGACACTTCACTGACTGAGCCACACAGGCACCCCTAAAGAATTTCTATGAAAATTTTTTTTTTCCATTTGGTTACCCTGAAACACAGTTCATATAAGAAAGAACACATATATCTTTATGAATATGTCTATCTTTATAGCAATGAGTCAGCACCCTAGCAATTACCAATGATCATCAATGAAGATTCTTTTGCATTTTGAACTTGTGATTTATAAAAACTGTATGTGTTTAAATCCATTGCAAATATTCTTTCCGATGCTGTACTGTCCCAACACACTTTCAGTGGTCAGAATAATTTCTACATATTGTGTACCCATAACAAATACACATCATTCATATACCCATGTGTGGAAACACCTCTCTCATATTGATGAGAATTGTATTCTTATAATCTCATCACTTCAGTAGCTCTCCTTCTCAATTTACTTTAAAGGAAGCTATTCTAAGAGACCCTTCCCCTTGTTAGCACACAATATTAGGTACTCAAAACATAGAATGGACATAAAATATAAAGTATTTTCTCTCACAATTTTTTGCAACACAGATTTATCTTTGTGGGGAGAGGGGAGGCAGATAATCTGGCTTTTTGCTACTTCTCCAAACACTCTTCCTTCTTTCCACCATGCCTCAGCCACACAAAAGCATCTTTTCAGTTCCTCAAACATGCTACACTTGTTACTTTCTCTGAGCTTCCATGCCTGTTTTCCCTCTGACTGAAACCAATCCCTGTATGGCTGGCAGCTTCTTTCCCTTCAGTTCTCTGCTAAAATGATCTTTCCTGAGAATCAAGTTTCCCCACTCTCTATCATTTAATCCTTTTTTCTTTCATAGACCTTAACATTATTTTATATATAGGAAAATGTTTACTTTTTGGAACTATGTTTCTGCACAGGATTGTAGAGCTCCATGAGGGGGAAAGAACCATGCCATTTTTACTCACCCAGCAACATACAGCACAAAATAAGCATTCACACAGTTACTGAATAAATGTAGAATATGTAGATGAAAGGGCATGGAATACCAATCCCAAACACCAGAGTCTCAAAGAAACTCCTCTAAGGTCAATATGAGACATTTATTCAGGCAGAGTCCATATTTAAACCTTTTGAAATAATGTACAAGAAACCCCAGTACCATACATAGTATCTCACTATGGGATGGCCTTACTAACACCTAATCTAAAAAAGGACAGTTTTCTTACCACTGAGTTAGGCTGCAGATGGCTTTGCTGGGATTTTGGGGAGCTATCTAAGTGGTATCTGATTTTCCCAACCAACCATTATAAGCACTTTTTAAGTAAATAACATACAAATGGTTCTGTATATTCTAACTTAGCAAGCTACTGATCCTATGAAGCAGAATGTATTTTATCTACAAAGTAGGTCAAACAACAGAAATGCAATTTAAATCTTAACACTGATTTTAGGGATGCCAGGGTGGCTCAGTTGGTTAAGCGTCCCACTCTTGGTTTTGGCTTGAGTCATGATCTTATGGTTTCATGGATTCAAGCCCCACATAGAGCTCTGGGCTGGCAGCGCACAGCCTGCTTGGGATTCTCTCTCTCCCTTTCTCACTGCCTCTCCTCCACTCATGCTCTCTCTCTCAAAAATAAATAAACTTAAAAAAATTAAAAAAAAATCTTAATACTGAATTTAAATAAAATAGCTTCAACTATAAACACTTCTAAATAATTAGCGAAAATCATTTAGAAAACTGCAGTATCCTAGGACAATATAATAATTATGTTTTATCTTCATTATTCATCACTTATTTTTCAAACAAAACAAAAACAAAACCCTAATTCTGGCTCAAGGGGGAAATCAGAAATAATTCATGCTGTTTTTTTAAATGTTTTTATTTTTTTTAATGTTTATGTATTTATTCATTTTGAGAATCTCAAGTAGGCTACATGCTGCCAGCATAGAGCCCAAGGTGGAGCTTGAACTCACTAACTCTGAGATCATGACTTAAACCAAAATCAAGAGTCGAACACTTAGCCAACTGAGCCACCTAGGCACCCCTGTGCTGGTTTTTAAGTATGATGACCCAAGAGCTTTGATAAACTAACCAATAATAACTCTCAGATCACAATAAACTCACCTATTTTGTCTTGAAGCTTCTCTTCTCATTCTTTTAGGAGGAATTGGACAATCTGTCATTTCAACCTTTGTTGGATGGCGCAATGAGTCATTACCCTTACGCGTGGGAGTCATACCTGTAAAGACAGAAAGTGCAGAAAATGAACTTAGGTATATCTTCATTTATAAAAAGAACTAATAAACAATACTGAGAATGCTTCTTACTATTCCTGCTAAGAAAACAGCTTACAATCATTTATCAAAGGACTTGGAGGACAAGAGCATCAACTTAAGTTATGAATCATTCACCTTCTTTCTTCTTATAGTTGAACTCTCTCTAATCATAATATATTTATCTTCATGCAGAGAAAGTAGAAGTTAACAAAAAACAAGCACAAACCTAGTTTCTGCTCAATTAGTTTCAGATTTTTCTCTTGTTCATCAAGTTCTTGTTTTTTCTTCTTCATATCAGGAGTGTGAAGGTACTCTAACTGACGGTTAAGGTCCTCAATCACATTGTTCAACTTGTTCACAGCAGTACGATACTGTTGAAGAAGATCTGCAAAGAAACCAAAGATAACTGATTAAAACTACTGATATATCAAGTCAATGTTTTAGGAAAGAAGAATTAGCAACACTGGGCATTTTATTATAGTAGCATGTGGGAACTTCTTTTAAAGCCACAAAACTTTGTTTAATGTAAACAAAATAAAAATATAGTTTAGACCCAGCACAAGACTGGTGCTTATTACATTTTAATTTTCTTCAATTGCTTGACTTTAATAAATTTATTTCTGTGTCAGGAAAGAGTTTTCTATGTAAAAGTGCTCTGTGAATTGGATCACTCTCACAGTCAATGTTTATATTATGTCTGATAGTCAGTATTCATTCTAATTCCACATAGAGAAATTTGGGGAGAAGGGAGCAAATGCATTAAATATAGTATGGTTATGAGCACCTGGTTGGTTCAGTGGGTGAAGCATGTGACTTTTGATCTGGGAATACTGCATTCGAGTCCCACACTGGACACAGAAATTACTTAAAGAAAAATAGTACCGCTAGAAAATCACTACTTCCACATATGACCCTTAAATTAAACACAGCTTTCAAAAATGCACTCTTGATACTTTATTTTCAAAAAGCTTAACTTTCTAAAACTTACTATGCCTAAAAATGTATTACGTTACTCAGGTTTGAGACTATTTTTTTTGCCTGTATGATTTATTAGACACTAAATATTAATATTATTAAATACAATCTGGTTCCCAATTCAGAGGCCAGAAGATTACAGCCAAGAGACAAGAATGCTTTATATAGTTTTAAATTGTTACAGTCTAAATGGTTATATAAATACCTCAGTAATACCCTCAATTTTGCCTCTTGGTTCACAAACCCTAAAATATTTACTCTCTGGCCTTTGACACTCTGGTCACACAAAATGATGATCAATACGCATGAGAATGGACACACAAATGCCCAAACATTTAATATATAAACTAGTTTACATATAAAATTATGGAATAATTATTTAAGAGTCAGATATAAGATGAAATATTCTGTACTTTAAGGGGCAAGAACAGTGTCTGGAAAAGAAACCTAGCATTCTGATGGAGAAGCAAAAAAATACACATGCATATCTGTGTATGCTTATGAATATATTCATATATTTATTTTTAAAATCTTTATTTTCAGACAGAGCGTGTATGTGGGGGGGAGGGGGTGGGCAGAGAGAGAAAATCTCTGCTCTGAGTGCAGAGGCCGACATGAGACTTGATCTCATGACCATGAGATCATGACCTGAGCCGAAAGAGTCAGACACTTAACCCACTGAGCCACCCAGGTGCCCCAGTATATTCATACATTTAAATACATATTCTATACAAAACTGAGTAATGACAAGGCCCTGATGATCCTTAATTCTTTATGACATATGGGGAACTTTTAAAGGTGTCTAGAAAAAAGATTGGTTTTCTAGTCTGATAGTACTTTTAATTTCCTAGTAATGTTATGTTTTCTTACTTTACATAGTATATTCTTTACATGGCAAAGTACATTCTTTACATAGTAAAATACTGTAAAAATGTACGTATTTTGGATGTGATTGAATTACAAAATTATGTTCCAGATCTGTATACATCAGAATGCTGCCCTTTAGAAGAAGATACACAAAACTTCAGGCCATTAGGGCTTGATATTCTATTTATTTTTTATTTGAATTCCAATTAACACACAGTGTTCTGTTAGTTTCAGGTGTACAAGTGATTCAACACTTCCATATAATACATGGTGTTCATTATAAAAAAGCAGACTCCTTAATCCCCATTACCTATTTCACCTATCCCTTCACCCACCTCCCTTCTGGAAGGTAACCATCAGTTTGTTTTCTATACTTAAGAGTCTGATATCCTATTTCTTATGAAGTTAGTTATGAGGTTCTTGTATTTTTATATTCCTTTACCTTTTTTAGTTTTTTTTTTTTTAACGTTTATTCATTTTTGAGATAGAGAGAGACAGAGCATGAATGGGGGAGGGTCAGAGAGAGGGACACACAGAATCCGAAGCAGGCTCCAGGCTCTGAGCTGTCAGCACAGAGCCCGACGCGGGGCTCGAACTCACAAACCGCAAGATCATGACCTGAGCCGAAGTCGACCGCTTAACCGACTGAGCCACCCAGGCGCCCCTCCTTTACCTTTTTTTAAAGTCTATTTATTTTGAGAGAGAGAGAGAGAGACAGAGAGAGACAGAGAGAGAGAGAGAGACAGAGAGAGACAGAGAGAGAGAGAGAGAGAGACAGAGAGAGAGAGAGAGAGAGAGACTATGAGCAGGGGAGGGGCAGTGAGAGAGAAGAGAATCCCAAGCAGGCTCTGCACTCTCAGTGCAGAGCACCAACCATCATAACCTGAGTTGAAACTAAGAGATGCTTAACAGACTGAGCCACCCAGGTGCCCCCCTTTTCATTTTTAAATACTCAAGAAATTAGTATATTCAAACACTTTAAGAGAATAGGGTTCCTTTTATTTATAAGCAGAGGGATGGAATATTAGTTAATATTTCTCATTAAATGCAGCACTAACAGTTGGTTCATATTTTATGAATAAGATGGACAGTAGCAGTTTTTTTTTTTTAAAGTAATCTCTAAGCCTAACATGGGGCTCAAACTCACAACCCCAAGATCAAGAGTATGCTCCACCAACTTGAGTCAGCCAGGCACCCTTTAGCAGCTTAATTTAATATGCCTTAACAACCAATTTTTTGTTCATGAAATGTAACTTCTATTTACTATGGGGTCTATAAAAGTCTTTCCTAACTCACTAAAAAGAATTTTGCCAAAGAGAAACTTTCAAAATTCACATTTAATTCTGTTTATAAATGATTTGTGAGTCTTTGTATGTTGTCTTAAACTTTCAATTATCTAGGGAATCCACTGATGAAATTTTATTGTGAAAACAGCAAAATACTTAAAAAAAAATTACTTCATATAAAGGGAACAAAGCTCAAAATACAATGCATTCATTTATGTATGAAACATATCAAAGAAATATATAGATTGTTTCAATGTACCCTGAGGAATGACCATGTAAGCAGTTACTAAAAATAATATAAAGGAATTGAAAGTATATGTGAATGGCTGGTATTAGGCAAATATTTAAAGTCTGCTTAGAAGGCAAAAGCAACTTTTTTACTACTAGAAGATTTAAGCAGGTAGACGGGCATGTAGACTTTACTAAATAATATTTAGGTCTCCTCAAACTTTTATGTTCTATATGATTCTAAGAACTTCATTGGCAAAAACCTGATCAGCACTTATGACTGGTTGAGAAAAAAAACAGAACCTCTGTTTTGATTTGCTCCAAAATAATCTACCTGGAGAGAGGAGAACAGAGCAAGTTGTGAGATAAGAGGGTTATGAATGAAATAAGAGTGACTAGATGATAGGTCCGTGGAAGTTCATTGTTACTGCTCTATTTATTTTCGTAATAGAACAAAATGTCCTTGCCCTGAAAACCACAGCACTTAAATAATCTTGGTCACTACTTCTAAAAACATTAAGAATGGTTTTACTTAAAAAGACAACAAAATAAATGGACAGCAGTAACTGAGAGTTTAAATATTAGACTAAATTAAATATGATATAACAATGTCTAAGCTGGCCAGACATAGAATACATATGTCTGTATGTTGGCTTCTACAATGTCCACAGTTATTAATACTTTTTTAAGAGGTATTTCTACTTATGAGATCTCTATAAAAAACGTGAAATAATACAGAAAAGGTCAGAAAAAAAATCAGTAGGTGTATCATCTTACCTTTTTCTTGTTTTTCATTCCACGAAGTTTGCATGTTTAATTATCATGTATGATATTTGCATTTGTATGTTCTAACCATTTTCCTTTTAACATTATATCAGGCATTTCCCAGATTCTAAATTCAATTAAAGCATTTAACATTTCTAATATTTAGCTTGAAAAAATGTGCTATTTTTAATATTCACCTGAGGGAAAGAAAAGCCTTGGGTATATGTGGGATGGTTTATGTAAGCATATTCCCTAGAAGATCATTTACTGCTTCAAAGAACTTCAGTATTAAGAACAATTAGAACCTTTTCTAATTATAAAAGTGACACACAGATCTGGAAAAATATATAGAAAAGGATAGTGGAAAAGAAAATCATCTTAATTATGTAATCCAGAAATAAACCAATATTCTTTCTATTCTTTCACTTCGCTGTGAAAATGAAAACAAATACTGTTCTGAACTTGGGAAAGTTATCTAACCTTTTTGAGCCTCTACATTCTCATCTATCCAATGAAAGCAGCAGTAAATGAAATCATTCCAGTGACAAGCTTAACAAAGGATCCAATATCTAAGTAAGCCTTCAAATATTAACTATTATTATTCCACTGAAAATTGCTGATTTATATTATCTATCCATTTTCCTATAATCTTTCCTTTTTTTAAAGGTTATCTTAAAAATTTTTTTAATGTTTATTTTTGAGACAGAGAGACAGCATGAGTGGGGGAAGGGCAGAGAGAGACAGACAGACAGAGAGGCAGACACAGAATCCGAAGCAGGCTCCAGGCTCTGAGCTGTCAGCACACAGCCCGATGCGGGTCTCGAACTCATCAATTGAGAGATCGTGACCTGAGCCGAAGTTGGATGCTCAACCAGCTGAGCCACCCAGGCACCCCTAAAGGTTGTTTTTAATAATAGGGCTATCATACCTTTTTCTAGCATATGTTGCAATCCCCCACCTCCAAGTTTATCATTTGCCTTTCTGTTTTCTCCAGTGATTTAAAATTTTCTGCAAACTTAAAAAAAAAAATAACTATAGGGCACGTGGGTGGCTCAGTCAGTTAAGCAACATTCTTGATTTCGGCTCAGATCATGATCTCATGGTTCGTGGGTTCAAGCCCTGCTCTGCAGTGACAGAGCCTGCTTGGAATTCTGTGTCCCTTCCTCACTTGTGGGTGCGCACACTCTCTCTCTCTCAAAATAAATAAACTTAAAAAAATTTTTTTTTAATTAACTGAGAAATACTTTCTCATTTCTTTCAGTACTTCTATAACAAATCCCTTCTAATTTCAGATAGGGTCATCAAGGAAGTTCTTTCTGAAGGCGTAACATGAGGGTACAGACTGGTAAGAAAGAAGCCAACCATGCGCGTATCTGGGGCAAAATCACTGTAGGTAAAGGGAACATTAAACTACTTCTTTCCATATTAAGCTCTTATTTCTATTTAACTGTGCCAAGAACTTCCTGAACACATTTCAAGAGTGGTAATACTAGGTTTGTTATTAATTTCGTAAGATGACCTGGGTATTTCTCCATGTTTATATTCTGCAACAATTTATATTTAAAATTTACTTAAAAAAAAAACCCTATAGGATGAACTTTCTGAATACTTCTTCAGGTAATGGTCTATGTAAATTTTCTGTCTTATTTAATTCAATTTTGCTCATCTGCAGTTTGCTAGAATTTAGTCCATTTTATTTGGAGATGCTAAATGTATTTATAATATAGAAACCTAAGCTTCTCTTTGTCTAAATAGATGCTCTGACCCAATATTCCTCTTGTATCTGTTCTTGCCCAAGACCATCTCTAGGAATTACATATTCAGTACAAGATTTTTTTTTTTTAATTCATTTGGTTGTACTTGTTTCTTGAAATGTATTTTTTTTTCCTGTCATTTGACTTGAATATTTTCTTTCTCATTTAACAATAAAAGCATTCAGCCTGTAGATTTGATCTATATGTGATGTTGGCTATCTTCATGTCTCCTCAGTCTAATTCATAACACTTAAACTTTATCTTTTTTGATGAAATACTGATTTCTAAATGTATACTCTCTGGGGTAGTTACTGTGGGAGAAAAGGAATGGTTACTTTTAGAGTTCTATTACCTTACGCCACAAAACGTACCCTAAGTAAAATTATTGCTTTTTTAACATTTGTAGTCTCACTGTAGCTGAGGAGCAATTTGATCCACTGAAAGTATGACCAATTTTTGTGACATAGTCTATAAATATCTAAGAAGATACTGGTAATGCAACTTATTAGGTGGTAATTTCTTATTTTTTTGACTAATAATTTGTCATGTAATAATGGCTCCTCAAAATGTTTCTATCTTTATTGTTAACAGTTTAAAAATTTTGGTTCTGTATTTATTGTATCAAGTTTATTAAGTTTTGTACCTCTAGTATAGAATACATCTTTTATGAAAATCAATTTATCTTTGTCCTTTTAGTGTCTTTGCCTTAAGGTTAACTTTGGCATCAATAATACCTGTTATTGGGGACTTCTATTCAACGTTTACATGACATTTTTTTTTTATTTCCCTCCCCCTCCCCCTACATGACATTTTTGTTAATTCTTTAATTTTACCTTATATTTTGTTAGATTTCTTATAAAGAACATAAAGCAGTGTCATAGACACAGCCTTTACATAACAGATTCCTGTTTTACAGTTTACTAATCATGTGGCACTGTGTTTGTCATTTAAATTTTCTCAAGTTTCTCTTTACTCACTTCCTCTACCTTTATTGTAACTTCTTCATATATATTAAGCACCCAACAAATGACAATTTTTATATATCCTGGGATTAGATTTTTAAAATCTAAGTGTCTTTGCTTTTTAATGAAAAAAATTCATGTACTTACATGTTATTCAAGATCTCATTTTTAATCACTTTATTTTATAACATGTAAGTACCTATTTTTTATGTTTTATGCTGATTTTACTTGCTCTTATCTCTTATCAAATACTGTGATGCAAAACACTGTGAGGGAAAATTACTTAGAAGACAAACACTCTGCTTTTCATTGTGCTAGTAGGAGAAAATTTTTGTGGTGATGGTCTAGTTCAAAATTGCTTTTTCTCTGTGAATCTCTCAAAGCTCTGTTTGTTCTATCTGATCTGATCAGCTAACTATGGCCAGCTGATTAAGGAGGGAATATCTCTCTCCTAGGAGTTTTAGAGTCTGAGTTATGTTTTTTGGGGTTTTGTTTTGTTTTGAAGTAGGCTCCATGCCCAATGTGGGGCTCCAACTCACGACCCTGAGGTCAAGCATCGCATGCTCTACTGACTGAGCCAGCCAGGTACCTCCCTGAGTCATGTTAAAAAATGCAAACTGAGGTCTGGGTGCAAGGAACTCAAGGATGCTGAATGTCAGAGTCATCCTTGATTTTGTCTTGGCTGTTTCCAATCTCCTCTGAATCCGTGATTTCTTCCAATTTCCTTCCAGTATATTCTTGTTTGTTTAAAGTGGTCATGGCTGATTACTACTGGTTACAACCAAAAGTATCTTATATGAATAATCTTAAATTATCTTATTTCATTTTTTAAACCGTTTAATGAGTTCTTACTGCTGAATCATTAGTCTGCAGGTGGAGTGTATTTTTGAAGATATTTAACAAGAAGGGTATGTAACATATTTTTGAAATCCTTGCATTATCTGTTAACTTTACATATTTGACAGCCCAACAAGGGCACAACAATCTTGAATTAAATGCTTTTTTCCCAAAGATCTAGATAATGCTTTATGCTGTTATACTGACATTAAGATGCCCATGTAAACTGAAAACTGTCGGTACCACACCTGTGCATTTTTAAAGTTCCACAGGTAATTCTTTCTGGCTTGGGAACCACTGCCATAAACTGTAGTGCTAGAGTGATATGAGTTGAGACTTTTTATGTTGATTCATTGGCCCTGACCTGTTTTTTCTGATGTTTTTCTTTTAAGTTTATTTACCTTTATTTTTGAGAGAGATAGAGAGCAGAAGCAGGGGAGGGGCAGAGAGAGCGGGAGACACAGAATCCGAAACAGGCTTTAGGCTCTGGGCTGTCAGTGCACAGCCCGACGTGGGGATCAAATCTATGAACCATGATATCACGACCTGAGCTGAAGTCGGATGCTTAACTGACTGAGCCAACCAGGTGCCCCTCTGATTTTTAAAATCAGTTTATTTAGATGTTCACCTATTGTCTACAGAGACGATTTTTGCACACATTCACTGCCACCATACACAGAAGTATGACTCTTTGTATCATACACAATTTTAATTTTCTGTATGATGTTTTGACATCTTAAAAAACCTTTCTGGCTTGGTAAAGACTTCCCCCTATGGAGCTAGACAATTCTTAGATAGCAAAAGGCCCAGCATGCTTTGATATGCAAACTAACCAATCCAGAGTCAAACCTCTTCTATCTAGTCTGTGCACCCCAGGAAGCAGTATTCCTTTGCCTTAATCATTTCAGGGCCAGGTACCAGGCAACCAGCTAGAGACCATACCTATAGCCCAAAGCCCACTGAAATTACTCAAACTAGTCAACCCTAAGCTATTTTCACCCTGTCATGCCTTGCCTTTCCTGTGGAAAGCCTCATCAAGGCTGCAGCCTAAGCATTCTCCTTGCTCTTGTCTTCTGCCTCCTCACCACCCTTATGTTTTTTCCGTATTTTTCCATGGCCTTAAGTGATGTTGTATGCCTCCTGTCTCTAGGACCTGTGAGTATAATACACTTTGTTTTCCCAAGCCTCTCCTGTGTCTCCTCTTATATACCTGCACCTGACTGACCATCTCATAAAAGAACACAAGACAACCTTCTTCCCACCATCTTTTCCAACTATTATTTTAAATATTGCTAGTGGCTGAAATATTAATCCCAGTCTGAACACTATCCAAGTTCCTCAACAGTAGAATAAAGAAATAAACTACAGTATATTTACACAATGGACTACTATCCTGGCATGAAAAGGAACAACTATATACACAGTGTTGAATGAACAAAGCCAGACACACAAAAAAGTATGCACTGTATGATTCCATTTATATAAGGTATGAAAACAGTTGTGCAGTTTTAAGTCAAGGTACTTGTTACCTTTCGAGAGGGGGTTAGGCAGTGACTGGAGTGCATGAGAGACTTTCTGTGATGTGACAATGTTTTATTCCTTAATACAGGGGCAGTGCTCATTTTGTGAAAATCTATCAAGCTGTGTTTATCAAGTGTGCACTTTTCTATATGTATATTATACTTTAATAAAAGTTAACAAGAAAACATGGTATATAGATACAAGAGAATATTACTCAGCTTAAAAAGAAAGGAAATTCTGACACATGCTACAACATGGATGCACCTGGGAGCCATTAAGCTAAGTAAATAAGCCAGTCACGAAAGGACAAGTACTGTATGATTCCACTTTTATGAGGCCTTACAGTAGTCAGATTCACAGACAGAAACCCTGGTAGTTGCCATGCGCATGGGGGAAGGGAAAGTGAGACATTGCTGTTCAAATACACAGAGTTTCAGTTTTGCAAAATAAAAAGATTTCTGGAAATTGGTTGCACAGCAATGTGAATGTACTTAACACTACTGAACCACACAATAATGGTCAAGATGGTATTATATAATGTGTATTCTACCATAATTTACTGTATTTTTTAAAGCCAATGATGACAGCACACTACTTTCTTGCTGCAAAAGTAGATACCCAAGCATATTAGAACTATATAAAAGTAAGGGCAAACAGGCTCTAAGGCAACAGCCTATAGGGGACTCCAGTAAAGTATACACACTTCAAAGTACAGATGTAGAGGCAATTATATCAGCTGCCTAGAAACAAGGGGACAGGCCTGCAGAAGGGAAAATGGGGGAGGAAGGTCACATGTCATACATTCTCAGGTTCTTAATTGTAATCGAGATAGTTACCAATTTTAATATAAAAAGAAGCATGATGATTAGATGAAATACTAATTTATTCAATAAGGACAGTATTTTCTTGATTTCAAAACAAGAGGAATGAAAATGAAGGAAAACCTACCTTCTATGTAATTCAAAACTACCTGATATAAGATAGTTGAAGGTACTAGACAAAAACATTATATTCAGATTTTTACTGGTTCACTTTTCATGTCAGAGTATTAGTACACAAGCCTCAAAGGATCGAAATCAAATGAGAAATTTTTAAGTACTTATTCAACCTACCTATTTGTTCCCCTAAGACCAGGCATTGTTTTGGTATTGGAGCTCCAAATACCATTCCCCGAAGTTTATCCATTGGAGGAGCTTTATTCTGAAGGCCCCCAAACTTTCCGTTACTTCGAATGCGATCTCCATCTCTGGTGAGCAGTGTAGGGCAGTGTGTAATTTTAACAACCTATTGTAAGCAAATGAATATTAATTAGTGAGCCTATAAAATGTATCTCAATTGTTCTAATAAACAGGAAATCACTTAAGGGTTCTGAGATTAGAAATGACATGATCACGCTAGTATTTTTACAAAATAAGTTAGCGAAGTATAAGATGAACTGGGGTAAAAACCCAGAGGCACTGAGATGAATTCGATTACTTCTCAAGTGTCAGCCTAAGCTGGAATAGTGACACAGCACATGGAAAAAGTGAAACTGATGGCTTGACTGATTAGAGGAAGGAAGAGAGGGGGACAAGCCAGAGAGCCACTTGCTTCTGAAAGCCACGGCAGTACCAGGGCAGCATCACTAGCTCTGTTTTCTTCTGTTAGATAGAAGTTTTCCAGATGACCAAAGGATACCAAGAGCATGACACCAAAGACTACAGACAGAAAAGCACAGGGTTGAATCATTAGAGGACAAAACTGTAATTTCAACTATGGGAAGAAAAAGAGCTAATAATGTCAGAGTTGGGAGGACTAGAATTATGTAGTAAAGCCAAGTCATGGAATGGAAGTAGGAAGGGTTAGTGAAGAATTCTAATGCTTCAGAGAAGTCAGAATAAAAGAAAAACACTGGGTTTAGTATTTCATGATTTTTAAAAATGTTTTTTCACAAAAGGTCTAGAAAACAGACAAAAAAATAAAATGAAAAATGAGAGAAGTGGAATTCAGGTAATGTCTTTTCATTACTCAAAATGTTACCACACACCACACACCACTTTGAATGTTGGGAGAGCTATGTAGAAAGGTCCTCTTGTACTAATCTGTTCTGGACAGCCATTCTCAAAGGAAATGTAACAAGTATTACAAAGCTTAACGTTTTGCATGAGTCAGCAATTCCACTTTTAAGAATTTATTCTGAAGAAAAATCACAGATGTGAACAATGTGCACTAAAACATTGTTTTAATAAAAGATATGAAACTTGCATGTCTCAACAAGTTACATAAATTATGGTACATACACACAGTGAAATAAAATGCATACTTTAAAAAAATGACTGAAGAACACAATTTAACAATATGTAAAAATGCCTAATTCAATCTAATATTGGGGTTAAAGAGTCTCTGAATTATAAAAATAAAATATTAAATAAAATTTGATTTTTTTAAAAATGAAAAATAGCAACAAATGAAAAACGTAATATAAAATCATGACTAGTATTTATTCTTTCAATATAATTCTATGGGTACTTTACAAATGTTTTCCCACTGAGGTGGATACTTTTTAAAAAATTTAAATGCAGGGTTGTGTCTGGGTAGCTCAGTCAGGTAAGCATCTGACTTTGGCTCAGGTTATGATCTCATGGTTTGTGGGTTCGAGCCCCGCACTGTTAGTGCAGAGCCCGCCTGGGATTCTTTCTTCTCTCTCTGTCCAACCCCAGCTTGTGCGTGCATGCAAGCTCTCTCTCAAAATAAATAAATAAATAAAAATAATAAATAAGTAAATAACTTAAAAAAAAATTAAATGTAGGGGTGCCTGGCTCAGTAGAGCATGCAACTCTTGATCTCTGGGTTTTAAGTCTGAGCCCCACACTGGGTGTAGAAATTAACACTAAAAAATCTCAAAAAAAAATTTAAACGCAGTAAGAAGAAAATCTGTGGAAAACTCTGGTAAAATAAATCTTTTTGTTTTACTACAAACAGGCACAACTTTCTTAGTTTTGGTTTGAATTTGCAGATTTCTTTTTTTTTTTTTTTTAAGTTTTATTTATTTATTTTGAGACAGAGAGTGTGAGAGCAGGGGAGGGGCAGAGAGAGAATCCCAAGTAGGCCCCATAGTGTCAGCGTGGAGCCCCACATGGGGCTTGATCCCACAAACTCCGAGATCATGACCCGAGCCTAAATGAAGAGTCAGATGCTTAACCAAGTCAACCAAGCGTCCCTGGATTTATGTTTTATTTAAGTGAACATTAAAAATACAAACTGTATTCATGTACTATCCATTTATCAGGATTCATGCAATGTTTTTAAGGATTTGATATCATCTTAAATAACACACACACCCAAATTTATTTACAGACTTGTCCATTCTCGTCAGTAGAATGACAATATGAGTTTATAAGCCTCCAGGAAAAAGGACAGTTTGGCTCCCTTTCACAACAGTTCTGCAAATACTACTTTCATGGACAGTTTCAACTCTTAAAGTATCCTTCAATCTTATGGTTCTACCCCCTAAACACTGAATTTGGACAAAAAAGATAATGACACCTTTTGCCAATTCAGTGAATGAGCAAAAGCCGTATAGCTCTGGGAAATTACCTGCCCTGGGGACTAGGAAGGGGTGAATAAAAACAAGGGGTTGACTCTGTAGAAATGGCATATAGCATTCAGGAAGAGAAAACAGTGACAAACTACCGAAAACAATGTTACAAAGGGATGCCATAAATGCCTTTTCTCATAAGAGCTTTAGAACAGTACTTAACTGGTGGAATTATAAGACTTGATTCAAAACTTTGGAAGCAAAGCAATCAGTATTTGCTATATTAGTTATGAGGAACCTAAAAACTTTTCAGCCATTAGATTCTTCAAATATTGCCTTATGATCTTTTTCTCCCTCCACTCTGGCACTGTAATTAGACTTTTTTTTTTTTTTTTTTTTAGATTTTCTCATTCTGTCCTGCATGACTCTCAACTTCCTCCTCCTCCTCTTACAGTCATTCCTTCCCCATAGGCTGCAGTCTGGACAATTTTTCTGACCTATTTTCTGATTCACTAATTCTCTATTATACTGTTTAACCTTCCCAGTATTTCATGTTTATGTGTATTTTCTAGTTTTAGAAGCTCTTTGATTTTCTCAAGTCAACTTGCTCTTTTCTTATTTTTGACACTTTTCTTGAATTGTATTAAACATATTTAAGAAAAATATTTGCTTTTACGTTCACTATGGAAATTATTTCAGGTTTGAGATAAAGGTGAATTCTTCCAGAGACAATCTGTTTCCTCCAAACAGATATCTAAGGACACTACCAGTCCAGCACCATGTCAAATCAAATGTTTACCTTGAGATTTTTCAGACCACCCAAGTATTATGAATACAGGTTGCAAACAGACAGAGGCCAATTTATTTATATTGATGAATTCTCAGGAAAATGGTTTGATTTTGTTTTTTTCCCTTTTCCACCTATTGCCAAGGTTCAAAAGAGGTAATTTTCTTGCAGTCTCCAGAGGCACTTGGAGTTGAGATCAAAGTGACAGTTTTTTCTGTTCAACTTACACTAAGGTTTAGCCCTTTGGGGGATCCAGTTTATTGGGAAAGGGATCTTTTATCATATTCCCCACTCTGGTTAAAGCCCTGGGTTTTGTCTCTTACCCTCTGAGTCTCTCAAAGGAATGAAAAATAATGCTCTAGTTCAATTACTTTGACAAATGTTCTCTAGGCAAATCCTGGCTTTAGAGTTCTGTTTATCTGAGTTCCACCTTCACTTAGAAATCCTACTTTCTTGACAGTTCATACCTTACAATATATAACCTACGTAGCCAGAAACAGCCTTTTAGTTTATCCTTGCAGGAATTTCCTCTGAGTTGTCTCTGATAGCCCTCAGTGCCTAGCACTGTGCCTGGTGGTATGCTGGAGTCAGTGTTTATCAAGTCAAGAGAGCAAACTCTCCTGAGCGTCTCATTCAGTGGCTACACATAGGCCACTGGAAATCAGCCATGATGGAGGATTTACACCTTGGGCAAAAGCTACAAACCAGGGTCCTATCACCCCACTCACCAGAGAGCCAGTTGTTCAACATTTAATAGCATCCACTATGTCTCATACACATTGTCTAAATACTGACTGAACTAGAATCTTCCAGTTACTATCCAATTTGTTACTTCTATTCTCACTAGTAAGATTCCATGTTGTCATGACATTTAATGGGTATGACTTCTACTCTATAATTTAGGATATATACACATTCTAACCACTACCAGAATATAGTACCTTCTCCATCCACAAGTGTTCGCTGGTACAATATGTTACAAGTCATTATTGGGCTCCCATGGAAACATTCATCAATATGCCAAATACTACTCCCCAATTAGTTGCGTAATTTTCAGTAATCTCGCTAACTCAGCTCTCCTAAATCAGAGTACATTTATTATTTCTTCTTAACTGGGTGCAAAGAAAAACTTCTCGGTTCTAGTTCTGCCATAAGTGGATGTGATTTGGTACACATCCATTATTTTTCCTGAGCTTAAGAAGAGCCCTTTGAAAATCCATCCTTCAGAGATTTCTCATTTAGAAAGTGGAAGCATATCATCTCTAAGGTACCCACGATTCTAGAATACACTATTTGTAGATACTGGCTAGTATTTTAAACTGGCCTCTGTTTTCTCTTACATAATTGCAAATATTCTTACTCATTTTCAGTTATAGTAATCTGAGAGCCTATAATGTTTTTCATACATGTTTACTACCTGGTATTTCCGAACTCCTAACACTATACTTACTAAACTTAATACTTCTTTTGTATCAAAGAATTCAAGACCTCTGGATCTCAGATACAGACAGAACTTTCCTTTACTGGAATTTTACCATATTCCAGGCTCTTAGCTTAATGCTTTATGTGTATTATTTTATTCAATCTCTGGAAGTGCCCTTTGAAAAGCCATCCTTCAGAGATTTCCTTTTTTATAAGTAAAACTTAAAAGTAATATAGAAGTGATAATCCTTAGCACATCCAACAGTAAACAACATATTCTTTCAGTTTGTTTAAAGTAACACAAGAATATTTTTAAATTAACTAAAACATTTTTTGAGTATAGTTGACACACATTACATTAGTTTCAAGCCACAACATAGTGATTCGACATCTCTATAGTTATGCTGTGCTAACCGTAAGTGTAGCTACCGTCTGTCATCACAGACCGCTATCACAGTAGAACAGACTAAATTCCCTATGATGTCTTTTAATCCCACAGTTTATTCATTCCATAACTGGAAGTCTGTATCTCCCACTCCTCTCTACTCATTTTTCCCTTCCCCTCACCACCATAAGCTTATTCTTTAAGACAGTAACATCTTACACATAATTTTGCAACTTTTCAACAAAATGTATTTTATACATCTTCCTTGTTAGGAGAAGGAAATTTATTATATTCTTTTTAACAGCAACATATACTCTACTGTATACATTACTATAATGGAATTGCCCAATTTTAAATGATGGACATTTAAGACTGTTTCCAAAGTTTCCCGTTTTAAATTCTTTTAATACCCTAATAGATATTCTTGTACACATCTTCATATACTTGTGGGAGTGTGTCTGTAAGATAAATTATTTTAACACTTTGTGATGGTATAAAGATGGCTGCAAATTCTTTGCCCCTTCTCCCATGGAGAAGGGAGAGTCTATTCCTACCTCCCCCTTGGATCTGGGCTGGCCAGATTCTGAGCTATGAAATGTACGTTCTGAGGATGGGACTTAAGAGAGCTACAGCTTCTGTCTTAACTGCTTGGAACACCCCTTCTTGGAACCCAGATGCCATTTGAAAAAACCCAAGCAGTCACAAGAAGAGACTCACATGAAAAGACCCACGTGTGTCAGCCTACAGCCCCAGCTGAGTGCCCAGCCAGCAGCCAGTATCAACTAGTCAGTGTGAGTAGGAGATAAAGTAGGAACTAATTTCAAGGAAATTAATAATAATAAGGGAAATAAGAAAATAAAAATAATTTCAAGGAAATATTTCTAACCCTGGACATGCTAGGTGATTTTTCATCTCCAGCCTGCTCAGTAACCAAAATGTTCTTCAAAAAGAAATGAAGAACCTCAGAACAAAGATCAAACCCAGTGCCTCGCCAGTAAAATGTACCCTAAGGGTCAAAATGAAATTAAAGATGTCCCTTTGTTAAGACCTCAGATATAAGGCCCTGCTTCCTAGATTCTTAGGTAGACAAAAGGGTTTCTTAAAAAAAAAATTTTTTTTTAAATAGGTCCACGTCCAGCATGGAGCCCAATGTGGGGCTTGAACTCACAACCCTGAGATCAAGACCTGAGCTGAGATTGAGAGTTGGATGGCTAACTGACTGAGCCACCCAGACACCCCTAAAAGTTCTTAAAGGCATTATACCACAACACCCTGGGGTGGCAGTTTGAGAACAGTGACAACAGAAGATAGTGCCAGCTGAGCCTCTGACCAGACTCGGCTGAATTCCCAGAAAGTAACCAGCACCAACTGCCAGCTGTGTGAGTGAGGCACTCTGGAGTTCCCACCATCCCAAGTGTAACTAGACAACACTCCAACTAGCTAACACTATTTGGAGACACCCACAGAGACCTGAAAACTAATATGTTGGTATTGTTTAAAGCTACTAACCTTTGCAGTGTTTGCTAGGTAGCAATAGATAACTGAAACATTTATATCGCCAAACTGCCCTTCAAAGGTGTTATGGATTGAATTGTGTCCCTCAAAGTTCCTATGTTAATGTCTTAACCCCTCAGGTCCTCAAATGTGATCTTAACTTGAAGACGGCGTCTTTATAGAAGTCATCAAATTAAAATGAGGTTATAAGGTTGGGCCCATAATCCAACAAGTGGTGTCTTTAGAAGAAGGGGATATAGATACGCATGGATGTGAAGAGACACAGGGAGGACTATCCACAAACCAACGAAGGAGGCCTGGAATAGATCCTTTCCTCACAGCCCTCACAAAGAATCGATACTGCCCACACCTTGAATTTGGATTTCAAGACTCTGGAAGTGTAAGTCAATGAATTTCTATTGTTTAAGCTTCTTAGTCTGTGGTACTTTGTCAAAGCAGCCCTAACAATAAGTAAAAGCTCCATCAAATTACATTTCCACAAACATTATCTGAGAATATTCTTTTTCCAATACCATCATCAATAGCAGATACTAGTTTTGAGATAATTTCAAATCCCCCAAACATGTCTCATTTTAATTTGTATCCTGGCCCATTCATTCACATACTGTGTCCAGTTTTATGCTGCTTGTCAATTTGCAGGATTTAAATTGGTTTTGAAAAGGTTAGTCATCTGAACATTATCACAAAATTATTCCTATATAGGGCCTTAAAACGTAAAACTTTAAAAACACACATTACAAGTAGAGCTAGAAATTTAAAAAAAAAAATTCAAATACATACCTCTTTTCTGTAATGATTGGCAGCATCCAAATTATCCAAAATAATGGTGTCTCCTAACAGCATACCAAATACTAAAAAAGTTCAATAAATTTTTTAAATTATCATATCTTTGGTCATATTAAAATGTTGGCATACAAAATTTTCTTAGAATGCTGACATCAAAATTTTACCCCTCTAACAAGAAAAAAAAAAAAAGAGAATTAAATATTAATCAAACTAGAACTTATAAAAAAAATAAATACCGTAAATTTCCATAACCAGTAATTTGTATATCTGGATCATAAGTCTTAACATCTGTATTATAAAGTCACTATAGGAGCACCTGGGTGGCTCAGTCAGTTGAGTGTCCAACCTCAGCTCAGGTCATGATCTCACAGTTTGTGAGTTAGAGCCCCACGCTGGGCTCTTTGCTGATGGTGTGGAGCCTACTACCTTGGATTCTCTATCTTCCTCTCTGCGCCTACCACTCCCCTCGCCCCCCACTCTCTCTCAAAAATAAATAAAGTTAAAAAAAAAAGTCACAATTTTCTTTACCTGTTTCACAATGTTCTACGTTGTCTGGAAATGTTAACAAATCTCGGGCAAAGACTGGATCTCCAATGGGTTTAAAATACAATTTTCCATTTCGGTAATGAGGTAGAGGTCTGAATGAAAAGAAATTAAATACTAAAGCAAATATATATTTTTAATTAAAAAACATAATATGAAAAGCATATGTATACGTTGCTTATCATTATTGTGGTCATTTAAATCAATTCCTTATCCACAAGTGACACTCCTAAATGATTAACTATGAGAATAATATATACTATATAAGAATATCTGTTTAGTTTTATCGGTGCTACTAAAATCAATATAAACTGCTGTTGGGTTTAACAAGGAAAAAAGAAAAGCAGCCTCAAAAGTTGCCCCTAAATGAGATGACTATTTCATGTGGAGAGTGGCCCTAGCACGGATGGGGAAAGAGGCAAGGCCCAAGACAGAGACCCATGTGAGGGAGGGAGATCGAGTACTCTGGCTCCCTGTCCTTTCCATACAGGGTACAGAATCAGCAACGGCAGCCCAGAGAGAACAATGAGATTCAAGAGATGGAGGCTAACTAGACTGTCACGACCTTTCCCTTACACATGGTGCTGGTTTTTGCAAATGTTGAAAGTAGGAGCACTGCAGGGTAGGGGTGGCTCTAGGAGATAGTTATTAACTCAATCTGAGTAAGAGGCACAATACCAGGAATGGAGAGAATAACTAGCTTCTAATGCAAACATTAGCCCCAAATACCAAATTCATACTTTCCCCTAAGTCAAATATTAACTTGGTCTTCACAGATTCTGCAGACAAAAGAAGCCCTCCTAAAGGGAAAAATTATTCATACAAAAAGTATTACCCTCAATGAACACAGGAATTACTGGATTTCCTGTGTTGTTTAAAATGAGTACTGACTAGTAGCGAAGTGGGAGATTTTAAAAGCAGACAGATTTGAGTTCAAATTCTGGTTGTTTCCTCAAATCATTTTTAGATCACAAAATGAAATTAATATGTTAGTTTAATAACATTCATATATAATATTAATAGAGGTCCCATTCTCCATCAAGTCCCTATTCCTACCCAATTGTACAACTTTGTTTATAAGTCTGAGAAAATTATTCATTAATACTCCATTATACATTTTACTTTGTTTTGTTACCATTTCCTTCTAGTCTTTTAAGCTCAAAATCAGAGTACACATAAAGCATTTTTAAATTTAGATAAAAAATGCCTAATTGGTTTGCATAGTTATTCCTTAAAAACATACTTTGAAAAGTAAATTGAGGAAGTAATTAAAACTAGATTTATATTAAAATAATAATACAACATTCTAACCAGTCTTTTACATTTCAACTTTGCTATTGGCAGTTCCAATGCAGACCTTCTCTACCTAAATGATGACTGCTTTTCTTCACAGGACATAAACAGGACAAAAGACATGAATCTACACTCCTACTCCAAATAAAAGAGTTTTGTATTTCATCAATGATATTGACATCCTTCCTGTTACAAAAGCCAAAAACTTGCTTTGGATTTGTGTGCGCATGTGTGACTTATACACAAATAACATTTAGTTGGCAAATTATACATGCCCAGCATATTTGATTAAATTCACTGCAATACTCATCTTAATGAAGTATATTCATTTGTAAAGAAGGTAAAGATACCCTAGTTAATGTGAGTCACTGCTCAGTTTGTTTTAGGCATCTTTTACAGAAACCATTTCAAAATTAAGCACTTCGGTAACAGAAAAGTGATTTCAGAAAAAAATCATTACTCCCACTTTTTTCTAACCTTTTCCAATCTGGAAGAGTCTTCTTATAAATAGAATCAAGGGGCAACACCTGCTGACGACCTTGGGTTTCATCATAGATACGACGTGCAGCATCAGTGGTCAGGGTGACAACACAGTCCATGTCACTCGCCAGATGCCAAGAAATAACCATTGCGGCTCTGTCATCTTCAATTTGTGCCAGGTGTGCAATCTACAACCCATTTTTTAAAAATCAGGTAAAAAACTTTTAAATATATAAAAATTTGATATTAAGTATTTTAAAAACCCACATCTAAACAGCAAAAACTTTTCTGAAATACTCACATGAAAATTCTCAAACTATAAAAGCTTACTGGCTTAAATAGTTAACGGTCTATTCTGCTATTAAATTTTGGAAAAACTGTTTCACAGAGTAAACTCCTGTAAACTTTGCAAATGAGCAAGGAAAAAATACTTAGAATGTTATTAGCTAATTAATGATATATATGATACCTTCACTACTGGGATAGATCTTAATTGATAAAATAACCATAAAAAAATAAATACATATGAAGGATTAAGATTCAACTAAACATAGTTATACATCACATACCCTCTAAGTAGACACCTCACTCCAATATACAGTATTTCTTTCAGAAAACAAATCTAAATGTCACAAATAAGAATAGTTTCTTCTGCTTATAAGAACACACTGGAACTTAGAATAAAGTTACTTTCCTATTTACAAATACTTCAGTATTTGTACATTCTTCTTTTTTAACTTTTTTTAAAAATGTTATTTATTTTTGAAGGAGAGAGAGACAGAGCATGAACGGGGGAGGAACAGAGAGAGAGAGAGGGAGACACAGAATTTGAAGCAGGCTCCAGGCTCTAAGCTGTCAGCACAAAGACTGATGCGGGGCTCGAACCCATAAACTGTGAGATCATTACCTGAGCCAAGCTGGATGCTCAACTGACTGAGCCACTCAGGCGCCCCTAGTTACAAACATTCTCGCTCAAAGTCCAACAAGATTGAAATTTTGAGGCCAGCTTCAAAACCTCATTCACTGCATCGTTATGGTAGCATCTATCCTTTACTCTTACCTGACCAGGTTGCAAAAACATGCCCTAGCAATGAAAATGTCCTGTCACTGTTAGAAACATCACAATGTCTACTCTTGTTTTCTAATCCTCTAAGTTAGTGGAATAAAGGTAAGAAGAGAGATATGCAAAGAAACTAGTATATGTAAATGAAGATTTAAAAAAATGTTCTAACAAACAAAGGAAGGATTAGAAGAGGCAAATCAAAGTAAGTGACCTCATTCTACTTGTGACCACATGTGTGAGGACAGGTGCCCATTCTGTGGTTGTTCTACAAGTACCCTGATCTTATAAATGGGTTATTTCTTAATAAAGATATAATTGGAAGTTCTCACTAGGCTCCTTAACATTACACTTTCTTCTTAAACTTTCAGGTGATGTGAAGTATATATAGGATTTTCTTTTCCAAAAACACAATCCTGTAGAAAACACGAACCATTTTACTTGTGTACCATATACAGTGTTCTGTTCATTCAAGCTTTAACTATTTTTCAGCTCTTTTAAGCCCACCCTAGCCATTTTTCATGGATGTCATGACTTCTTTCTCAGGAATGGGAGATGAATGGCACTTAAAGGAAAGAAATACAGGGGCGCCTGGGTGGCTCAGTCGGTTAGGTGGCCGACTTCGGCTCAGGTCATGATCTCACAGTCCGTTGAGTTCGAGCCCCACGTCGGGCTCTGTGCTGTCAGCTCAGAGCCTGGAGCCTGTTTCAGATTCTGTGTCTCCCTCTCTCTGACCCTCCCCCGTTCATGCTCTCTCTTTGTCTCAAAAATAAATAAACGTTAAAAAAAAAAGAGAAAGAAATACAGACGGGATTTCAAGGTATTTGGAATTCAGGAGAGGAAGACTAAAACATCCAAGTTAACTAAGGTATTCACAATTACAAAAATAAACACATTATAAAGTCTAGGTGAAAAATCTCCTCTTGTCCCTTACTATATTCCATAATTATTAATTCTAGTTTAGAATTATACCAGAATAAATACAAGAATTTTTTTTTTTCCTAGAGGAATCAAGGAAGATTAAGCATGATATGGAGGGAGTAGAAATTTTTCTCTTGATGGTTGGGAGAGGACTTGTATTCTGAGAAGCCAAAGAAGAAATTATGTAAAATGAGATTTCAAAGGTTCTCCCAGATTTTCAAGATCTGTGATGAGAAATATTTGAACGGAAGACTAAAATATATTTATTCTGTTGAAATTTATTTTATGCTTTGGTAAAAATCTTACCTACTGAGCAAGAATTTTGTATCAAATAACCACTGAATGTGTGGACTGTTAGCCTAACATTTAGACTAAGCTTAAATTGTACGACTGCTTCTTCTACAAAGACTACCTCTTTCTATAAATTCTTTAAATGGGTTCTGAGGAATAACAACTTTAAAAAATATAAATCAGAATCTTGTTTTCTAATTTATGAATTTATAACTTAGTTTTTCAGTTTTCATATTTTGGATTTAAGTTATAATGCAACACATTAATGGCAGTGCTACCATTATTGGTTTAGGTAGTACACACAGCTACACACTTTGAGAGTAACCATCACCCTTTCTTTTCACTGTGTAGTTGGCTTGTGGTGCTAGGAAACTGTTTATAAAGAAACTACAATGGACTTTGGAGTCAGAAAAACCTTGGTTTATGT
Organism: Panthera tigris; assembly: GCF_018350195.1. Lineage (NCBI taxonomy): Eukaryota > Metazoa > Chordata > Mammalia > Carnivora > Felidae > Panthera > Panthera tigris. Next base: position 41,052,145 of record NC_056671.1, read on the forward strand.
CTAAGTTCTGCCTCTTACTAACTATATATTGACAATTAAATTCCTGAACTTCAATATCCTCATGCAAAACCTAGAAATACTATAAAAAACTCATATAGTGGTTGTAAAAGTAGTATGATGCACATAGGCATAAAGAACACTGATTAACATCCAGACTTTGGAGACAGACTCTGCCTGGAATTGAGTCCATGCTCTGCCGCTTACCCACATGTAATGTAACCTTGAGCAACTTTTTTTTTAATCTCTCTACCTCAGTTTCAGTTTCCTCAATTTTATTTATTTATTTATTTATTTATTTATTTTTTAACGTTTATTTATTTTTGAGAGACAGAAAAAGACAGAGCATGAATGGGGGAGGAGCAGAGAAGAGAGGGAGACACAGAATCTGAAGTAGGCTCCAGGCTCTGAGCTATTAGCACAGAGCCTGATGTGGAGCTCAAACCCACGAACTGCAAAGTCATGACCCGAGCCGAAGTGGGACTAACTCAGCCTAACCAACTGAGCCCACTCAGGTGCCCCTCAGTTTCCTCACTTTTAAAACAGAGGTAAAAGCAGAAAGGAGACATGCATATGAAATGGAAAAGTTCAACAAGTAAAACACAAATACGTAATAACACCACAAACCATAACATCATTAAAAACTAAAGGTGTTGGGGACATCTACAAGAAAAACTTTCTATAAAACAGAATGTTCAGGATTGAATAATCAAAAGATAAAAATGAAAATACAATTCATTTGACAAAAGGAAAAACCAAAGAGGCAAAGAATTAAAGAAGGATGGAACTCTTTTGGCAGCAATTATGTATGAAGTTTTCTGCTATTGTTTTTTAAATTCTAGGAGCACCCCAGAATTCACTAACATTATTAGACTCAGAGAAATTCTTACCTTTTTCTTTTGTTGTCTCACTGAGGTTTGAGTCACATGAAAAGGTCTTGGCTACCTATAAAGTCATCTGACATGAAAGCGTCTCTAAGCAGGTAACAAGCCTCGGACTGAGACATACTAATTTCTGCCACAGCCCTCAAAAGTAAGAATTATGGAATTCCACAATTAGGAAATATGCCAGTTTTGAATTCCACCAAATCTCTATTATGGTAATGAGAACAAGTAATTTATGGGAAAACATTAAAAAGTACAAAAAAACCTGACACTTTTTATTATGATGTTACTTTAAAACACATTTTAAACATAACATAATAAAATTTACTGCCTCTTAAAAGGCTTAAACACAAACCTTTCCCAAAACATCTCCAGTGGCTTTAGTATAGTTTGGAAGAGTACATGATCTTCTAGGTTTTTTCCTCAGTTCTTCCTGTTCTGATAGTTTTCTTTTCAAAAGTGCTTCAATGTGCGGCATCTGTAATTTGTAAAGAAAAATTAACTATAAGACCAATTACTCCTGTACCAGACATCCCAGAATGACAGCAGAAAAATATCAACAATCTGGACAACTCAAGAACATAAAGTCATTACACAGGCATTACTTTAAAAGAATGTGGCTCAATCCCAGACTTTAGGCTCTACTACAAAGCTGTAATCATCAAGACAGCATGGTATTGGCACAAAAACAGACACATAGACCAATGGAATAGAATAGAAACCCCAGAAATAGACCCACAAATGTATGGCCAACTAATCTTTGACAAAGCAGGAAAGAATATCCAATGGAAAAAAGTCTCTTTAACAAATGGTGCTCGGAGAACTGGACAGCAACATGCAGAAAGTTGAAACTAGACCACTTTCTCACACCATTCACAAAAATAAACTCAAAATGGATAAAGGACCTGAATGTGAGACAGGAAACCATCAAAACCCTAGAGGAGAAAGAAGGAAAAGACCTCTCTGACCTCAGCCATAGCAATTTCTTACTTGACACATCCCCAAAGGCAAGGGAATTAAAAGCAAAAATGAACTACTGGGACCTTATGAAGATAAAAAGCTTCTGCAAAGCAAACAAGCAACAAAACTAAAAAGCAACCAACGGAATGGGAAAAGATATTTGCAAATGACATATCGGACAAAGGGCTAGTATCCAAAATCTATAAAGAGCTCACCAAACTCCACACCCGAAAAACAAATAATCCAGTGAAGAAATGGGTAGAAAACATGAATAGACACTTCTCTAAAGAAGACATCCGGATGGCCAACAGGCACATGAAAAGATGCTCAACGTCGCTCCTTATCAGGGAAATACAAATCAAAACCACACTCAGATATCACCTCACGCCAGTCAGAGTGGCCAAAATGAACAAATCAGGAGACTATAGATGCTGGAGAGGATGTGGAGAAACGGGAACCCTCTTGCACCGTTGGTGGGAATGCAAATTGGTGCAGCCACTCTGGAAACAGTGTGCAGGTTCCTCAAAAAATTAAAAATAGACCTACCCTATGACCCAGCAATAGCACTACTAGGAATTTACCCAAGGGATACAGGAGTACTGATGCATAGGGGCACTTGTACCCCAATGTTTATAGCAGCACTCTCAACAATAGCCAAATTATGGAAAGAGCCTAAATGTCCATCAACTGATGAATGGATAAAGAAATTGTGGTTTATATACACAATGGAGTACTACGTGGCAATGAGAAAGAATGAAATATGGCGCTTTGTAGCAACATGGATGGAACTGGAGAGTGTGATGCTAAGTGAAATAAGTCATACAGAGAAAGACAGATACCATATGGTTTCACTCTTATGTGGATCCTGAGAAACTTAACAGAAACCCATGGGGTAGGGGAAGGAAAAAAAAAAGAGGTTAGAGTGGAAGAGAGCCAAAGCATAAGAGATTCTTAAAAACTGCCAACCCTCAACTGAGTTGATGGGGGGTGGGAGGGAGGGAAGGGTGGGTAATGAGGTATTGAGGAGGACACCTTTTGGGATGAGCACTGGGTGTTGTATGGAAACCAATATGACAATAAATTTCATATATTGAGAAAAAAAAAAAAGAATGTGGCTACAGAAATGTAAAGCTTCCACCTCACTGACTTTATCTTAGTTAAGAAATATATAACCTACGATAGGATTTCTCTTTTGTTACACACAAAGAAACAGAAGTTTAAAAAAAAACCCTATTGTCATGTTCTCGCATTTTCTTTGCCACCACATATACTGGTTATAACTTATGCAGCCCCTTCAATGCAGTTCTCAAATTGGTGGATTATTAATTTCACTTATTGGGGTCATTACATTAGAAATACAAGTTGCAATTTCTTTGAAAAAAGCACTCTATCATTTTGTTAGTCCTTTTAATGGTTAGTAAGTGATTAGACTGCAATCCACATGTCTTGGTACCCCTGCAACAAGAGTGCCTATAACATTCTAAATAAAAATGGATGGCAAAAAAAAAAAAAATTATAGACTAGAATTTAATTAAAAAAATTTTTTTACATATACTTGGAAACTGTACCTGCTGTGTTGTAGGAATGTCAATATTATGTGTTTTTAGTTCAGTTTGCAACTGAGCCTCTTTTAATTTTGCTTCTTCAACTCGGCCTAAAATTAAAAACAAACCTGTATCAATTTGTAATAACCCCCAAAAGACAGTTTTTGAAAAATATTTTCAATCTCTTGTTTTTTTTTCCTTTTTGATTGATGCTAAAATAACATATATAGTAACTATTTTAGAAATTCAAAATGAAACAAAGTCTAAAATTAAGATTTGGACCTAATACACAAAAATAAAAAACAAATTCAATAGGGTTATGGAAGATATTATATACTACACAAAAATAAAAAATACACAAAATAAAAAACAAATTCAATACGGTTAAGGAAGATATTATATACTAATACTGCAAACTCCAAGTAATCTTAGATAAATCATTTAATTCTAATCCACATGACTATGCATAACATACACAATTGCCTAAAGGTTGTGACAAGAACCAAATAAGACTTTATAAAAATAATTTTTACTGCTATTACTGACGTATTATCATCATCCTATTTAGCTCTA